>NC_135545.1:39873731-40498731 GCF_045843805.1 Urocitellus parryii | reverse complement strand
GAAATACAGATGATAATCAGAAATTATTTTGAATCCTTATACTCCAATAAAATAGAAGATAGTGAAGGCATAGATAAATTCCTTAAGTCTTATGATCTGCCCAGATTGAGTCAGAAGGACATAGACAACCTAAACAGACCAATAACAATAGAGGAAATAGAAGAAACCATCAAAAGACTACCAACTAAGAAAAGCCCAGGACCGGATGGGTATACAGCAGAGTTTTACAAAACCTTTGAAGAGGAACTAACACCAATACTTTTCAAGCTATTTCAGGAAATAGAAAAAGAGGGAGAACTTCCAAATTCATTCTACGAGGCCAACATCACCCTGATTCCGAAACCAGACAAAGACACTTCAAAGAAAGAAAACTACAGACCAATATCTCTAATGAACCTTGATGCAAAAATCCTCAATAAAATTCTGGCGAATCGGATTCAAATACATATCAAAAAAATTATACACCATGATCAAGTAGGATTCATCCCTGGTATGCAAGGTTGGTTCAATATACGGAAATCAATAAATGTTATCCACCACATCAATAGACTTAAAAATAAGAACCATATGATCATCTCGATAGATGCAGAAAAAGCTTTCGACAAAGTACAGCATCCCTTTATGTTCAAAACTCTAGAAAAATTAGGGATAACTGGATCATACCTCAACATTGTAAAAGCAATCTATGATAAGCCACAGGCCAGCATCATTCTGAATGGAGAAAAATTGAAGGCATTCCCTCTAAGATCTGGTACAAGACAGGGATGCCCTCTCTCACCACTTCTGTTCAACATAGTCCTCGAAACACTGGCCAGAGCAATTAGGCAGACGAAAGAAATTAAAGGCATAAAAATAGGAAAAGAAGAACTTAAATTATCACTATTTGCAGATGATATGATTCTATACCTAGCAGACCCAAAAGGGTCTACAAAGAAGCTATTAGAGCTAATAAATGAATTCAGCAAAGTGGCAGGATATAAGATCAACACGCATAAATCAAAGGCATTCCTGTATATCAGCGACAAATCCTCTGAAACGGAAATGAGGACAACTACTCCATTCACAATATCCCCCCAAAAAATAAAATACTTGGGAATCAACCTAACAAAAGAGGTGAAAGATTTATGCAATGAAAATTACAGAACCCTAAAGAAAGACATAGAAGAAGACCTTAGAAGATGGAAAAATATACCCTGCTCATGGATAGGCAGAACTAACATCATCAAAATGGCGATATTACCAAAAGTCCTATATAAGTTCAATGCAATGCCAATCAAAATCCCAACAGCATATCTTGTAGAAATCGATAAAAGAATCATGAAATTCATATGGAATAATAAAAGACCCAGAATAGCAAAAACAATACTAAGCAGGAAGTGTGAATCAGGCGGTATAGCGATACCAGACTTCAAACTATACTACAGAGCAATAGTAACAAAAACAGCATGGTACTGGTACCAAAACAGGAGGGTGGACCAATGGTACAGAATAGAGGACACAGTAACCAATCCACAAAACTACAACTATCTTATTTTTGATAAAGGGGCTAAAAGCATGCAATGGAGGAAGGATAGCATCTTCAACAAATGGTGCTGGGAAAACTGGAAATCCATTTGCACCAAAATGAATCTGAATCCCTATCTCTCGCCGTGCACAAAAGTTAACTCAAAATGGATCAAGGAGCTTGATATTAAATCAGAGACATGGCATCTGATAGAAGAAAAAGTTGGTTATGATCTACACGCTGTGGGATCGGGCTCCAAATTCCTCAATAGGACACCCATAGCGCTAGAGTTAACAAATAGAATCAACAAATGGGACTTACTCAAACTAAAAAGTTTTTTCTCAGCAAAAGAAACAATAAGAGAGATAAACAGGGAGCCTACATCCTGGGAACAAATCTTTACTCCACACACTTCAGATAGAGCCCTAATAACCAGAATATACAAAGAACTCAAAAAATTAGACAATAAGATAACAAATAACCCAATCAATAAATGGGCAAAGGACCTGAACAGACACTTCTCAGAGGAGGACATACAATCAATCAATAAGTACATGAAAAAATGCTCACCATCGCTAGCAGTCAGAGAAATGCAAATCAAAACTACCCTAAGATACCATCTCACTCCAGTAAGACTGGCAGACATTAGGAAGTCAAACAACAATAAGTGCTGGAGAGGATGCGGGGAAAAGGGCACTCTTGTTCATTGCTGGTGGGACTGCAAATTGGTGCAGCCAATTTGGAAAGCAGTATGGAGATTTCTTGGAAAGCTGGGAATGGAACCACCATTTGACCCAGCTATTCCCCTTCTCGGTCTATTCCCTAAAGCCCTAACAAGAGCATGCTACAGGGACACTGCTACATCGATGTTCATAGCAGCTCAATTCACGATAGCAAGACTGTGGAACCAGCCTAGATGCCCTTCAATAGATGAATGGATAAAAAAAATGTGGCATTTATATACTATGGAGTATTACTCTGCATTAAAAAATGACAAAATCATAGAATTTGGAGGGAAATGGATGGCATTAGAGCAGATTATGCTAAGTGAAGCTAGTCAATCTTTAAAAAACAAATACCAAATGACTCCTTTGATATAAGGGGAGTAAACAAGGACAGGGTAGGGACGAAGAGCTTGAGAAGAAGATTTACATTAAATAGGGATGAGAGGTGGGAGGGAAAGGGAGTGAGAAGGGAAATTGCATGGAAATGGAAGGTGATCCTCAGGGTTATACAAAATGTCATATAAGAGGAAAGGAGGGGCAAGACAAGATAATACAAATGGAAGAAATGATTTACAGTAGAAGGGGTAGAGAGAGAAAAGGGGAGGGGAGGGGAGGGGAGGGGGGATAGTAGAGAATAGGACAGACAGCAGAATACATCAGACACTAGAAAGGCAATATGTCAATCAATGGAAGGGAAACTGATGTGATACAGCAATTTGTATACGGGGTAAAAGCGGGAGTTCATAATCCACGTGAATCAACCGTGTAATATGATGTATTAAGAACTATGTAATGTTATGAACGACCAATAAAAAAAACAACAACAACAACAAAAAAAAACAATACCTAGTCTTTACTTTTTAGCCCAGGCCTTGCCATTTAGAAGCTTTACAATGCCTAGTCTTTTACACTTTAACTCAAGCTTTTGCAGCTTGAAATCAGCTTAGAAATTTTACCTTTACAGGTAGACCTAGGATAAGGTATAGGAGCCAGACTAAAATTTTGGCCAAGCCAAGAATCTTTATCGGTAATAAACTTTGTCAAGACTAGTACAAGATGAAAAAGGCAGGGTTTCCTTGTTGAAAAGTTAATTTTAAGACAGCAAGAGTAGGACATCAAATCACATTTGTAAGCTGTTTGCCCACAAATCTTTCATGCTCATGAAGCTAGTAGAAATGGGTGAGCTTTGTAGGGAAAGAGAAAGGGGAAACAATATTTAAAAAGAAAATAATATTTCCTGTCATTTTAATGAGTTCGATGAATATAGTTGGATTTAAGGGAAATTAAATGAGAAAACAAAACACTCAGCCCCTGACTGGCTGAGGCTTCGCTGTGCTCCTCCTGCCCTCCAAAGTGAGGAGGGCCGAGTCTGTTGGCTCTTGTGATTCTGCTCAATTCCCTGTCCTCTTCCCTCCCTGGCTCTGAATGGCTTGCCCCCCTTCCACAGTGCTTGCTCAACTTTCCGCTTCTGAGTGTTAAGCTTTGCTCTGCCGTTTGTATCTTAATTGCTTTCTCTCTTGGTTTTAATGAGCAATCAGGGCTATTTCTTTATGGAGGACCTGCTGGCAGATTTCAAGCAGAGTGTGTGCGTATGAAAGGAACAGGCGAAATCACATGCTATGGCATGATTAGCCGTGGGGAGGCCCAGAATAGCCATCCATCTAAGGGAAAATGTCCACTTAACTTGCAGCCTTAATTCAAAGGAAATGTCAAGTACGCAACTATATGCTCTGTGGCAATTGAAGAGAAGATTGGAAGGAAGGTTAGAGAAAATAGCAGAGTATAGCCACGGTGGGGACATTAGCTTAGGGAGGTGATTGAACCTGTGTGTGGGGGGACACACGTGTGTGTTTAATGTCTACCCTTGTCCATCAGAATTAACTCTAGGGACCAGTAGACATGGTTTATAGACAGCAGCGTGGGCTTAATCAGGCGAAGCTATACACTTGTCATTATGGGGTAAGGACCTGTATTAGTGCAGGGCATACTACCCAGGACTGCCTGGAGGGACAGGTCATTTTTGCCTAGGATCTTGTTTCCTTTGGTTGATTTATAATGATGTTACCAGTGGGGTGTTTATTTCTTCACATTTCTTTGTTTTTCTCCGAACCACCCTGGTGCCCAACACTCAGCTGGTTGCCAATACTTTCATGTTGATTGACCGACAGAGACGTGGGGAGCCATCCAATGAGGTTCCTCCCTGAAGGACTGGACACCACGTGCCTTCAATTAGTAGTTTTCCTCCTGGCTGGAGCTCTTCAGCATGACAAAGGCATCAGCTTACAAAGGGATGTGGGGAATTGTCCTAGCAGTACCACAGATGTCACACATGTCCCAAGCTCTCAGAGACAGCTGAGTTCAATGATAACAAACGTGGCTATGAGTCTGGGCCATCTTTATGGGCTCCCCCATGCCCTGAAGGGCAAACTTTCTGAGTTAGAGCTATAATAGCCATTGCCCCCAAGGGGCAATGATTTGACTACACAGGTCAAATCGAGCAAGTATTTTGTATGAGTTATTTTCGTTAACTAAACCATCAAAGCGGCAGATCATAATATTTTATAAAGGAAGGCTTCCCACGCCTACTATCCTAAAGCTATTGAAAAATGGTTTGCTTTTTTTAAAAAAAAAGGAGGAATGGACATTTGGAAGATCTGAGTAACTCCATCATGTCAATTGTAAGAGTGGGCAAGACATAGGAATACATTGTGTGTGTGTATGTGTGTGTGTGTGTGTGTGTGTGTGTGTGTATGTGTGTGTGTATGTGTGTGCGAGCTTGTGGGGCATGGTCTTTCCCAGCATGGCACACTCCCTGGCAGTGTGAGAATATTATGTTTCCTATGTATCTATCTCAGATGTTAGCGAGGAGCTATCATTGTCTGAGTCTGATTGGGGTGCCAGCACAAAATGCCACAGACGGGGTGGCTTGAACAATAGAACTTTATTTTCTCACAGTCCTGGAGGCTGCAAATCAGAGACCCAGGAGTCAGTTGGGTGGGTTTCTTCTGAGGCCTTTCTTTCCATGGTTTGCATATGGCACCTTCTGTGTCCTTAGAGGTTTTCCCCTCAATCTATACATGGCTGTGTCCTAGTCTCTTTTTAGAAGCACACCAGTAAGGATGGATATAAAGGCCTCACCCAACAACCTTATTTTGACCTGATTACCTTTTGGAAGTTTCTATCTCCTAATAGACATTTCTGAGGTATTGGGGATGAAAGGATTCAATGTATGAATTTTGGGGAGGAAAAATTTAGCCTGAAACAATGATCAAGTCATTCCCTTTCACATGACCCAGTGTAAGTCATCGAACATTGGAGATCAAGTGAAGACCTCTAAAGAGACTGAAACAAAGATGCCAAGTTCATCTTTACGTCACTAGCAAGTCAATACTTGGGAGATGAGGTAGAGCTAAACTAGCATAGGGTGGTGCAAGACATCATGGGACTAGTAAACATGGAATACAGGGACAAGTAGACATGGAATATAGTGCGGGCTAAATTAGGAGAAGCTATACACTTGTCATTATGGAGTAAGGACCTGTATTAGTGCAGGGCATACTACCTTTATAAGGACTGCCTGGAGGGACAGGTCATTTTTGCCATTATTGCTTTTATACTAGAAGGAGAAGGGTGAAGAGGGGGATGAAGTTCTGTTTTTTCCCCTCTTTGCTTTCAATCCACTTCATCCTCACCTTCTGGAAGTGCCATCTCCAAAGGCCAGGCACTAGAGGACACCGCCTCCACACACCTGGCTCTCTGCTCCTCTTGCCAGTACAGATGCTCATAGACTGTCTCTGAATTTCACTCTATTGTCGACAGTATTGTTATTATTTTTTTATGATACCTTAGGACTGGGGACAAGAATTATGAAAATATATGGGGCTAATAAGAAATAAAATAAGATAAAGACTCTGGAGGAGGTTAAGCCTATTGAATGTTTTGGTTTGTAATTTTGGCCCTTGATTCACCTCTCCTTTTGTATGTTTCTTAAAGATTGTCTCAGTTAGCTTTTTATTACTGTAATGAAATATCTGAACAGGGCACTCATGAAGAAATGAGATAGGAGGCTCAAGGTCCAAGCAGCCTTCACAGACTCTATAGTGAGGACTGCCCCTTGGTGACATCACCTCATGTTATGAATAGCAATGGAAGGAACACACACTTAGGGGCAAGCAAGTGATGACGTCTCAAACTAGGAGCCCAGGGAGCTGGGTGGTCCTTGCTTGCTCCTTCCATACAACCCTCTTGTGAGAACTTCAGGGATGGAATGAGAATTTCTTCTGAGAGCATGTTCCAAAGGACCTGAGGCCACACCCATTAAAGTCCCCATCACCTCCCAATACAGCCAGCCTGGGATGCAAGATTTTATCTGTTGGGAACACAGTTAAAATACATCCAAACCATAACAAAGGTCCAGCTTCTGTGAGTTGAGAGGCCTTTGATAAGCAGAGAAAGGCAGGCAGGCAGCTGAACTTGAACCCAGGCCCAGATCGCCTGCTTTGTTTTGCTCAGCTCTGGCCATGGAAGTCGTCAGGCCGAATGTAATTCATGATCTCCACTCAAGGAGGAAGAGCCAGGAGCCACCACCTGTGTCCCCCACTAGTTCTGGGGCCACACCAGGGATTTTCATTGCTGCTGTCTTCTAGGGAAGTTTTGGGACCCACCACCCACCCCTAAAACCCATCTCCCCGCTAAGCTCAGACCAGTCTGTCTGGCAACTGGGTTCTGCCTAGTATCTAGAAACGCTCTGCTTCTGAAGGTCACGTCACATGTCATTCCTTATCTTCTGAGGCCTAAAATTACTATTCTCAGTAGTGATTTCCCTCTTGGGGTATCTTCTTCCATACAGAGGGGTAGTTCATGTGTGGTGGAGTACAGCTAAGAGGGAATCTCCACCTGAGGAGAGGCAGGGAGTACAAGCTTCTGTGAGTGCATCTCTCCTTCCACTTAATTTCAACGTTGCTCTTCCTTTGAGTTCTGCAAGTCCCTCTTCCAAAAGGCCCTCTTTGACCACTCCAGAGCACCTCAGTCTCAGAGCTCCTCTGGGAAAGAACCGCTTCCCTGTGCAGGTACGCGTTGGGGCAGAGCCTGTGGCTTTGAACCTGACCTTCAGAACCCAGCTTAGGGGTGGGCACACACTGTTACTCCATAAGAATGGGACAGCTGGGGCTGGGGTTGTGGCTTATGGTAGAGCGCTCGCCTCACACGTGTGGGGCCCTCGGTTCGCTCCTTAGCACCACATAAAAATAAATGAATGAAATAGAGGTATTGTGTCCAACAACAACAAATACAAAATATTTTTAAAACATTTAAAAAATAACTGAGTAGGGTGAAAATGAATGTCTAGTAACAAACTCCTCTGCCCTCAACCGTGACCTAATCGGGTGTGACCATTTTAGTGAAGCCTCTAACTTCACAATTCGCTACTTCTTTATAGCCTTGTACAATGGTTGGTTATGGGCACGTTTCATGTTTTTAACATTTATCGTTGTCCCTCAATATTGGCGGGGGTGGTTCCAGGACCCTGGAGATACCAAAATCTGCAGATGTTCAACTTCTTTGTATAAAATGGTATAGGACATGCATATAACCTATGTATCTCCTCCCATATCGTTTAAATCACCTCTAAATTCTTTATGCTACTTGTTATGGTTTAGAGATGAGGTGTCCCCAAAGCTCATGTGTGAGACAGTATAAGAAAGTTCAGAGGTGAAATGATTGTGTTATGAGAGCCTTAACATAATCAGTACATTAATCCACCGATAGGGATTAACTGAGCAATAATGGTAGGCGGGTAGGGTGTAACCGGAGGAGGTGGGTCAATGGGGGTGTGCCTTTGGGGTTCATATTTTGTCCCTGGTGAATGGAGATCTCTCTGCTTTCAGGTGACCATGTCCTGAGCTGTTTTCCTCCTCCACATGCTTTATCTGCAGTGTTCTGTATCACCTTGGGCACAGAACAGTGGAGTCAGCCATCTATGGACTGAGACCTCTAAACCATGAGTGCCAAATAAACTCTTCCTCCCCGCAAATTGTTCTTGTTGGGCCGGGGCTATAGCTCAGGGTAGAGTGCTTGCCTGGCATATGTGAGGCACTGGGTTTGAGCCTCAGCCCCACCTAAAAATAAATACATAAAATGAAGGTATGGTGTCCATGACAACTAAAAATATTTTAAAAAGTTGTTCTTGTCAAGTCTTTTTGTTAAAGAAGCAAAAAAAAGAAAGTTGACTAAAACAATATCTAATGTAAATGCAATGTGAATAGTTGATGTATTATTTAGGAAATAATGACAAGAAAAAATGTCTGCACATGTTGAATATAGACACATTTTAAAAAACATTTTTGATCTGTGGTTATTTGAGCCCAGGGATGGGGAACCCAAACCTATGGAGGGTCAGTTCTATGCCATTTTATGAAGAAGTTAAATCACTGGCCAAAGACAATTATCTAGTAGAGCCACCATCCCTATCTGTTTCTTTTTTTTTTTTTCTTTCGCTCCAGTTGACACGGTATTTCTATGTCCTCCCAATCCCTCCCAGCCTTGAGACATGACAGTGTTTCCACTTTCTTCGGTCAAGGACACCGATGCTCGCTAAGTGACATGGGACGCGTGTGACCCAGAAATGTTCTAGTTGGTACTGGAGGAAATGTGGATGGTTATTATTACCATTATTATTCTTTCCATGCTTTTCAGAAAAATATCAGCTGATCTGTCTCAGAGTGCTGGTGACTCTGAGAAGGTGGTAATCAGTGTGGCCTGGCGGAATTAGAGTTTTGTAACTTACACACAAAGGTCGTCACAAGAAGGTCAGCAAAGGAGCGTTAATGGCAGACACTCGGACTGCAGGAAAGGCAGACTTTGGCTTGACCACCACTCATTTGTCCAACGAAATTCATTAAGTAGCAAGATTGGGGCTGGATTCTAAAAACCACTGAAGCCTGTTCCCTCAAATAACCCATTATCTACCCAGGGACACAGAATCAGTCTCGCAGCACAACAATGTGATAAAAGGATGATCACCCTCTAGTCCCGTTGCTTGGAGGTAATTTATCAGGGTGGTGGTCTTGTTTGTTAACTGGATATTTCTCTAGGAGAGAATCCCAGGCTGGAGGGTATTTATTGGCCAAGGTCTTACTGAATGGAGCCTTTGTTTTTTTTCTACCGAAATAATCATCTCTCCAAGAGTGGAAACTCAGCTCCCGCTGTCAACCCAAAGCTGGGGAGAATTAAAGCTCTTGATCTGCAATTGATCAACTATTAAAGTCACAGCGTGGGGTGTTTCTGCGCTTTGTCTGTTTTCCGTTTTGTTTAATATTTGCCTCGTTGGTTGGAATGGCACTCCTTCATTTAAGACACACGGGAAGTGCTTCTTGATGATTTATGCCACTGGAGGGTCCAATTTGTGGGATAGATAACAGGTGCTCTTTTGGGAGCATTAAAATGACATTGTTGTGGAATGTTTATGCTAATGAGCCGCTCAAGTGATCACTCCTGTGTTGATGGCTCAGGAGTGGCTGTCACCGCTCCAGGAGCAGGTTGAGATGTCAGTCTCCTCATGTTTCCTGACCCTTTTCTGGCAAGACAGGAGAGAAACCAGGCTCTCACTCATTCATCCCCACTTACGGGCCCGCTGTTTTTGATGCTTGAACATATTTGTGCAATCTGTGTGAAGCCAAGATTATCCCCATTTTACAGATGAGGAAACAAAAGCCCAGGGAGCTGAAGAGAGCTGCCTGAGGTCACAGAGAGGTGTGTTTTGATTTGGCCGGTGACTTGGAAAATTAGTGCCTTTTCTTTCTATACTACATTTTCCCTCCTAGGCTTTAAGAATTCTGCTGGCTGATTTCTAACATGGCTTTTTTTGTGTGTGTGCATTTTCTGAAATAGAGACAAAAGACTGAAAGAGTTGGGTCTCATCGTACACACCGGGTGAGCTTGGCACCCATAATCCTCTCCTCTCCCCTCTAGGAAGCCTGATTTCGACAGACATGTCAGGAATCCAAGTAGGAGAGCCGGAGAGTAAAGCAGGAGCAGTTATCATGCACTAGCCATGGCCTATGTGCCTGTCATGAGATAACATTTTTAACTTGAAGAACACCTCAATGTGGTCGATGTACAGAGAGTGACATGAAGATATAAAGTTGTTAAGTGAGCCACTTCCAGTCATTACACAACTGGGAGACAAGTTGGGATTTCCATTCATTGGCCTCTCACTCCCAAATCCACACTTTTCCTACCGGGTTACTATGACTCCTAGTTGGAGAGAAATGGGAAAATAAAATAATATTTTAATGGAATGTGTCTAAGGGAGGGGGATGGTACTAAGCATCTATACTCCGGAGGGGATTGCCTATGTAAGTGGCCATCCAGAGTGAGGGGTGTCAGGAGCACAGGAAGTAGCCCTTCAGGGAGGGCAGCTCTAGCCAATGAACAGGGAATGTCCATCTCCAGATTTGGAAAGGGGGACAAAGAAGCCTTCTCACCCTAGGTGGGCAGGTAGACACACAAGAGACTCTCCTGCACCCTGTATGTAAAAAGGAAAGAGTGAAAAAACTATTGACATTGTCCTGAGTATTGCCCCCACTTCACATTCCCAGACTACCATCCAGAATCTCGGGACTAGTGAGGTTTTGTTTCGTTTGATGATGGCCTGCCATAAAACCAAGTCTGCCAAGGAAAAGATATATCCAATGTCTAAGTGAGGGGGACGGTACTAAGTGTGACTGAGAAAGCCAGAGTTGATTTTATGTGATCACTGACAAAGTGATTACAATTAAGATCCTAGTTAATGCTGGCAAGGGGACATTTAATAGTGTTACACAGGCTGGTTTATGGTTCCGTTGGGGGAAGTGCAATAGTGTGACACCGGCTGGGTCATTGCTCTTTTAAGGGGAGGTTCAACAGTGTTAAACAGGATGGGTACTGGTTCTGCACTGTGGGCTTCTCAGAGCAAACAGGAAGTGATTCCTGGTAATAAAAAGGGGCTTAAAAGTGCACAAGGCAGAGGCAAAGCATAGGTTTTTCCCAGAGCTCATGAACAGAGTTACAAATTGCTGCTCATCTTGGGATTCGTCTAAAAGCAAAAGGACCTCACAGATAGGGCTTAGAAAAAGCTGCCAACTAGTGGAATGTGGTTCCTGAAGCCTGAAGTGGACACTCCAGTGCATACAGACCATGGGGAACAAGAGTCTCAGGAGCACTCATTCATTCAAACATATTTATTGAGAGCCTTCTAGAGTAGGGTCAACGATGAAGGCATTGCCTCGTGGAGCACATATTCTAGGGATGGAATTGTGGGTTGGAAATGGGCTACAGATTATTGGACACTCTTTGAAGCAGCACTTTCCAGATAGGGTCCTGTTAAAATGCATATTCTGATTCAGTAAGTCAAGAGCTGGCCAAGATTCTGCATGTAAGTCCCAGATGATGCTGACGCTGCTGGTACCCTGTCTTCAGTTTTCAATAAGACTTAGGCCCAGAGGTCACTGTCCTTTCTATTTGGTTCATTTCAGTGTGTGCAATAACAGATATCAAGTTCTCTTTCCAGAGCATGAACTTTGCTGTACTAAGTAAGTCCAGACATCTTCAGAGGAAGAGGCTAGAGATGAAGACCTCTGTTGCGCATGGACAGAGACCTTGATGAGGGTTATGGTTTAGATATTAGGTGTCCCCCAAAAGCACAGATGTAAGATAATGCAAAAACATTCAGAGGTGAATTGATTGGGTTATAAGTTTCTTAAACCATCAGTGAATTAATCCCCTGAAGGGATTAACTGGTAACTGAAGGCGGGTAGGGTGTGGCTGGAGGAGGTATGTCATGCCTTTGGGGTATATATTTTATATTTGGCAAGTGGAGTCTCTCTCTGGTTTCTGAGCATCATGTGAGCTGCTTCCCTCCACCACACCCTTTCTGCCATGATGTTCAGTCTCAGTAGAGCTCTTATCTATGCACTGAGACCTCTGAAGCCTGGAGCCCCCAAATAAACTTTTCCTTCTATAAATTATTCTTGTCAGGTCTTTGAGTCACAACAGAAGGGAAAAAAAGACAATGAGGCACAGTCTTCTTTATCTGAAAGTCAAGGGTTCTTCCTACAGAGATTACAGGAAAAGACCTTCTCACGGTTTGACATTCTGCTCTGGCTGAATTTGAGGGACTGCCCCTAGTTGTATGGAACCTTGAACTTGGCCCAAATTCATGACACTTCCTCTCTCTCTCTCTCTCTCTCTCTCTCTCTCTCTCTCTCTCTATATATATATATATATATATATATATATATATTAGTTATTAGTAGACCATTATATAATTTATTTATTTAAATGTTGTGCTGAGAATAAAACCCAGTGCCTCACACATGCTAGGCAAGTACTCTACTACTGAGCTATAACCCCAGCCCTTATTACCTTATGTTTTTAGAAGCACCTCCAATTCATGCTTTACTCCTTTTGTCTCAATAGAAGCACCTTTTTATAAGACTACGAGTGTTTATTGTTATATACATGTAAAAATATGTATCTATAATATTTTCTGGAACATCTCAGTATTATGGGGCATGTTTGGTCTCTGAACCCCCCCCCCAACCCCCAGTTAGATATGGAATTTAATTCTCAAACTTCCTGCAGGGGGAGGCTGAGGTTCTTAGCCTCATGGTATCACACACATGCTGCTACTTCACTATAACCATGATGGAAAAGTTAGGGGGATGTCCGCATGTGCAACTGAATAAGGGCCTGTGACGGTTGGAAACCCCTGTAGGGTGGGAGCCTGTCTCACAGACATTACCAAGCACGGGCACTCTAGCCTCCAAATTGGTGTTGGGAGAGAAGCAACGGGGCACAGCATGCTCTCAGAAAAAAAAAGAACTTTGTGTTTGGCAATTAGGGCTCGGATGCATGACCAGGAACAGAAATTTCAAACCTTTCAATCTGACCAGACAGCAGCAGCTTCTGGTCACAAAAAAGTTCCAGGAGGGATGAAGTTTCACCACGGAGAAGGGGGACCCACCTGCCTCTTGCTGAGGTAGACGAGTTTCCCAGGTGAAAGATGCAGGCTAGGGTAAATGCTATTTACTCTAAAATGTGAACTACAAAGAGAGCAATTGTTTAATCATCCGGGACCTTTAAGCAATTCGTACTGTGCTGCTCTTTTCATTCCAGCATCATTACCTCTGTGTGGCCCACCTGTTCCCCTACTAAATGTGTGTGTAACCAAGTTGATGATGCTGTTAATGCCACTCACTGGAAAAGAGGGAACCCTTAACCTAGGACATAAAGTGAAAACTAAAATAAATAAATAGATGATAGACAGATAGATAGGTAGATAGATAAAATCCCAAGTTTTAAAAAAATACTGTTTTGTGAATTTTTTTTTTTTTACTCTCTAAAAAAGACTGGAGAAAATGGAGTTGGCCATATTAGAAACAGTAGCAAACCAAAATCACCTTTTACCGATTTTCTCCAATGAAGATAATAACTACAGTGCACATACTTTCTGGAAACCACTGGACTCTTAATTAAAGGGCCGTAGATCTTTAGATTCCCACATAATGAAGGTTTAATAATTGTCATGCATTCTGCCACCAGCACAATGTGGCCTGTAACTTCCCGCACTTGCAATTTTTTTTTTTCAAATATACCCAACAATTTCCGTTTCAGACTCTGCTTATATAAAAGAGGTTGCTGGAAACTGTATAGCAAAGCCAGCTTTTTTTTTTTTCTGTCTTGAAGAGTAACCTAATAAAACTGTTAAAATGTCTCAGGATGTCTAAGCTGTATTTTTTTAGTCATTTGCAGATAAGGAGAGATTCTGTAGCCCCAAGAAACAGAATAAATACTGGACACCTTCATTAACCTGCTAAATTTCAGGAAGAGATAATGGTCTCTAAAAGAGGCATACGGTTGGTTATCAAGCCTGGGGACACGTTCATAATGACATATTGGGAGTGATTGGCGGGGGGCGGGGGGGTAGGTTTTGCTGCTGTTCATTCCAAGCCTCATGGAGCTCGAGTTTATTCATTTGTCCAGACATCTGATATATATGCTGACATGTTCTGGGAGGCCATAGTAAGAACAAATGATAACAATAGCAATAACAAAGGGGACCCAGCACCTGTCTATGTAGTGTTTATGGTCTAATGTGTGACAAAAGCTAAAGGACCACATAAATATGTATAAGATGACAACTGTGGTAAGTACTTTGAAGGATGGTCACTTGGTGCTATGAGAGTGGGTAACCGTGGGAGTTGACCAGTCTAGGAAGGACTAGGGAAGCTTCTGGAAGAAGTTGACAATGAAACTTTCCTCAGCCAAGGATTATCCTTTAGTCCTACCAATGTTTCAGGGCTTATCTCACCTTCTTTTGAATCTGTCCTCTGATTCTCACCCCAGGTAAGTAGGGCAGAGATGACGATCCCCATGTCACAGATGGGGACAATCAAGCACAGGAAGGACGAGAGAAGACAGCCAGATGGAGCCCAGTTTCTGGTCTTCCCTGGTGTATCACACCAGCCTTGAGAAGATGATGTCTGTTTTTGTTTACTTGTTTCTGCTGTATGTTTTACATATTAAGTCTGATCAGAGTTAGCTGCCACCGGCTTCTCCGAAACTCTGAGTCACCAAAATAAACTATTTTCAGCTGCTCCTGTCAGCCGGCCCCCTCAAATCTCTACTCTTGGGTCTGTGAGTGAATCTTGTCCCAGCTCTGCTGTCCCTCCTGCCCTGCTTCTCCACATCGGCTGGAAAGCTTCTGCAGGTAGGGCCTGGGGATCCCCCGGGGCCAGTCCTCTGCCTTTGGGCAGCTCCACATTTTAGTGAGATCATGTTTAGAATAGACTGATAACCTTCTTGCAGTGTCTTTTGCCTGGTCACCTCTCTCTGCCAGAGCAAGACTTTGTGCACATGAAGGGCCAGGACAGGCCAGTTTAGAAGGGCATGCCATTTCTGAGGGGCTCCTTTGCCAATATCCTGGGGGGAGGAGGAGAATTTGGGACATTGTGAAACTCAGTGACGTGGAACAGGGCACCTAAATTCAGCTTGAGGACCTGTTGACACCTGATTGTTTGTGATGAAATCTCATACTCCTCGCCTTAGTTTGCTACAACGACTATCCCAAGAACTGGGTAACTTAAACCTCACACGTTTATTGCTCACAGTTCTGAAGACTGAAAACCCAAGACCCAGGTACCAGCTGGTTCAGTTCCTGATGAGGACCTGCTTCCTGGCTTACAGGGAGATGCCTTCTTTTTGGTTCCCCCGAGACTGGGAGAGCAGAGAGGGCAGAGGGAGAAAGCAAGTCTATTCTCATAAGGACACAAATGCCATCAAAAAGCCTCTACTCTCATGACTTAATCTTCTCTCAAAGGCCCCACCTCCCATGGCTATTCTCGAGGGTTAGGGTTTTAGCATATGAATTTGGGGAGACACAAACATTCAGACCCTAGCCTTTCCCTACTCTTCATCCATCAAGACTAAATCTGGACCCAGTGGGAACTTGCCAGCACCATTCATATGTTGAAACCCTACAGATGACAGACTCCCTGTAGATGCTCACATACTGCTTCAGACAGCCATAGAGAGAGTGCAAACCAGGCAAAGATGGTCCCCAGGTAGTCCAGTGAGTACCACAGATGGCAAAACTGCGCTCCGAAGATGCGATCAGATGGGGGAGAGTTTCAAATTCATGCTGCAAAACCTCTGCTACTACAGGGAGAACCCATTTGGTTTTGCATAGGGAGAAGGATGAATCCGAAAGCTACCTCAGGAAAATCACATTCTCTTCCGAATATATACCTTGAAATCAGATGTCTTCTTATACCACCTGGCAGTGTGCTTGGTTCTCAAGGAACTAAAAAACAAAATCCCACTCTTCTCGAGAGACTCTGATTTTGCATTCAAACTCATCAGGACTTTACTAAGCTCTATGTGTGGGGGAAAAAAAAATGACATTTGATTGCCTACTCTATGTGACATGACACATACTGCGTCTCAAATGCTCAGGGAAATCTTGACGCATGGATTCGATTGTGCCCATTTTGCAGGTGTGAAAAGCCAGACAATCAGGAAGAAGCTGCCCCATGAGGACCCTGGATACCTGTGCCAGTAAAGCTCTTTGCTTTTTCATAAGTCAAATTGCCTCCTCAGGACTCAGTGCTTTGTGCTAAGGTGTCAGGATTGGAGGATGAAGAGGGTAGGGCTGAAAGTGCCATTGGCTGACCTGTGGCAGGCTTGAAGAAGAAGATGACTGACGGGAGGCTTCTTGGTGCAGAGACTTGAGCAGATGTGAAAGAAGGAACTTAACCATTAGAAGACAGGTATTCCTAGCATGGCACTCTTATGGGCCAGGCTATGTGGGCAATGACCAAACAGACTCCATTTAACTCTAAGACATCCTATCACATAAGAAATGCCTTTCCCATGGGAAAGCCCTGCCTCTGTCCCCATCAACCGTTGCTTAGCATAGCATGTTTGGCAACACAAAATGGCAATTCTTATACAATGTAAAATTGTTCTCCTTTTGGTTACCATTTTTCTTGGACAATGTACCCTGTCAGAGATTGATTGTCTAGACATTAGTAACCCATATTTTAACTTGTACTCAACTAGGGTCGTTTTGACCTACTCCCCCTTCTGCTTATGATTTTAGATTTCATGACGTTTGTTTAATGGTTTTGAATCACAGCAATAGCTATTTATGATTAATATGGTTTTGGACTACAAAAAGGTATACTCAAACCTCTGGGAGGAGGTTGAAGGGTGTAGATTGGCAGCCTGCTCTTTGACCCGTCCGTTGGGGGATTGGCTGGTGAATAAAGATTCCGTCTCCTGCTTTAAGATGGACTCAGTGATTTATTGCAAGCTCGCCGTAACAGCACAGGTGTGGGCAAAGCCCCTGGAGAAGAGAACTCAGAAAGCCTTCCTAGAAGGCTGAGGGGACCTTTACAGTTGCTTGCAGGTGAGCTGTTCATGCAGAAGGGAGGGGTCTAGAGGTAGCCTGTGCAATTCCAGTTCTCTAGCCCAGTGTTTCAGGACCTCAACTCTGTTGGGCTGCGCCATTCTTTGTTGTGGGGCTACCTTGTGCTTTGCAGCAAGTTTAGCAGCATCCCTAGCCTCCTCTCCAATTGTGACAATCGAAAACATCTTCAGAACATCACCAGATGTCCCTGGGGAGCAAAATCACCCCCGTGAAAGTACTGCTCTAACTCAATATTCATGGCAACGTTGTCAGCAGGCAGCTCAGCTCTCTTTTATGCTGATATAGAAACTGAGGCTAATGGTTACAACCTCGGTGGCGGGGAGCGTGGAATTTTGAAGCCACATTTGTTCTAATCCTATACAAGAGTCTGCTTTACTGCCCAGGGATAGATGGGCCAGGGCAACCTCTTGGACTCAGTTGCTGGGAGCTTTGATCTGTTTTCTCATGCTCCATTGCTTGCCCAGGGCCTGGTTAGCTTATCCAAATAGGCAGAAGTGCCCTGTGCAGCATGAGAGCGAATGGTTGGATTTTAATCCCTTTTGGCACGGCTTATTAATGCGCTTGCATATCACACTTGAGCTGATTCATTCATGCTCTGACATGTCCTGGGCCCTGACTATATCTTAGGTGTGACACTAGGTGCTGAGATGAAAGAGTAAATAGATGACACCCTAATTCTTGTTGTTCTGGGGTCATGTCTTGGCCAGAACCAGATACACCAGCACAACAGTAATATGACAACAACCACAACAGTAGCAGCAAATCCAAATGGTGCACACAGTCGGGAGTGCTGGGGTGGGCGAACCAACTGGCTCCCCTGGGGCCGGAAGGTGAGTCTATACCAGCTGTATGACTTAGAAAGGAGTGGAGGGGTTCCAGGCCCAGGGTCAGTTCATGCCGAGGCTCCCAGGCAAGAAAGAGCTTGCTTTGTTTTAGAAAGTCACAGAGAGCTGTATGGGCTGGGTTTGCAGCGAGTTCTGCCACTTGTCACACTTGCGGCTGATCATCAAAAGTTTCAGCTCATTGTTTGTTCTCTGTAGGAATTTTCAGAACAATGAAGCTTCTAGTATGGAAAAGAAAGCCCAAGGACCTGAATGCATCTGGAAAGTCATGAGCTCCCAGCCTGATAAACTCTGAAGACAAAACCGTTATATCCATGGGTGTCTGCTTCTTTTTCAGACTTCTGAACCCACTTGGGCTGAACCTAACTGAAGCAGAGCGAGGGTCCTCAGCCACTGTCTCGGCGGCTTCATTTCCTGGGCTCCCTCTAGTTAGAGCCTCACCTTTTCCCCCTGCTGCTGAGCTCTTGGGCTTTGCCTCTGTCCTTGCCTGTGAAAGGGACACACCCTTCCCCCATTCTGTGCTCTGCCTCAGCCTGTCTCTAGGTTTCACCCACTCAATACTCCAAATTTGCATTAGCCCAAGGAGACCCCTGTCCTGTGTCCACCTACGTTCTCCCCAGGGGCCAGGCAGGCAGTGGCACCATCTCCCTTTCTTTGCTTGGCTTTCACAGCTGTCCACAAGGCATTTCTCTTCTGACCCTTTGCCTTAGAGTTTGCATGGAGGCTGGCCCTCTCTGTCACAAGGGATCCCTCTGATGTGCAAGTGCCCGGTAAGTGCTCTGAGCTTGCCTGGAGCTATGGAAGCCCTGGGGATCCATGGAACACTATGCCAGGATTCCTGCCCACAGGGACTCACAGCCTCCTGACTCAGGAGCTGAAAGTGGCACAGTGAGAGAAGGCTGCGATCTGGGGTCCAGAAACCTGAGCTGGAAGCTGGTCGAGAAACCTAGGAACTGTGGGACCTCAGGCAAGTCACCTGAGATGTTCTTATCTGTGTGTGGCAGCCAAGGTGCCTGGCAGCCAGAGCCGGAGAGGATGAGGGGCAGGGCCTACACAGGGCAGCTGCTCAAGGACACTCTTGCCCCGCCCTTTTTAGGATGTGGGTGTCTTATGACCATTTCTCAGATGGACTGTAAATAGAGTGATCCTCTTTGGCTCCAGCTCTCGTGGAAGCCTGGTGCTGTGGAAAAATATAGAGTTGTTCATAGAGATGTGGATTCAAATCCAGTTTTCACAACTCCTTGGCTGTGTAACTTTGGATAAGTGGCTTAACTGTATAAGGCCTCTTTTTCTGCACATGGTAAGATGGAAATCACAGCTTCCTTAGGAATGTGTGAGAATCAAGCATGGAAACCCCAGCTCAGGCTTGGCCCTCAGAGGTATCAACCGCATTAGCATTTCCTTCCTTCCTTCCTTTCTTCCTTCCTCTCTCCTCCTCTCCCTCTGCCCGCCCATTTTCCTCCTTTCCACTCTCATGCTACCCTCCTGAATAAATGGGGGCAAGATCATTTGAGGACATATATCTTTTGTCTCCCGGAGAAAGTCACCCTCTTTTCCCTGCTTCATGTAATTGTCAGCAACAAAGTTGGAAAATATGGACGTCTGAAGCGGCTCTCAGCCCCGCAACATCTGCACCAGACGAAACTCAAAAAAGCCCTCAATCCCCAGTCATGAATGCACTATAAAAACAATGTGGCAGAAATGAAAATTGTTCCATCATAATATTTCACAGTTCTTTTTGACAAAAGCCAAGCCGCCGTCATGAATACACATTTCCCAGCACCTTATGCATTATGCATCAGCCTATAGCAGGGGACCTGGGAATTGCCAGTCCCTAGTAAAGGGCCTTTGAAAGTGCCTATTTTGTAAACAAATGGAGCCCAGGCCCAGCACTCAGGCTCTTTAGGTAATTTAAGACTGACTCCTGCTGCCCGAGTGGGGACTGGCTCTGGTCAGGTCCATAAATGGCAGAAGAATTGTCAACATTTCCAACATGGAGACATGGTGTTTCAGCATTTGGTATTCTATCTCTCTAATTCCATAGCATTCAAGACAGACCTTCAGAGGGTCTGGGACAATTCCTGCTGCAGTCAGAGCCAAAGCCAAATGTCACTGGAATGCCACATGAACCTGCCAAGACTGGCTTTCTGCTTGTGCGCTTAGGCAAATCAGTGAGGACATCTGGCTCCCAAGAACCTCAAACAGGATTGAGCTTTGGGATGGGGGTTGAAATGACGAAGGAGGTGTGGGCCGACACGTTGTCCTGTCTCAGGGGGCTCCTAGGAGACATTTTTGTTAGCCTGAGGCCGACGTATTGGATGTACCTATCAAGTGCTAGATTATCAGTTGGGAGGAACTGTGGAGTTATTAACTAACCCCTGAGTTTCCAGGATGGGGAAACTGAGGCCACATCTTTTAAGGAACATGTTCAAGGTCACATTGTGAGTGAGCAGCAGGTCGGGGACTGCTGGAAGCCGAGGTCATCTTTTCCCAGTCTCTCCCACTGTCTCAATCATAGATTGGCAGTGACGGAAAAGACCAGAGGCAAAATGGTTACTGATTGCAATGATTTGAGTAAAGGGCAGACTGGGATTCTCCAAACAGCCCTGGAAAAGAGCATCATTCAGGGCCGTTTTGTGTAATTTGCAATCTGTCCTTGATGGTAGCCTTATTTTAAATGGTGACTGATATGTGACAGATATCTACTCATGTACATTATATCTGTTGCAATAACAAGGTGGTGATTGATTCCTTTCTACATGTATTTATTTCATAAAAATATTCAGCTCACATTGACATGCACTGCAAAAAGCATTTGAATGGAGGAACAGAAATTCAGAATTCCAGCGTTGAGTATGCCCTGTTCTTCTCTTCTTTGGAAATTGAATTCTCCCTGAGTTCAGGAGGGGTGTCCCAGCTGGAACATCTGCCTGCTGTGGCTGAGCACAGGCACTGGGCAGAGGGCATGGTGATGCCAGGGACAGGGAGAGCCACTGCTTGCTGAACAACACACCTGCAGGGCTGGGCTCCCTGATGGGGGGAGGCATGGGCTCCAGTTAGGGAAAATGGGGAGATTCCTCATTCCTGCTTGAATGACTGATGTGCTCCAGCTGTAGGACCCGCCTGCTGATTGGTACAGTTTGACTAATGAAAACAGCAACAGCTGAAGACTGATTAAGACGAGGAAACTTGTTACTCCCTTCAGACACCTGGAAGAATTTACTCAGGGGGGAGGCTGCTTCTCTTTCCTCCACTGACCTGGAGAACAAGTCAACGGTGGGAGGCAGATAGAAAGGGGAAATCAAGGTCACCAAGTCACCTTGAACAGGGACAGCCTTGCCCATGACTCTCTAAGCCTAGAGCAAGTGTTTCTTAGACTACTATTTGCTTTGTTTGAAACTCTGCAGCCTTGGGGTCTCTGATTTAGTAGAGGGGTGTGCATAAGTGTGCATGTGTGTGCATACACACATGTGCACATGTGTGTGCAAAGGGTGGATATTTCCAAGTTCCAAGGTGATGCTATTTGTCCAAGAGCCATATTTGGAGAACTGTTAGTATAGGACCAAAAAAAAATTATCTACAAATCCTCTATTTTCATGTATTAACATCTTTCAACTATTAAAAAAAATTCTCCCAAATATTTGTAAAAGTAAACAATTTAAATTTTTATAACAGGCACAGCAGTAAGTAAAAAAGTGTCCCTGAGAACCACAAATAGTTCTTTATTTGGTTTCAGACCAAGAAATAATTTCCCCTGAATTATGAAAGTAAAATATTCAATTTAGAAGCTTTAGAAATTCAGAGAAGTATAAAGATGAGAATGAAATGGAAATGCATTGCATAAAGATAACAGCTGTTTATAGCTACCCTCCCCACCATCTTCGCCCAACGAATACATGAATATATGTGTGCAGGGTCTTGGCCCTGGTCTCATGCAGTTTCCCTACCCGGAGATCCTTGAGATGTCAAGTAGTGTTATGACCCAAATAACAACAACCACAAAATCAAACACAAGGGGTGGAGGCAGCCCAGTGTTAGAGCACTTGCCACACATGTGTAAGACCCCATGTTCAATCCCCAGTACGACAAAGCAAACCAAATAAAAAAAAAATGAAAACAAGAGTGATGTCAAAGGTGTGCCATGGAGGCTGACCAGAGGTGAAAATCTCAGGAAATGCTGCAGTAACCAAAGTCAGAAAAGTTGAATAGTCTTTTCTTGAAGAAATTCTACTCTCCCAGGCACTCTGTAGTAAAGGCTTTTGCAGAAGAGGGGGGTGTTCTCCCACAGAGGCTTCTGCTATGGGTTGAATGTTCCCACCACAATTCATGCTGAAATGCACCCTCATTAGGAGGTATTCAGAGGTAGGAATGGGGGGACCTTTAAGAAGTAATGAGGTCATGAGCATCTTCCCTCTAAACTGGATTAATCTGGATTAATTCCTGGGCCTGTTGGTGCACTCTTGGAATACCAGGGCCTCAGGAGGCTGAGGCAGGAGGATTGTGAATTCAAAGCTAGCCTCAGCAAAACTGAGGTGCCAAGCAACTAAGTGAGACCATTTTTCTAAATAAAATAATAGGGCTGGGGATGCTGCTCAGTGGCTGAGTGTCCCTGAATTCAATTCCTGGTACCAAAACATCTACCATAACAACAACAACGACAAAAACCCCAAAATCAAAAAACAAACTGGATTAATCCATCCATGTATTGATAGATTAGTGGAGTTAAAAGGTTGTCTTCAGAATGGGCCTCCTACAAAAGTCAGTTTATCTCTTGAGTGTGCCTCCTCACTGGGTATTGCCCTGTTGCCATCTTTGGCCACCTCAGTCTCTGCTCCCCTTTGACCTTGGGCCTCCTCGCCTCCAAAACTGAGACAAAGGAATTTTCATTTTCTATAAATGACCCCATCTGTGATATTTCATTATAACAACAGAAAATGGACTAAGACAGTTTCCTTATGGATTTCCTCCCCTTCTCCCAATCTTTCCCACTCCTACCCCAATTGTTTAAAGGAGAAACCCTCAGAGGGAAATCCCAGGATAGTTGCAAGAAATTCACCAAGTGCATAAAATATCGAATAGTGTTAAGCTCCTATCACATCATTCTCGGTTGTTGTTCAACTCAGGTTTTATAAAACAAGTTCATTTGTTTTGTTGAAAATTCAATAAATCAACAAGAGATGGCTCTTTCACCTCTATCTAGGATCACTCCCTAGACTCAAGAGCTAACCCCAGACTTCCTGTGGCCTTGACCTATACTGTACTGTCTCAGAAGTCCACACACGGAGTCTCCAGCTCTGTGTTCAGATGACAGCCTCCTTGAGGGGAGGCTGGTTTCTTGCTGTACCCTGCAGGGAACCTGTGTTAACAATGTTCACTGAATACCACAATAAGATTTTTTAGAAATTTCCTTTTGGCAGAGACTAAGATTAGAATGGTCATAACATCTGAACTTGAGAAACCACAATAAGCCAAGTTGTCTGTGAGTGTTGGAGGAGAAGAGGATCCTCTAAGCTCTGGGGAGTAACATAGACCTGAGCCCAAACCCACCCAGTGAATATCCAAAGATATTCTTTTCCTCTCAATGATGGCTTTGCTCAAGACATAAAAAACTTCTTCAGATAATTGCAAAATTTCCCATACTGATTGAACTAGGTCCATTTTGTTTATGGATCATGGTTCTAACCTGCGGGTCTCCCCAAAGACCATCTTATTAACATTCTTGAAGCATTGGCTTTGTTCATTCCAAAGATGGTATCAGCACACAGTTTCTGGGTTTCTGCAGAGGATCGGGTCACGGGTATGTCTACAACGTGTCATTATCTAATCGGGTCTCTATGAAGATCTCAGGCCTGCATTTGCTGAAAGTGTAGTGATGGGTAGCTTTTCCACAGCATCTTGGTTTCAAGAGTCGATTTCATTGACCAAGACTGGTCTGTGCACTCTTTGACCTTATGCAATCTTTACGTTCAGACAGCATGTGTCTATCATTACTTCCACTTTGTAGGGGGGAAGAATTGGAACTACCTAATGAGGCGGCTCTCCAGCTCATGAGAATCTGAGTACTCATCTACTCTACTAATTTAACAAATGGGTTAAGTATAATTCCCAAAGGAAATAACTTTTCTCAATGCCATTCTAATTCCACTGTGCAGCCTAATTTCGAGTGGGCCATTTTAACATGCTTTTGGCTTCCGTTGAGCTTGTGGTCCCTGAAGATCTTCGGGCATTTTAAAATCCACTTTACATAAGTTTTTGCCATGATTCATATCTCACTTCTATACAGTTTACTGAAAATAACTGAATATAGAGTCTCAAAAACATCCAGGTACTTATTCTGATTTCTGTGTTCTATTTTTTTTTTAAATATTGCATCTTAGATTCACTACTGAAGCTCTTTCAACATGTTTTTTTCATTGGAGAGAAACAAATTCTTGTCCCCAGGAACTTTCCCTTCAAGATTTTCAATCCTGACTTTCACACCATGTGGATTTGCAGGTTTGGAGTCCTCCCTGAACTATTCAGTCTGATTGTAAAATGAGAGCAGTGACAGGTAGTTGGCTGGGTTATTGCCATAATTAGACATATTGTGTGTGAAGTGCCCAGTATAGCATCTGACACACGAAAGGCACTTGAGAAATATTGTTATTTGTCAGGTAGTGTGCTTGCATCTAACAATGCCTTTCATAAAGAAAATAAACCAAACTAACGGTGCTATTTGGGGAATCTCAATAAGCAAAAGGGGTGGCATTTTGATTTGGCCAGCAAAGAGTTAAACCCATAAAATCATCAAAGGACAGGGATCATCTTACAGGCTGCCAATAAACGGTTGTGCAACCTTGGGCAAAATTCTTAATCTCTTGAGCATTAGCTCCCTCATCTCTTAGGTAAGAAAACACAGGGAGAGTATCCTTCTCCTCTTCCTCTTCCTCCACTCTCCTGCCTTGGACACCTCCAAATATCTCAGCTCCAGGCATCACAGTTCATCAACTTCTCTGTCCTTTTGGATTTCAGGTACAGCTCTGAGGGCTTCCTGAGACAGCAGCTGACTCCATCAGCATGGGCTGCTACTCCATCAGCATGGGCTGCTACTCCATCAGCATGGGCTGCTACATGGTCTGAGTGGCTTCCACCCTCGCTTCTCACAGTTCCAGAGGCTTGGACATCCATCAAGGTGGCCCTGGTGGATTTGGCTCCCGCCCACTGCCCTTGTGCTCCCAGGGCCTTTCCTCAGTGCAGGCTCATGTTCTCAGTGTCTTTGTCTTGTCACGAGGGTTCTAATCCCATCCAGAGAATGTCACCCTCATGACCTTACCTGAACATAACTACCTCCTCAGAGCCCCACTTCCAAATGACATCAAGCTGAGCATCGGGGCTTCGACCTCTAAATGTTGGGGGGAACATAAACATTCTGCCTGTAACAGCAGCTTCACTTCAGGAACAACCAACTCACCTCATTGAGGCTCTTCCCAATTCTGAAAGAGGAAGGGCGATGTCTGCAGGTTCCGCAGACGATCGACTGCTGCAGCCACCATGAAGCGGAGAAGGCGAATGCAGAGGCTGGTGCTCAGTGAGAGTCCTGCGAGCCTTGTGGCCTGCGAGTCATGATTTGTAAATAGAGAGTTTGCCTCTGTCAAACCCATTTGCTCCTTTGAGACCAACGTGTGCATGTAGGATGTTCAAGCAGTCACAAGACCCTCCCTGTCCCCCTCCTGGGTACCACTCTGTCTTCTCCACAATTTCCCATTCACCCGTCTCATTTCGTCTGAACCTTGGAGAGGCAATGTTGTCTCATCCGGGCAACACACCTCCATCCAGCTCTTGCTGATCCATGTGTCTCTTCCACTGGGCTGTGAGGAGCTCCATGAGGACCCAGATAATATGTCCCAGCTCACTTTTATTCTTCAGTATCCAGCAGTCTGGGATGCTGTAGGTGCTCAACAGATGCTGGATCACGAGCACAATACTGTACACTGTAAAGATGAAAAGAGATATAGTGTTCGTGTGACTGCAACCACCAGAGAAAAAGACAGAAATACACCAGCAGAGACCGTGAGTAAGCATGCAGACAGTGATACGATTGCTCACAAATGTTCCAATGAAAATTCCTACCACAATGATGGAAGGAGCCAAACCAAGAGCAAAGCATTCCCCCTATCAGGATGGATGACTGCTGTTCAGAAACCAACTGGTTTCCTAGGCGGGTCTTGTGTCTGTGTGAACATTCTACATGCACACGCTGGTCCCAATGGAGCAACTGTGTCTGATAGAAGCAGACTCTGTATCTACAAATCACGAAGCTAAGCATGAGCTTGAGCAGCTAATGATCATCTTAATTAACCCACAAAACTTTATGCACAGCCAGTATTCAGCCAACCTTTTGATCCTGGACAGAAATCTATTAAAGGCAATTGAGAGAATGAAAAGACAAAATCTGACAAGCATTTTTACCTTGGTGATTGTAAAATTTGGCGGGTTCGATGACTCTGAGAGTGATCTATTTGCCAATAGCATATTACATTAAGTTGGGGAAATATCATTCCCTTAAATGCAAGTTGTGAGTGGGCTGAATAATGGCTTAAAATCACCTGTGACCAGGGCCTGTTGAAGCTGGAAGTGATGGAATTAACGTTCTTGCTTTGGAAGAAACACATTTTTTCCCCCCAATGGAGTAGTTTCTAAGCTTCAGTCAGTAACTAGTTGGAGAATCCAGTGAAAATTATGGACTTGCTCTAGAATAATGCAGGTGGTCATGCAGAACATTTGCTATTTCTCAGGGGGTTCATGGATCTCTGAGATGTTGAATGTGGATACCAGTCGGGAATCCATCCTCCTGGGAGGCCATGTTGTCTTGTGCACAGGTTTCCAAGACCAAATGTGAGGAATCTTACCAGAGTTACCTTCAAACCTTTCCAAAAGACACATTTGGCCCCATGTGCTATGAAAGGGGATCATGGCAGCCTTTAGGAGGGAGGGTGGAGGTGGGGTTGCAACTTGGGCTTTTGGGGAGATACCAGTGATTCACTTGTCCTCTGTTCTCCCTCATTCATGAGCAAGGGCAAACAGGTTGAGAGAAGAGAGAGCTTTCTGTTTGGATCAGAGACCTGGGTGGAAATTGCAACTTCTTTCCTTCTCAGCTTTATGATCTTTGTTAAGAAACTTTTCTCTACCTCTGTTTCCTGTCCTGTGCCTAGTTTGGGAAGACTGACCAAAAGGGCAAAGAATTTCTGACACTCATCCTAATTCATCCTACCCTTTTTTTAATGGAAACTTCCAGGTATGAATGATGGGTGTGTTACAGGGCCTGTTCAAGAAGGAAATCCCAGACACTGGCTCTCCCATGTCACCTTTAATGCTTGACCCAGAGGGAAGTCGATGATAGGAATTCTCCATATTCTTCCTAAGGATGTGGGATGTTGGGAAAGTGCTGCAATTCTACAAATCTTCTGTTAGGGATTATATCACTTATAAATGCCTCTCTCTCTCTCTCTCTCTCTCTCTCTCTCTCGATATATATATATATATATATATATATATATATATATTACAGTAAAGTTGTAAACAAGTGTATATTGCCAGTATAGATGAGAATATTTCACCATATGGTAGCTTTGCCTAGTTTGGCTTCCAAGGGCAATTCTAGTTATCATGCTATCATAAAAGTGTACAAATGTAGGTGTTCCTGTGAAAAATCTTTTTTTTTTTTTAATTGTTGGAGTCGAGGGATGCTTCAGTTGGGCAGGTACTACAGGGCTCAAGGTGTGGTGTTAACAGCAGTTATCCAAGTTGCATGTAGTTCTAGAAAGGTCATACAGGCACTCAATTTCCCACTCTCAATTTAGATTTTCTATCATGGGGAGAATTTTCATCTCACGGAGCAAAGAGGGAGACTCAATTAGACAAGCTGTGGAAATCTCCCACCCAGCACATAGTAGAAACTCAATGAATGACAATTATCTTGAGGTCAGTAGTGGTAGCAGGGGGTGAGGCTAATAGATCAGTTGCTGTGGCCAAATAAGACTCAGAGGACAGAACGAGTTTGCAGCTCATGGTGAAGCCTCAAGACCTAAAGGGCAGGAACAGAGCCCAAGAAGAGGACCACAGTGACCTGAGAATGAACAGGGAGATCGGAGCTGAAGTGAACCAAAACGTCAGGCTGGACTGGGGCACTCCACTACCATCTACATCACCTCTGCCAGCTGCAAAAGATGGTGTCTCTCGTCTGCAATGACTGGTTCATCTAGGGTTTTCCTGGACAAATAAAAAGGCCAATGTGCCTAAAGCGCCTGGATGGTAGGTCTCCCTCCTCCCACCTGCATGCTCCAGCCATAAGCTGGCTCATTCTGGCCAGGTGGCTGACGAGTGATTCTTATTCTCCTCACTCAACATCCTCAATATCAGCCCTCCTTTACCCCTATCCAAAAGGGCCTGAGCTTTAGATTCAGCTTCATACCTGGATTCATGCTCAGAATGCAGGGATGATTGTCTGGTGCTCTGTGTCAACCACTTGTGGACAAATCCTGGCATCCTGGTTCTTAGTGGATGCACAATAAGTATATGCTAAATAGGTGAATTAAGATCTTGCCCACAATTCCAACTTGCTTGGTCAGGGCCCCAAGGAACTGCTTAAATCTAACAAAATTTTCTTCTACAAAATCAAACCATATAGCCAGGGTCTGAATCCAGTCCTAGTGGGTCATGTAGGATGATATAATCTGCATGCTAATATTTGCTACTCCTTGACATTCTTCCAGGATCGTCAGCTCACCACATCGATGCATAGTCCAGAGCATTAGGACTTTCATGTTCTTCTTCCTCTTCCCTTTGGCAAGTTTGTCAAAGCTCCAGTCAAAACTCATCTCAAGTTATGAGAGGAATCGTGGTCAATGTAGAGATACTTTAAATATTTCCTGTAGTTGATGTCTGCATCCAAATTGTAAGAGGTGAGTCAATTCTTTGCAGGGTCATGACAGCAAACCACAGCTCATTCTTTGGAATATAGAGTCACCATAGCTCTGAGTTTTGGAACTGGTGGGAAAAGACATAAAAGGGTTAACTTTCATGTTGAAAGTGACAGGAAGAAGATGAAATAAGTTGAGTATGGTTGAGGTCCCTCCAGTTGGTGATAGGGAGTCCTGCATTCCATGAGCATCTACATGGGCTGTCACCATAGTGTGAAAAACAAAGAGGTTTCTGACTAAGACACGCCCACGTTTAGCTCTCAGTCATACACTGGATTAGTTATGGGACCTTACTACTACTGTTTTATTATTATCACCGTGACGCTGGGTGCAGCCGATTGCCCAAAGGATTTGCCGATTGCCCAATCTGTACCAATCTGAATCATTTTCAGCCACTCAATCAATTAAGCCCAACATGAAGGGGAGACGGGGTGTCACTGCCTCCTGTCCATCCTCCTCTATGTTCTGACACAGTGCTACACCCCCAACACTTCCTCAGGTGCCATGAAGGGAAAGAAGAAAAGCAAGAATAGGGTCCATTGACTCAGGACAACCCTGACTGACCATGGGAGGGTGTTTCTGTATCCTTGCCCTTCACCCATGAAGGGTATGGTGTCCCCCAATCATGGTTATGACTCGAAATGTTCTGTGGGTGGATTCCATTCCCAACTGAAACATCCTTGAGGTAATTTAGAGAGAAATCTAAAGAAGAAACGCAATAGAAACTTGAAGAATTCTGAGCTCTGGGGATATGTGTACATAAGAGACCACTCGAAGAGGTGATCTTGTTCATGGTCTTTCAAGTGAAAATACACTGAAGTTGAGAGTAACCTCACAGCTCATTGGTTTGTGCCTAATCTCTTAAGGACTCAATCTATTTCGCCCGTCCTCTCTCGCTGGGCCAAATGTGCACTTCCCTGTTGTCAGTCACCTGCATTGGTTTTAAATATCGTCTCCCTGTCTTCCCCTGTGCTTTTGCAAGTTCAACTTCTCATTTAAGGTTGAGAGCAGAAGTTCTCTCTCTAGGATGCCCTTGTTGTGTTCACGGTGTCTCCATCTGGTAGCTTTTCTGTCTGCCATCTCTCTGTCCGGACTATAAGGTAGTTGAGAGCAGAGACTGCCTTATCTCTTTCTGGTCCCTCTTTAGCACAGAGTCTCAAGTGCCACTGGCTTCTGACTTCTGCCGATTTGCTACGCAGAGAGATCCGCACCCTGGCGTGGGTGCCTTTCCTTTCTCCATAGTTGGATGGAAATTTCCAACACATTTCAAATCCTGAGAATAGGTACTTGTTTGAACACAGCTGCTGGGCAGAGGTCATAGCTGTAGATGAGGTCTCTCTCTTCTTTCTTTTTTTTAATGAACTTAATTGTTTTAATATCTTTTCCAAAGTAGAATACATTCAACGACCCTGGCTTGGCTGGAAACCTTCTCTTGAGTGCTTCAGGAGGATTAGAGGGAGTTCTTTTACAGCTTCTTAGCACGACGGGCTGCATTTTCTTTTCTTTGGGTTAAGGGAGACCCAGATTTGATCCTAATTAGCCAAGGGGAGCCCTGAGCCATGCAGTTTCTGCTCCCTGGGAGGAAGGCAGGGGTTGGGTTCTTTGGAGACTGGTGAGGCTGGTGTTTTCGCCTAGCTCAGCTCTCGTGTTTGAACATGGGGGCTAATGCAGAAGTTGTCAGGATAGCTTTGGGAAAACAGAGGGTCCCAGAGAGGGGAGAAAGCCTCCGGGACGGGTGAGACAACACCATCATCATAAGACAGTCGCCTTTGGCAATGGAGACCATCTTGAGCACTGTTAGAGCCAGGAGGCATGCCGAGTGCTGCAAATTAAAAGTCAGTCACAGCACTTTTTTTTTTTTTCATAAAAAGAGAACAAAAATGGGACAAATTAATCAGCAATGCAACGAGAATGGAAAAAAGTACAGAATAAAGTTGTTCTCTCTATTGCCTTCAAATTCCTGGCTTGTGAACTTCTGGGGACTGATGTGCATTGGTGCACACTTGGAGAGGGTCATGTGAAAAGAAGGAGTGGTTTCAGGTGGCCTCCACGGGGTCCTATGGAGGTTGTCATTGGCCTATGTTTGTTTTCTTGTGGTCTGAGATAGAATGTCTTCCAGAAGAGCAAGGTATAAGAAGGGGCCATATTCTTTTCTTGTTTCCCTTCATGGCACCTGAGGAAGTGTTGGAGGTGTAGCACTCTGTTGGAACATAGAGGAGGATGGACAGGAAGCAGCAATGCCCCACCCCCTTTCATACTGGGCTTAATTGATTGAGTGGCTGAAGATGATTAAGATTGGTACCGGATTGGGCAATCGGCAAATCCTTTTTACCATGATATGCTGACCGAGAAGTCAGAAGTGGAGCCCACATTACCCTGTCCTTGATCTCAGAAAGGAAGAAAATACCATTAAGAAACCTCAAAGAAGAAAGCATAAAGGAGAATTTGTCCAAATATCATAGGCAAAATCTGTTCTTGGGGTTTGCCAATTGCATCGCTGGTTTAAGCCTGCATCTTTCTCAGAAAACGGCATTAAAATATTCTGCTCAGCTGCTCTGAGCTCCAGAAATACAATAAATAGCAGCACTATTTTTAAAGGATCATTGGGCTTTATTAAGTAAAGAGAGGCTTCTCTTGAACATGGTTTTGAGGATTCACTGTCTAAGCAGCGGCCTTGGGTGTTGACATCCTGGCAGAAGTTTCCCCAGCCTGTATTAATAGGCCTGGCCAGTTCCGGGGCTGTCTCCAGTCCTCACTTTTTCATCTGTGTTATGGGGATTAAAAAATCGCTTTCCACTTTATCGTGTGGATGAAATGCAAGGCGACTACTCTACCACCATCGCCAAGCGCTGATCCATCCTTCACTCAGGAATTCACTGAAGGAGCACCTTCCAAGGGCGGGCCGTAAGAACACTGCGGCCAGAGGGTCTCCAGATGACACTGCCATCTTCACCTCTCCTGGTTCCATTTCACCCTCACGCCATCGTCATTGACCAACTCTCGCCCAGGATCAGGAAGTCGATAAAAATGATCTTCCCATGGAGAGTAGGAACAGAGCCTCGGCCGAGGGATAATCCCTGCAGTGGAGAAGACTGATGAAAATTCCAGATTTGCTCCTTAGTGGCTATATTTAGGCAAGTAATCGAGGTGTTCAACGCCTCATTTGTAAGGAAGGACTTATAAAACCTGTCTCTGAATGTGGCTGCGAGGATGAAGCACACGGATGCCTAGATTGTGCTGGCCATGATGAGCACCCCGGTGAAGGTCAGGCAAGGACAGACTCCAAGAACGAATGCTATCGAGGTGCAGGTCCCGGTCTCCACTGTGTCTCTTTCCTGCTTCCTCCACCCAGGGCTCTCACCCGTATTCCCACCTCCCACCACCCAGGTCTCCATGTTTCCTTATGTCTATCACCAAAACCCTCTCTCAGGAAGCGCATGGACAAGTGTCTTGTCCCTCTTGGCAAGTTGGACTGGCCAGGTTCCATCTTCCTGGGTGGGATGACATGCTTTGCCCCCTGTTTGACTTAGTGGGATCAAAGAATTTGTTTGTTTTGAGATGACTTTTGTACTCTTAGAGTCCTCAAATTTTTTATTAGGATATAAAAAAGTCCATATGTGGTCACCGAACAGCTCCTCTTATTTTTGTCAAATTAGCATCCAGAATGACCATGGGATCATTGCCAGTGTCTCAGCGCTCTCTTCCTGTTACCTCCTTCTCTGAGCTAGTTTTGCCTGCTTTGGGACATGATATACAGGGAATCATGCAACATGTACTCTTCTTTCTTCAAGTACTGGCTTCTTTCAACTTGGATTACATCTGTGGGAACCATGGATGTTGTCACGTGTAAGAGTGTTTCCTCTCCTTCCTGTATATTATTCCATCACACAACTTACAGGCTCAGTTGTCTGGATGGGCGTGTGGATACTTTTTTATTTTTTGACAATCTGTAGTTTTGACTTTCTGTGTTGGTTGATGGAACTTTTGTCCTGAGGGCTCACCTCCCTAGGAACCTCTGGGTGGACCATTGATTGGAACTTGAGGGCAATTACAGAGGAAGCCAGACTCTTTTGCATGAATTTTAATTTAGGCCTTCATGTTTTCCCAGTGACAACTTTGTAAGGTAGGTAAGGAGTCTCCCTATCAGACACATGATCAAACTGTGCCAGAGAAAGTTTAGACATTTGCTGGAGGCAACAGATCTAATAAATGCCAAAATCAAGATTCTATTCCCGCTTTCCGCTTCTCTAGAAAGATTTTTACCTCTTTCACAAAAACCCACACTACCTCTTTGCAAGATTTGATGAAAATCTCATTTTCACTAGGAGTTAAGGGAAAATATTTTGATTCCAAAATTACTGTCAGAGGCTTGGACAGGTCACTGCCCCATCACTAGATGCTTTCTTCTTAGAGACTAGCCATAGAATTCATTGTCCATGCAGAGTACAGGGCAGAGGGGGAAAGGAAGGCAGAATGTAAGCTTGGGGTCTTCATTTCCTGACTCAGCAGCTATGTGACCTTGGGCAGGTTCCTGGCTCTCCCTGTGCCTCAGTTTACTCATTCACAAAATGAGGTTAATATATAAGTGGCTACCTTACAAAACTGCTGTGAAGATTAAATGAAGAATTAGCATAAACCTCTTCACTGGCTACGGAGCTGATATTTCTTGGGCACTTACTGTTATAATAAAATTCCAACCCTTTGGCAGCCCTGACATTCTAAGAGCCAGGTACTGTCACTTCAGCCAGCACTTTGAATCAAAGATCTTCACCAGCTCCTGAATAAACGTTACATGGCTGCTACCACCGCTTCTCTTTTTGGAGATGTCTATTAAAATTATGATTCAATTGTCAGAAACAAAATATTCTTAATATGTCTTCAACCATACCCTCAAATTATATGACAGTGTCTGGCTTTAATACCCATCTAAATAGTTATACTGTTGACAGGTTTTGAGAGCAGCGTTTGCTCCTTCCATTCCTCTCATTAACTTATGTAGCAACATCATAACTCTCTGGAAGGATTTTTTTTTTTTTTAAGGATGCTGGCATATTGCATCTGAATTCATTTCATATAGCGTCTGTGTCAGAGTGTTTGCATATGAATGAGATGCCTTGACGTGCGCTCATTAACATGGGAGCTTCGTGGTGACATGCTTTAGAGTTCAGGTTCAAGAGTTTGAGGCGGGGGAAGAGAGGGTGGGGGCTTAGTCCATTTCTGATTTCCCTGTAGTAGCCTGGTGCATACTCTTAGGCTGAATCTGGAACCACAGATCCATCTCTTGCCTTTAGGGTATAAACCCAACCTTCCATTCACCCTGTGTTCCATGGACCCAGAGTTGTAGCCATGCCGGCATATTTTCTCATGAATGCTTTCAAATCTTTGTGTATATAAACTGCTGAATCTACTCGATAGGACTCTTTTCCTTATCTGTTTGGCAGGTCTTAGCGATTCCGCTAAAGATCAATGTGTTTCTGAATTCTTGCTCAATTCCTCCAGGCAAAACCAGCTATTTCCTCTCTGAACCCCAGCACCAGATGGCCTTGTTTGGAATGTCCCATGCTATACATCTCATTTGAGCTGTTCCCTGAGATATGAGAAGGCCCTTTCTTCACTCTTCCAGCCCAGAGGTTCAGCATATAGATAGTATTAGGTGCTTCATTGTGTTTACCGAGTGGATGAATGAAGAAAGCTTGAGTGAAACTCTGGGAGCCACGTTCTGAGCTTTCCTCTGCAAGAGACCAGAGGCGTTTAAGCTGCTCCCTCACATGTCACTGGAAAATGTCAGATCCGGTGACAAGGCTCAGGTTTAAACTGGGCCTGGGGGTTTCATTTGAACTGTGCCTTTGGCAAATCACAAGCTTTGGAAGTGGACTGAGCATGTCCTTGTAATCATCTGGCAGCCTGTGGCTTGTTGGTGATCTCACTATGGAAGAAACAGAATTGGTGGCAATTACCATCAGCATCAAGCTATGGCCCCCGTTAATGTCCACTGAATTAGGAGGACATGGCTCTCAGCAGCTGAAGCCTGGAAGATGACCGTACCAGCTGGAGGCATAGCACGCATAGTCAACAGTCTGCACTATCCCTAGAACCAGGGCACCTATGGTGACCCCCATGCTCATTCTGCATGCACAATAAGATGGCTTCAGGGGTTAAAGTGGATAGAATCTGAAATGGGACTATTTAGGTTCTAGTGTCATCCTGATCAGCTGATCATCTGTGTGATCTTGCACATGTTCCCAAACCTTACTAGAACTCAGTTTTCTCGTCCGTATAGAAAACATAACAAGAGCAGCCTGTGGCATAGGGCTATTTTGTGCTCTCTCTTAGAAACCCTTTTGTGTGACACAGAGTCTATGACACATAGAAGTCTTGACTCCATAGAGGTTGCTAGCTATCGATAGGGTTCATCCCATTTGATTCTCAACCAGATCCTGCAAACTAATGGTCATATTTATTTAGAAGACACAAAAATCCTTCATTTAAAAATAGCAAAGTAAAGTAAAACTAACTCATTAAGATCTTTTGACCTGGGCTCTGAATGATTAATGTCATGGTCAAGGCTATAGAGGGCATGTCTACTGTGCTTTGGATCCTTCCAGGCAGCAGAACACACTTCTACATATTCTCAGTCTGCATTGAATTGACCTGGGGGTTATCACCTGTGGGCAGGTTCAACAGGTATGGAAGACCAGTGAGGTATAGGTGTCTCTTTGGGAAAGACAATGTTAACAGCAGGATATGGGAGGAATGCTTATGGTCAAGGGAAAGGACAAGGTTTGATGGTGCCCAGTTGTGTTGGTTTCCAGTGGCTGCTGTAACAAATGTCTCCAAATTTGGTGGCTTACCACCTTTCTTCTTTTCTAGTTCATCATAAGTCCAACATCAGTTTCAACGGGGCTGAGCTTGGTCCAGGCCTGCACTCCCCCTGGAGGCAGCAGAGGAAAATCTGTTCCTCTTTTTCTAGCTTCTGGAGGTGCACCTAGCCTTCTGTGGCTCCTGGCCCCTCCACTATCTTCTCACCCAGCAGTGGAGCAGCTCACTGAGGTTGTCATATTGCCGCTTCACTCTCTGTCCTCAAATCTCTGCCTTCCTCCCATAAAGACGCAACTTTAAGGGCACAACTTGGTAATCCAGAACGATTTCCCCTTCTCGAAAGCCTTATTTTAATCACACCTGAAAAATCCCCTTTGCCATTTATTGTGATATTTAAGGTTCTTGAGATAAGAATGTAGATAACTTTGGAGGCCAGTGTCCAGCCTACCACACCAGCCAAGCTGCTCCAGCACACACTTGGACCTCAGGGCTCACCTTTATGTAGATCCTCAGCTTGGTGAGCTGCTCAGGTGTGAGGTTTCCCAGGATTCTATTACCTAGCATATATTGGATAGGGACAGAACAGAGGGTCATGCAGAGGCAAGCACTGGCTTATGTGACAACAGTGTTTTGGAGGGAAATGAACAGATTGGTGCTTTAACTCTCCATCAGTTCTTTAAGTCTGAAAAGTAGGAGTCTGGTCCAGAGACAATGGCTTTCCCTTTCAAGTGCTGACGATACTGCATTGTCCCAAATCTCTAATTCAAGCACACAAAACAGGAGCAGGGTGGATTCTCCAAGGGAAGAGCTACCTAGGCTTGCTGTCGACCCCTTGACTTGACCACATGTGTTGTTGGAACTATTGGTTATTTTACTGATAAAATAAAAGATGATTTGAGAGCTATTAACTCCTCTGTGCATGTTGCACCACTGTTTGCACTTCATTTATTTATTGATTGATTTTGGTACCGATTTTATTTACAGGGTATAGAGCTTCTATTGACCTTTGTGGTTTCAATCTTGACACAGCAGCCTCTGTTTCCCTCTCTAAGGTTCCAGGGACCACAGTCTGCCTTGGTTTCTTCCTTAGGATGATTGTGAGCCCAGTTAGCTCCCTGTGGGAGCCGTCTTGCCCCTTACAGATTCTTCAGTGATGTGGCATTGGAGGATCTGGTCACTGATTTAGTTATTTTGAGACCATACAGTGGGTACTGACTTGCTCACAGAGAAACTTAGATGATTATCTCATGGACCAAAAGTATCTGCCACAAGACTCAGCTGCTGTCCCTCCTTTTCAACATCTCCCTGAGTAGAGCCCTGGAAGGAGTCAGTTCAGGTGCAATCACTGTCAATGTGCACATACTCTTAAAGTTTCTCTTTCAAACAGAAAAGGTTTGGGGATCTATGTGTTGTGCCAACTTGATCTGACATCTCCTTTCCAAAGATGGTCATTAAAAAAAATCCCTGAGAAATTCCATCAGCCTCACTTCTTATCTGCAGAGATATGGAGACTTCCCCTAGCAAGGGTCCAAGGAAACAGTAGTTTCCTTATCACTGCAGGCTAGAACATCAATGTGAACGGTAGACATTTGGGCAATGCCAAGTTAAACAGGAAGGCACATGTCCCTGCTGCCTGGAGTGCGGGCATGTAACAGGGTACGCAGGTGAGCCCTCGGCAGCCATAGGTTTGCTCAGAGAGGATCTATCAGCTGTGAATGAGAAGGCATTTATTTTACTCACTGAAGTTGAACCCATTGCATCTGCTGCCACTGGTTGCTAGCAAAATCTGAAGCCTCTGGAAGGCTAAGAGTATAGGTAAGGGAGCTGGTTATATTAGTTTGACCTCTTAAATTAATGTTGGTGACAGAGGTCAATACGAGGTTATATACAGGTTACACAATTTCATCTTTCTCACAACCCATGAGTGGGATGGAGACTGTTTTGCTCCTTATTTTACTTTATTTTTTGTACTAAGGCTTAACCATTGAGCCACATCCCCCAATTTTTTTTAAAATTTTGAGACAGGGTCTTGCTAAGTTGCTTAGGGCCTTGCTAAATTTCTGAGGCTGTCTTTGAACTTGCAATCCTTCTGCCTCAGCCTCCTGAGTTGCTGGATTGCAGGCATGTGCCACTGTGCCTGGCTTGCTTCTTGTTCTTGAAGGGAGAAGGCAGAGGCTAAATGAGTTTAAGGTACTTGTCTGGGGTCACTCCAACCAGTAAGTGGGTTGCAGATGAGCATAGTTTGTCTTGGCTGCCTCCTCCCTCACTGCTCCACCACAATGCAGACTTCTCTGCTTTTCACAGTACTATATGGTGCATCCCTGAGTTTCAGAGCAGGATTTTCTCTTCTATTTTGACCCAACCCTGCTGTGATGCATGTGAGGACTGAGGCCTCACTGGAGTAAGGACTATTCACTTTGCTCTTTGCCTATAGGGTCTCTAGATCCCTGGGGAGAAGCAACCAGGAGCTGAGATTAGAGACCTTAATAGGCTGTGCATGGATGATGCTGTATCAATCTGGAGACTTAATTGTACAGAATGGAGGTTCTCAAAGGATGGTCCCTGATCCAGCAGCATCTGGGAACTTGTTAGAAATGCAAATCCTCCAGCTCTACCTAGACCTACTGAATCAGACGCTCAGAGCCTGGGGCTCAGCAATCTATATTTTAACAAGCCCTTGAGGCGATTCTGATTCACGCTAAACAGGTTTCCTTTTAGAGTTTGTGCTCTGCCATTCTCAGCATACCTCCTTGTCTTTCTCAGCACAAGCTGAGGCTCAACAAAAAGAGATGCAGAGCTGGGTGGAACCTCCCCAGCTTTGGGAGGGCTGAGAACCTAGTGAGCGATGGCGGAGGGAGGGCGTCCTTCCTGGAATGAAGGGTACTGCTGCCCGGAAGCACTCTGCATCCAGGAGATGAATCCCAACTGCTCCCAGTTCCAGGTTCTGACCCTGTCTCCTGGTAGTTTGGGATTCCTGGCTCATGGCTCCTGTCTGCCTTGCTCCTCCCCAGCAGGCCTCCCCCTCCCTGAAGCCTTCTGACTCAGGGAACTTGTCCAGACCTTGGATGCATGTGATTCCGATCATTAGCACCTTGTAGCTGGGATCCTTGCCTTGTAAATCTCTTTGTTCTCTCCAAGTTCAGGGGAAAGGGAGGGGCAGGAAGCCTGGAGGAGGGCTCCTTTCAGCCGGTTCCTTTGCTCCAAGTGGAACAAAGCTGGAGCATGGGGAAGGCGCTTTGATCCCGACAATGAGAGCTGCTGGATTAAGTGTTTGGAGGGACCAGACAGCTCTGGCACAAAACAGATCGGTTACTTTTCTTTCTTTCTTCCTTTTTTTTTTTCTTAAGACCAAATTCATGTAGTGGAAACAAAAGGAAAAGGATAATGTTTTGAAGGATGATGTTTTCAAAGCTCTGAGTCCCAGGCATAACCCGAAGCATCTGTGGACCTCGTGGCCCACGCAGGCTGGAGACTCTGCTCAGGGGCGGGAGGCCACCCTGATGTGTCAGGATAACGCATGGCATTCTGCACTCCCAATGGACTCTGAGGCCACAGAATGGCAGTGGAGACTAGAAACTAAAAGGGACCTTGGGAAATTTGCTTACATGTTCAGCATAGCTGCAAGACATAGAAAACTCAGAGTTTAAAAACAAATATAATAAAGTAAACATTCTTTTACAGAGCACCTACTAAATGCGATGCATATCAATGCACGGAACTTCCAGTACAACTTCTGGGGCCTGTTTCCTCATGAAATTTGTGGCAATTTAAAAAAAAAATTAATAAAACTCATAAAGGCATGGTTTTTTGTTATCCTCACATTTGAAATGAGAAGGCACAGAAGGGCTGGTACGTTATGCAAGTCACACAGCTAAATAAGTAGCAGAGCCAGCATACAAACTCAGCATGCAAACCCTGCAGCCTGGCTCCAGGGCCCATCCTCTGCACCATACGACAAAGTTCCTGTCCCTAATAATTCCAGTCTGTCTGAGAAAGTGATGGGGTTATGTGGGGGAACCCAGCCCATTCTGAGTGCTCAGGACGCGGTCCTTCCCATTGCTGCTGCTACATATATAGTTACACTGAGCACAGCCTGACAAAGGCTGGCTGGGCAGAGTGTGGTGGGACAGCAGAGGAGGGGGCCTGGAGCTCAGAAGTGGCATGTGACAGGTAGAGGCTGCCTTCCTCACAGAAGAGCTGGTATTCCAAAGCAGGTTCTAGAAACACAGAGAAAGGAGAAAGGGGTGGGGTCAGGCTAGGAGGCATAGTGTGAAAAGACATCAGAATTCAGAGTGACAAATATGAGAAAGCTGTGAACAATGAAAGAGCTTTTCAGGGTTTCAGTTACAGGACCCCTAGGTTTGTGCCGTATCAAGATGATGGATTCGGAGCTAGGAAGTGACAGGGCTGGGAAGAATGTCAACCTATGCATGGAGCTAATGAATCAAAGTCACAACCAGAAAGCAGAAGCCAGTTCTCACGTTTGACCATTTTGTCACCCCTCCACCTTTGACTCCATCAGCTGGCATTTCTAGAAACCCCTTGCTCCCTGCTTGGCTGCATGCAGTGCTGGCCTTTCCTCCTCTTCTGCTCAGTACCCCTCCAAGCATGCCCTCTCCCATCCTTGGTGCCCAGATCTCCTCCAAGTCAAAGTCTGGTTCAGATGCCACTTCCCCAAGAAGCATTTCATGTTCTTCCCACCTGGGAACAATTCTTTTCTTCTTTCAATTCTCTGGGTCAATGACGGCTTCCAGTCTTATACCGTGTGTGTGTGTGTGTGTGTGTGTGTGTGTGTGTGTGTGTATGTGTGTGTGTGTATTAATTTCCTTGTTGGATGCTAAGCTCTTGTAGGCAAGACCCCTTTTCAATTTGGTGTTCCCATCTCCTGCATATCACCTAGCTATGGTGATATTAGAAATTACTTATTAGTTCTTCATTCTGACTTTTTTTGTTCATTGGGCATTTGGGTTCAGAGAAATAGAGAAATTCTTTGGAGAGGCTTTAATTCATGGACAGAGGGTCCTTGGTCCTAGGATGTCAGCAATGGTCCATTTGGGGTTTCTCTGCTCCAGTATGGTGGAGAGAGAATAGATGCATCTCCAAAATGTCTCTCGAGTTGACAGCTCCATACAGTTTGGTATAGTTTGATGGGGTTCAGGGCAGGTTACCCCAACTATGGAAACTTGGCATTTGAGAAAACAGCAGGAGCAGGAAGTTCACCCTTTTCCTTCCCCTGCTTCTTCTCCAGGATACAGCTCATAAAACCCATATTGGAAAGGTGTCCTTCCTGTACCTGAGGCATGAAGGGTTCAAACGGATCCCTGGAGACTCAGGGACACAGAGAAGCATCTGAATACATGGAACTTGCAAACTCCCCTCCCAGCCACAGTCTCTCTATCCTATCACGTTTCCCTACAACTCTCCAATTCTTTGTCAAATTCGGCATAAAAATATACAGGTTCCCCCCGCCCCACCCCTTTGTGAGTGTTCATTTCTACGGCTCTTGCATCACAGAGCACTTATATTAAATAAATGTCTGTTTTTCTCTTATTAATCTGTCTTTTGTTCCGGAAGCCTCAGCCATGAACCTAAGATGGTAAGAAAAGATATTCCTTCTCCCTTCTGGTACATTCTGAAGCATCTGATGAAGCAACGCTCAGAATATGGTCCTTAAACAACTAAAAAAGGCCTTGAGTTAGTTGCGCTCTCAAATTCCAAAGGCCTGATATGCCTGTGATTTTTTTTTCCCTGGTGCCAAATCAGCTCTGCTTATCGACTGCTATTTTAATGAAACCTCCTGGTACCAGCTCAGGAAGGATATTTTTATTAGATACGACTGGGCGGATTCTCATGTTGAAAGCATTTGGTGTAAAACACGAACGCATTAGTCCTCAGATATCCTTCCAAATATTTCCTTTGAAATCGGAAAATTACCAAGGAACTTGTGATAAAAAGATGAAAAAAAGGAATTAAAAAACAAGGATGACGTGCTTTTCTTCCTCCCCTCCACCCCTATTCTGCCTGGGTGGGTCTTTTGGATTTGGAAATCAAAAAAAAATTAGATAAGATGGGGAGAGACGCGGGGTTGGGCAACCCAAGCTCTGATTATAGCCACAGGGGAACTTAAGACAGTCAATGTTCATTCATGTCTTCTGCTCCCTCCCCCTCCTGTAACTTCCTTTTGGGGGCTAGAATCACATTCTGACTCACACATACTGATCTCTATTAATTCATGATGCTCCTGGAATTCAGCTGTCTACATCCCTACATCCGGGAGAACATTGCCAATACCTATCAGCAATCCGCCCTTCTCTGCTGATTCAAGATCTCTTTCAAGATCACTCGCCTCCTCTAACTCAGGTTGTGATACAGACAGAAGCTTACAGCTTGGGTTCTGCAGTCACCAACCTGAGTTCAAATACCTCCTGATGACTAATTGGCCATGGGTATTTACTTTACCCTCTGTCTCTCAGTTGCCCTACTGTTAATAAAAAGATCAACAATAGTATTCATCTCATAGGATTGTTATAAGACGACAATCCACATAACACACTTAATCATACCTGGCATACAGCAAACACTCAATAACTGCTAGCCATATTGCCATTACCATAAAGGTCCATCTATCTTGGAAAGTGGAGAATAGAAGGAATGGGCAATCAAATATTTTCCTCAAAGTTGTTCCCCAATAATCATACCTTCTAAGGACACACAATAGTTATCTGTGAACCCTGAGCAATTTCCACATGCACCTGGGCTTTCCAGCACTGCTGAGGTCATGGGAATCTCACCCCGAGTTTGACAAGGAGCCACTGATACTTCATAGCACTGCGTGAGCTGTACTGCACCAGCGAATAGTGGAGGGGCAGTGTTAATCACGAGGGGATTCAGATCATCCATGGGTGGCTTTGTTTCCTAAATAAAACTACTTCACAGTTGAATCTCAGGGGACATCAAACACAAATAATAATGGTAAGACATTTAACTCCAGAATTTCTGCTCTTCATCAGAGCCTCTACGACAGCTTCCCCAATTCCCACTGAAATTCTCTCTTAAGCCTCTCAGCCACCATCTCAACATTATTCTCCCCATCTCATGGAATAAGAAGACTGATGCTCAGAGAAGTCATAGTCATGAGGAGGATGTCAGAAGCCTTGAAGGGGGGAGATGGTGCATATTTTAGAGAGAGGAAGAGGCATCACCTGGGATTCACCCTGCAGGGCTTGGAGAGACTTGAGGTTCATCCACTCCAATAGGAAGATCCTTGGAATTTCCCTGGATATTGGTGTAGGGCCTAAGGCTTTCCTTGGAGATGGAAGCTACTTTGGGATGACAGTCATTCCATGAGTCCTAGAGACCCTCTCACCTGGGCTGAGCTCCCACCCATGGCTGGTCAAACCTTGGTCTTGTTTTAGTTTTCTAGGCTCACACCTTCCCTTTGAATCTCCCACTCGGAGTTCCCTTTCTGGCGCAATTCCTTCAAGACATGGAGAGTGCTGGGAATCCCAAAGTTCTGGCCTGGTCTGGTGTCCCTTCTTGGTGAGACCCTTTCAGGGCTCAGAGTTCTGCTCTGGCTCTGTCCAGGATCCATTGTTCCATGAGACCTGACCCATTACTTGTTTCTAATGGATCGTGGCTTTGCATTCAGCTCTCCTCCTGGGCCCTCAGCTCAGGTGTTCCTTACCTTCCTTGATTCCAGCCTAAAACCCTGATTTAAATGGTCTGGACAAGTCTATCTGATATAAATTGGGAGGTTCCTCTCAGCTCAGGGACCCTCAATATTTTCCTCTTCTCCCTCGAAGGGCCATTTAGTGGCTGACATTGGGTCAAGATTCCAGAAAGTCTCTCTTTCACATGAACAGTAGGCAATTTGGGCTTCTCCCCAACTTCACTTCTTTTAGCTATGTGGAGTGGGAGAGTCTCAGGCAGTTTTGTGATAGACCAGCAATGTCTTTCCTGGCCAAGGGACAAGGTATGTTTATACTTTACATCCCTTTCGGACACTCTTGTCTTCATTCTGGGCTGGCTCTTGTCCGAAGCTCTCTGTCTGGGGCAGAGTAAAAACTTGTTTCTCTTTGCTGCTGGGCTAAAGGGATTCAGTGCTCCTGAGAGCAGGAATTTCTTGATACATCTCAGAAACTGGTAGACATAACCCAGAAACTATGGCTCTAGAAGGGAGGGAACAAAATAAGTTTCTTGATCATCTACTGACACTAAGCATTGAGATATTTTCTTTACTGTGTAACCTGGAGTCTTTCTAGATTCATGAATTCTGGATGAGGCAAGTTTAATGGCCTCCTTAATCCATATCCTGCAGAAGTCTAAAGACCTTCTTAAGACTTTGGTGGTTTTTTTCCAAGAGACCTTGGTCTCAATGACAGAACAAAAAGATACCTAAAAGGCAACTGGGGTTGTAAAGATCTCCCCCCACCCACTGTCTAACACAAACACATTTTGCATTCTGGTTCTGATAAATGCAACAGCAAAACTCTGAGGGTGGATATTTTTTAACCCTACTTTACTGACGAAAAAAATTGAGAGTGTGTTGGGGATTTTAAGTGTGTTTTCCTCTTTCATACAGCAAATGGTTGGCAGATTGATTATTCAAATCCAGGCCTGCTTAGCTCCAGACCCATGTTCTTTCCACTAATTTAAAATGAATCTGGGCCTTCAGATTCAAAGACCGGTTTAATTGTGTAACTGACATAGGTTTTACAATGTCATCTTTATGTCACCATTATAGATGAATTTTATTCTCCTGGGTGGAATTGTAATTTGTACAAGGTAACTAGCGTTTCCACCTATTTAGTCTAAATTTTGACCCTCAGGGTTTTATATTGCAGGATGGGACAAATAACTAATCAGTAAATTAAGGCTCTTTGCAAACCTGGAATGAATCAGGCTCCAACAGAAGGGTCTGCAGGAAGTTTCGTCTCCTGGAAAACATGTTCTGGTACCTTAGTTAAAAATTGCTGGATTCCAGATCTTATTAGTAATCTGCTTGCAATTATGCACTGTCCCAATTTTATCTTCAGAATTGAATTAATTAGCCCAAAAAACATTTGCATGTGTAATTTGTTTTTTTCTTCAGATGCACTGTGATAACAAGCTATTCTTTTACATCATTAAGATGGAAACATATTATATTTTCATGCAAAGAAGAATCTGTTATTTTTGAAGTGTCTATTCCTTTTGTCTTTAAAATATTCAAAAAGTAAGTGTGTATGTCAGACACTGGGTGCCCTGGGCCTTTGGAAGTCAAACTTTGAGCTCATGTAGCTGTGGATGGTTTCATCTAGAACACATGAAAATCGTTCCAGACCAAAGACTTCACAGGAGTTACAACTTCATTAATGCACTCACAGAAGACTAGTTCTTAATTTTCAGATGGTGTTGGGCCTGAGAAGCAAAGGAGGAAAGGTTAGAAATTGTAACTGGCATTGGCCTTTATGATGCCATATAAAACCCAAAATTTTATAGTTGATTTTTGTCTTTCGACCTTGGAGGCTGGAGAACTCATCACTGCTTTTGAAAACATAGCCACCTTGATTAACCTCATTGTCTATAAAGTTATAGACCATGAAACTGCCTCTTCTGACACTTTTTATTGGAGGAGATTATCATGGAGATATATTTTAAAGATGTATTGATTTTAAAATGACAGAGAGAAGAAAGAGAATTTTATCCAATTACCAAACATATATTCTCACTGTTTGATAAATATAAGGAAATAGGATTTTATTGACTATACCTAGGAAACTGGGTGAATTTCTCACCTGGATTTACAGAGATGCACACCACTGATTTTTATTTTAAGCATCAGAAACAATATAAGCAGCTATTTTATATGAAGGCATTTCTCAATTGGGCAACTGTCTTTCTTATACACTTCTGGTCCAACTTTACTTATAATTTACTTTTTTTTTTTTTATTCTGACCACTGAGCTCATGCTCTGCCACTGAGCTCCACTCCCAGTCCCTATAATTCACTTTTCTCATCTCCGTCAATATAATGAAAAACAAAAACAAAAACAAATATCAACATATCCACTTATTCTTTTATGCTCTTTTTTTTAAAGTTCAGAATGAAGTTATCATAATGCTGAGGAATCTCAAAATCCTGGTGTAAAACACTATATGGTGTACAAAGAATGATGTGTGTTGCATTTCTATTTTGTTCCCTGATGAAGTTACCATGAGAAACATACTCATGTTCTCTGAGCTTGTTTTCTCCCCTATAAGGTAGAGCTGATAGGAGATAACATCCAAAGCTCCCCGTGGGTTGATCGTTTATGCAGGTTATCCATACGTGGTGATTTTTTTTTTTTAACTTAGGCAAGATGATGTTCAGGGAGTAGGCAAGCTATCTATATATTTTAAGAAAATTTCCATGTAAAAATAGTTAGGTTTTGTCTTATTTATTGTTCTTGGGACAGACTTAGGATTGATTGGGGCCAGTCCCAGGGATATCACCTGTCTTAATTGGAGCTACCTGATACTGAAGGAACCAGGCTCCCAGTCAGGAGAGGTGATCAAGCAGGGCTGGGCATCCCCCAGTTGTAAGTGTCATGGGGTTTCAGGAAGATCAGACCAAGGAACCCAGAAATCAAATCCTGTCTCTGTCATTGGCTAACTGTGGAATCTTCGGTAAGTCTTTTCAAGTTTCTAAGTTTCTCTCCTCTAAGGTATTAAATTCAGCTACTTTTTCAAAGATCCTGTGGATGGGAAGAACCCTGGGTACACTTTAACTTTATGTGAATCCCATGACATGCAATAGATGTTCAGTAAATGAGTGCTTCTAACCTTCCCACCTTCACTTATCTTCCTTAGCATCACCCTGCTGAATGGTTTACAATTCTCAAAATAATTTTTCCTTTCTTTCTGTTTCCTTCAGAAGTTTTTTTTTTTTGAAAAATTTATGTGACCTGTGACATGAATGACTTATATCAAATTCTACCTCTTCCAGGAAATGTTTTGCAACAAAGGAAATGGGCTCTGCTTAAACTAATCTCCATTCTGCTTTCCTTTCTGCAAAAAAAAAAAAAAGAGAAAAGTCAAACACTGTAGTGTGGAGCATGGAGCAGGTTCTGTTTCTCAAACGGTGTTCCTGCACAGATCCACTCGGTGCTGTCTGTGATTTGTTGCAGGAAGACTGACTGGCTTGTAAGAAGGTGCTAGGGTCCCTTTTGGGGGTGAGGTTGCATGGATGAGCCATCTAAGTGGTAGATAGGATGGAATGAATGTATCAGTACGCTGTAGAAAGATAAGAGGATTTGGACAGAGACAGAACCAAAGCTTGCCATCCTAGTTGGATGGTGCTAGGGTGTGCATGTGGTTTGCCCGTGAGGGTTCATGTGCTGGAGGTTTTGTCCTCAATGTGGTGCTATTAAAGGGTGGTAGATGATCATATATGTATGATAAGGGGTAGGACCTGGTGGCAGGTGGTTAGCTCACTGGGTGCATCATCCTCAGAATGGCTTACGCTGATCTCATGGAGGGAATCAGTTCTCATGAGAGGAGTCACTATAAAAGAATAAGCCTGGCCCCGAATCCATCTCTTGCCATGTGATCTCTTCTGAATGCACTGCTACCATCGTGATGCCATCTGCCGTGAGGGCCTCACCGAGCTGAGTGGAAGTCGGTATCGTGCTTTTCAACTTCCAGAACCATGAGCTAACTAAACCTATTTTCCTTTATATCTCATCCAGCTTTAAGTATTTGGTTAAAACAACAGAAAACAGACTAAAACATATACTACCTGAGGATGTAACAGTTTTCCTAAATCAAGTGTCAGCAAACCATTTTTTTTGTTTTCTTAAATATTTAAATTAGTTTGTTCTAATTAGTTATATATGACAGGAGAGTGCATTTTGACACATTGTACACAAATGGAGCACAACTTCTCATTCCTCTGGCTGTACATGGGGCAGAGTCACAACAGTAGTGTAATCACATATGTATATAGGGTAATAATGTCCATCTCATTCCACTGTCCTTCCCATTTCCACACTCCCTTTGTCTCCCCACACTCCCCTCCCCACAATCCAAAGATCTTTATTCTTCCCTACCACTGGACACTATGGATCAGCATCCGCATATCAGAAAAAAACATTTGACCTTTGGTTCTTTGGAATTGCCTTTTTATTTTGCTTAGCATGATATCCCCCAGCTCCATCCATGTACCTGCAAATGCCATAATTTCATTCTTCTTTAGGGCTGAGTTATATTCCATTGTGTATATGTACCACATTTTCTTTACCCATTCATCTGTTGAACCAACCATCTAGGTTGGTTCCATAGCTTAGCTATTGTGAATTGAGCTGCTATAAATATTGAGTGGCTGTGTCACTGTAGTATGCTGATTTTAAGTCCTTTGTGTATATTCCTATTAAGGATCAAATAGCAAACTATTTTAGATTTTGTGAGCCCTATTATCTTGGTTTCAGCCACTCAACTTTGCCCCTGTGTCTTGAAAACAGTCACAAATGACATGTAAATAAATGAGCTTGGTTCTATTCCAAGAAGATTTTACATATAAAAAACAGAAGTCAGGCTCAACTGGGGTGACAGGCAGTAGTGTCCCCATTTATGGCTGACATTCACAAGCCTCAATTTATTCATCTTCAATATAGGCATTGTGCATTGAGTTTCATTAAGATGAAGTGCAATAATACAGTGAGATATTCAAGCACATTTCCTGACTTGTAAAGATGTCAAAAAGTTACTTCTTTCCTTTCCCCCTGTTCTCCCAAGTGCTTCTGCAAAGTAAGAAGTTAGGAAAAAAAATGTACATAAAGGTTCCTTCCAGCCCTGTGATTTTATGAAATTGCCCTTTGAAAAAAGAACAAGCAAGAACAAGCATGACACAGAGAGAAATTGCGTGCTTGTACTTTTTCTCTGCAAAGTCTGACCACAAGAAGCATTAAATCAATCAGGTGACAAAACAGAATATAAAAAATTGACTTGGTTTGGTTCTAAGTATGCAGGAAGCCTGTGCTGTTGGGAACAGAAGCAGAAATAAATAAATAAAAGGAATGTTTTCTATGCATTATGTGCCTTGGCTATTCTGTGACTCCCACATAATTCATCAAAGGAAAACTTTGAGTGCAATACACATCCCCCCCAACCCAGTTTCGTAGCCGCCCTGATCAAGAACAAAGCCATTAACATAAATGCAGATAAATACAAGGCAAATAATGATATTCCCAATTGCTTCTGTATCAACCAGCTTAGCCCATCAATCTTGCCTGACTGGTTAAGAAGGAACCAAGAGAATTTATAACCAGAGAAGATTTCTTTCTCAAGCATTTCCACCTCACAGAGGAGGAAAAAAGATGAAGCATTCCGAAAGTCCAAGGAAATCACAAGCATATTCATCTTTAGAGCTTCCAATCTCAGGTTCAAGTTCAGTTATTGCCCTGACGCCCCACCTCCCTGAGGACAGGTCCCTCCAATGTGTTATTTCTTTAGGCAAAGCTTGTGGCTGTTTTTATTGTTCACAGAGCCCTCTCTCTCTACTCACTGGAAGAAAGAGTGTCCCAGGAACTGCTGGCACAGGTTAAGGGAGAGAGGTTGGCAGGCTTCCTTAACTCACTGCCTCTACTTTCCTCATCTTCTCTTTCTCTCTTCCACAGTTTATGATTTGGAGTTTTCTATGTTCGGTGATGACATAACGTAAGTTTTGCATGTGTCCACAGTATGCAGGAGAGGCTTCAAGGTCAGAGTTAGAGCTAGAAGCAGGGATTCATGGTGGACTAGCTGGAGAGCTATGGTTTGAAGAAGCTTGGTTTCCGCTGAAACTCATGTTGAAATTTCATCACCCTGATGATGGTGTTGAGATTTGGAGCCCAGGGGTAGGTGTTTGGGCTGTGGGGGATGGAGCCCACATGGTTGCATTACTACTTCTCCTGGGTCAGTTCTCTCTATCATGGGAATGAATTAGAGAAGGAGTGGGATGTTATAAAGCCAGGCTGCCATTTGTATTCTTGCTCTTTCCTACACCCCACCTGTGATTCTGCTCTTGGCCATGAGTTGATGCAGTTTGAGGTCCTTCCCAGATGTGGTTACCTGATCTTGAACTTCTTAGCCACTAGAACTGGGAACTCAATGAACCTCTTTTCTTTAGAAATTATCTATTCTCAGGTATTCTGTTATATATGACAGAAAAACAGACCAAGATGGACTGAACTAATGAAGAGATCTTGTATTTTCAGTGTTTGTCAAGCTATACGACTTGCCATTCTCAAATTGAGTTTTCTAAAATTTTTTTTCAATGGAAATCTTATTTTCTTAAATGTAATAATTGAGGAAGCACTCATTTGCTTTGTTAATTTTTGATAATCTCTTAGTTAGACCATGACAAATTCAAGTTTGGGATCTATAGCTTCCTGTATAAAAAGATGACACCCTCACTCCCTAAAACTTACTTCTCTGAAAAGGGAGTCAACAAGACTATTTTGATAGTAACATAAAGATTGGACATGGACAGAATCTATTTTCATAGAATAGGGGCCCAGGGAGATGAGAGATTTTAATATCTGTTTGTTCACTGCTTTATCCCTAGAACCTACAATAGCCACTCAACAGATGTTCTTTGAATTGATGAATTCAGCAACAGTCAAAGAAACACTTGGATTCCTTCCACCTGTCTCTGACCCTTTGGCTTGGAAAATATCTCACCTTTCATATCTCTGTACCTCCGAATGTCAAAATTACAGGTCAGTAGAAAGAACAAGATTTCCATGATTAAGGAAATTGAAATTGGGTCCTGCTTCTGTCTCTTATCACATGTATAAAATTTCAAAGACCATTTAATTTATTTGAACTTGAGGTTCCTTATCAGTTCAATTGGACTAATAAGTCCCACTAAATAATTTGCTGTCTATTCAACAAGATATCGATATGCTCTCAGCAGAGTCTTGAATGAAATGGGTGGTCACTACACATGAATAGCCTTTCTCTGGCTTTGCGAAGCTTTTTCATCCACATCTATACCCATACAGGTACAGCTCCTGGTTATGTGACTGGCCACTTGCAATGAAATTCTGTCCACTTCGCGCAGTGATGACATCTGTCTGATGGTCAATCCACCTGTCTGAGTGGCCCCAGTCAAGATGTGAGGTGCTCTGGCCTTCGGCTGGTGACATTTGGACCTGTCTCCCTGCATGTCAATCTGCTCACAGGTGCTGGGCTCGCAGATGCCAATCACTGCTCACTCTGGCTGATCAGCATGCTGCAACATGTTCTGGCCGAGTTTCTCCAGACAGCCGGGGAAGGATTGAGTTGACCCAACATCATCTGTCTGGATGGACGCTCATTTTTCTTCTCCTGCCTTGTCTTGTTCCTGCTCATGGCTTCAGATGTGTCTCAGGGCACTTTGGCCCCTGTGATCTTTCCTCTTTCTCTGCCTCCTCAAGGCTCCTCTAAAGGTCAGTTCCGACTTTAACTTCAGATTTCAGTGACGGTGACACATGCGCTCACTCATTCCCCCGAGCGAGCATCCGTTCACTCCTTGTTTTCTTGCTTTTCTTCCTCATGAACAATTGTTGAACACATACTATGTAGGGGACTCATTTTTGGAGATTTCTGTGCCCAGTTTCTCCATAATCAGGGTTGCCTCTTGTACCCAGAGAGGACATCACGGACGTGTTCAGGGGTGTCCACTGTGATCATTACCAGTTAGGAGGACCCCTGGTAGGGTTGGGGGTGGGAGGTGGTTTTATGCTATGGTGTTTGTCTGGACCTGTTGCCAGATTTACAACAATTCCCACACCCTTTCCTCCTCTGGAGCAACCCATTCATTCTCTTTCTGTGGTCCATGCTGCTTCTGCCATCAGACACCAGCCCACACTGGACCAGCTGTTGATCCAGGCTTCTGTTGCTTGGCTCTTCAAATCGCTGCTGCCTTTTGGCCAAGCTCAGAAGGTGCAGTTATTATGTATAGCTGCCGGAGGTCTAGGGCTTTCTCCAGTGAGTTCTTCCATGTTGGGCTTAGGGGATGCTTTCCTAGGTAGAATTCAATAGCATTGAATTCCAGGTCTGGTTAGCTGCTGTCTTAAGGCCATTCATCTATCTCAAAGGGACTTGTTCTCCTTCCTAGATGTGCCATAAAGAATAGTCTGCCTTTGTCTCTCTTCTTTGCCTGATAGCTGTGGTGCCCTGTTCAAAATGTTCCAGGAGCCTTCTCAGAACTTCTCCCATGAGGCATAAGGATCCTTTTGCAAAAGGATATACCTGCCAGCCTTCCTGGACATCCCAGGGTTCCAGAGAGGCTTATGCAAATGTGACTTCTTTGTGGCTTGTGTTTCTCTCAACTACCAGGGAGCTTTTCTTCTCAGTAATCAACATCTCATCTTAATTGCTTTTGTTTATGGTTCAATAAGTGCATCGTTTTGGCAACACCAGCTCACAGCAATATCTTAAATTACCCAAGACTGCCCACTTTCATTTATGAACTCTGGCTTGTGTCTGATGAGCACTTAGATTTTTAACCATTTATTTCCTCTGCCTGACAGGGAATGAGGACCATAAAGCTGATGGGAACAGTAAAGTAGGGGGAACACCGGAGACTGGGGAGCCATAAAAGAAGTGTACAGTGTTTGAGGCCAATATAAAAGCAATGAGTTTTTAATATACTGCGTGTGTAATACATTCATATTCCTAATAAAGTCAATTATTGTTGAATCCACTATTTCTCAATTTTCCACCTCAGCTCAGACAAAAACAAATCTGGAGCAATTCAAAAAGAAAAAAAAATTATACTACAGTAATTGCCAATGCAGCAGCTGTCAAAAAAAATTGTCTAATAAGTCCCTGTTTAACACATCTACCCTCCCAGGAACCGGGGGAATATTGGTCTTACCATGAAAATAATTTGAGACAAAACTGTGAATCTTTGCCCTTGATTTGAGTAATTATCTTGCTCTTTGCTTTGCTTTTTCTCCTTCTCTAATTCCGATTGTCATTCTCTAAGCAGCAATGAGCCGGAAAATGGAGGGTCACAGGGGATGTGTGTGTGGCAATGAAGTTTCAGTTATTAGTCACCTGTGTGAACCTGCCCATGCTGCTGAACTTCTCCGTTCCTTACTTTCCTTATTTGTTTAATGAGGGAGTTGTTCCCAAAGTGACTGTTCATCAGAATGGTTTGTCTTCTGAAATTTATTTTTTAATTGAAGAAAAAAATTGCTAATTGAAAAAAAATTCGATGTCTCCTTCCTATTGCTATTCTTAATTATAGAAGAATACGAGTTAGCTCTCGGTGCATAACAATATCACAAATTCAGTGTCGGTTAATAACGTGCCTCTATGATTGTGGTTTCTGTGTGTCAAGTTAGTGCAGAGATCAGCAGAGTCCTCTGTGTCCGGGCTTCACAGGGATACAATCAAGGTTGGATGGGGGCTGTAGTCTCAGTTGATGATGGACAGTGGAACAATGGGATTCCAAGCTTCTGTGCCCCTACAGTTATTGATAGTATTAGTTCCATTTAGTTTGTGGAGGTGACGGCCACAGGTTCTTGCTGGGTGGGTGGCAACCCTCAGTTCCAAGGTAGCCATTGGTCAGAGACTGGCCTCTATTTTTTGCCATGTGTTGCTCCCTACTGTGACCACTGGCTTGATGGGGGGATGGCCAGGAAGGGAGAGACTGAGTAAGACAGGTGGACCGTCTTTTATAATGTAGTCGTGGAAGAGCTATCTGGCCACCTTTGCTCTGTTCTATTGGTTTAAAAGCATATCGTAGGTCCTGCCCACAGAGGAGGTGACACATGATGCGAATTCCAGCAGCTGCGGACTCTGCCTTAGGGTCTGCCCTCTACAAAGAGGAACACCTGATATTTTCTCTTGTAAAAGCAGAAGATAGATTAAGTTGTAGCATACCCTGTAAAATTCTCCCTTCTTCCACTCATGTTAACCATTTCTATTTTGAGTTTTGGGTTAGTTGTGATTTCAGTTTCCTAGAGCTAATGTAAAAAAATAAAAAAATTCCACAAGCTGGTGACAAGAGACAGATATTTTTTCTCTCTCGGGCTTCTGGAGGTGAGGGGGACCGAGCTAAGGTGTCTACAGGGCCATGCTGCCTCCAAGGCTGAGGAGAGCTCCTTCTATCTCCTCCCAGCTTCCTGTGGCTCCTGCCAGTCCCTGGCCTTGCTCTGAAGCTGTATCTCTCCAGTCCCTCCTGCAGCTGCCTGTGAGTTTTTCTTCTTTGTTGCTGTCTGTCTCATCATCTCATAAGGACGCCCATCATCAGATGTAGGACCTACTAATCCAGTGTGACCTCTTTTTAACCAAGTGCATCTGCAAACAATCCCCAAGTAAGGTCCCAGTCGGAGGTTCTAGGTAGACATGGCATCTCGGTGGGACCCTATACATTCCATTACCATTGTTAGTTTTTCCTCTGTCATTTGCCTGTTTAAATCAAAGATGTAAACCACACTTACAAACTCCCCCCACCTCCCTTGGGGGAGAGGAGTTCTGTTGGAGATAGTGAGGGTAGTGGCCAAGAGCCACTTGTCCTTCACTAGTTATAGGACCTGGGAAGGTCCTTAGTCTCTATTTGCCTCCACCACCTTGTCTGTAAAGGGTTATAATAATAATACAAGTGCTTAAGTTTTTGGTGTGTGTGATACTGGGAACCAAACCCAGGGTCTTGCACATGCTAGGCAGGTGCTCCACCACTGGGCTACTCTCCAGCCCCTTAGAGGACTTCACTTTTGGAGCTGTTGGAAGATTAACTGAGGTAATACACGTAGAACTCTTGGCACAGGCCACAGTAAGATCCGTAGGAGGTCAGAAGTCACCACGTAGCTCTCTCATCCTATCTTCTCTATCTACCACTTTCTCTCTGTTACCGATAAATTGTGTTTAGGGCTGGCTTTATTTTTCTTTTTTTAGTTACATCTAAATGTATTGATTAATAATTATGAGTAGAGCCACAATCAATTCTGAATGTAATTTAAAATAGATATAAACACCTATAATATATACATCAGATACATAAGTACATTTATAGAGTTAACAAGATGAAACAAATTAAAATTGATTAAACTTATTTATTAAATTATTTAAAATTATATAGATAGGTGCATAATCCTTTAGTGCTTAATCTATTTATTTATATAGTGTCTGGTTACTTCTATCTTAGATGAACAAATGCACAGTCTCCTACAATCTTTCTTTTTTCTCTTTTTTTCCGCTTATTTTTTTTCCTTCTTGATTTTTATATTTATTTTGTTATTTAATTCCAATTTAGTCTTCTATGTTTGTTAGGCTTATTTTAATAATAACCATGGCATGAAAAATGAGCTATTATTTTTATACTTTAATATAGTACTACTAAGAGTAATAACCCCTCAGATTTGCATTCCTACCCTAAGTTGGTTGCTATTCTGAACGCATTACAAACATGAGCTCATTTGATCTTTGCAGCAGTCCTGGGAAGTCGCTGACACTTCACAAATGAGAGAACTGAGGCACAGAGAAGTATAGTCATTTATTCAGAGTCACAGAGCCAGCAAGTTGCCGAGGTAGAAGTCAAAGGCAGTCCATGTCCTCAGTCAGCTCTGTGACCTCTCAGCATTCAGTCTGGCTGGACTCACACCCAAGGAAAGGCCACACAGTGTCTGTGAACTGCACCACACTTGTGGGGAAAACATTAAAACAAAACAAAGCACTCTTTTCTTTCCTGACTTCCAATTAGTTCCTCGAAAATATACTGTATTTTTCTGTATTCAGCCTATGCCTTTCACATGGGTGTTGGGTTTTTCTAGAGTGTCCCTTTACCTTTTTCTCATTGACAGAAAAAAAAAAAAAAACAACTATGCCTTCATCTTCCCATTAAGAAGTTGCAGCTTCTTCATTCCACAAATTAAATGGCAGTGTCTGCTCTCCTCTTGAGCATGTTATTTCTGGCACCTCTTGACTTCCTGTCCCCATTTAGGCTGATTGCTCTTTCGCTGGGCACTTGTCATCCTGAGATTTCATTTGATTCCCCTTCTGGGTTTACTTTCCATTTTTCCTTGGATTTCCTGGACTCCCTTTCTGTTTTTCTTGGATTTGTTTTTCATTTGGCTGAAGTATTTCCCTCCATTTTATTATTGTTTTGCAGAAACGACTCTTTGCAGAAACATTAATGTACCTCTATGTATGTCAGCCAGGTGGATAATTGAAATACATTTCAGCGAGAGCTGATGTGAATCTGATGACTGTCCCATTGAAGATAACACCTACCTGCTCTTTAAGCTTTGGGGATTTTCTCTTCATCGTTGCTATTTCTATTTTAGACTTGCGCTGGGATGCTTGTGAGGGTTTTCAGGTTATCCATCCTCTGTGACATTCCAAGAGAGTCTATTACTCTGAAGACCCCAGTTCTTCATCTATTTCTATGATTATTTGAGAAGTTTTATTCATTTTTTTTTTTTTTAGATTCCTCCCAAGTCTAGGGTGGGACCCAGGAATTTGAGTACGTCACAAGGTATCTGAATAGATGTGATAGTTAACGCTGCATGTGAGCTGCTAAGCAAGATGGCCCCAGGGATCATCACTCTGCTTCAGCACCTCTATATGGTAGGAGGGTTGGGGAGGTCTCTTGTGATGTTGCCACATGGTGCCAGGCTCTCAATGCCTTGGCCAGCGGTAAGGGGCAGGGGTGCAGAGCAGTGCCTCCCCTGCCCAGGTCCCAGCATTCTTAGGACAGTTGCATGCAATCCTTATTTGCAAAACTGCTTTAAGGACATTCTGGGACGTCTACCTGTTGGAAGTTAATCCCTCAAGGTGCTACAGCCTTGGGAGAGGCTCAGTGAGTTCCGGCAGGCTGCATCTTCCTGCAGTGATAGAGTACAGAGAATGTTTGTCCTTGGGTTCTGTTTTTGCTGAATCTTTCCTTCATATGACTTGCTTCTTGGTCCCTGAAGGTAGATAGATGTCTGCCCAAGATAGAGCCGTCTGTTTTAATTTCTTCCCTTGCCTTCTCTCCTTCCCATTCCCTTTGCTGATTTAAGTATCACATCAGGCTTGTGTTCCTATTCTCTGAATAGCAGTGCCTCCTCAAACTACCGTGTAAATCATTATTATTAATAACAAGGATAATAATGATAATACTAAATAGCACTCAGGTAAAGTCTTCCATTACAAAATGCTTTCCGAAATAGTACCTCTGGGCTGCTGGTTTACAGAGGAAACACAAAAACTGATTAAAAAAGGTGACTGTTCTATCCAAAATGTGTTTGCTTATCTGAGCTGAATTCATTTGCTTGATTGAAAATTTCATAGATATGTGTTTCAGAGTTCTGGAATTGCGGAGAAAGCAGAGCGCTAAGCCCATTGGTAGCCCAAATGTTTGAAGTATGTGGGTAAGAGATCTGGATGGTTCTGGAAAAGTGGGGTCATAGAGGTCTAAAAGATCTAATGTCTAAAGTGGAATAATCATGGTCACATCTCTTGAAATAGTCTCATGAAATCATGGGACATCATCATATAGAGGTTCTTGGATTCTGCTTCTGCTGTGTTCCTGTATGGTGTCTCTGGACATGTTAATTGATCTCAGCTTCCTTATTTCCTTTTTGGTAAAATAGGGGCTTAGAATATGTCTGACAAGATGCAGCGCCCACCAGTCTGAATCTAGCACATAGATTAGCATTTTAAAATGGAAGACATTGTTGTTCTGGTTACTATCACTAAAATTTCCTTTGAGTTGTATGTAGTTCCATTGTCTCTTGGTATCCTTTGGGTACTGATTCCAGAACACTTCTCCCTCCACCAAACCAAAATTTGTGGCTGCTCAAGTCCTGTATATAAAATGTCACAGTGTTTACATGTAACCTAGACATAACCTCCCTTATACTATAAATCATTTCTAGGTTACTTATAATACTTAACCCCATGTAATGGTATATAAATAGTTGTATTATTTTGGGAATAATGAGACAAATAAGTTTGTATATGTTTAGCAAAGACATTTTTTCTTCAAATATTTTTAATCTGCACTTGGTTGACTCCTTCATTGTACAACCTGTCGGTATGGAGTGCCAACTGTATATAAAATAAAAAATGGAACTTGTGATTATGAGAAGTCTCAAGCACCAAGAAATGTAGTTGGCAAGCCACAGCCTCAAGAAAACTGAGGTATAGTTCCAGTCTGAGTCTGAAAGCCTACGAATCAGGAGAGTTGGTGATGTAAGTTCCAGTCCAAGGGCAGGAAAAGACTGATATTCCTGCTCATGCAGTTGGGCACATATTCCCTCTTACTCAGCGTTTTTGATCTATTTAGGTCTTCATTGATTTGCATGAGATCCACCCTTATTAGAAGGAGAAATTGGTTCCTTAAATAAATAAGGTTACTTCTCTAAAAAAAAATTAAATTTGAGTGTAATGTGTTTGCATAAGAGTGCACACATATAGTGCAAGCACAACTGGATGGATTTTCCTATTGTAAACAAACTCAAGTAACCAGAATTTGGAATAAGAACGTAGAACCTATCCCAGAGCTGTCCTGTGTTCTTTGGATCACTTAATATAATGAAATGATACATAAACACTTTTTTTCTTTGCAAGTATATGGAAGATTCTTGCTTCTTTCACTTAACATTATGTTTGCTCCATTCACCCATATTGATGAAGCTCACCAGGGATCTCCTCTTCAATACAGACATATGGTATTCTGTTGTCTCATGGACCCTGGGTCATTTGTAGGTGGACATTATGAAGAATACTGCTGTGAAAGTTCCAGTGCCTTCCTTAGGGGAACATACTTCTAACAATCTATCTGGCCACGCTGTCTTTCTCACCCTCTTGTCCCCGTACAGTTGATATCTAAGGCTTACCCATGCAACTCCTCAGTGCCTGATGTCTGGCCCAGCCATCTATGGGTGAAGTGTCACCATCGTACCTTCCATTCCCATGTTTCTCCTCTCTCTAAGCTGATTCACAATACATATTCGTTTGTAGCCCTTGCCTGCTCAAAACCTTTAGGCTCTTTAATGCCAAATGAAAAGAAACACTGTGCAGGTCAATCTTTCAGTACTGTATAAAGAAAAATACCTAAGATATTCATCTTAAAAAAGAAGAAGGGTTTATTTTGGCTCACAATTTTGGAGGTTTCAATCCATGGTTGTTGGTTTCATCAGCTTTGGGCATGTGGTGAGGCAGTACCTCATGGCAGGAGCATGTGGAACTACGCTCACCTCATGGCCAGAAGTGAAAGAGAAGGAGAGGAGAAATAGACTGCAATCCAATATCCCTTCAAAGACACATCCTAAATGACCTCACTTCTTCCCATTAGGCCTCACCCCTTAAATGCTCCACTGATCTTCCAGTAGCATCATGATGTGAAGACAAAGCTTCTAATATAGAGTCTTTGGGGGAATAATCAAGATCCAAACTGTAGATCCAGCCAAACCATCACAGCTCTGAGTTCCTTATACAACCAGCATCCCCTTGAACAAGCTCCTGCTGACAATTCCCACTTCATCCCTGACTTCATTCCTGTATACATGTGCCATATTGGATAAGTCCCTCTGCAGCTCCAGTGCCCTCTTAGTCTGGCATGACCTTCCTCCTTTTTTTGCCAAGGTTAAATTTTTTTCTCATGGTGGAAGACTAGCTCAGGGCCAATCAAGTTCCAGCAACAATTCCTGCTTCCATCTCCAGAAAGGCTTCTTCAACAGCCTGGGATCATTGTACGTCCATCCTATCCAGTTCCAGTGCTGGTCTGAGAACTAAGATTACGGCTTTCTCCATTTTTCTTGTCTCTTGTTCTGATGGGAAGGCTGCCTCCATGGGCCTCTGATAAATTGAGTTCATCCTCATTGAAGAAGAGTGCACTCTGGGACAGTGTCTTATTAAACAAGTTCCTCAAGATTAGTGCACATAGATCCAACTTTTTTGTTGATGCTAATTATTTGAGAAACGGTGTATTGTAATAACTTAAAAGCAACTTTCACGTGTGCACTTATGTCCACCCTCCAGGCAGTTGAGTAAACTGTGCTTTCGTTCCAGGAGGAGCCATTTCATTTTCAACACATCCCTAGAGTGTTACTTGGATTCTGAAAAGCCTCCTGGCCTAGGATTTGGTTTGTGTGGCAGGGAGATTTCTGAAATGGCTGAAGTTATGCAAAACAAGAGAATCCTACTCCAAGATGGGATTGACATTCTCTTTTCTGCAAAACCATCCCTGTTCCTTACCTTCGGGTCCCATAACCCTGAGTCAATGCCACTTCCTACCTGGTGTGCAATAATTGTCTGTATCTAAGCAACTTTCTCAGTAGCCTGCACTATCTGTTTGACTCTCCTACATGACTTCCTACGTCCAGTATTGCATATACTTGACATGTAGTAGGTCCTAAATAAATGCTTACTGATGAATGTTTTTATTTCTGAATGGGCAATTAAGAGTCTTTTGCACTTCAGAAATGACTTTGGGGTTTATTTTTCTGGTTTATGGAATCAAAGAAAATGTTTTGGCTGACTCTCCAAATAGATCTTTATCAATGTCCAATAAACATATCTGCAGTCTTAAGGACTTTCAAATTGACAGTGTGTCTTAAGTTGACTAGGGTCAATACCCTACTTTGCTTTGAGTTCAGTTTCAAGTGTGATGCATGACTGCTTCCTCTGTCAGAGTTCCAGTGGATGCTCTGTATTTCTTGTCAATTTTTATACTCATTCCTTTTGGGTATAGATCCAGGAAAAATCTAATCCTTAACAAACATGTCCTCAAATGAACAAACCTTCCTCCCAAGACTGGTGGGGGAACTAAGTCATATGAATTTACAAAGGCATGAGGGAAGGTTTCATTATATAAATCAATGAAAACCTTAGTGAGATTTCAATCAATAGCAGCTTGTTGTGGTTTGGATATGAGGTGTCCCCCAAAAGTTTTTGTGTAAGACAATCCAAGAATGTTCAGAGGTAAAATGTTTGGATTATGAGATCTGTAACCTAGTCAGTGGATTAACCCACTTAGAGGATTAATAATTTGAAAGGACTGTTGGACTAGATAGTAACTGTAGGTAGGTGGTGTGGGGCGGATGCTGCAGGAAGTAAGTCATTTGGAGTCATGCCTTTGAAGATTATATTTTTCCTGGTACCTTGACCTTTCTCTCTGCTTTCTGGCTGTCACAACCTAACAGCTTTCCTTTGCCACACCTTTTGGCCATGATGTTCTGCCTCATCTTTGGCCTATAGCAATAGAGCTGGCTGGCCATGTACTGAACCTCTGAACCCATGAACCAAATAAACTTTTCCACCCCTAAGTTGTTCTTGTTGGGTGCTTTGGTTATAGTGATGAAAGGCTGAGCAACACACCCAGCACACATCTTAATGACATCAAACCATCTTATCCAGCAAATACCCCTTGGCACCTGTGTTAGCCCCTGAGAGGACAATGGTGAACAGATATCTATTTCTTTACTCCTGGTACTTTTATGTCTCCTGGGAAGAGCGGACGAATAAGGAAAAGAGGCAAAGTAAACAAGAAAGTGTCTTAAAATGGTTCCAATATGTGACAATACACCCACAAGTCATTGATTTCTAAGACACATTTCTTTTCACCTTTTAATATTGTTGAAATGGTGATGTCTTAAATGGGAATGTGCATCTAATATATTGTTCTTCCCCCTGAGAAGTTATTAAATTGACGCTTTGACTTCGATCAATGGTGTCTCAGAAGGTAGGAAATATGGTAATAATAAAAGCTCACATTTATTGCGCACTAACTGTGAGTCAGGCTCTGAGCCGTCCGTGTTGCAGCCCTGTTTCTTTCCTCCTGGCAAACAACCCTCAGAAATGCCTGGAAGCAGCTCTGTAGGTGAGAAAGACATATCTTAGGGATCCGATGTTTGAACCCTGGCTTGTTGACTCTGCTTTTCCAACCCCGGCTACCCGACTCCCTGCCTTGGTGCCCCCCGCCATCCCCACCTGCTGCAAAGTAACCAATGCTGTTGGGATTTCCCACACACTTGTAGGGCAGCTCCATGGTTTCCATGTAACTAGGAGGTGTGCTCCAGAACTAGTGGACCTCGTGTGGGCTGCATAAAACCCCAAGTCAAGGACAGTACCCCTGAGCCTGTCTCCTCTAGTGAATCTCAAACCAAGAATTAGGAAACCACCTTGGCCAGTAATCCCAGGGTCCTGAAACTGGCTATAATGGGTTCTTACATAGCAGTGAGGTCAAAGCAACCCTTGGGTTTTCCTGTGCTCCCAGGGATGCCTTTAGAAGCATACTCTGATCCTGAGGGGAAACATCTCTGGTTCTTACTGGAGGAGGATTGAATTTGTGAGAAGGGTGCTGGAGGAGGTGCTTTCTAAGCCAGGGAGTCCCCAGAGAGGTCAGGAGACTGACCCAGGACTCCTGCAAGAGCTAGCACCACGGGTTCCTGTCTCCCAGCCTCCAAGGATTCATCCCTCTCTCCTGTTTTCACCTCTCTCCTGTCTCCTCCCTCCTTCTTCCCCCCTCTCCCTGGCTTCACCTCCCTGTCCCTTTTCTTCTCCCACTTCCGCTCTCCTCCATCCTTCCCATTCTGCTCCTGTTATCTAAAGAAGAGCCCAACACATTGAAAAGTCATTAAATAGCTCTGCTGGCAGAAAACAGTGCCAAGCGGTAGCTAAAATGGAAAGTTCTGGAACTTGTGAAAGCATGATGAACCACTAAGATGAGTTTAGGATTGATTTATGTGGCTAAATAGTTAATAGGCTCAAAGGGGTTCTAAAATATGAGGCTTTTAATTAATATTTATAGATCTAAGCGATGAGAAATGACCAAAAAAAAAGAAAAGAAAGAAAGAAACCTGTTGGGATGACTTAAAGGATTGAAAATCGCCTGAGATGAAACCGGGGAGAAGGGAGAAAGGGTGCGGGCAGGCTAGAAGGGGGTTGCATTAGCTGCGGATGCAGCAGGAGCCCAGAACAGGGGCTCTGGGGGAGTCCTGGGCCTCCACTGGAGGCCCGGAGGACTTGGAGGAAATTTCCACGTTCGTGGAATTCGTCTCCCACAAGCGGGACTGAGTCGGGTTATACTGAGCTGGCGAATCTGGGAGAGCACAGAAACCCACACGTGAACTAGTAACCTATTTAGAAATTTGCAAAAAAGAGTCAGAGTCATCAGGCCCTTGAGTCTGGCAAGCTCAGAGGAATGCAGAGGCGGAGAGGGACTTCTGGGAAAATAGCTGCTGGTTCCTCCATGCCTGGGCACAGAGTCAGCCCCTGTGCTGCCCACTCGCCCCCCAACCCCGCAACAGAAGGAACACTCATGGTTACCAATTTGCACTGGGTAGTCCTTTGTTCCCCGGGAACCTCATCTCCCTTTGGCATGAGCAATTTCTATACATTCTGCTCAACTCCACTCTAAACAGAATAGAGCACCCTGTCTTGGAACTCTCTCATTGCTAAATAAATGTTTAAGAGCCTGTCATTAGTTTATAAACATGGTTGCAGAAGGACAAAGTCATTTTAAAAACCACTGGCATTTTGACCTTAAGAAAAATAATAAATCACAGAAGGAATTCTTCGCTAGAAAAAGAGACCACTTCGGCACAAGTATCTTTAAAAACAAACAAAAACTAAAAATAGAAAGAAAAAACCATAAGCAGAACTTTCAAACTATATTTTTACTGATGGGTAAAATGAGTGTTTAAAATGAAGCTTCCTAAGCTACAGAAACATGATGAACTTTCCTCTACTTTTAAGCTCATTTATTCATTCATTCAACAGTACAAGAGACATTCAGGCTGACCCCAATGAGGACAACAAAGAAAATAGTGTATTAGTTCCTCAGTAGAAGCAATTCTTAATTTCCTGTGTATTGTAATCTTTACTACATTTTATAAAAAATAATTTGTTTGCTGTAGATTTAGAAAATACCAAAAATTAATCATAAGGAAGGAACTGAATATGTCTATAATCTCTCTAGGCAGAAATAGTCACAGTGGGGATATCTGTCCATTTCCTTCCTGTCATTTCTTGGGAGTGTGTATAATCGTGGGTGTGTTTATTGGCTAACAGTGGGATTTGCAAGAAAGAGGGTGGAAGATAATGCTCCTAACATAAGCAGGGGCTAGAATTTTCCAAATGCAATGAGTTCGGGATTTATCCCTGTGGTGATGGAGTAGGGGATGAATTATTGGCCAGTGAGTGGCACAGTCTGAGTACTTGGAATTCTTTTCCTCCTGTTTCATGCAAAAGAGGTGCTTTTCTTTTTGGAGGGTCCATCAAAGAGAGTATTAAGGATAACTAAAGGGCTGTTGATCCTTTGGTAAAACTAGTGTTGATCAATAATAAATATTCATCCTGTAAAATACAAAAGAGTTTTTTTTTTTTTTTTTTTTTTTTGAGTCTTAGGGATTGTAATTGAGGAGACACAGATTCAGGTAGGACAGAAAGAGTGTTTTAAAGAGGGAAAAAATAGCTGGGGTTCAAGAAGGCCTGAGCTGTTTTGAAAGCATTATGAATGGTTTGGACAAGCAGTAAAAGTCTGAGAGTCCACAGCTGATGGATCATTAAAAGTGTCTCGGTGCAGATCCAGAAGCAGTTAGGCAATGTGGGCTTACAGCTGCACATCTTGCTTAAAATGCGGTAAGTCAGCTTGTGGTCAGCCTCTGGGCTGCATTCTGGAATGTTCTTTCTGTGGCCAGAGAGATTCCATTTTGGTAGACTTTTCTATGGTTTCCCACTAGTCAGGCACATTCTTAATGTAGATTTCACTTAACCTCCTAATCACTCTTGGGGTAGAAAATCTCACTCTACTCTTTTTCAGATGATCCATCTAATGATGATTAAAGAAAATAAATCAACATGCAGAAGATCAGTCAGCAAAGGTGTGGTGGAATTATGATTTGAACCCAAACCACCTAGCTACAGAGTCTTGTGTGGAGGAAAAACTTCTGCTTTTCCTATTACTTCACTTAACCATCAATACTTCTGTGAGCTCCGGTCACCAAACTATGTAAGAATTTCTCCCTACCAGGCAATCCTCCAGTGGATTCTGCAGGAGAACCAGCTGGGTGCCCTTTAACTCAATTCATTTTTGGTATTTACTACCTGGTAGTGTCAGCTCCCACAGGTTGAGGGCTCCGTCCCACTGGACAGGCCCCCACTCCCATGCCCATGGCAAGGTCAGTTGTAACCTATGTTTCTGATCAACCAGCTTCACACTGGTGTTCCTGGGGTCCCCTCCTTGAGTTATATTAATTTGCTAGGAGTGGCTCCCAGAACTCAGGGAAACAGTTACAGGTTGATCATAAATGATATTTTAAATAATACAGATGAAGATAGGCACAGAGCAAGGCTGCCTGGGGAAGGGGATGAAACTTCCGTGCCCTGTCCAGGAGCGCCATCTCCCACATGAAGCTACGGGGAAGCTCCTAGACCCCTTCATTTGAGTTTTTACGGAAGCTGCATGACATATGCAAGATTGACCATGGGTGATCAACTTGACCTTGGGTTCCCTCTCCTTCCTGAAGGTCGAGGAGGGTGGACTGAGGGTTCCAAGCCTGATCTTCCTGAGGTCACCCACCTTCAGTTAATTCATTAATACACAAAAATGGCACTCAGCCCTCAGGGGATTCTGGGGATTTTAGGAACTGTGTGTCATGAAACAGGGACAAAGACCAAACTGACTGAAGGGTAACACAGTTCCAATGCCATAACCTGCTGTTGGATTAAAAACCATCCTGAAACTTGGCAGTTTAAAGCCAACCCCACTTTAACACGTGAAAGAAATTTGTAGCATTTTACTTGTTCTGGGGGAGGGAAGCCCAGAATGATTTCATTCCATGATTTGGTGTCTTTTGGTTGATAGCTGGGAGGTTGAGCTCTGCTGGGCCTTTGACATGGTACATCTAAGATGCCTGCCCCTCCAGTGGGTTAGCCACTAAGTGCTGTGTGACTTTAGGACAGGCATTAACCTCACTGGGCCTATTTCCACCCTTCTAATGAAGGGGTTTGAATGATTTGCAATGGTCTTTTCAGCATTATTATCCCCTGTATACGCTCACTCTATATTTTCAGCTGGGGCTGGCCCCTTCTTTATTTTCTGACAATAAGAGATCTATCAGCCTTGTCCACTCTGGCTTCATGGTTGTATCTCATGGCCCCATGTGCAAACCCCAGACCTGATCAAGACATTTCATCCCACAAGGAGCACTGAGCAGAGGACAGGAAGAAATAAAAAAATAAAAAAATAAAAAAAACTACAGGGTTTGCACATTCCAACGGTTCTTAACTTGATTTAAACTTTTGACCTGTAATACTTTCCAGCTGTTTTGAAGTCACACATCCTTCTTGATTAGACTCACCCCCAAAGTGATGCAAACAGAGGGGGGCTGCCTGGGGCCCCAGGGCCCTGCCTGATTCCAGGGTTGGAAGTGGCTGGCTGAAGGTGGTCACTCACCCCAGGCCCTCTGCTCCTTAATAGTTTTGCAGGGACGGGCTCATTCTCTCTCTCTCTCTCTCTCTCTCTCTCTCTCTCTCTCTCTCTCTCCAGACACAGAACACTGTTTTAGCAATCTGTTTTTACAATGGAGAGAAAGAGTGGGAGCAGGGGAAGAGCCAGTGTCCCTGCCCCCTCCAAATAACATGTCCCAGGTGGTAGGAGTTAGCTGGGAACGCCGAGGGCTCCGATTCCAAAGAACACACTGAAATAAATGAAAACCAACTGGGGTGGAGTTGGGCAGAGGCGAAAGGAGAAAATTCAGCCCTGAGTTTATTTTTTTTTCCTCTCTCTTTTTTTTTTTCTTATAAAATGTTAATCATGGGGGTGAACTCAAGAGGCATGTGCTTTCTTAAGACGAATTCCCAAATGTGGTGGGAAATGAACAGAATCCAGGAAGCAGCTGTCTCCATTGCTGGGGGGTTGGGGGGGGTGGATTCTGCCTGCTGGCAGGGGATGGTAACCTCTCTGTTTACCCAAAGCCCTGGGGTCTAGGTGTCTGTGGCTGTACGAGTTGCAAGTTGGGCTTAGAGCCCCTACGTTTCTTGTCGGTCCATTCTTTGTGCCAATGTATACACATTTACTCTGTAGCTCACTTTGATAAAATATTTGATGAGCGGACCACAGGAACTTCAGTAGAGAAATTAAGGTAAAGATAGACATTTTAAGAGAGGAGAAAATAACATGACAATTTTGATTATTTCAGCCACTTCAGGTCCAGGGCTTTGGAAAGAGATGACATTTCAGGTTTCTAGCTTGTTTCTTCATTTAGATTTTTTTTTTTTTTTTAGTTGCATCATGTCTGGGAGGAGGACATCACAGGGTTGCAAGGGCTTCACTGCCTCACGGTTCACTAGATGACCTGGTGTGGACCAGCTGTGGTGCACAGAGTCCGCTGGGCAGAGTGAGTCCTGTGTGGCTCCTGTCAAGTGCCCACTGTCTTCGTGAATTCATCTGGGACAAACAAGCAGGTCCCTGAGAGCAGAAGGAGTAGGGGGGGGGTTGGAAGCAGGAGTTATGGCTGGAGGTGAAGCATGTGCAGCCGGTTCGGAGAGATTCATGAAGCCAGACAGTGCCTTGTAGATCATCTTGCTCATCTCATGGGTTGAAAACCTGTTTGAAACAATAAAATACTTTCCTCAGCATGATGTTATGCAGAGCCAAATATGCACTGTGGGTAATGGTGGAATTATGGGGTTGCTTTCTGGAATTTCTGGGAACTGACAAACATCCATCTTGACTCTTCTTCCTTCTCCTCCCCCTCCCTCTCTTCTTTTTTCTGTTTTCTTCTTCTTTTCTTTGCTAGACTTGGAAACCGAGGACTAGAACTGGCAAGATGTCCGTGGCAGATCTTGTCCCAAAGCAGTCTACTGAAGAATCTTTCTCTGAAACCACTACTGTGTTTATTTACATCCCCCAAGAAGTTCCCATTAGAAGGGTCTCCAAAGGAAATTGTTTTAAATTCCCTGGGGCAACATTGTTGGTGGATGGATACACACATTTGCCAAATTCAGGGAATGTTTCTGTTTCATCCAGTGTGTTGACACTGATCATAAATTCAAAGCAGGACAACGGTGACAATGACAAGTGTGTGAACTCTGGGCCAGACACTGGATAAACACTTTCATGCATTATTTCATTTTTCTTCACAAGAACCCTGCGAGGCTGGTATTTCTATCTCTACTTTACAGATGTGAAAAATTAGAATGGGAGGTCCAACTTTTTGTATCAAGTAGCATCGGCGAGTACAGGTAAAGTTCCTAGAACAAAGAGACCCTGGCACACAGTGGCTTATCCCAGGCATGATGGTGAATGCCTATGATCCCAGCTACTCGGGAGACTGAGGCAGGAGGATGGCAAGCTCAAGGCCAGCCTTGGAACTAAGCAAGATGGTGTGTCAAAACAAAATTAAAGAAAAGAAAGGGGGGAAAAAGGCTGTGGATAGTTAGGAGTAAAGTACCCCTGAGTGGTACCCCCAATATTGCAAAAACAAAACCATCAATGACTTAAGAACAGTAGAAGTTTACTTCTCTGTCCAAGGGAAGTTAATCCAGGCAGCTGGGGTAGGTGGTCCTCTTTCAACATGTGGCTTCCACGCCTGCATTTAGTGAGGTTTGTTTAGTTTCTATCATCTCCCAATGTTCAGAGAAGCCAGGGAGCCAGAAACGCTGGAGCTAAGATTTGAACCAAGATTTATGCAATTCTAAAATCTGATGTTCACTAACCACTGGACTATGTTGCCTGGTTAACCCTACCCCTACTCACGAAAGGACAAATGTAATAATAATAAACCACCTTAACTGCCATCATCACCAGTGGTAGCCAGCCTCCAAGATGGCTCCCAGGGATTCTCACCTCCTGGTCTTCTACCCTGGTTCCCATCCCCTCCCATGCTGAATAGGGCTGATCTGTAGATACAATGGCTTTGAGAGTGACTTGTAAGGAGAACAAGTTCCAAAGACATTGCATTTTCTGCTTAGCTTTCTCAGACCACTAGTTGGCAGGAGGCCAGGCACCGTGTGGTGAGGACAGTCCAGCCACCCATGGGGAGGTCCTCACGGTGGGGAATCAAGCCCTCCACTTAGCATGTGGTAGCAACTCGCCAGCCAGCCAGTGGGCTATCTTGGCAAGAGGTCCTCTGACTCCAGGCAGGTCTTAGAGAACAGAAGCCCAGGTTCAATCTTCAGTGTACCTCCTGAGAGTCCCTGCACCAGAACAGAACAATGCGAAATAATAAATGCTTACTTTTATTTTATGCTGTTAAACTTCATGTCGTTTGTAATGTAGCCCTGGGTAACTCAAATGCTAGTGGGGAAGCTCCATCAAAGGGATGGGCTTTTTTCTGTTTTTCCAAACTCGGTTCACCTCCTCAGGGAGCCTTAAAGGATTAAAGGCAGGGAGATGGTGCCTCCCTCCTTCCTCTGGTTCCTTTAGTCTACAGAATGTCACTTTACAAATTAGGTTCTGTCTTCAAATTATGTTTCCCGATAACAATGTCTTGTGTTCAGATTCATCTCCCCCATGCATAAGAATATTGAACTAAATTTGTGTTTGAGTGACTGAATCTTTCCACCTCTCCTTCACTTTCTCTATTTTATCATATATATATATATATATATATATATATATATATATATATATATATATATAATGTAGACTCTAAAAACACTATGTTGCCTTTCACGTGAAGATTCTTAACCATTTCTTTGACTTCATAACAGGCTTTAAAATCTACTCTGTATAAATAAAAGATAAATCTCCTAAGGGCCAGGGATCATGCTGGTTTAGGAGTTTTTACAAACACCTCCTCATTTTTGAAGATGAGGCCTGAAAGTTCATCCAAACAAACATCCCCTAGGGACCCCAGGGGCTGGGAAGGGTTTTTTTGTTTTTTTGGGTTTTTTTGGTTTGTTTGTTTTCTGGTCACATTTTCTTTTGATTCATTTAGAAGAGGAGCAAGACCACTGATCTGGCCATCTCAGGCCTGTCTGCTCTCCAGCCCGGGTGTCCCCACTTACCTTCACTCTGTTTCCAAAGCCAACTCATCTCCACCCAAGCCCCCAGCCTGGCAGGTGACTTTATGTAAATGCACACGAGATGCATCTCATCTGAATTTCTTCTGATGCACTTGATTTAGAGCCTCTTTAGAAGGGAATTGGAACACATTCTGCATCCTTTTAAAAACCTACACGTTGTTTTAAATCTTCAGGCCCTGGGAGGTTTGGGGGAATATGTGTATGTTGCATGGGATCGAGTTTTGGTTCAACAAAGAAAGAGGTTGGAATGCTTGGAGTATGATTGTGGCTTGACAAAGGAAAAAAATGAAGTATTTTGTAACGGTCCTTCTTATTTCTTTCACTCCAGTGCTTCTGTGTTCTACCTCGACCAAGCAGACTTGAGTTTGGACCAAACAGTACTTTCTCCCTTCACCAATGTAAAAAGGTTGCTGTAGTTTTATATTAAGTTAGAAACAAGGAGAGAATTTTCTTTTGCTGCTTGTTTTTCATAGGGACATTAATTGACTCACACGGGACAGTGAGCATGTGGTAATGGTGATAGTTATGCATCAGTGCATCATCAGAGAGGAGGGATGTAAATTTTATCCCCCTTCCTCTCCCCCCAAACAGTCTAGATAGGGCCTCTCAAAAGGGAGGTATTAATATCTTGATTATAAACAATTTTCATACTTACTGAGACTTAAGATCATATTGATCCACACCATTGATTGAATGATACTGTGCGTTTTTCTGTTTTGTTTTGTCTTGTTTGTTTTTAGGGGAAGAAATATTAACTATGTTGAATGTCTGCATCAGTTGTAAGATGCATCCAGATTTTCAAAACTTAACGAAAATGCAAACTACATCTTTGTGGTATATTTAAGGATGTTTGGTAAAATCTGTCAGAGGCAGGAGCTCCTTGTTCTTGGAAGTGAGCAGGCAGAACTGTGAATAGAGGTTCAGGCACAGGAAAGGGGCTTATCCACATGTTGTTTGCTTCCAACACAGGACATAAACATCCTCCAGGAAAGGGCTGATGTCATGTCCATGCTGTGTCCCCCGTGAGTCCCAGCTTCTGGTTTGATCCCAGAGAGACTTAATAACTATTCATTGAATAATGGGAAGACCTCTGTGGTACATGCTACTTCCTACTCACATCCTCACAACATCCCCACCTCACAAAGCTAGTTGCAAGCATTGAGTGAGATTATATCCCTAACATCCCCAGTGCAACTGAAGTTCTCAGTCCGCAGATGCCAGCTTCTTCTGCATTCTTTGCCTACTCAGGATCCTGCAGCAGAAATTCAGCATTGCATCCAAACTCTTCAAGGTTTCCTGAGGACATACACTTTCTGTGAGAAAATGAGTTTATTGACTTTTCTGCCCCTGAAAAGGACAAGATACAGCTATCGGTGTAGGTGGTGCAGGCAGTACCCAAGTTGGAGCTGGCTGAACCTTGCTGCGTGGGGCTGGGAGGGCAGGGGAGGCAGCAGGCTCCACAGTAGGGGATATCTCCTACTTCCTTCCCCCGCAGCCATCCATTCTCCACCAGAGGGCAAGAGCAGGTTCTCCTCACCTACCTCTGGATGAAGCCCAGGTTCCAGGTATGATACTCAAGGGTGGTCCTTTGGCCTAGTTCTCTCACTATCTCATCTGTCACATGCCTGTCCTGTGCGAGGCACAGGGTACATTCACAAAGGTGATGTGAAGAAGGAACTTTCTCTTCCCAGGACTCAGCTTACCCATTTTTCTCACTGATGTTCTTCAAATCCAGCCTCCTCTGAGCCCCTACCTTGTGTCATGTCCCCTCTCTGCCACGATTACCTTCTTCCAACCGGAGTGGCCTCCAGCCTTCTTCACCTGCAATGGCTGCCAGGTGAGGCTGATGACATGCCACCTCCTTCCTGGAGCCACCAGATCAGTCTTTTCCAAGTGAAAATTTCATTAGCGGCTTTGATCTGATTTAAATTCAGGCAAACAGAGATCAACTTTGCATGCTTGGCTGGAGGTGAGGGTCCTTGCCACGACACCATGGAAGAACTTAGAGCCAGATGACAACCTCAGTTTTTTTTGTGTTAGATCACGCAGGCAGATTGTGCAAGGGAGAAATGGGTTAAGAATTAGACTTGATGTGTTGGCACTCAGAAGCACTCCTTGGTTTTCCTCTGATCTTTGTTCCCCAGCTTCAGGGAGAAGCCAAAGTGTGCCCTCCCTCCCTCCCTCCCTCCCTCCCTCCCTCCCTTCCTTCCTTCCTTCCTTCCTTCCTTCCTACCTTCCTTCCATTCTCTCTTTCTTTGCAAAACAGATTTGCTGTAGTTTTGGCTCCCACCAGATAGTTCTGGATCCTGGACTCCAGCAATGCAACCTTATCCCTTTGCCCCTGAAATCTAAGGAAGCCTACAGCTGCCTGATGCTCTGAATCTCTACATTATCTCCCTGATTGAGATTCTGAGCTCTTTCAACACTGCTGTAACCAAATTTCTGTATTCAGTTCATCCTATTGAAACACTTCGGTGGTTTCTATTATTCCATTTGGACTCTGCCTGAGAGAGCAGAGTATCGATGTTGGGCACGTAACAGATGTGAAGGCTTCAGGAAGGGTGTTGTCACAGGGCTGAGGAAGAAGAGAAGGTTTGGAGATATCCTTCATCAAAATCCTACCTTAAGTTGCAATTCTTAGCCTCCTTTGCTTAACATGTGCTCTTTGCCATTTTAAGGTGCCACTGTGTGAAATAATGTCCATTAGGTTTCCAATATTAGTGTTTTTTTTAAGACCCTTTGTAGCATGTCAATTAACCTATAGAGACAGATGTGTGGTCAAAGATGAAAGCTTGAATTTATCACCAGCTTTCATGTTCCCGTGAAATGATACACATGAGGAGACAAAAGTCAAATCAGAATTGAGAATCAGGAAGAGCATGAACTTAGGAGTCGATAGACTGTGTCGTTTTTTCATTCTGTAATTTGTTTTGGCAAGGTTTCTAACTGGCTGTGTAATCCTGGATGAGTCACTTTCCTTACATGACACTCACTTTCTCTCCTTAAAGAATATGATCTCAAGGTACCTTCAAGCCCTGGCCCCAGTTCACCACCTTCTCACCATCCTGAGAGCCTCTGGGATTCACCCCATCCACTTGTCAAGCCCTCACACTCCTTATGCCCGACCTACGGTATCAAAGCCTGCATCAGTGTTAATCACCTAGATTCCCTTTGAAAAGCTACCAGAGTACAGATGGATTTTGCAGGCCTCATCTGAGCTTTGCACCCAGCAAATCAAGTATCACACATTAAATGTCCTTGGCACTCAGCGTAGACAGAAGCCTCCGCCAGACGTTTCAGGGAGTTTGTTCACCATGGAGCGGTTCAAAGTCAGGCCCTCTGTTATTGAAGTGAATCATCTTGCCTCTCACAGTCTGTTTTCTAGGACCTGGAACAATATACCCTTTTATTTCCATTCGCAGCCTCCTCTGTTCTCAGAAATATGCACTGGAAACTAGGAAAGGAATGTCTTCCTTTGACTGGTTATCTTAAGATCCCACGAGCCATCTCTTTATATTTTCTCATTTGTTCTTTTTTTTAATTAATTTTTTATTTGTTTTAATTAGTCATACAGACAGTAGAATGCACTTATATATTTTGATATATCATACATAGATGGGATATAATTTCTCATTTTTCTGAGTATACATATTGTAGAATCACATTGGTCATACAGTCACATACATACAAACAGTAATAATGTCTGTTTCATTCTACTATCTTTCTGCCTTCCCCTCCTTTCACTTCCCTCTACCTAATCTAAGGTAATGCTATTCTTTTTTTTTGCCTTTATACATGTACTTTGTGTTTTTTTTTGCATTACAATTCTTAATACACATATACACCACAATTTTTGTATCTCTGTTTGTACATAAAGTATGTTGATACCAATTCAAGTCTTCATATATGTACTTTGTGTAATGATGACCATCACATTCCACCATTCTTGCTAATCCCCTGCCCCTCCCTTTCCCTCCCACCCCTCTTCTCCATCTAGAAATCATCTATTACTCCAATGCTCTCCCTCCCTACCCCACTATGAATCAACCTCCTTATATTAGAGAAAACATTCGGCATTTGATTTTTTGAGATTGGCTGACTTCATTTGGCATTATCTTCTCCAGTGCCATCCATTTACCTGAAAATGCTATGATATTATTCTCTTTTATTGCTGAGTAAAATTCCATTGTGTATATATACCACCATTTTTTTAATCCATTCATCCACTGAAGGACATCTAGGTTGGCTCCACAGTTTAGTTATTGTGAATTGTGCTGCTATAAACATTGATGTGGCTGTGTCCCTGTAGTATGCTGTTTTTAAGTCCTTCTGGTATAGTCCAAGGAGACGGATAGCTGGGTCAAATGGTGGTTCCATTCCCAGTTTTCTAAGGAATCTCCATACCACTTTCCAAATTGGTTGCACCAATTTTCAGGCCCACCAGCAATGTATGAGTGTACCTTTTTCCCCACGTCCTCACCAACACTAAATATTGTTTGTCTTCATAATAGCTGCCATTCTGACTGGAGTGAGATGATATCTTAGAGTAGTTTTGATTTACATTTCTCTGATTGCTAGCGATGATGAACATTTTTTCATATATTTGTTCATTGATTGTATATCTTCTTCTGAGAAGTGTCTGTTCAGGTCCTTGGCCCACTTGTTGATTGGGTTATTTGTTTTTTTTGGTGTTTAGCTTTTTGAGTTCTTTATATACCCTAGAGATTAGTGCTCTATCTGATGTGTGAGGGGTAAAGATTTGCTCCCAGGATGTAGGCTCTCTGTTCACCTCACATATTGTTTCTTTTGCTGAGAAAAAACTTTTTAGTTTGATTCCATCCCATTTATGTTGATTCTTTGGTTTTAATTCTTGTGTTATAGGAGTCTTATTAAAGAAGATGGGGCCTAATCCCACATGATGAAGATTAGGGCCTATTTTTTTCTTCTATTAGACACAGAGTCTCTTATTTAATTCCTAGGTCCTTGATCCATTTTGAGTTAAGTTTTGTGCATGGTGAGAGATATGGGCTTAATTTCATTTTGTTGCATATGGATTTCCAGTTTTCCCAGCACCATTTGTTGAAAAGGCTATCTTTTCTCCAGTGCATGTTTTTGACATATTTGTCTAATATAAGATGTTTGTAATTTTGTGGGTTAGTTTCTGTGTCCTCTATTCTGTACCATTGGTCAACTGGCCTGTTTTGATGCCTATACCATGCTGTTTTTGTTACTATTGCTCTGTAATATAGTTTAAGGTCTGGTATAGCAATGCCACCTGCTTCACTCTTCCTGCTGAGGATTGCTTTAGCTATTATGGGTCTCTTATTTTTCCAGATGAATTTCATAATTGTTTTTTATATTTCTATGAGGAATGTCATTGGGATTTTGATTGGAATTGCATTAAATCTGAATAGTGTTTTTGGTAGTATGGTCATTTTGCTAATATTAATCTGCCTATCCATGAGCACAGTTGATCTTTCCATCTTCTAAGGTCTTCTTTGATTTCTCTCTTTAGGGTTCTGTAGTTTTCATTGTATAGATCTTTCACCTCTTTCGTTAAGTTGACTCCCAAGTATCTTATTTTTTTTTTTGAGGTTATTGTGAATGGGGAAGTTTTCCTCATTTCCTTCTCAGAGTATTTGTCACTGATAAACAGAAATGTTTTTGATTTATTGGTGTTGATTTTATATCCTGTTACTTTGCTGAATTCATTTACTAGTTCTAGAAGTTTTCTGGTGGAGCTTTTTGGGTCTTCTATGTATAGAATCATATCATCAGCAAATAGTTCTAATTTAAGTTTTCTTTTCCTATACATATCCCTTTAAATTCTTTCGTCTGTCTAATTGCTCTGGCCAGTGTTTCAAGAACTATGCTGAATAAAAGTGGTGAAAGAAGGCATCCCTGTCTTGTTCCAGATTTTAGAGGGAATCTCTTCAGTTTTATTTTTTTCTGTTTAGATTGATGTTGGCCTGAGGCTTAGCTTAGATAGCCTTTACAATGTTGAGATATGTTCCTGTTATCCCTAGTTTTTCTAGTGATTTGAACATAAAGGAGTTCTACATTTTGTCAAATGATTTTTCTGTATCTATTGAGATTATCATATAATTCTTATCTTTAAGTCTATTGATGTGATGAATTATATTTATTGATTTCCATATGTTGAACCAACCTTGCATCCCTGGGATGAATCCCACTTGATCACGGTGCACAATCTTTTTGATATGTTTTTGTATTTGATTTGCCAGAATTTTATTGAAAATTTTTGCACCTATGTTCATTAGAGATATTGATCTGAAGTTTTCTTTCTTTGAAGTGTCTTTGTCTGGTTTTAGGATCAGGGTGATATTGGCCTCATAGAATGAGTTTGGAAGTGCTCCCTCTTTTTCTATTTCCTGAAATAAATGGAAGAGTATTGGTATTAGTTCTTCTTTCTACATCTTGTAGAACTCAGCTGTGTATCCATCCGGTCCTGGGCTTTTCTTGGTTGGTAAGCTTTTGATGGCTTCTTCTATTTCCTCACTTGATATTGGTCTGTTTAAGTTTTGTATATCTTCTTGACTCAACCTGGGCAGATCATATGATTTCAGAAATTTGTCGATGCTTTCAATGTGTTCTATTTTATTGGAGTATAAGTTTTCAAAATAATTTCTAATTATCCTCTGTATTTCTGTAGTGTATGTTGTGATACTTTTTCATCATGTATGCTGATAATTTGAGTACTCTCTCTCTCCTTCTCTTCATTAGCATGGCTAAGGGTCCGTCAGTTTTATTTATTTTTTCAAAAAACCAACTTTTAGTTTTGTCAATTTCTTCAATTGTTTCTTTTATTTTGATTTCTTTGATTTCTGCTCTGATTTTAATTATTTCTTGATTTCTACTGCTTTTGGTGTTGATTTGTTCTTCTTTTTCTAGGGCTTTGAGATGTAGTGTGAGGTCATTTTTTTGTTGACTTCTTTTTTCTTTTAAGAAATGAACTCTGTGGCTTAGGGACCGTGCCTGCCTTAGGTTGTCCAATACTACATATGGTCCTTACCCGTCTTCAGATGAGCTGACCTCAGGGCGTCAGCCTCCTGTCTTAGATTGGTACCATTGTAATTGGATCTTACCCGTCATTGACTACCGGTCCAGTATACAGCCACAGGGGCCCCAGCAAACTTCCAGCTGCCAGCAAACTTCCAGCTGCCAGCTGATGGAACTCCTTGCAATGAATTTTCCTCTTAGAACTGCTTTCATAGTACCCCAGATATTTTTATATGTAGTGTCTATGTTCTCATTTATCTCTAAGAATTTTTTAATCCCCTCCTTAATGTCTTCTGTAACCCATTGTTCATTCAGTAGCATATTGTTTAGTCTCCAGGTGAGGGAAACATTTTTATTTTTCATTTTATTGTTGATTTCCAATTTCATTCCATTATTATATGATAAAATACATGGTAGTAGCTCTATTTTTTTGTATTTGCTAAGAGTTGCTTTGTGGCATAGTAAATGGTCTATTTTAGAGAAAGATCCATGTGCTAGTGAGAAGAAAGTATATCTGCTTGATGCTGGTTGAAATATTCTATATATGTCAGTTAAGTCTAAGTTATTAATTGTGTTATTGAGCTCTATAGTTTCTTCCAGATTTTGTTTGGAAGATCTATCCAGTGGTGAGAGAGGTGTGTTAAAATCACCCATGATTATTGTATTGCAGTCAATTTGACTCTTGAGCTCGAGAAGAATGTGTTTGATGAACATAGCTACACCATTGTTTGGGGGATTATATATATATATATATATATATATATATATATATATATATATAATGATTGTTATATATATATATAATGATTGTTGTGTCTTATTGGTGTATGGTTCCCTTGAGCAATATGTAATGTCCATCTTTATCCCTTTTGATTAACTTTGGCTTGAAGTTTACTTTATTCGATGAGTATGGAAACCCATGATTGCTTCCATAGTCCATGTGAGTGGTATGATTTTTCCAAACCTTTCACCTTCAGTCTGTGTATGCCTTTTCCTATCAGATGAGTCTCCTGTAGGCAGCATATTCTTGGATCTTTTAAAAAAATCCAATCTGGTAGCCTATGTCTTTTGATTGATGAGTTTAAGCCATTAACATTTAGGGTTACTATTGAGACATCATTTGTATTTCCAGCCATATTTGTTTATTTTTGTTACTTAACTTGACTTTGTTTTCCTCTTTGATTAGTTTTGCCTTTAGTATACTACCTCCCTCTGCTGGTTTTCACTGTTGTTTTTCGTTTCCTCTTCATGAAATATGTTGCCAAGGATGTTTTATAGTGCCGGTTTTCTAGCTATAAATTCTTTTAACTTTTGTTTTATCGTGGAAGGTTTTTATTTTATCTTCAAATCTGAAGCATAATTTTCCTGGATACAAGATTCTTAGTTGGCACCCATTATCTTTCAGAGCTTGAAATATTTTGTTCCATGGTCTTCTAGGGTCTGTGTTGAAAAATCTGCCATTATTCTAATTGGTTTACCACTATATGTAATCTGATTCCTTTCTCTTGTGGCTTTTAAAATTCTTTCCTTATTCTGTATATTGAGCATTTTCATTATAATGTGCCTTATTGTGGGTCTGTTGTGATTTTGCTGGCTTCTTGGATTTGGATTTCCATTTCATTCTTCATGACTGGAAAGTTTTCTGATATTATTTTATTGAATAGATTGCTCATTTCTTTGGCTTGGACCTCTATGCCATCCTCTATCCCAATAACTCTTAAATTTGGTCTTTTTATGATATTCCATATTTCTTGGATGTTCTGCTCATGGTTTCTTATCATTTTCACTGTGTTGTCTATTTTTCAAGATGATATACTTTATCTTCATTTTCTGATGTCCTATCGTCTCAGTGGTTTACTCTGTTGGTGATGCTCTTGTTTGAGTTTTTAATTTGGTTTATTATTTCTTTCATTTCAAGGATTTCTGCTTTTTTTTTTTTTTGTAGAACCTCTATCTACCTGTTGAGGTGATCTTTTGCTTCTTGGATTTGTTTATGTAGCTTATTGTCAAAGTGATTGTTCACTGCCTTTATTTGTTCTCTAATGCTTCTTTAAGAATTAATCATGTATATCCTTAAATCTTTCTCCTTTTTCTGTTGTAGCTGTCAATTCTTCTAATGATGTGCTGTCTTGAATTGTTTGTGGAACTTTCTTCTCTTGTCTTGTTGCTTGCATTTATTTCTTCCCTGCTCTATGGGACTGATGTGTTATAGTTTTTACTCTATAGATTTATAGTGTTCTTGTATGATTCCAATATCCCTCCTTTGTGGGGAAGGATAATGTTAATATATCCTAATATCAACAATACATCCATCTATGAAAAAATTATTGTTATTAAGACATTTATAGTTAGTCTCAATTTCCAGAAATGTTGGATTTGATTATAATTTAAAATATAATCAGTAATTTCATAAAAGGTGTACAGTTTCTGTTGGCAGACAGAGAACTGGCGGTCGGGCATAGGACGATATGCTAAGGGGAAAAGATGTGAGGTTATAGGGTTAATATAACTTAGGAAATTTAAGGGAGAACTCTAATGAGGGGGGTTAGTAGCAGGGGAATAGACATGGGGTAATCTAGGGTAGCAAGTATGTGGGAGGACAGTAGAGTACATAAAAACAAATACACATATGTATTTAGAAAACTATAGGATGTTAAAAGACAAAAATTTGGAGGGTGAAAGAAGAAGAAAGAGAAGAAGAAAAAAGGGAAATAAAGAGGAAAAAATAGAGGGAAAAAAAAGAGAACTAAAAAAGGGGGGGGGGCTTATGCAATTCCTCTATATTATGTTATTCAGGTGACTCAGTTCTCAAAGTTCTATTTCATGTAAAGTTCTTGGTTTCACATATGTTTGGGTTGTGAGGGCCAGAGGATAGAAGGGTAGAGGAGAAAGAAGAAGGATAAAAAGCAAAAACAAAAAACCAAACAAAAAAAAAAAACCCAAACAGCTAACTTTTAGAATTCTGTTTCCTTCCTGCTTCTCTTCCAGTACATGGAGTTGTCTATTTTAAACTGAGTCTCTGTCCTCGGGGTGGTCACCAGGGTGAGAAGAGTTGAGCGGTTTTTGTGCAGGGTAGTCACTGTGCGGAGTAATTGCAGCTGGGGAGGGGGGAGGGGGAGGTGTTGGAAACTAGGTGCCTGTTCAAAGGGAAGTCCCCGCGGATAGCCACACCCACCAAAATGGTTTGAAAGATTTTCCAAGATGGAGTCGGTCTGTTTCCAGCGCTGGGTTGTCTGGTGAGGTGGGGAGAGCTGGGATGGCCTTGTGCTGTGGCTAGATTGCAGCCGTGTCATCTGCGTGATCTGCATGGGAGCAGAGTGCAGGTGATTAGGTGATTCTGCTTCCCCGCTTGAGAGCCTTGTGCGCTAGCACTGCAGGCTTGGGTCCTGAGTCAGGAGTCTCAGTGGAACTCGGAGGCTCTGATTTCTGCACAGGTGGTCGCAGCTCTGATGGTTTCTGCAAAAATCCGCCATATAAGGGTCCTGTCGCATGCTCTGAGATGTTGCATTCCGTCCAGGTGGATGTGGAGACACGGCCTGACTGCTTTCTTGGTTTCAGTACCTCCTCTACTCTGCCATCTTGGGTCCCTTCCCTCATTTGTTCTTTATTTGCAGTTATTCTCTTTTTCAGAAACAATTTTATTTCTGAAAATTCTTTCTCTCTCTCTCCGAGGTAGGCTGGAGTACACTTATTCCTAGGTTGACTCTAGGTAGGCTACACACTGGAGATGGTGCTTCCTATTTGATTCAGCAAAATCTTCCTAGATCCTTAGTAGTACTCTTGCTATGTAACTTTCATCGAGGCTTTTGTTCAGATGTTGATGGAAATTTACCAACCCGAAAAATAAATGTGTAGTCTATGGCAGATAGTTTGCTTATCTTTAGGTTTTCGGAGATTAAAGATATGTGAACTCTTCATTTCAGGAGCTCAACTCTGAGAGGAGAACCATAATTGGGAACAATCCTTAATCACAATGGTGCAACCAACATTCGAATATTGCTGAATCTATAATATTGGGTAACTGTGACTCACAAGTCTTGTCTTCATCCTCCAGAGCCAAAGAGTCACTTGTGAATTGCAGGCAGATAAGCCAATGAGTGAGTTGTAAGTCTTAATTAAGGTCTAATTAGGACTAGAATTAGACGTAAACTTCCCATTTTTTTTTTGCAAAAAATAATTATTTTATTTATTTCTGCAAGTGGGTGTTTATATGCCGGCATGTCTGAAACAGAGGTTCCCAATATTTTCAAAAATCCACCTGTCAATTCAAAGGTATGTCTCAAAAGTCATAAGAATGATGCATGTTTCTCTCTATGGAATTAGCCCTGGGGAACTAATAGATACGCTCAAAGGTATGCTGTAATGATGTTAATCACAGTATTATTGGTAGTATCAAAAGGAGAAGATGGCATCTAATTATAAATATGAAGTATGGTAAATATACTGGTATAATGTGGCATAATGTCATGAAGCAATGATACATAAAAGGACTTAATGGCCGGGAGATAAACTGGTGATACAGAGTTTGTTAAGACAGCAGGCAATAAAATTCTGTAGTCAATGAGACTAAATTGAAAATATATGTATCGTTTCTGCTTTATAGTGGTAGATAGAGATACATGTACATATGTATATTGAAAAATATAGAAGGATATACACTTGTCCTTGACATTGATCATTTCTCGGTTAGGCTTTATTCTGATAAGTTTTACATTATTTTGTGTATAGAGTCTGCAAAGTAGTGGATAGCTTAAAAATCAGAAAGCATATTAGTTTTTAAAAATTGGTCTGACTTCTGGATATACTGCTGGAATATAAGGGATAAGGGCTGGTTGATTGGTTGATAGAGTCATATGAGAAATTTCAAGAGTACACACCTCAGAAGACTCTTAAAAGAATTCTCACCTTGACATTATTTGAGGTCATTGATGAAAGAACATTTCAAGTACATCTATGTAAGTAAGGACCAGAGTGGTTTTGATAAAAGAATCTTCCTGGACGGCATGGGTGATTGGTTGGGTTGGACAGAGAGTCTAGGGTCAGAATTAACCAAACGGAGATCATGGGACAGAATCTTATGACAATACTTCCACCTTAGTCACCTGCTTTGAAAGATAATGCTGTCACAACTGTTAGGTCATTAGAATAATTTTGAAGCAAGACCACAGGAAGTTTCTCTGGCCCAATCCTTAGACTTCAGTTCTGCTTTTCTGAATCAGGATCATGAACATTGGTCAGCTGTCTACTTGCATGATTCATGATGCAGGTTCCAGATTAGGGGCATAAAATGATAATATACTTTCTCCCTGTGACCAGCATGAACCAGGATCCACTTTCTAGAGAAAAAAAATAGGTCATTCTTGCTGAAAATTGCTTAGAGAAATTCAATGCTGTTTGAGTTATTATGTGGCACAGAGTAAGCATGGGTGGGGAACCTACCCAGTTTCCTCCCTTCACGCTTATGCTTCTACTCTCAATGAGCTCAGGAACGTCACTGGTGACAGTAACTTAAAGTTTATCATTCCCATATTCCATTCTTTCTCTTATTACAATCCTGGAAAGGGCTGATCCTGAGGGCCAGTCTTATTTTTCTGTTTCCACCTTGCCTGAGCATATACCTCGGTGGACAGTGAAGTTGATTGCCCTGTTATCCCTTCTACAGCTTACCGTGCCACCCGGAACAAGTTTTTATTCCTCTCTGGACTGAAATTGTCTAGTTTATAAACCAGTGGTATAGGCATGGTAATCCCAAAATTCTACTGCAGAATTGTTTCAATCTATTGGTCTTTGGGGCTGGATACTTCCTTGTTGTGGGGGGCTTCTTGTACTTTGTAGGGTGTTTTCCAGCCACCCTGGCCTCTACCCACTATGTACCAGTAGCTCCTTCCTTTATACTTGTGATAACCACAAATGTTGAAATGTCCCCCCAGAATGGCAAGAAGGCCCCAGTGGAGAACCCCTGTCCCAGTGCATTTGGCCCTTCTGTTATGGCAGGGACATAACTTGTTGGGATACATGGGAGTAGTGAACTCTGGAACAGCTACCATAGTGAGATCCAGTTCAGTTAAGAGCCTTCCTCCCAGCCGTGTTTAGAGGCCTGGTGATTTTGGACCTTCTACAAGGGTGAATTTTCTCCTCATGTACCTTTACGGGGCCTTGGGGAATCAAAGCTGGCAGCTGGCCACCTCCAGGGGAGTCAGGGCACCAGGCCTTGTTCGACTTCATGGTCCCTGAAGACTCGTGGGGATTTCTGGCTTGGTTCCTACAGAAGGTAGGCCAATGTGGAGGCAGGAGCAGGGCAGCAATGAGAGAACAGAGTGGGATACAGAATTTCCTCAGCTGCCTTGGAAACAGATGGCTTGCGGAGGTGGAGGGCCGCGGCCCTGCTCCAGGCCCGTGTGCTTGGCAGCTTCCCCTCCCAACATCTCTTCACCTCTCCTCATTGCCTGTTCCCCCATATGCACCACCAGACTATTAGGAGGAGGGCTCTGGCTTAGGAAGTGGGGGCCATTGAGACTTAGGAATGAAATCTGCTCTCGTGGGGACATGAATCTGTGTGGCAGGACTATGTACACATGTGATCAGATCTCGGTGTGGCTGAGGAACATTTAGGTAGGAAGGGTCTTTTGTGGCCCAAGTTTAACCTCTTCATCTTCAAGATGGAATAAATGAGCTCAGGATTCCAGGTCAGCTGATCCCCCAGACTCCTGCAAAACCTCCTTGCCACCAAGCCCTCTTTGAAGATGCAAGTCATTAAGATGTAACTGGACACGTGACATCTGCAGCCTGTGTACCTGTGGCATACATCACTCATTAATCACGGAGCTCCTTCCTGCTGGTTCTTGGTACTGCCTCATGTTCTTCTGTCCTAACAGTGCACCAGGTAGATAGGACCCATCAATCAGAGGTGACATGCATTTGCCACCACTGGAAGCAACTTGGTCTGTCAGAGTCTTTCTAGAGAACTATGGAAGCCAGGACCTGGAGTATAGGTCCCTTTGGTGACAGTGAAGATGAGGAGAATTTTGGTGAATATTTTGGAGCAGTGGGTGAGGCTACTAGTGAACGCTGCTAACTTAGACTCTTACGAGGGCAAAGGAAGTATGTCACAAGTATAGGCCATTCCTGGGCTTCTCAAACTTCTCTTGTGTGCATAGATTCCCTGGGGGGTCTTTCTAAAATGCAGTAGGTCTCAAGAGAGCACCGAGATTCTTAGTTCTCACAAGGCCCCAGGTGATGCTAATGTGGCGTCTCTTGAGGACCATTCAGGCTGTTCATCCCACAGAACATTTCACCTGGGAAACTATGGTTACAGAAGGATGCAGCTTTGCAAGTTACTTGGTGTGAGATCCTGTGGGCTCACCCTTCTGCTTTTTCTTCTTTTCTGGCTAGCCTCCACTTCTGCCTCAGTCTTGCATCCCTGATTAATGTTGGGCCTACTCAGAACCGATGTCTATTCCTTGTTGTATTCAAGCCCGGACAACAAGGAAGAACTCTCATTTGCCTTTGTGTTTCCGATCCTTCTGGAACATTCTTAGAGATCTTGCTGAATGTCCCATGGCTCTGAGAACTAAACCTTAACCAAGGACAACAGAATGGGTGGGGAGACCTCACTTATCTATCAAAATCCTGCCTTTAGAGAGAAAGCTAGCAGGTATTATGTGGCCTGTCATGGACTATGAGCGACTTATAGGGCTCAGCTCATTTCTTGTAAATAACCTCTGATTTGAGAGAAAATTTGAAAATCCAAACCAAATAACTGAAAGCAGAAAGATGGGGAGGGGGCCTCTTCTTTATTTCACCCACGTAATTGAGATATTTTGCCTTATTCTGGCAAAACTATACTGTCAAACAGAAGATGCTTCGAGTAATTAGTAATGTAATTAGTCAAACTTCTCTGCTCCCTGTGTCCTCAACTAAAATACCAGCCTTGTATCCAGTGCCCTTGGCAGCACAGGGCAACACTTAACAAGAACAACTATAATTTCTTTTTTCTTTTTTTTTTTTTACTTTTGTGAACAAAGAGAGAAAAAGAAACGGCATGAAGTGTCTTTCAGAGCTACCTCGAGAAGTCTGCTTCTGTGGTCTTAGTTAACAGATAGGAACCGGATTCCAGGAAGGACGGCCTCAGGGTACACGTGGCCTGCAGGGAAGGGTAGCAGACACTGCTATTGTCATTAGTATTAATACCAGGAGTAAGATTCCTCCTGCCTTAGTTCTTTCCACAGTGTCCATGCATCTGCTTGCCCACATCTTTCCTTGCAGATGGGGGCAGAAGGAGCTGAGCCTTGGCCAGGAACATCTTCCAGATCTTTGTATATAATGACTTGTTCAATTCTCATAGCTTCTGACAAACCGGGCATTAGAATCACCATTTATTGAGGGGCACCCTGAGATAGGGTAAAGGCGTGCACCTAATAAATATTAGCTCCTATATCCAGAGTTAAACCTGGTGTGCTCCAAGGTCCTGGCCGGAGAAGGATGGACATCATTTCCAGATGAGTTCCAGATCTCACACAGGACTGGGATACTCAAACCTGAACTTCCTCTTTCCCTGCCCAAGTCCTCTCTGTTTCTCTGGAGCTCACAAAGCTTCTGTGTGTCTTTGTCTTCACGAGACTTCACCCTACTCTCCTATTTCCAGTTTGACTGCCAGCTCTCTGGGCTCTGGAGCAGTGGTGGAGAGGGGAGAGGCTGTGATATACGAGAGGACACAGGCCTTTGGAAGCAGATATAGCTAGGTTCGAATCTAAGCTCTACTTAATCTGAGGCCTGGTAAATTCTTCTGCTTGATCCTCGGTTTTCTCATCTGTTAAGTGGAAATAAAGAAGTAGATGGGTGGATGGGTGAACGGCAGATGAAAGGAAAGACAGATGGGTGGATGAATTCCAAGGGAGTCATGAATCTGAAGGTGACGAGAGAGAAAGTGACACTTGCTTTCAAGGAATGAGATGTTATATCTCAGGAGATCTAGCAGCAGAAAAGTGAGGTTAGGAACAAATGCTTTGCTTCTGCAGCCAGTTTTTCTCAGCTCCACATTTACCAGGTTTTTAACCAAGGATCATCAGCTAGATATTCCATAAAAACAGGTCTCCCTGCCAAAGATGTTTAGAAATTTTAACCTCCTCTTGAAGATTGACGTGTACAAGAGTGTATTGAAACCTTTGAGAGGTCTTACAGAATTAAGAGTAATATAAGTATAAATTATTATTATTTAAAATCCAGTGATTCTGGAAAAAAATTTGCTCAGACAGCTATATTTCCCTTATTTGCTTGTTAATTTTAAGAAGACCTGATGGTTGCATTTCCCATATCATGGTCGATGTGACTTCCCTCTCTTGATGCTGCATCATTGGTCTGGACTGTAGTCAACCAGAATCACACTGCAGGTACAGACGGGTTCTCCCACATGGTCCTGTGACAGGATCAGGGCTGGAGCTGCTACTTCCATTTCACAGATGAGTGAAAGGGACTTGGGCAGGTAGAGTGGGTTGTCTGAGTTCACAGGGTTGGCCCCTGGCTGGGTTGTCCACTGCCAAGTTGGTTCTCTCAGGACTACTCATCTTCCACCATACACCCTCTGGCATTCTCTGTGTCCACGCGGGTCATCTTCAGATGCCAGGTCTGTTGAGAGACATCTGGGCAGCCGCGTGCACTTGACTTTGTGTGTGTACAAACACCGAGTGCTCTTCATCGTCCGACAAGCAGCTCTCCAGCAAAGGATAATGGAGCAAGAGAGAATGCACGCCCCCAGGAAGGCAGTAATTACACTCTCGATGAGCACTTTGCAGGTTCGTGAGTGCCTTCACACTCGGGGTCCCTTTGGATCGACATGGCAATGCAGTGAATGAGGCAGTCTGGCAATATTTATCCCCATCTGACAAGTAAGGGCACTGAGGAGTAGAGAGGGTGAGGACAGGTCCCAAATTCACACAGTGCGTCCATGAGTAGTAAGTCAATCATTCAACTCCTCCTCTTCTTCCTCCCCATCTACTCCTAATGTCTGGACTGGCATCCATCCGGGAGCATGGTGGTAACAGATCATTGCACGTCAGTGTATGCCCGTCCGTCCGTCCTTCCTTCCTTCCTTCCTTCCTTCCTTCCTTCCTTCCTTCCTTCCTTCCTTCCTTCCTCCCTTTGAAAAATTCAGAGTACAGAACTACTTGGGAGAAAAGAGAACAACCACCCATAACCCCACAGTCCAGAGACCACCCCTGTGGTTTGCTTCTGGTCCCTGTTTTCTGTATATTGCCTAAGAGTACATGTTTTCCAAAGCATAAATTTAAACGTAGGCAAGGGATCACATTTTATCTTTTTTTATTCTTACATCAGCCAGCTTTAATTGTTGGACATTTAGGATGTGTTCACATTTTCTGTAATTTAAATAACACGATAAGCATCGCACATAAATCTTTGTGTACTGCAAAACACATTGTCCTTGAGATAAATTTCTATGGAGTCAAATGCTTTCCACACATATAAAACTTGACAGATATTCTAAACTGCTCTCTAGAGATTTGTATCAAATTCAAAGCCCCATGAGCTACTATCTTGGACCTTTTAAAATTTCACCTGCAATTATAAAATTTCTATTCCTTTGTTATCAGTTTGGGTGATTTTTCTTTTACACATCCTTATTTTGGTTGGTTGTTCTTGTTTCTTGTCAACTGTTGCTCATGTCCTTTGTCTTCTTGTTATTATTTTAATTGGTCTATGTTTTTCTTATTCATTTCTTAGAATTATTTATTTATCTATCTATGTATCTATCTATCTATTTATTTATTGAGGGGGTACCAGGGATTGAACTCAGGGGCACTTGACCACGGAGCCACATCCCCAGCCCTAGTCTGTATTTTATTTGAAAACAGCGTCTCACCGAGTTGCTTAGCACCTTCTTGTGCTGGCTTTGAATTTGCGATCCCCCTGCCTCAGCCTCCCGAGCCACTGGAATTACATGTGTGTGCCACCATGCCAGACACATTTATTCATTAAAGAGGTTAATACTGGGGCTGGGGATGTGGCTCAAGTGGTAGTGCGCTTGCCTGGCATGAATGAGGCACTGGGTTCAAAGCTCAGCACCACATAAAAACAAAATAAAGATATTGTGTCCACCTAAAAACTAAACAATAAATATTAAAAGAGGTTAATACTTAGGTTGAAAATAATGTCTGTCATTAAGTTGAAATTATAAAGAGGTTAATACCATGACTTGTGTTTTTAATTAACAGAAGAGTTTATAGAAATTGAGATATCAGCCCAGTGTTAAGAAGAAATTTCTAATCATCAATGAAATTTATGCAAGTCAAATTGGAAGCCTTGTGAACAACCCCATTTCCCGGAGTGGTAAACCAACTCAGTGAGGTTCAATAACGTGCTGTAAGTCACACAGCAAAGAGTGTCAGAAATGGGACTTGAACCCAGGTCGGTGTGTATTCAAATTCTGTATTCTTTCCAGTGTGTGACATCTTTGTGCCCCAGAGGAAGGCCATCATCAGAGAAGCTCTATAAATGTCTAGTAGCTTATATCAGAAAAGCAGAGAGACAAGCAAATAAAGAAAACCATTAGTCTAGGATTTGAAGTCATCCAATAAGTACATTCAAAGAAGTGAAGGGAAATGTCCGCCCTCAGAAAAGGCAGTAGGATTTCAGGGCTGCCCTAGCACAGGTATTCTGTGCATGGCTAGACTGCTGCATAGACTGGCAGTCTCTCTTTATGACTGGAAATAGTTATTAGCAGAGGCTAGAAAGACAATTATAGAAAATTCAGAGCCAATTCATAAATATTGCCCTTAAAATCCATTTCTCCAGAGCAGCTCACTATCAAAGTCTATATTAGTACATAATCATATGAGCCTAATTCTTTTTAATTAGACTGAATTTAAGAGATCTCTCTTTCTCCCCACTCCCTTCCCCCCCCCCCTTGATCTCTTTTTCTTTCTAGATGGGACAGGGAGGTCTCCTATTGGGAGAACCTTCAACTGATCAGATGAGGCCCACCCACGATGGGAGAAGGACAATCTCCTTTCCTCCTCACTAACTCTATGTTACTCTCACCCTGAAACACCTATCCAAATAAAATCGACCATCACAAGGGTTGAGCTGCTTTCTTCACCCCTCAGTTTTCAACCTTGGGTGCTTTTAAAACCACTCTTTGCTTTCTCTAGTCTAAACACTAAGATTCATTTTCTTAAGAGAAAAACAGACATGGCATGACCTTCTGGGTAGCACCAGTATTTCAGATCCCTGCCTTCCTCTTTCTCTCTCTTGCATTATATTTATTTTTATTTATTTCTTAAACTGCTGAGTCTGATAAATTAGGGCTATTAAGAGACTGTTTGTTATTCTGTCCTGGGTTACTATTTTAAGGGCTAAAAACACTCATAAATACATGGATACTTCTGACTGTAAATGGATACGTTTTAGCCAGTCTTTTCTCTAATACACGTTTTTAAAGTGTCCTGCTGAAATTCTGCACAATATCTCACCAGGATCTTTCACTGTTCCTCCCATTTTTAGCCGATAAAAGCAGATCCATCACTGATGTGGGTCTTTCTGTCTGCACCATAAATAACAGCTGGGGAAGGGGAGCATCTCCCAGAACACAGAAGTGTCGAATTTTAACCAATTTTGGAATTTATTGTTAAGCCCGTTGGGATGGGAGCCAGAAGTACCTGCATGTCCATCAATTATCTCCTGTCCTCGTGGCTGGGCAAAGGAAGCCCAGTCCAGGCAGAGAAACTTAAATCTGATGTCAGCTACACATGCATGGTGATGATGGCTGTCCTGGCCTCAGATTTGACCTGTGGTCCCAGCTAAATCACGAGAGCAACTCTTTTACTCCCCAAAGGGCCCCGGTTTGGAGGACAAATCACGTGGTCACTGTGGGTGTGGACTGAGCAACACAAGGCTCCTCATTTCCTCTAGTTTTCTCCCATCCCCGATCAGACACTCGTTCTGTGCCTGGGGACTTCCTTTCCATCCATCAACTGCTCAGCCTCGTCAGAGGTGCCATTTTCAGACTGGAAGACCAAAAAAAAAAAAAAAAAAAAAAAGAGAAGAAGAAGAAGAGGAAGAAGAAAGAAACATGATTTTTGTTCCCACCATGTGCAAAGTACTGTGCAGAGAGCTTTTCAGAAAAGTCAGGCATTCATTCTACCACAGTCTCATAAGTACCATGTTTCACCAATTTCACGATGGGCTTTTCTTCTCACTCATTATCAAGGTTGGATTGTGCCATATGGATATCACTGGCTCCTTGCTGTTGGCCATGCTGTGATATCCATCTCAATCCCCCTGAATGGATGTCAGGATTTTGGAAGAAAATTCTAGAAACTGGTAGATGTTTTGCTCCCTAGAAATCAAGCGATTATCCAGAACGGTGGTGAATTGATGATATTCAAAAGCAAACGTCAAGTGTAGGCTAGCACTACATAATTTCAGAGCCAGATTGTGCACCTACTGAACCAATCTTTTGAGGATTACTTTTTTTTTTTTTTCAAAGAAATGTGGTATCACTGAGTGGCACAAAGTGTGGTATTATTTGGAAAAAAAAAAATTAACTGTTGAGTTGAAAAGTCATTTTGGATACAAAAAAAGTGTAAGAAAATTCCAACCAGTTTAATTCACTTAGAATTTTTCCTTTTTATAGGTGTTCAAGCTTGATACGTGTATGTCAATTGACATGCACTGTTATGTTCATGTCAATTGATTGACGTGTATATGTCAATTAAGTCTAAAAGAACTTTTAAAACAATCACACAATAAAAATTCCAAGAGATTCATAGCACTGGATCTAGGGGTTTTCTTTAGCATTTTCGATTTTACAAAATTACCATATATTTTAAGGTAAACAACACTAAGTTTATACACATACACATACAAACATATATTTGTATACACACAGTAAAATGTTTATTATAGTCAAGCCAATTGACTATAATCATCATCAAACATAACCATCATCATCCACAGTTGTTCATTTATTCGTTTTGGGGGGGAGGGTACCAGGGAATGAACTCAGGGGCACTTGACCACTGAGTCACATCCCCAGCTCTATTTTATGTTTTATTTAGAGACAGGATCTCACTGAGTTGCTTAGCACCTTGCTAAATTGCAGAGGCTGGCTTTGAACTCGTAATCCTCCTGCCTCTGCCTCTTGAGCTGCTGGGATTACAGGTGTGCACCACTGTGCCTGGCCCTTCATTCATTCTTTCATGTGTATGTCGGGAGAGCAGCAGCTAACATCTACTTGTAGCAAAAATCTTGAATACAATACGATCTTATGAACCACATCCCTCATGTTATTAGATTGAGTCGAGGTTCCTGGGAATGATCTTGTCTTTCCTATTTCCTAGTGGTATGTGAGACAATGAGTGTCTTACAGTTGACAGTGATTAAATACAGTCAGTACTAATGAGTCTAATTTACAGGTGAAACCAAAAGATATAAGGTTTGTGCTGTCCAGGGTCATGCAGTTAGCTAGTGGCCACACAGGAGTGGCATTGGAATGACTCAAAATGGATTTAAATAATCGTCGTGGGTGGTGTCTATGTTACTCTCACCCAGAAACATAATTACCTGCTCTCTGCCCCAGCTCCACCCCCACCAATGTGCCCAGGATCCGGAGCTCTGTTTGAGCTCATCCCCAGGTGTGTTGGGATGGGTTGGGGAGAGACAGAGACTCAGCAGGGGGTCCGTGACCTGCTGAGGTCACTCCCAGCTGAGGACAGCCAGGAGCTGGGCTGTCAGGGAGCTGTGTGCCCTGCACTCCCTGGTATCTTCATTACTTTTATCAACATGTATTTAAGGATCGTCCAAGCAGAGCAAACCACAGCTTTAAAGCAATTACTTGGCGATGATCAGGAGGGGCCAAGGGGATTCTGTTTGCTTATTTGTGTGAACCTAAAATGTCTGCTTTCTTAATTAAGCCTTAACTCTGGGTCTTGCCTCCGGCTTTAAAAATATATTTTTTTCCCCTTCTCTTTAACAGGTCTCAGCCTTCCTCTCCACTGCAGGCTGGGGGCCCAGGAGGGCTTTGCCTCTGTTTGCTTTCTCTCTAAGAAGCATCTGCTCGGTCCCACCATGGAGCACAGCTCCTTCTTCCCTATTCCCCAATCCCCCTGCTGCTTTTAATTTCATAATTATCAGTCACAAGCAGCGTGATCTTTGGAGGCCCAGGGGCAGAGGATGCAGGGGTTTCTCTCCCTGGAGCTTATCTTGGGTAACCTGCTGGGGACAGCCTTTCCTGATGGGCAGCTGGTCTCTTCTGGTGCCATCCATCTGTCCATCATGGCCCTCGACCTGGAGCTTTTTGTCTTTATATTTTCAGCAACTGGCAAAGCATCTGGTACTGAGAAGACCCTTGATAAATGCTTCTGGAACAAACGACTGAAAAAAAATTTAAAAAAAGAACTAATGAAATATACTGGGCCTGGTGTTCGGGTGGGTATAAGTCTCAGTGGGGAGGGGGTCGGAGAGGGGAGCTGTGAACTTTTTTTTGATCGCATTATCAGGTTTTGCTTTTTCACATTGTTGAATGATATTTTATTGTGGCAGAGAAACCCATCATTGGATTATCTCTACACCCAACCTCCCCAAGCTGGACGTACTTATCCATCTTCCTTCACACCCTTGACAACGGCCCAGCCTGCTGAGAACTTGGTTTCTGTCCTCGGTTTATCTGTCACCACAAATTAGGAATCCCTTCGTCTTCCCTGGTGAGTTTTATCTGTTTATTCATTTACTCATTCACTGGGAAAATATTTATTGAATTGCTACTGTGCTCCCTGATGGAGACATACTGCCAAGACTGACTAAGAAGGGATTCGGCCTCTGTGGACCTCACAGGATAGTGGGAGAGAGAAGCTAGCAAGCAGGCATGTCCAGATGGGTTTCTATGGCAACACAGAGTAGCCGAGCCGAGAAGGGACTTGGGCCATCAGAAAGGGCTTCTTGGAGGAAGTGACGTCCCAGCGGAGGGACACATGGGAGTTGGTCAACAAACTGGAGGGAGAGGAAGTGTTCTGACATCTGGCGTGGTAGAGGTCCCTGCACTCAACACAGTAGTTTGAAACAATTCTAAGCTTTAGCTTAGAATTCTTGGGTCAGGAGTTTGGGCAGGGCTAAGTTGGGTGAATCTTCTGCTTCATGTGACACCAGCTGGGGACAGCTGAAAGCTGGTCTGGTCTGGTGTCCCAAAGGGCTACTGTCACATGTCTGGTGCCTTGTTGGGGAGACCTGAGAAGTTGGACTCGTGAGCATTTTCTTTTTATTTAGCCTCAGGGTCTCTCTGCATGCCCTTCTCCTGTCTCCAGTAAAGCAGTCAAAATTCTTAAGCTTTAATGTAGGGCTCTGGGGGTCGGGTGGGGAGAAGAGGTGATGCCTGCCAGTCTCTTAAGGTCTGGGGGCTACAAATCTGTAGAACATTAGGTTCCCTGGATCCCACTGAAAGAGAGTCACAGAGCCTGCCCAGATGGAAGGGGAAGTCCAGATTCCCACCTGTGGATGGAGAGTCAAGAGAATCTGCAGCCATCTTTACTCTGCTACCTCAGAGAGTTGGAAGGAGTATTCCAGGCTTTGGGGGCTGTGCATGGATATTGGAGGGAGACTGATGGGGTCAGAGTAATGGAAGTGAGTCCTCAGAGTCTGGAGCTCAGTTGGTCAGCACAGTGATAACAAAGGAGGCTACAGAATAGGCAGAAGTCAAGCAGAGCCGACCCTGGTGAGGTGTGCTATTGAGTCTGGGATTTATCTGAAGGACAACGGGAGGCACTGAAGGATTCTGAGCAGGGATGTGACATGATCAGATCTGAAGTTTAGAAAAATCATTCAGGTGGCTGTGCGGGGAGTGTGGGGGAGGTGTGCAGAGGGCTGACAGAGCCAAGGACACAGCAGACATAGGGGATGGTGATATCTTCCAGGAGGGCAGCAGGTGTCAAGAAGAAGACAGACCACGCAGTAGGGAAATGCATGCACAGGAGGCCTTGAACTCCAGGCCTCGCTCCTGGCTGCCCAGCCTCCCTGGCTGCACATCCTGCTCCTGTCCCCAGGGGTCCAAGCCCCCATGGCTGCACTGCCACTGAGGTAGCCTCCAGGGGACACTCCATGGACACACAGTCCCGCACCGACAGCTGTGATTTCATCCCAGCCTTTCCAAGGAGCATCAGTCAGCTTCTCACATGTGAAAAATGGGGACAATAATATTAAATGTGACAAACATTTAACCATCTCTGAAGCTGTGATCTCGATAACAGCTGGGAGGAAATGATAAAGTGGCAACAAGGATGGAAATCAGATTTCCTGTTGGGGAAGTTGATAAAAACATTTCATTTTTCTAAACAAAGGGAGTTTTGGATCGGCCTGATTTATTTTGCGCTTTCAGGGATGCACTTTTGAATTCTCAAGTCCAGTATTTGAGAGGCCCGAGGGCTTTCTTGTCCCTGACTGGGTCCTCTATTTCTCTTCGAGGTGGGTGATGAGTCCCATGGAGCATCCAAGTTGTGCTGCATATGATGAACTTGGATCAGAAGCCCTGCCCTGCCCTGCCCTGCACCTCGCTGCTTACCAGCCTGATCTCAGTTTCCTCCTTTTAGAAGAGAGAGGACCCGATCTCGACCTCACAAATCAGGCGTGAGCATCCGAGTAGCTACGTGCATGAAAGCTGAACCAACCCTATGCAGGGAGCCTCACCAATGCCCAGAGTGTTCCAGTGGGTCCTTCCACATCCAGATGTGAGGGAGCAGAGCCTGCACGAGGTAAAGTATCTTGGAGAAGAGGTTGGAGGTCCTGTAAGATGACAAGAGTGAGGCTCCTTCTCTTTGGCCTGCTGTCACAGCACTCGGACCAGTGCTAGAAATGCCACATGGAAGCAGGGTGGAGCTCAGTTTGAAGAGGAACTTTCTTGCCGATAGAATGACCTAAGGATCTGAGTGCTTGGTAGTGAGCTTCCCGTCATCGGGCGAGATTGAGCACAGGGTGGGTGGAGTCAGCTGGTGAGAATGTTGGTGGAGGGAACTTGTGACTCAACAGAATTGGGGCAGAGCACCTCGAAGGTACCATCTGCTTCTGAGAGTCCACGGCGCTCTAAAGCATGTGTTTCAGGAATGAATACCCAAATAACCACCGGTGGCTATTCTAGTTATTTCTGGTCAATGTCTTGGCAGTGGACTCTCCAACTGGTGGCCAGAAGTCAGGATGAACCAGCTGAGGGGTGCTTGGCCACATTCTGGACCTGTCTGAACCGGCTGGGTTTCCTAGAACACCCTGGACTCAGTCCTATCCTGTTTCCTGCAGAGATGCTGCTTCTGCCAACTACGTGAGGCCTCTGTGCTGGAGGCCAAGATGGACTCTCCATGGCTTCATGGGGTTGTCTGGTTTTACCATCAGCAGAGAAGGCTGAGGAGAAGGACTGGCAATACCAACCCTTCTAGGGAGAAGAATCTCCCTGGTGACCAGGCTGAAAGCAAGCTGGTGGGGTAGGGCCACTGCCCAGGCCAGGACGTTTGAGTCTAGACTCAGCCCATTTCTCTGCTGTTCCTCTCACTGTTGACCTTTAACTGCTTGCTCCTCTAGTGCAGGGTCCGCCAGCCTTTGCTTAAAGGACTAAATAGTAAATTTACTGTTTTCAGCTTTGCAGGCTTTTGGCCTCTGTCACAACTGTGTCTTGACAGGAGAGAAACCACCTCCAATGAAAGTTAAATAAGTGAGTGTGGTTCACAGAGAAGAGGCTGTGGCAGGTTGGATTTGGCCTGTGGGCCCTCGTTTGTGTACCCTTCGTTTCTGTTAGTCCTCAACAGTCCTGGCAGGATGGCCAGATTATGACTGACCTTTCCATGTCCTGAGCTGGGGTCTTTTTACTCCTCTAATCTGATAATCTCCTTGGAGAAGTGGCTCTGCAGGGTGCAGGTGGGGCCATTGAGGTCTGGACTCCGTATGTCACTGTGGTCACTGAGTGATGAGCTCCTACTTTCCTTGGAGGACAAACCTGTTGCAGGTAGCAGCTGTGTGGCCATGGCAGGTGTTCAGTTGGTGGCCTCTTTCTTCCTTGTCATGACTGGTGGCTGTGCTTGCCTGCCTCCCTCAGGAGCAAGCAGCATACAGAGACAGCCCCTTCCTTTGCTTCTGGTCATCTCCAGGAGAAGAGCCTTATTATCCCACAGGTCTAGTAAGGGCGCTGCTTCTTCCTTCTCACATGGTAAGGTGAGGGGTGTAAGTCAATTTCCTCTGCTAGGTCCAGTGCTGGCTCTTGTGGGAGAAGTCGGCCTACAGTGGGCTGGGAAGGCCAGCGTCCTGAGTCCTGGGCTGGAGGTCTGGCCTATCTCCAAGAAGATGTATGACTGGCCAGGACTCATTGTTCTTCTTTGAGTTTCAAGTCCAAGCAGCCACCATGAAGAAGAGCTGGAGATTTGGAAGCTTCTAGAGCTGAATGACTCTCAGTGACCATGTGCCTGGGCCTGTGTGGGTCCTGCACATTCTGGACCTCCTTAAAGACTGACCTAAAGTCTCCTCACTTCACAGATGTGAAACCTGAGCTCCAGGGGTTCTGTCACCTGCCTGTGTCTAGGCACCGGCTCATCTTTGAGTGGGGCTTTGGCGTCTCAAGCCCGACCCTTTCCCCATAGGAAAGCCCCTGTGCCTCTGGGATCTGTGCTGTGTTGCGATGGCTGGGGTGACTGAGAGTGGCGGGAGCTGGGCATCAGAAGGGACATGCCAAGCCGCTGCTCGCTCACGTTCCAAAGCCCACATCTGGCACCTTGACTATTTGCTTAGGGTTTTGCTGAAGCTCTTGTCAAAGATGAGACCATAAAAACTCAGAGTGACAATACCATTATTCAAGGTATCCAAAGCCCTTCATGTTCCTTCAAAAGCTCACTGGTGTTTGATGTCATTAAAATATATTGTTGATTAATATTTGAGCAGCCACATGGACGGAACTCGTGTCTCGCCAGTTCCCACATTTCTCATCCCTTCTGGCTCCCTGCAGTGCTCAGACCCCACTCTGCGTCCTCCCTTAGCCTTTCCCCATCCGCTCCACGCTCCACACCCCCAATCAAAACGGACCCCAGGAGCTCCACACGGCCTGTGTCAACACTGCCAGAGGCCCACATGGCCACAGACAAACAATCCCCCTCTCTGTCCCCTCCCAGCCTGACCGCACTGTCGGATTGCACCCCAGGTGCCTCTCCCTGAGATAATCTCCCCTCAGATCAACTTTCTGCTTTTTTTTTGGTTTACATTCTGTCCACGCTGCGGTCTGTTGGGAAGACTCCTGACTATTTTATGAGACAACGTGTTTGGCAGGGCAGTCGAGACACCGTCGCCTGATCTGAAGCCCTTCCAAAAGCGCTCCTTGTCTGACACCTCATTTTGGTCACAAGAGGCCCTGGCCTCAGCGACAGAACCACTCCTGAGCCACCTGAGCAGGTCTTAGCCTCACGGAGCCGCTGGGGTTTTATCTGTAAAAGGGGGTTGATTAGAATCCCTACCTTGGACAGGGGAAGTAGCTCAGTGGTGGGTATAGCCTGGCATGCACAAGGCCCTGGGTTCAGTGCCCAGCACACGCACGCACACACACACACACACACACACACACACACACACACGAAACAAGAATCCCTACCTTTGGGGGAGAGTACTGTGACGAATGAATAGGACGATGTTCTTGCAAATACAAAATGTTCCAAAAGCTTTAATGCAATTTGGATCTTTGATAACTTCAAAAACATAAATTCGGTACACTTCCGAAACGCATCGTTTCAAAGTGGAAGTATTTCCATTTTTAAAAGTCTTTGGGTTTTTTTTTTTGTGAATTTATAAATTTTTAATTTTAATTTTTGTTTCAGTCAATATTTGCCATGGGGGCTGCCGGAGGGGCTGAATGAAAATGAAAATTTAAAGACTTATGTATTTTTTTTTAAATTCACAGAAGTGAATACATTTAAACATTTAAATAAACTTTCAAGTGATGTTTCTGTAGATTTGTAGTGTTTATCTCTCTGAAGTTATTAAAGCTTAACTCTGCACTGAAGCTATGCCAGGGGAAGGTCTTGGGCTGTTAACTCTGTCACCGGGGCCATCGTCACCATCATTGTTTGGTCAACAGTCATGAAGGAAGTCTTTCTTTGATATTAATTCTCAGAGACAGAGGAACTGTGTCCTGTTTCCGTTACCCCTTTGGAGCTGCGTCTTGGGCCTGAGGGATCCCAGGCCCCACATTGTGTCCCCCTCTGTCCCCAGACCCCTTCCTGGAGCTCTGTCATGGTAGCCTGCTGCTCAGGTTTGTATCCCTTGCCAAATGTCTTCTTCTTCCCCCTCACTAGCTCCTCTACTGGGCTTTAGACTTAATCAGAAAATTTGGGGTGAGGTAAGTGGAGAGGCCCACCCTGGTAGCACCGCAGGACCTGACACTCACATGTGTTTTGAACCTGGATTTCAGTTCATCCCATCTGCACCCTTCTCTAAATGCCACCCTGCCCTCCATCCTACCTATCCCTGCCACCATTCAAAGGGCAAGCTTCTTGGACTGAGGGCTCTCGTATTCCTCCCCGGGTCTCCTCTTCCCCCACCCCAGCCTCTATCCATCCTTACACTTCCTGGAGTGATGCTGGAGATATCAAGAAGCACAAGGACCGATACTGATGTTTTCACTGTGCATTCTGAAACCTCCATTTCATGCACAGCCTCCTCCAAAGCATGTACTTCTTCAAAGGGACCTTGGCCTTCATGATTGCTCTGATCACTACCTGTCCCAGTGACCTCTTCTCATGTCGCAGAATCTGGTGCCCAAGAGGATTTCAAGGATGAGAGAGAGAAAGTTGGGAGAAAATGTCCTGCCACCTTAACTGAGTCTATAGTTGGCTGAGATACATGAGAGGGGGAATGAAGGCATGAGTTTGCTGTTCAATGTTGAATTTCAGAGGTTCGTCTGAAATCCAGGAGGTAGTTGGTTATATTGGACTGAATCTTTGAGAAAAGATCTAGGTAGGCATTAAACATGCGTCTCCGCCAGCCAGAGGGACTGGACGCTCCTGGGGGCGAGACTTTGGGGCACTGGTAGGGCAGGGAGAGCACAGAGCCCCAGGACAGACGTAAGATGCACCTGCCTGACAGTAGCTCTGTCAGAGCATCAGGAGTTACAGAAAGGGTCAGGGATTTCATGACGTGGCAAACAGTGGCTGACGTGACGCTGGAGAGATGTCAAGAAACACAAGGACTGACACTGGTGTGGCTCTGAGGAGGCCGTAGTTGTTGTGGGGCATGGGGCCAACAGCTGACCATTTCAGCAGGATGCGTCACCACAGGCAGTGGTGTGAGAGAAGGCAGGGTATGTGGGAGGGGAGAGCTCTTAGAATAGGTTCTGAGGGAGGACAGGACGGAGGGAACAGTGGTTTGCAGGGTTTTGGACTCTGCCCTCCTTCCGGGGCCCTGGTGAAGCTCTGATCGACCTCATTCTCTGCAAACTTGACCCACGCACTGACATTTCTACCTTGTGGTGCATGTTCTCCGACCCTCCGCCTGCCATTCACAGATCCCAGAAGGGTCCAAAGGAGTCAGAGCAGAGATAGGATGATGGGGACATAAATGGAGCTCTTAGGTTTCCTTGGGGCCATTTTCTTCTCAAATTCTTACTTTCTTCTGTTATTCACAAAGACTCCCCTCCATTTTCCAGGTGGGGGAAACTAAGGCTGAGGTTGGAAGGGTTGAGGTTACGGGGTTACTTAACTCCCCTTCGGCAGAGGCAGGGAGACACCCCGGGCCTCGTGCGTTGCCAGCTCTAATTAGCCTCTAATTGAGTTCCCTCTCCTTCCTCTCAGGCATCACAGTGACATTAAATTACAGGATTCAAACATATAATTTCCTAAACTTAAATGTGATTTATCTTAATAGGACTTTGTACCAGGTCACTTTATCATGCACAGTGTCAGGGAGCAGATCTATTATTCACGGGGCCTATTATTGAATCAGAGAATCTGGAGGCAGCAGAGACCTTGAGATGTCAGCTGTGCTCAACTCGACTGTCCCCAGCTCCAGACAGCCCCTTACCGGGTGCTGGCTGGCTGTGGATAGGCAGAGAAAAAGGAAGGCCCAAGATTTGCAAACCTCACATTGTGCTTTGGGTCTCGCTGAAGGTCCTGATGCCTTGAGTCACCTCCTCAATGAAAGAGTAACTGGGTATAATGCTAAATTTAGGCATACACAGGTGCTATCTCAGATGGCCTGGGTTATGGTGTGTTGGCTGAGAGAATAGGTTGTGCTTTAGAAAAGTGCTGTAGACAGGACGAATTTTGGAGCAGGAATAGAGCTTGTATGGTTATACGATTCATTAATTGATCAGTTCATTTTTTCAGCCACTTAATAGTTTCATGAGGTCCACACTTGCTTTACAGATGAGGAAACAAACCCAAAGAGGAAGGTGACTTGCCCGAGGTCATGGGGCAGGATGGTAGCAGCACCTGGATTCAAACCTGGCCTCCCCAGGCCAGCACAGACTCTCCCGGTCCTCCCACAGGCTGCCGACCTGCTGACAAGTGTGCTCTTTGATGATGGCAGTGCCGGGGTCGACGGCGATGTTTATCTCCTTGATGAATGGAATTCCGCTTGGCAACTTGATCTTCAGCCTTTGCAACTTTGAGAAGGCAGAGGGTGATCAAAAGCATATATTTTGCTAATGAAAGATGCCTTTGGAAATCCAATGTACCACTCTGTCAACCTGGTGAGCCAGGGGAGGAGGGACATAAAAGATCTGATGTGAGAGGGCTGCTGTTGACAAGTTGATCTAAATGCTTAGCGGCCCCGTGGTCTCTCCAGGCTCCCAAGGAACCCAAACACATGCTGGAAACCCCCCAGTGTAGAGTCACAGGGATGGCAGGGCAGCTCTGAGGGCGGGCTTTGGACCCTGCGGCTGGGGCTCTAACCCTAAAAAGCAGCTTCTTGATCACTTGGTCTCCTTGTGACATGGCCAGCCAGAGATTTCATCTCTCACTGTCTTGGTTTCCCATCCTGTAAAACAGAAGCAACTGGAATTAGCTTATGAGTTTATTACAAGGATAAAAGAGATGGAAATGTAAAAATATGAGCACGGCACTTGGTGTTTGCCTTGCTATTTGATAACCACAGACACAGGCTCCTGAAGAGAGGGCAGTGGTCAGAGTAGAGTCTAGGGCACTTTTCAGCCACAACAAGCCCTTTCTCTTGGGACCTGGGCTACATGCTCATGAAAAAAGGAAGGAAGCCCTTTTATTTTGCTTTTCTTGTTGGTCTTGCAGAGCAGGGTATCTTCCTGTGTCAGGAGCCATGCAGATGCCAAAGATGTTAAAGATGCTTTACATTTTGGAAGCAGCTGAGATTGACACTCATCTATCCATTTGGGGATATTCCTGTGGACAAACTGCTTCTAGTTCCTGAGGGGCACCAGGGTTGGAAGGAAGGGGCACAGGTGTGAGAGAGCAGTGGTGACAGGGGAGGTGACATTTGAGCTGATCCTCAGAGGAGGAGGAGGAGGAGGAGGAGGAAAAAGAGGAGGAGGTTTTTATTTCATAAATCAGTTTGACAAAGGTGAGAAAGTCACTGGGGAAACTGCATGGACAGTGGCTCAGATGTGGGAGCATCTTGGCAGGCTCAGGCAAGAGGGACTCATCTCTCTGGCAGAAGACCCGGATGTGAGTGTGTGCAAGGGAACTTGGTTCATGCAGCAGGGTGGGTGCGGCTGGAGAAGGGGTGACATTCAAATGTGGAAAGGTTTGGCCAATCTCATCTTGAATCCACATATTGCAGCTGATGAGGCTCATCCATACAGGGGTCAGGGGAGCTTCCTGCAAGGTGTGATGCTGAAGCTGAGAACAGAGGTCTGGGGAATGTAGCAGGAGCACAATCCCAAGCGTCCAGGATGGAAGGAGAAGGACAGACGGAGAGCCAGACAGTCTTGTCCTTTTCAGTCCAGAGCTGGGGCAAGGGTGAAAGGGGAGCCAAGTAGAGCAGAAATCACCCAGGGCCATGCAAGCTGCACAGTCATCGGGATCCAAGCTAGTTCACCAGCAGGGTCTGACCCAATCAGGATTTCAGTTCAAAGTCCCAGGCTGACTAGAGCTGCCTAAGCTACAGCCTGCGTTCCCTTCTCTTCAACCCCTGGAAGCATATTTCCCAGAGTCAGTGCTATTTGGTCAATGGGCCCTTGTTTGTGGAGTCTGTTTACCTGGGCACCGAGGACGCCATCACTCAGACTTTTAAATGCACCTAGAAAGCCTCGCGCTCTGGTCCTAATGCAGATTTGTGGCATGTTCTGTGGGATTCATTCTGCACTACAAGAGTATGATATTACCCAATGTTTATGGATGGCTGAGTCTAAAATATCCATTCTGAAGTCCACTGAAGGATGAAATTCCTTGTTACTTTCATAGATTCTCTTGTCTTATATTTCCCCCTGTGGAAGAACATAAAGCAATCATATTTTTAGCTCAAAGCCTGGTCATTTTTCTAATCATACCAGAGTAGGATAAAAAGGAGAGGCATTGTGTAGGGAGATGGTGGATTTGATGAAGACAATCTCAGTCTGGGAGGGGTCCCCTAAACAGCCCTCTCTGACTGAGGACTCTATTGTCATGTTTTAGTCACACCAGGAAACTGAGGGCTGCATCCCAGATCATCCTAGCAACGGTCAATGGTATGGATGCTTACCAAGACTCAGAGCAGAGGCAGAGGGGCAGGACCAGAGGCTTTGGTGCCACCTGGCCCAGACTCCCCAGCAGGGAAGAAACAGGGCCAGGGCTGAAGCTTTGAGCCCTCTTTTCTTTCCATGGACAGGATATCAGTGTTCTTGGAGTTTTATCAATATCTAAACATAGTCCTGGACTTAACTGTCTCTAATTACACCACCTGTATCCGTGTCCTGTGCCCATCATGATTCTCTGATGCCCGGGAGGTCCCACCTTCTCCTTGTTTTCCAGACAAGACTTTCTTGTGAGTCCCAGGTGGAATTATCCACCCTACACCTTTGAACTAGCTCTGCAACCTGACCTGCCAGCAAAGTACCTGCTGTGTGCTGTAGCATTCATTTGCTTATTTGCTAAGTATGTGCCAGGTCTCCTCTACCTTACCCACTTTTGGATTTTGAAGGTATATGAGAACCTGGCATTGAAAGTTAGTGCTGAATGAGTGGACAAAAGAATGAACAAACTCAGAAGCATTCCCAAGAACTGCCTAGAACCTTCTGCACCGCAGAGGACAGTAGTTTACTCGCATCCATCATTCCTCCAGTGCCTATGGGCACATCACTGTTTAGTGTACTTAGCATTTTGCATGTCACCTCACTTAAATATGATGGCACTAGATAAAAATGTTAACAACTCTGTGCATCTGGGTTTTGTACTGTCTGCAGCAGGGCAACGAGAAGACACAGCCCTTGCTCTCTTGGAACTTGTAGTCTGGGCAGAAAACAGTAGATGAAATGGAGTGTAGGTATGTAAGACAGGCAGAATGCATCCACACTGGAGAATCCAGGAAGGATCCTCGGGGAAGTGAATGCTACAGAGACCTGAAACACAGGTAGAATTGGCCAGACCAAAGGCCATCACAAGTATTCCAGGCACAGGGAATAGAAGGGAGGAGATGGAGACTTGACCAGACTCTGGGGGAAATCTGAGTGAAAAAGGAATTCAGCCTACCTTGATCTGAGCAGCTATGGCAAACCTGGCTGCACCTACCTCAGCCTCAGATGACTTCCCATATCCAGATCGGCTCCAAATGGATGCGGGTGGCCATGAGGTTCTGCCTGCAGGCCTGCTCAGGAGGATTGGGAGTGTGTCCTGGAGGGATGTCCTCCGACGGTGTGTGGCTCAGCCCCGTTTTCTCATTTCCTGTCTCTTCCTGTGAACATTATTCAGGCAACAGCCCAACCCACCTGTGATTTCCTAAATCTTTTGCAGCACCCCCCAGGAGTCCCGCATGATGGGGTGCTTAGGAGACAGCCACATGCGGCCGGACATCCTTGTGGTTGATGCAGATTTTCATTCACCATTTCATGAATTTCTCTGGGGCTTTCACTGTCTCCCTTAGAATGGGAACAGCGCACTCATTCCCTTGGATTGTTTTGAGGATTAAACATAAGAGCATATGAAATAGTGGCACGCAGTAGATACTTTCCACTACCATTGCCTTCCCTTCCTTTCCATTATAGAATACCCCATTCAACTGCAGCCAATTGGAACACTGCTCAAAATAGGGGCTAGCAGCCACTTATATTGTCACATGGTTTCCTCCAGTGACTATATTATGTCCATTTTATAGGCCCAAGGAGGTAAAGTCACTCACCCGGAGCCCCAGTAAACTGGGATTTGAGCCTGCATCCTGATCCCAGAGCCCAGACCCCCCTCCTGCCTGCCCAGCATCTCCTCTTGTCCTCTCCTCTGCCCGGCTCAGTGGTCAGAGACTTGTGGAGGCTTCTGCCCTTGTTTCTTTTAGTTCTTGTTTCATAGGATGATGTGGCAGGCGGCACTGGGAAAATGCAGCTGTAAGTAACGCATTGGAGGAGAACAGAAGGGTTGTTCTTGACCCCACATCCTGAAAAAAGTCACCTGTCCCCAGGTTCCAATTTAGTTTGGAAGGACATGCATGTTCCTCTAAGGCAAGCATGTGTGTTGGGATGCAGCTCATAGGCTTGGGCATTTGTCGATTTCATCAGATACATCCCCAGGAGACTTTGGATTCCCGTGTGCTCTCTGCATGCACCGTTCCCTTCAGAGAAATGGTCCAGTGCCTTGTCCCAGAGAAATCCCTGGGCTTAGGGGAGTCTGATCAAAGCCTGGTGGCCTGCCTGCTTTTTCAGAAGACAGGACAGGCAGGAGCACAGTCCTTATTCAAAGCCAATAAATGCCAGGTGTGTTTCCTACATCAGTCATTTTATTTCATTATCCCATAAAACCCAGTGGGGAGGCTTCACGGGGGAACAAGTTGAGGCCCCAGGGGGCTAAGTGGTTTTCCTTTAAGCCCCACAGAGAGTGAGTACTGAAGCTTAGATTCAAACTCAGGTCCCTCTGGGTCTGTCTGCCTCTGAGCCCTGCGCCTCGGGAGGGCCCCTCTGGGCTAGGAGGTTATCACAGCAGGTTGCAAGACAAGGCAAATGCAAACGAGTTCTGGCTGTTAGCTGGAAGGGGAACTGAGGCAGCAGGAACCTGGAATCAAGGAGGAGAGTAGTGAGCGGGGGACAGAGAAGGCAAGAGGAAGCCAGAGGTGTCTCTGGGGTCTCAGTGGGGTTGCATTTGGAATCATGCAGAAGCTGGTTCTTGGGAGGAGGCAAAGGGTCAGAGCTTAGGACAGTGACATCTTAGGATCACAGTGGACAAATAAATCACACCTGCTGAGACAGGCCAGCTCTCCTTTCAGGGACCCACACTGAGCCTCTCAGTTCTGTCCATCCCTGCCAACTGAAAGGACTGGGAGATGGGGTAACTGCAAATAGCAGGCAGAGTGCTCCACCCACCAGCTAACTGGTGGAGAGTCTGATTTCTCCTCCGCTGCCCGCAGACCAGGTGGCCGCTGACTCCTTTATAGAAGGGGCCCCGCTTTGTGCCTAGACTGTGGATTGAGAACTACTAGTGCTTCCAGAATCTTAGTTCCTGGGAACAAAGAAAGAGGAGGGAGGAGGAAGATGCGTTGGTCCATTGGAATACTGCTCAGCCTTCCCTGCTGAGAATGGCCCTGCCTGCCTTGTCAGGAAGGGTTGTGCGTCTTCCCAGCACCTTACAGAACAACCCAGATCCTCAGGAGGAGAAAGGCCCAAGAACTAGGAGGGCTTGCGGTGAAATGGGAAGGAGAGAGGCAAAGAAGGAAAACCGAGACAGTGACAGCCATGGCAGGGGCCTGGGGACCTACCGCCCACGTCAAAGGAGCTGGGTCCGACACACCCAGGTCAACAAAGAGGGATTTAAGTAGACGCTGTCTCTAAGCCATGCAAAATTGTCTCTATCCTCCTACTCCACCAGGACTGCTCTGCAATGGCTCTGTACCTCTGTGCACACTGCCTAGCCACAGTGAGGAGGGGGATTGATATCAACGCACAGGGTCTGGATCTGGGGTTCTGGGGAGGATTTTAACTTTCCTACTTTTCCTATGCAAAAGTTTTTAGTCCCTCCTGGGCTGTGGCCTCCTGCCTGGGTGTGGCTCCCGTCAACTACCACCCTAGGATCTTGCCTCCTCTGACTACCCATCTCTCTGTCTCTGTCTCCATCACTGTCTCCTAAACATGTCCCACTTCAGTCTTTAAAAAGTGCTCAACTCCAACCCACCTACTTCCCCTTGAGGCAGATCCAGGTCTGGTCCACTTCTGATCAATAGTCTTAAGAGAATTGTCCACATGTACTTGCTCCATTGGATTATTATGTTCCATTCACATCATCCTCATGCTTACAACCCCAAGTCCTTGGAAATGATTTTCTAAAACTCTCAGCGACCTCCTAAGGGCCATCTCTTCAGGACTCATCATTTCTCAGTCTACTTGACACTGATAGATGTTACTTTTACTTTCTGCTGCAAACTCTTTTCCACTTTGAGGAGGTGACTCTCTTATTTCTCTGTGCATCCATTTGGGTGTGGTTGATCAACGTCCTTCCTTCTTCTTCTTCTTCTGGTGTTGCTGTCTCTATTCTCATCTGTGGAGCTTCGCCTACTGTTGACCTACACACTGAGGACATCAAAAACAATTTTTTTCCCCAAGTTCGACTCAGAGCTGCACAGTGTTGTGTGGCTTTGGGGGACTATGACTGAGGACTTTGATGATCCAGAGTTAGGGATGGCCAGTGTGAGAAAGATTAATAGGGGAATTAAATGAGTTGTTGAGAATGTGGGAGAAACAATAGCTTTTAATCCAGTTTGGATGGGAAACAGAATTAAATTAAAAATGTAATTAATTAAAATCATGACTATATGGTTTTATTTGCCTGCTTCTGAGCCTATTGTAGGAGCTCAATAAATATCACCAGAATCTATTGTTGGTTTGTCAGTTCATTGTGCTAGTCAGGTTTTCATCACTGTGACCAAATACCTTCTAAGGAAAATTCATAGTAGGAAAAGTTTGTTTTGCCCTCACAGTTTCAGAAGTTCACAGTTTCAAAGGTTCAGTGGATGGTTGGTGGACTCCATGGCTCTCGGCCTGAGATGAGGCTGAACATCATGGCAGAGGGTCATGGTGGAGGAAAGCTCCTGGGGTAGCTCATGGGAGCCAGAAAGCAGAGTGGGAAGGGCCAGGAATAGACACAGTCCAAGGCTCTACCCTGGCACCAACCTCTGCCAGATTTACCTGCTCACAGTCCATTCAAATGATTAATCCATCATATGGATTAATCCACTGATGAGGTCACTGCTCTCATCATTTCACCTCTGAACACTGATAACATTGCCCACCACATGAACTCTCTGGGGAACTGTTTTAGATCCTACCCATAACATCAAGCATATGTTTCTTTCTTTTCTTTCCTTTTTTTTTGTCTCCTTCTAGATGAAAGGATGAGAGTACATATTTTATTGTTCAAAGTTTTAGAAAAGGTTGATAATCAAGATATTATTTATTGGATGGATAGAAGAATAAATGGACAAGATTATTAACTAACAGAAATAAACTGGGATTTTTGCCACTTTCGGAAATTCAGCTGTCAGTGTTGTCCTTGTAAAAGGTCATAGATGCCCAGGTTCTATCCTTTGCTCATCCTGACGGGCAACCTGAGTTCTTCATGTGGCTGGCTTTCTTGTGGTGCTGGGAAGTACACTCAGGCCCTCATGTGTATTAGGTAAGTGCTCTACCACTGAGCAACACCCCTGGGCCCCTACTTTTTCTGAATTTGAATGAAACCAGCACCAGGGGGAATGCATGACTTTGGACAACTCATGCCTGAAAGTTAGTTGGGGAAAAAAAATCAGTTTAATAAAAAAAAAAACAATTTTTCTTCAAGAAGCACAAGCAAACATCTTGCAACTTGCTGGCCTAATTGGTGGGATCTAACAACTTCAAGGTCAATGAAGAGAGTAGGACCAGACAGAAAAGAAAAAATCATGGTTGCAATATACCCATGTTTTTCAACTTCTGAAAAATCTAACTGAGGCAAATTATACTTAGTAAGAAAGAATTTACTATATGTACCATTTTTCAGTGTTAAGATGAAAAATGGAGGGGTGGGGAGGGGAGAAGGGATGGGAGAGGTGGATCAATGGGTGCTGAGTTTCAGTTAGATAGGAGTAAGAAGTTCTAGGTGTGCTCTTGACACACAGCAATGGTGTGCTGTATATCTCGAAAAGCTAGATGATTTTGAATGTTTTGCCATAAAGAAGTGATAAATGTTTGACTAGATATGTTGGATTCGATTACACAATGTCAACATGTTTTGAAACATCACAAGTTTTTCCACGAATATGTGTAAATGTGTGCCTTTCTGGATCAGTTTTAAAAATTAATTTAAAAAATTAAAAAATGGTTAATTCCATCATTTTTAGTTGAGTTTAGCGAGACTGTACCCATTCAATCCCAACTCCCCATTTCTCTCCCTACCCTCCGCCTTTCTATTTTCTGTCTCTATGAATTTATTACTCTAGGGACCTCCTAGAGGTGGCATCAGACATTGTTTATCTTTTGGGATGGCTCATTTTGCTTAGCATAGTGTCCTCAAAGTTTATCCTTGCAGCGTGCATCAAAATTTCCTCTTTTTCTAAGGATGAATAATATTCCATAGGAATTTGCACCATGTACCCAGGTATTAAGTCAATGAACTTGATTTGGAATTTGGCTTGAGGTCTTTGTAGATAGTCTAGACTTGAATACCATCTCTTAAAAGAGTGTTACAGGAGAGAAACTTGTAGTTTTAAAAGTGTATTTCCCCCCAGAACACATGCCCACATTTATAGTCTTTATATTCACTGAGTTTATCTTCAGTTTCTTCTTCCTTCAGGTTCATAAAAAGTCTAGAAACTGGAGCCTGTCTTAACTATGAGGAAAGGACAGGTGGGACAAGATTGATACCTTGGAGTCTTAAATGGGACAGGGGACACCAAATCCTTGACTCTGTTGTATGGTATCATTGGAAGCAGACCGAGTTACCCCCAAAAGGGGAAAATAGAAAACTTAGATTCAAAGCCTAAGTCACTGGGTCCTGACATCCCACCTACCCACGGGGTGGAGTTTGGGCCCTGGTCTTCCTCGTACCACTAAGTGATGAACATTCTGAGCTGCGTTCACATCTTTTCTCAACAAATGGCATGTGGGTGGGAAGGACCACTCAATTCATGCACCTGACCCTGGGACTCTTTCCCCCATGGGATCCCAACCACACCTTCAATAGATTGCTGCTTGGAGAAAAAGGTCTGGTGTCCCCAATTACTATTTTATGTTTCCTGTTTGTTCTTACAGTGCTACTTTTCTACAAAGGAATGGTTCTAGAAATGCCAGATGCAAAAGGAAATTTTGAAATTGAAAAAAAAGGAGAGGCTGTAAGCCTGTTTGTAAACCAAGATTCTGCCGAGAAGTTAAATTCATTTGAATCCACCCATACTGATGTTTTTCCCGCCCCACCATGATTTCTGTCTCCGTCTCTCTCTCTCCTTCTCTGACATGCACACCGCCCGAGGAAAATGCCTCTTGACTCTTTTGCCCTTGTGCATTGAGAACGTGGCCTGTGCCTGCTGGCTCTCAGGAAATCTTTCAGGCTTGCCTCCCTCCCGCAGCCCCCGTGAGTACCTGCATTACCATTCCTCACCCTAAGCTCAAAGAGAGGTTGTTAACACAGCCCAAGGAGCAGGGAACCAAGAAAGGCAGCTCCCAGGCAGGCAGTGCCACGAGAATCGCAGGAGGAATATAAATGGCCGTTTCTTTTTTTCCTCTAAAGAAGGATTTTAAAGGTTATCAAGTTGCTCTCTTTCAAATAGAGAACAGAAATACCAGAGAGCACGGTGGTGGGAGGGAAGTTGACTGCAAGTTTAAAGTGGTCAAGAGGCTTGGGAGGGGAAGCTACTCGGAGCACACAGAAAGGGCACCGTCTGAACTTAGCCAGAAAAATGAGGATCTTGGTTCAAATTCCAAACCCTCCGGGGTCTGGTGAACTTGAGCAAATCATTGATGTTCTTTGGGCTTCAGTGGAAAGATGCTCCATTTGGTCTCAGGAAAGCTGGCTTTACCCAAGCACTCTGGAGGGGTAGTGATGAGACTCAGGTTCATTATTTAGCCATGTTTCTTGGTGTCTGTACCCCAAAGCCCAACTCATTGGGGGAAGGAGTTTTCATGGAGAGCTCTTAGTTGGCTAAAGGCAGAGATGTCACAATGTCATGCCCAGATACTGCCATTGGTGATAATAATCACAACCAAATGGCACTTGCTAAAAATCAGAGTGTCCCCCCCAATGCTTGTAGTCCTATGGCCTCTTTTTTGTTTGTTTTTTGGTAGCAGGAATTGAACCCAGGGACTCTCAACCACTGAATCACAACCCCAGCCCTTTTCTGTGTTGTATTTAGAAACAGGGTCTCACTAAGTTGCTTAGGGCCTCACTAAATTTCTAAGGCTGCCTCTGAACTCGTGATCCTCCTGCCTCAGCCTCCTGAGCCACTGAGATTACAGGCATGTGCCCCCACACCCAGCAGCATGGCCATTGTTGAAAGCAGATCGGCAGCACAATCCCAGCCCTTCTGTAAGCGGCTGGGCAGTTTTGCTTGGCTCAGTTTATCATAGATGGGCAGGGCTTTGGCACTTTGAAACAGAATGAAATCCCATCTGCTCTGATTTCTTCGAGTGTGTTTATGTGCCCAACACGTGTCCTGTTTTCTTGGAGCGTTTGTCCTTCCGCTGCATTTCAAGGTAGAAGAGCCATTACACCTAATGAGAGTCCCTTTCTCGCTCGTGGGCCACTTAAGATGTTCAAGAGTGTGCTAGAATGTTAACCTTTCAATGCATCTTTGTAATGGCATGTCACCCTTAAAAAATGAGATGTCAGCTTCCTGCAGTAGGGAATAGACACTGATTTCCAACCTGGAAACCACCACTCCGTCCTTCTGGGCACCTCATTTGGGTTGATGATGTTATAAAACACCACGCGACAGGAAGGCAGGGTGAAGGCTGCTTGTGGAACTGGCCATTCTGCTGGGATCCACGCTACAAATGAAGTGAACACCGAGCAGGGTGACATATTGTCATTGCACTTAAGCACCGCTCTAGGATTCTGTATCACATCACTGTGAAATGCGCTGCCGGCAACCCTCTTTATTAAGAGGCTTCAGCATCACCTATGTGAATCAGTGTTGCCCGCAAAGACATTTGAAGGATCCATGCATTAAGAACAATTGTCTTTCAGGTCCTCCAAACACACATGGAATGTGTCCCGCTCTTTGGTCCCCATTGCTATAGAAGCAGGCCCTTCATTTCTCCTCATTATCGGTTAATACCATGGAACCTTCTCTCTGTCCACATGCAGACTCTCCCTGCTGCCTGAACACAGCAGGCTCTTTGCCTGAAGGGCGGGCGAGGCTTTGTTCATCTTTCAAGTTCACCTGCTCCCTAAGCTCCTCCCAGATTCCTGGGGTGGGGGCCTTGCTCCCTCCCTCCTCAGAGATCCTCCTGTGAATCCTTTATAACTGAACAAAGGCGCTCTCTACATCCAACGACCATTACCTGTTTGTGTGTGTGACTCTCTTCTGGGACTGTGAGCTCTTCCACTGTGGGGAACGGGATTCATTCCTCACTAAGCAGCAGTGCCTACCTAACAGTGCCCAGGACATATTTGACTCTTGTTAGAACTTCGATGAGAAAAATGGATGAAAACATATGAGTGTTAAAGATGGCAAATCAGGTGTAGAGGGGGCAGAGCTACGGGGTGGCACTACTAAGAGGTACTTTATCTCCTTTAGATAAATCCTTTTTAGGAGAGTTACTGGGGCCTCAAAGGTGGGGATTTCCTGCTCAAGGGCACAGGTGATCCAGAGCTGGATCTGTCATGAGCACCGTGTCTTCTTTCCTGGGCTGGGCAGTTTTCTTGCTCTAGCAGGACCTCTGTGGCATTGTTCTTGAGAGTGAGGGGTATGCAGCAGAAGCCACTGAAGGACATGCCAAGAAGGGAAGCGAAAGGCAGGCTAGAGGTCGCCTAGGCTCATGCATCCAACCCTTCCAGAGTTATGTAGGACCAAGTCCCAAGAACGTAGAAAAGAGGGTGTCAGCCATGGAACCTGTGTGACAATGACAGCAAGGGGGTCCACTTGCTGGTTGCTTTTCCAACTCCCATCCCCCCTCCCTTTTGCCTCATGAATCCTGCTTTTTACCCATGATCATGTGCTCCAGGAAGCCAAAAGAGATTGTCCCCAGTGATTCATGCTGTTCTTGGAGACTGGATCCCCCTTTTAAGTGTTGGAGTAGACACACAGTTGCAGTTCTGGTCAATGATACAGTAAGGCCAGTCTTTTAGCAGCTTCCTCTCTGTCCAATAACAACAACAACAGAACCATGAAGAGTTGCTGGATCTCAGGTTAAAATTTAATTTTAGGTAAACATCATTTTTTTTTTAAATGTAAGAGTGTCTGCTATGGCCTGGATAAAGTCTGTCCCTCTGACACTCACACTGAAATATGATTCCTAAGGCAACAGTGTTGAGAGAGGGTGGGACCTGCAAGAGGTGCTTAGGTCCTCCGTGCCACCCTCAAGCAACTGGGCTAATTCTTGTGGGAGTGGGTGAACTATTGCTTTCATGAAACTGGATTTGTCACCCTGAAAGTGAGTTGTTATGAAACAAGTTTGGCTTTCTCTTGCTTCTTTGCCACACATGTTCACACTATGCTTCAGCTTTACACCATGAGTCGAAGCATCATGAGACCCCACCAGTTCCTATGTTGGATGTCCCAGGCTCTAGAATAATAAGTGAAAATAAACCTTTTTTGTTTCTTTATAAATCATCCAGCCTCAACACCTTATTACAGTAACAAAAAATGCACCGAGGCTATGTTCCATGCAGTATTAGGATGCCCCATGCAACTTATGGAGTTTCTTCTTCCCAAATGAGCCAAACTCCCAGAGCATTTGCCTAGAAAAAGCACAAACTAGGAGCAAAGTCACACACAGGGTATGTAAATTTCTCTCGGAGCTCAGGCACTTTGGATAATGACAGATTTGCTAAGTCGGTCTATTCAGTCTCCTTTCTATCCTGAAGGGCTACTTGGTCTTAAGTAACCACCATTTATTTTTTGTCTGTTGGTTTTTCCTGATGGCTTTCTTCTCTTTCCCCAGCCTCCAGTAGAGTTGCTCTTGTTAATATATGCCATATTTTCTATCCTACCTGGAAATTGGGCTGTGGGAAAATATTCGAAGCTGCATGCCGGCATTTTCAGGTCATCCAGAATGACCTTGACGTTGGTTTGAAAGGCTTTCACTTTTTCACCTCCTTATCCAGAAAATTCACTGCAACCTTCTCCTCCTCTGCAAAAGTTTTTCCCTCCATGAGGGTTCCTGTGGGAATTTTAAATCAGATGCATGCGGCGAGGAGGTGATGAGCACAGGACAGGGGTGGACCTGGCCATGGTTTTCGGAGTGGTCACTTTCTTCCGGCTGGTTCCATGGGCCAATGGTTTTGACGTTCTCTTCCAGAATTCTCTCGGCCGCTCTTACCGTGTTGACCTCTGTGGTCTCCATCAGGCTAATGGTAATAATGTTGTGAGGAAAGAGGAACAGACTCTGAGCCAGGAGGCCTGGATTTCAGCCCAGGCTCCCACTGCTTGTGAGGTAATGAAGATTGGGGAAACAAATTAAATCCAGGAAACACAGCCACCGAAATCAAGCGCGTGATTGTGATGATGGTGGTGGTAGCAAACACTTGATTCATTTCCATTTGTTCCAAAGCTTCTTGGGGGGTGGAAGATTTATATTTGATAATGAGGCACGAAAAATTGTTGATTTCATTCCATCCACAAGGCTATTTGGAACACCCGTGTTGTGCTGACCCGCTTGCTGGGTCTGGGGTGTGTGCAGATGTGAGTAAGACTTACGCTTGACCTTAAGGAACACCAGTCTGGGAGGGCAGATGGCTGATAAATTCACAATAGCAGCAGCATATGTTAAGAGCCAACCAGATGTAACACAGGGAGGTGTGGGGGCACAAGTGAAATTCATGCAAATGAGGCTGGCTGGGGGTTCCACAGGCTTTAACTCTACATGTAAGTAGAGAATCGGAAGCGAGAGAGACACAAGCAAATGACAAGAGGAAAGAGACATGGAAATAACTCTTTTCAGGGTTTTACTAAGCTTTTTTTCTTACCCTCTTAACCTGATCAGGCTGCTGATTCATTATCAGTATTTGAAGTTCTATTTAGATGCTCTGGTTTGAATGCTACCTGGGGCTTATGCAATTGTTAAATGCTTGGGGTCCTCTGACCGAGCAAATCCAAAATGGACAGATTTCCTAACGAAGTTTCAGGAAGAATTTGCAAAGTATAATATATATATATATATATATATATATATATATATATATATATATATATTTTTTTTTTTTTTTTTGAAAACATATTTGCATCCAAGCTGGAGTCAAAGATTAAGTTTTTAATAATTCAGCATACGTTGATTCAATCTCAAGAGCTAATCAATACAAGATGGAGGAGTGTACCCCATGTAAAGCACAGTAATCAGATTTTAAAATCCAGGGAATATCACATGGTATTGAAAATAGAAAAACAGAGGGCACAGTTATATACACCTGTATCTATTCCTTGTCTGCAACCTCGTGTGGCTAGGAAATGTGTCTAGGGGGTGAAACTGCGGAGTATGCAAAAATCTCCTCTCAAAAATCTTAACGGTGCGTGGAAGAAGCTGTCTTTCTACGCAGACATTCCCACGGGAGAAGAAGAGGGAGAGTTGAGGGACCATAGTCAAAGAAATGAGCACCTAGGACAAGGCCAGGTTCCAATTCCTACATTTAACAATTTGGGTAATTGTCTTTATCAAGAGTGATCTTTCTCCTTAATATGTTTTCTAGAATATTTTAGGTCGTCTTGAATTTTTAGTAACAAACCACCCCAAATCTTACTGATGTAAAAAAAAAAAAAAACCAACCTTTTACTGTTCTCCTGATTATGTGGTTTGAATGGGTGGTTCTTCTCGTCAGGGAAAGCACAGCCGACCTCTTCTGAGGCTACACAGGCATCTGTCATTAGCTGGTCTGTTGGAAGGCAACTGGCGGATGGGATGGCTTCCCTCCGATGTCTTGCACCTGTCAGGATGTCACCTGAGATGACTGGGTTTTCTTCTGCATTGCCTGGCATCCTCCAACAGGCTAGCACGGCCAGACATACACGGTGCTCTCTGTGGAGGTAAGCAGGTTTGGGGGAGGCCGACGTGGAGATGAGTTGAGTCATATTTGGGGAATAAGATGAGTTGGGTGGTGGGGTTGAAATCAGGACATTCTAGTTCATCCATCTGTGTTCCCTGCCCTCTTATTTTTTTTTTATCACTTTAGATGAACTTACCTAAGGCCCGTTCCTTCAAGGATACACCAAAGGCCCATACTTCTTCAAAACCTACTCAAAGACATCATTTAAAGTATGATGAGCACCATTACGTATCCTACTTACTAGTCTAGCACCATTACTTGTGCCTCACAGAAGTGACCAACTGTGTCACATGTTGCCAGTAGGTCAAATATGAGGATTGGGGAGGGGGCATCCTTGCATTTAGCTAACAGGGATGAAAACCTTATTGGAGTAGTTTCAGGAAAGAATAGAAAGAAAAGAGTGAGAGGATTTATAGATTTTTCCTCCCAATATCTTATTTTGAAAAGTTATAAACATACCGAAATGTTGAAAGAGATGTACAGTCAACACCTATAGACCCATCACCCATGCCCTATAATTCATCTTTGAATACATTTGCTTTCTCATATGTCTGTCTAACTGTCCAATCTTGTACCTGTTCCACTATCCATCTTATTTTTGTGTGTGTGTGTGTCAGAGGAATAGAGAAATGGTGCAGAACCGAAGGGAGCCAGGGATTATAAGGTTTCTCTCTGCGGTTCTAACATGGCGGCATGCTTGGATGCTGATGAGGCTGACAGCATAGCAGAGGCATAATTAAGGGTGCTGGAGGAGTTGATATTTGGAATGATGTCTTTAGTTGGGTGAAGAAATGGGCCATTGCACCCTTAAAGAAATCAGCCTTGGGTAGTCATAAGCGAGAAGACAGGAATTAAAGGCAGTTTGATGCATGAGTGTTCTTTACAAGGTTCTTGACCCCATGGGTGGGAGATTGGATCCAATGGCCTGAAATCCAGCAACTCTGTATTCAGTCAGGACCTGCCATTATCCAGTTCTCCTGTGGATGTGTGTCACTGAGACTTTGGGAGTGTCACATAGCTAACCTCTCAGCTCTTGTGGGATCTCAATTGCTTTATTGCAAAATTGCAATATTGCATATTTTAACATCATATTTGTGCTACAGTGAGTTGGGGGGGAATTATACACCAAGGATGTAGATTTTGTTGTTATTTTTTATTATTCATGTTTACCCAGGAGAATAACCAGGCTGTAGCAACTCTTGTCACCTGCCCTGTGCAACAAGTTCTTTCTTTTTGGAAACTTTCAGATACTTTCAGAACTTCCAACTGGATGAACAAAGCTGGGACTTCAAAAGGCTTTGTCTGTCTGCTTTAGGAATCCTTAAAATTTACCATGTGCCTCAAAAACTTCTTTCTTTTGTAAGTTACCCAGTCTCAGGTATTCTGATATAGCAATGGAAAAGGTAGTAAGGCAATTGTAGGACCAAATTATACTGGAGGGCAATGAGTTTAGAGAGTGTCTCAGAAGTCAGAAGTCGTGACACATTGGGGTAGAGTACAATCCCTGAATATAGTGATGCTATTGGACAACATCTATCTTTCATTCCTTCTATCTTTCCTCTTGGGTATAAAGCAGAGTCTAGGGCCTGCAATTCATTATTTACCATATTTAGTTCCTATTTATTCTGGGAAATGTGGCATCTCTATACCATTTTTTTTTCTTTTTGTAGCATTCCACACTTCCTTCCAGTGCTTGGAGTTATTTATGTCTGCAGAGAATATTGGTGGGTGACCTGTCACAAGTATCTACACATAGCAAAGAAAGCTTTATTGCAAAAAATATACTAGATATATTTAGTGCTGCTTAATTAGAACTAGCTATCTTCAATTCATTTTTCCTTCCTTTATGATGAGGTTTTAAATGAAAACCCAAACATGCTATGTTTGTGATGGAAAAGCCTCAGGGCTTAGAATCAGGATGAGTTTGTTTGAAATATGAATTCTTTCACCTTGGGAAAGAGATTCTGCACCATTTAGCCACAGTTATCTCATCTGGAAACTCAGGATGATAATGTTTTTCTGCACATGTCTGCTGGAAGTATTGAGAGGTACCATGTATGAAAAGAATCTTAGCACTGGGCCCAATTCCCAGGATGCTGACATGCTGGTCAGTGAGCACACCAGCAGAAGAGGTAAAAATAATTAAGCAACCATAGCTGATATTAAGTGCTTATAATGCACAAGTTTGGTGTTTTGTGGTCCTCATGGATTAACCATGAAGATACAGAGGTTGAGAGGATACAGTTCTCTTCTCTGAAAGATAACTTCTTGGTCATACTTAGTTAATACCTAATCAAACAGGTCTCCAATCTCTAATAAACCTACATGTTCTTCTATTTCATTTAAAATTATTTATTATTCATTTATTTTTTAAAAAATTGGGGGGGGGGTGTATCGAGGATTGAATTCAATCACTGAGCCACATCCCCAGCCTCGTTTTCTATTTTATTTAGAGACAGGGTCTTACTGAGTTGCTTAGCATCTTGCATTTGCTGAAGGTGGCTTTGAACTCATGATCCTCCTACCTCAGCCTCCCAAACCACTGGGATTACAGGCATGTGCCACTGTGCCCAGCAATTATTCATTGGTTGATTTATCAAATTATTGTATAAATTTATGGGACACAGTGAGACAATTTGCTATATGTATATAGTTGACGATAGTGTTAATATTTTCACGTAATGATTATACCTATTTAAAAGGTACAGTGTAATATTTCAATGATTACTATTTTATTTCAATTACCTGATAAATTTTAATAATTTCAAAGTGACTTATATGGATTGAAATTGAATTGCCAGGAAACAAAAACACTCAATTAATTTTGAATTTAGATACACAAAGCATAATTTTAGTGTAAGCATGATCCATGCAAGATTTAAGACATTCTGTTACTAAAAGCAAACCATTTTTTTCCTGAAATTCAAACTTGACTTTGAATTCTTTGTTTTTATCTGCTAACTCTCGAAACTCCAACCCATAGGAAATGCAATATTTATGTCTATGTGTGTATGTTTATATGCCAAAGGAAACAAATCTTTACCTTAATATTTGGGGAAGGCATGAGTGACAAAAGGTCACAAATCATATCTAATGTCAATATCTAATAGTCACAATTCATCCTGATATCTAATTCAGGATGAGATATCCACCCATCTCTTCTAGTACTTGTGTACCATATCCTTAGTAATAGCATTTTGCGTTATCTCTAATTAGTCCATTAAGTAATAACCTATTCTTAGTTACTACTTCTCAAATTAGATGGTTGAGCACATGTCTGTTTATATATATATATCTGCCTGGAAGAATATCCAGAACATAGTAGGTGGTCAATAAAATCTGACAGATCAAAATCAAAATATCTAAAGACTCCCTACAATTTCTTATAGTATTCTGTCATCATTGCCAGCTCTTCATTCTGTCAATAAATTTTCAATGACTAACTACTAAGTGCCCAGCCTCTGCCAGGAATATATGGAATGAATGAATACCTGGGAATTAATGAATCAGTTCCTGACCACGAGTGGGAAAAATTAATAATTACAAATACATTATTATTTAGCTGAGGGACAAGAATAAGTACAAGGTTTTTAGTTATTTATTGCTCTGTGCCTCAGCTTACCCATCTGTTAATGAGACAGCTGCACCTACCTTGAAAGATTATATTGCGGGGAAAATGTATATCTGTGTCTATGTCTGTCTATGTGTGTCTCTCTATCTTTCCATATTTATTGCGTGTGGGGGTTTTTGGCTCATGAAAGTGACAGGTAAACATTAGATTTGCTGATTTAAACTTAGTTTGTTTCCCTGTTTTTTTTTTTTTAATGTTAGAAAACTGTGGCTGTTTGGTATCTGTTTTTATGTCTTCCTGTTGTGAAAGGGGAGAGGGTGACATCCAGATCCAGTTGTGTTGTGAAAGCCAGAGCTACAGCAAATGGAATTTATTTATTTATTTCCAGAATGAACTTTGTAGACGGCATGCCCTTGACGGTTGAGAGACTTGATTGCAGACTTCTTGTCAAATATTGCCACTTTTACCTTCCAGAGGGCCTCTGAAAATAGGGTGCTAATGATCTAACACAATCTCTCCACCTTTCCTTTGGAATCCACTGAGTTTCAGACACTTTGCGGGGTGGGTGGCGACAAGATCTTGCAGATGACTGTAGTTTTTCATGGGACGCATGATGTGCGAGTCTGGATTCAATTAAAACCCTGAAACTGAATGTCAAGACCCAGGGAATTTGTACCAATATTAGACTCCCTGCTCCTTGGGAGGGTGATTTTGACACACTGAAGGATGGCTAGGGAGTTAATAATAACATCTTCTAACACATTGCTTTTGTTATTTGGAGCTCATTGCTTTTTTAAGGAGTTCAAAGTCATTGCCAGCTATATGCCTTCAGGATGAAAGTAGGTATTAAATGCAAACCCCAGGGCAGAATGATGGTTTCTGGAGAATATAAATACCTCAAGGTCATGGAATACCAAAAGTAAAGCCACGTTAGTTCTCCCTCTGGTTCACATGCACTGGATGTCACTGGGAAGGATTGCTCCACTATTGCATGCGTGTAGTGTGACTGCATTCAAGTTGCAACGGGAGCCCTGTCTTTTGTTCTGTTGGCGTGTTTTGATATCTGACATCTCAGCTCTCTTGGTTCCTTATAAGGTATCCCACTCTTTATAAGTGAATGAAAACTCACAACTTCAGATTTGCCATTCACTTTCTCAGAGGTTCGCACACACCTAACTAGTGGTGCCTTGACTTCGAAATTGTGACTAGGGAGGAGACTTTGAATGATTATCATAGAAGAGCCCGGGTGAAAACCCATCTGGATCTATAGCTTTCCTTCCCTTCCCTTGTTCCACGGGAGAACTTAAAACTATGAATCACCCAGGCCATTAACAAACGTCTGTAGTGAAAATAGATTTATTAAATGGGACACATTTGTTTTAGACCTACTTGATCCAGATTACAGTTTAGTTGAGTATCACTTTTCCATTTAATGAGGACATCTTTTCGAGTTCAAATTGGTAGCTCTTAATTCCAGCCAGAAGAACAAGAAGTCCAAGATATTGAGAACTAGATTGTTGATTTAGGAAACATCAGCATGTGAGCCGCAGGGCAGAGTGAACCCAGGGGGCAATTCAAAACATAGGATTAAGAATCCAGTAAATTCTTAGACTGAAAGGTACTTGTAGATGTCAAGCAGATATATAAGTTACTATATATGAAAGTTTAAAGAAAATTCTAAAATCTTCTAAAGTGAGGCAAACTGGGGTGGGTGGTTTGATTACTTAAAATGTGACTTGAGAATGTCAACTTAAGAAGTTGACACAGACTTTTCAATGAAGGCAAAAGATAATGAAACAAGTATCAGAGAGATAATTAAGTTGTTTCCAAATGTGTATACCTGATAAAGTGTAATTCATGTTTGGGAGTAACATCAACAGATTTTCTGATATGCAAGGATTCAGAAAATTTTCTATGTTCAGATCTCAAGAAAAGAATTACCACCAACAGAAAAAATAAACCCTCAGAAAGATGTAGGATAAAAGAAACAAAGGTGAGAAAATAAATCAGAAAAATATCTTTATTCTTTATTTGGGAGGCAGGTAACCGAGGATTGAACTCAGGGGCACTCGACCACTGAGCCATGTCCCCAGCCCTATTTTGTATTTTATTTGGAGACAGGGTCTCACTGAGTTGCTTTAGCACCTCGCTGTTACCAAGGCTGGCTTTGAACTTGCCATCCTCCTGCCTCAACCTCCCAAGCTGTTGGGATTAAAAAAACTCTTATTCTTAATTTTAAATACATTGAGTTTTAAAAATTACTTTTCCAACTAAAATACCTCAGCTGTTTCCAATATGCAATGTGCTGGAGCTGAGCTGGGTGAAGGAGGCAGATGGAATTTAAAGCATGCTGAGATTCTTGTCTTGTTATGGAATATGATAGATACTGATTATCTGTAAAATTGTTCAGAATGACCTATGTTTAGATATGTTTATCAAAAGCATATGGCAATTAGAAAGATCAACTTAGAGTACCACCCCCCCCCCAAAAAAAAAAAAAACCACTAAAGACTCAGATTAACCAGAGGACAGCAGAGAATTCTCAAACAACAGAAATCAGGGAAGAATCAAATGATAAGAAAATGACCAGGAACAGCTGCAAATAGAGAACATTGGCATCAACGAGTCCAAGTACATTGGCCATTGCAGTACTATGAATCAGTTAAGCTCACCTAGGAGACAGGTATTCAAACTGAGAGATAAAATGCAATCCTGCCCTACGGCATTGGCTGCAGAAACACTAAATCAAAGAGGTACAAGACAGTTTATGAGACATGGATGCAAAGCTTTCCATAGATCGGAGAATAGAGTGCATTTAGGGAAGGGACACACAGTAGGACTAGGAACAGATGAAGACGGGCTCTTCAGGGAGTGCAAGAAGCTTGGGATTTATCTTGAAGTGAAAAGGGCAATAATATCAATATGTTAGTGATGTCACTTGACTTACTTGAGAACGATTACCCTGGCCGTTGGGAACCTTTCTTCGGGAAGAGGGCAGTTGAGTTTGTGGTGGGAAACACTTGGGAAAGATGTTTCAAGGATTCATGCATAAAATGATAAGAGCCTAGGCCGTGTTGTCAGAGTGGGATGGAACAAAGGTTGTCGGTGGTGTGGATTTTAAGAAGATGGAATCAAGAAGACTTGGGGTAAAGTGGGAGAGAATGGGAAGAAGGCACAAGATTTGTGAAATGTATGATTGGGTGCTATGGGTGGCATCCTTCACCAATATGGGAGACACAGGGAGAAATATGTAGGGAGGGGAGACATGATGAGCTCAGGGCTCAGGTCTAGGGGAAGAAGAATTCTCTTTCTTCTCTTTTTTTTTGGGGGGGGGGGTACCAGGACTTGAACCCAGGGGCACTTTACCACTGAGCCATATCCTCAGCTCTTTTTATTTTTATTTTGGGGCAGGGTCTTGCTAAGTTGCTAAAGCTGGCTTTGGACTTGTGATTTTCCTGCCTTGGTCTCCAGAGTCGCTGGAATTACAGTTGTGCACCACTGCATCTGGCTCGGGAATTGGAATTTTCAATGATAACTGATCTCAGGAGGCAGATTCTGATTAGATATGTAAATCTTGGCTCCATCATCTCACCGGTGAAATGGGTCATGATGAATTCCTAAACGAAGGTTGCATGCACCCGAGGACTGGACTTGCCCATAGGAAGTGGGATTCTTTACATGTATCATGTGAGATGTTGGAACTTAGTCACAAGTGCCACCTCTCTCCTTCCACATTCAGTGCAGAGAACAGGCTAATGAAAATAACCACATCTTCCTAAATCCAATTACAAACTTAGAAAGCTTGACTAAGCAAAGATGAGTGTCTTCCTTCATCTCTTGGTCTGAATTCCTGTGCTTGTGCGGTCACGGGAACAGTGTAGGTGACAGTAGGAATGGGATATCTCTTAGTGTCTTCTGGCATGAAATGAAGCACTAACAGTGAAATATGTATACAAATCAATAAGCTCCTTGTTGTTGTCTGAAGAAAAGGGGCCCTTGGGCTGGGCAAAATAGTTGCTGATCATTCTCATATTTGATCAATGGGTTGAATATGATAGTGACCTCATAGGTTACAAAAGACAAGTCCCAGAGTCCCCCTTCACTCACTCCCTGGTACCCCCAACTCCCCTGTGGAAGTGAAGCTGCATTACAGTGCAGTCTACTGGGAAATTCCTGAGACCCCTGATAGGGACAGTAACCCCAGAGCCGAGGAAGTTTTCATTTATGTCCTTGAAGCTACTGAGGACTTTCCTAGATGGCCCCTCTTCCCCATGCACAGGACAACACCTAGGAAGCACCCATATTTGCATATATCACCAGACTCCAAATCTTGCTATTTCCTAAGTCAAACTGGTTTCCCATCTCTGTTGGGGCAATTTGGATGGAGCCCAGTGACCCCGTTTCAGTCTCTGAATTTCATTGTACTTTTCTGAAACTTTAAAGTGCTAACTGGAAAGGTTTCCCTGAGGAGAGGGATTCTGAATCACAGTTTGAAAGAAGTAGATTGGCTTCAGGTTATTCTTTCTTTAGGAAGACCTGACTTTACCCTTCCCTGTGTTCAGTGAGTCATGACAGTAATACCATTATAATTCTGGGATCTGCATTGCATTCACTTTTGCAAATGTCCGCATCCCTGATTCCTACTGAAATGCCTGGTGTATTTATGACATAAAGGAATGCAAAGGCTTATGGCAGAATAGATAGCAAGATCACCTTTTACCCAAGATATCTATCAGACTTATAATATTATTTTTTATATGAAGTTTATATTTTTTAAAAAATTTGAATGTGACTATCAAAGAACTTGGAGTGAGAATCTCTTAAGTAGAGTTAAACCATCTATTTGAATAACGAGTTAATAAGTTTGGATGACAGAATGGATGCTGTTGCCAATAACAAGCTCTGGTGGAGGGAGTAGAAAGCAGGGAACACCTGGTCAGTAGAGGAGTAGCCCTAACTCTTTCTCTGTTTTCTTTGAGAAAACAAATGGATTCCAGTGTTTGGAGGGCTAGATATATGGGTCATGTTGAGAGTCTTTGCATGCAGGGTTTGGATTTCCTGAAAAAGTATTTGGATCCCAAACCAAGTGAGTTGGGCATGCCAGTCACCTTCAATATGAAGGGATTGTAATCAGAACGCGGAACACTTGGGAGAGCTCAGCTGGGCCCTTTGGTGGTGCTGGGTCCTTTGGTCCAGATAAGAAGTCTATCATAGCTTCTCAGAAATGTGTGGAGAGTCCAGGGCCACTCTTTTCTTTGCGTGTCCCGTGCCTGCCACCTGATCTCTTTATCTTCCATGGCTTCACTCCTCTATAACTAGGAACGAGAAAGAGAGGCTGATGGGCAAATGGATGGGAGACAGCCTATACTGAGCTTTTATTCTGTGCCAATTACTACTATAAACACTTTGCCCACAAAGGACCAGTATTGCATCTACAAAGCATCTAAAGGTAGGAGATGTGATCTTTCCTTCAACAGGCAGGGAAACAGAGACAGAGCATGCTGAGGTAGAAGAAAACAGTACTTCTTCCCTGTGCTATCCAAGCCTAGGAGCTCCATTTCAACATTTTATTTGGAGTTCAGTGAAAGCTTTTCCTAATAGCTCATCAGACCGAGGGGGCTGAGAGGAGAACTGAGAGCCAAGTTTAGGAGCTAAACTGGCCAGCTAATGGTGGAGGCCAGTCATTGCAGTGAGGCAAAGTACAATCACCCTCTGGGCTGAATGGGCAGGTGCTGTAGATAAATACTGAAGCCCGGGCACCAACAGCCTCACTTTGTGTGCAAAAACTTTGGTGTATCTCTGGAAATGTGGAGTGTCCATTGAAAGGGCTTAGAATGACATGGTGATTTCATTATGAGAACAAGGAGAGGAGACCTCAGAGGAAAGATGAATCTTCTGATGTTTCAGGGGGGCGATTCGGGAGTACAGTAGAGGCTTTGGACACAGTAAGAAACAGTGTTTTGTGGATGGGCTATCATAGTATTTAATCAGGAAGACTGGACCCACATCCCCACTTGACCTGGTACTACTGTTTGAGTTTGGATGAGTAACTGTCTTTGCCAAAGCTGTCCTGTGTCATTTTTACAATGGGGGCCACGATGGTGACCTTCTATGGTGATAGGGAGGATTCTATGGGATAATGTAGGTAAATCATACACAGATTTTTGCCTCCCTCCTTTGACCTCTGTCCTGGAAACAATCATCTTGGCTGACAGAGCATAAAAAGAGGAGCCCAGTGCCTCCTCCAGTGAAGACAAGGGACTTTCTTTCAGAGACCCATGATTGATACACTCAGCGACCCTTGGGACTGTTAGGGAGGGCGAGAGCCAGATGTTGGGACTGGTGCAATGCTAAATGACTGCAAAACCCAGCAGAAATCCTTTATGAAGGCTTATCGATGGGCCCAGGCTGGCATAAGCTGATATATACCCAGGTTCTATTTGAATTATGAAACAAAACCAGGGAAGCCTATTAAACTCTTGCCTCTTAAACACACAAGCCCCTTCACCCAGGAAAGGGAGTTAGTTGCACATTGACAGCCACCCCCAGGAAAAGATGGGACTTTCTGTTGGCCCTTTCCTGGGTCAGAGCGAAGTTTCACTGAGTGCCTCACAGCTGCGGCCACTGGGAGAAGCAATTTGTCAACTTTATACCTTTCTGCTTTATGGTCTGGTGACTTAATAGGATTCGACCTTCCCTGGATTCCATTTCAGTTGGGTCAGACTCTGCACTTCAAATTAAAACTTGGGCTCGGAGACAGGTGATGGGGAGCTGGAGAGGTATGTGCACATTTGACCAAAGGGACTATGGTTTCAGATGGCCCCCAAGCTGGCGTGACTAGCCCCGTGTTCATGTCCTACCCCACCTGGGCCCAAACGTCTCCTAAGGCCATGACCTTCTTGCCTTCCCCCAGACACTGCCACGGACCCTAGAGGGCAGGGAGTCCATGCATCTGTCCACACACGGAGAGGAAGCCTCAATGATCACATGGCAGTGAAATGGAACTCGAGCACGAGGAGGAACAAGACCACTGCAACGGGTTCCTAAGGTGACACTCTCCACTCAGGCAGTGTGTGTATAGCACCTCTGTGTGTCCATCACTGTGGCCATTTCGGCCATGCTGCCAAAGCATTTGAAGTCTGAATGAGAGAAAGCCAAGGTCAGGCATTACTATTATGTCAGGTGGACATTGACAAGACTAAGGAGGAGGGTATCTGTGTGACCAAGGTGGGAGAGAGAAAGCTCTGGGGTGCTGGAGGAGAGGCAAAGACCCTGGAAGGTTTGACAATAAAGGCACTACTTGAACTGAGCCACCGAGGAAGAGAAGGATTTGGGTAAGATGGCATTTGACTGCAGAAGGTAGAGTAGTCTGAGGGAGGGATTGACTCGGGCACGGTGCACAGTTTTGGCACCATGAAACCCCATGGTCCATTGTGTTGCAGGCTGGGCCTAATGGTGATGGGTATGGGACTGATAAATCAAAGCCAATGCTCCCTTGTGTGTGTGTGGGGTGACTGTGGACTACTGGTTGAAGCGAGAGATTTATATATATTTTACACACACACACACACACACACACACACACATGGGTATATTTTATACAGACAAGCAGGCACTGGTTTAAAGGAAAAAAAATTATACTTAGCCATCACATTGCTATGAAGTCTCATTGTTATTCCCATTTTTATGGAAAATAAAACTAAGGCCCAAAGAACAAGGTGTGCCGTACGTAACTCATCTGATCACATAGCTGCCAAGAAACAGAGCTGAGATTTGAGCCTGACCCTCGGGTTCCATAGCCTGTGCTTGCTACCTGTGGCTCTGATTCTAGTAAAGAGTAGATTCATAGGGTTCCTTTCAGTTTGCTCAGCAGGATGGGTTACAAAGGGGAGAGGCTATGAGGGAGTGGGAAAGGAAGGGTGCTATTTCCCCAAACTGACTCTCTTGGTAAATGGGATCTACCAGAGCTAGGTTCTCGGCAGAGTCTGTGTGAGGCAGTGGTCACTATGATGGGTGTGGTGAATGGTGGTGGCCTTGCTCTCCTCTGGATTCTTATTAGGAGGCTCTGTGGTCATTGCGGTCTCTGAGTTGTGAGCATACCATCTGTGTATACCATCTCCTAGTATCATCTCATGGTGATGCCTTATGACTGGTCTCCTAATGAGGGCATCACAGAGACCACCTGATGTGAGATCACCACGGAGCCTGAGTAAGGACAGAGCAGGGATGGGGCAAAACGAAGAGTTTCAAACTGGTTCTGCACCAAGGTGCTATTCCAGATGCCTTCTATGTGAATTCAGTTTGAATCTGCCTCCTGAGCCTGCCAGATGCTTGGGTTTTATTGGTGTTCCTATAAACCATTTTGAAATTGCACAGATGGGCCATATTGAACCATAGAGACCAAAATAAAAATGTGAAAGTTAGGTTTCATAGGGGTACAACTCCAAGTACCCCTCAGTGAATGTCCTGGGGACCTGAAGGCCCACTATGCGCCCAGAGAGTCTTAGAGAGCCTCTCAAAAGGACATTCCATCATATGTATTTAGAATAGGGGCACCAGTTGGGGATTCAGCATCCACCTGCTGCCTTTAGATAGATTTGTATCTCGCTCAAGATGCTAAAAAAGGAAATAACATGAGTTCCTGGTTTAGGTGAACTTCTCAGACGCTCCACTTGGGAAACAAAAATGGAATGAATTTGTTATAGATGTTTTTTGCAATTTTGACTGTATTACAATTAAAAGCTCTGGAAATGAGAAGGCCATCAATAGAAGAATGGTTGAAAAAATTGTGGTACATCTGCACGTTAGAGGAGCTACTCTATGAATAAGAAAGATAAACATGCATTTATGTGAAGAATCCTGGTAAACTTAGTTAATGAAATAGAAAGAACTTGCAGAGAAATATATGTATCATGTTACTTTTGTACGTGTGAAGGAAAAAGGAAGGGGAAGAAGATGAAGAAAAGAGGAGAGGGAGAGGGAGAGGGAGGGGGAGAGGGAGAGGGAGAGGGAGAGGGAGAGGGAGAGGGAGAGGGAGAGGGAGAGGGAGAGGGAGAGGGAGAGGTGTTAGCATAGCCAGAGAAAGAAATTAAATGCTAAAAAGGATGTCTATCGTTCATCTTTGGGGACTAGTTTGAACAAAAAGACATTATTTTATATTCTTGTTCAACTTCATAACAATGTCATGTATTTCTTTCACAAATAAACAACCAATAAACTAAGCACGGCTTATGGATTAAATCAGAGACGCAAACAGAATAAAAGTTCAATTACAGAGAACACTGAATGCCGGAATGTAGAGCCCATGTTTCATAGTCTACACGAGAATTTCCAAATGCAGATTCAATGTGACTTGAGTCCCCCGGAATACTCCTAAACTAATTCTGGATAAAGGGATTTGGGGAACGCTGCCTAATACACAGCACTCGTGAAGTTTCCGAGTACACAATGTTGATCAATATCTTATCAAAGTCACTGAGAAGTCCTGCAATAAGAAAACCTCAAAAGTTTACTAATCTAGTTTCCATGACATTTTTTCAAAGACACCATTTTTGCATTACATTTTGTGCAATGTTTAGAAACCCTTTGGGAATAAAGTTTTTCATCTTTATGGCAATGAGAAACATTTAAAGTGTTGGAGGTAGTGGAGCCACACACTCTGAGCTGAACTTCATGGATATGTGTTCCAAGTATGAGGTGTCTGTAAAGGGGGAGGCTGGGGTAGAGGGTTTAGCTGGACTTTCCAGTGTTGGGGGAAGTGGTGACTAAGTTCTGAGACAGTGCAAAGCGACTGTGGTAGAGAATAGGGCTATGGCTGTAACAATGCCTGGGTGATGTCACCGGGCTTGGCACATAGTGGGCCAGGAAGGCTCAAAGAGCAGGATATTCAGGGACTGGGTGTTTGGTGATGCTTTGGAATGGGGAGTGTTAGAGGAAGAGCAGACATAGGGCCCAGGGGGAGGACGATCATGAGACATGTCCAACAAGCAAGTGGGTGTGAAAACCTGTAACACACAGTCCCCGGAAACCACGGTACCAGTGTCAGGAAGGAGGCTGCTGGCCTCATTGGCTTTAACTTCTGATCGGATCCTTCTGATGAAGCTGTAAAGTGATGAGTTTTCCACTCCAGGGGAAGATTCTGCCTCTCGGAGAGAAAACTGCATCTGGTAAGTGAGCGCTCGACAGAGCGAGGGAAGGAACTCTCACTTTTCATTGAGGTTCTCTTCTTTTTTGGACGGCTGAGAGGGCGAGCATCCAGCTGTGGGCTGCTGGGTGGCATGATTTCTAAGGAGCTCACCTGGCAGGGGCCAGCCCAGTGCTGGGATCGAATTGCCACCCGAGCCCCAGAGATGAAGGCACATCTTCTAAGTCAGGTGGTCCGAGTTTTGATGATTCCACCATCCTCTATTTCCCTTCTGTTATCCCTAGGTCTTTGATCACTCTGACTTGAAGATTGCGGCTCCCTGTCAGTTGCACCATAGAGAATTCAAGGGTCCTGTGTTTACAGGGATCACAGCTCCCCCTGAGGCCTGTGCAGATTTGGCAGCTGGAGTCTGAGAAGTGTCTTGAGGGAGGTTGGGTCTCAAGGGGATGGGCTTCATGCTGAGAAGTCGAGTTGCTCTCTACCTAGACATTTTTCTTCTTTTCACCCTGGGAAGTTATAGGTGAGATTTTCTGACAGGAGACTCTGATTTTCCACATGAAGTCAGGGTGGTAAGAACCAAATGCTTCTACCCCTCTGGTCACGGTCACTGACCTGTGTTAGGTCATAAGCCACTGACATTTCTGGATGAGAAGACCCTAAAGGAGTCCTGCTCACAATGAGCACCAAGATGCCCTTGACCAGCCAACTTCATGAGACAGATGGTTTGCATCCAGAAAGATGGATGGATGAGGTTTTCCTTCACCCCCCCCCCCCCCGGTAGCGTTGTTATTGTGGCAGGAAGAAAGGTGGCTGTCAGGCCATTAACACAGAGCGGGTCAGACCTTCCTGACCAAGGTGTGCCTCGAACACCCACGCTCGCTGCTGCACACAGAAAAAGCTGCAGCCAACACCGGATGGCAGGGAGCTCCAGCAAGCAGCACAGAGGTGTGCTGTGTCAGGAAGTGGCTTTGCTGCAAAGCCAGATCAATGGGATTGATCGGAAGATGGGCTATTAGATTGCCAGCAAGTCCTGTGCTTAGGATTAGAAGAATCTGGGTGAGGCTTTGAGGCTTTCTGGTAACTCAGAATCCAAATCCAGTTAGGATCATCCCAGAGCTCTTCCCACACCCTGACTTCCCCTGATGAAAAATACACGATGGATTATCATGTAGTTTATATGATACATGCTGCCGCCAGTAACCCCCGAAGCACCTACTACCAGGCCCTCAGGTTCAGCGAGGACATTATGTCTGGGGTCAAGAACTGGCTCTGTTCTGAGCTCATTCCGGTTGTTGATCACACTGGGTCTTCTCACTCAGAAACGGTTGCTGACACCTGGCTTCCACGGGAGTATTTTCCCTTCATGACGTATGTCTTCCTCATGTATTCCTAGAGTGGGTGATTGAATATCTACCAAGTGCTGGGCACTGTGATCTCCTGCAGAGACAAAGATGGGGGTTAAGTGTCCTTTGTTAGAGGCACAAACAGTGTAGTGCAAGGGCCAGTTTTAACCTGGCCTCAAGTGATCATACAGCACCTGCAACCAGAACATAAATCCACGAGGGAAGGTCTTGAGTTTCCTCAATCCAAGGTCGTATCCCTAGGACCTGACACATACCTGGAACAGGGCAGGTGGTGTGTGAATATTTGCTGAAAGAAGGACAGTTAGAGACTTGCACAATCTACTCCACTCTCGTCACACTTGAAATGGATTCATTTTGCCAACAAAGATACAGGGATTCGTGTAAAGTTGAAGAGAGGGTCATTGTGGCATGATTTTGGGAGGGCAAGGAGACATTTGCAAGAAAACAGATGGCAGGTAGGGGAAATGGTACCACCTCCAGGGTTAGGAGACTTGAAAGCTCCCCAAAGGCCCTGGACGGGGGCATCTCAGCCCTGTGTGAGGCCCGGTCTACCCCATGTAGGCGGAAACAGCAAGGGGTGAGACCAGAGCTGGAAGACGAGACCAGGGGCCCAATCGGGGGGCGACCCCCAGTCTCCTGAAGAAAGCCTTACTGTTTTGGCAATTGGAGCATCAGGAGACTTCGTGCTATAGAGGTAACCACTTCTGACCTAGAGGGGAAGGGAGAATCCACAAAATACCCTTGCTGACAGCTCTGCTGTTTGCTGTCTCTGAAACTGTGAATGTTCCAGATGAGACCGTCAAAGGAAAGGAGCTGAAATGTCTCAGCGTGCCTGTGGCAGATGTCCTCTGCTCTGGTGCCTCTGGGCCAATCTGGCTCCTTGGAATCCGAGGCGTCCCTACGTTCCTGTGGTGTCTGCTGGAGGCTTAGCAAGCTCAGTGCCACGAAGCTCCAGATTTCAGGGACGAGCTGGGGGAGAGGTGTGAGATGTGGGCACCCATGATCTTTGCAGTGAGGGCGGAGGAAAGTGTGCCGCTGAAGGGAATGGCAGGTGGATATTCTCGTAAAGTCGCTCGGGGTTAGGCCTGCAGGGTTCAGGCGTTGGTATTGGAGTTTCGTGGGCATCTTGTTCTTCTAACTCCAATAACCGACCTTGACCTTTCAGGGCATTTGGAGAGGGAGCACTGCAATTCCTGGCACTTAAAGGAACCATCCCGATAGCCATGGTGAGATGCATTGACTGTGGCATGAGGGTGACATTAGCAGAGGAAGAGGGTCTAGATGCATTGCCGTGGGCCCTCAGGGGTGGGGGGGATGCCCTAGTCTCCCTGTTGGTGCAGGGGAAGGTGGTGATGGGGTTGGAAGAGCTCAGCACCTAGGAGAGGACATAGAATTTTGACATTTGGGAACTGCAAACAAAATTTGGGAGAGGGAGCAGAGGGTATTCCAGTGTGAATGAGGCGTCAGATCTTCCGGAGTGGGCTGGGTTGAAGAAAAGAGAAAACTAGTTTGGGAAAGTCTAAAATTAGTAGGGGAAAGTTTGGAAAATGTAAGGTCCTCAAACAAGGGGGACAGACTAAAGTGATGTCCCCAGAAAAATCCCAGCCAAGAAGAAAAGGGATGAAAGGAGACTCTCTCCTCTTCTTTTCCTCCCCAACTTTGGGATCACAGACACTTCTTGGGACCAGGGGCAAGTTCTTAGTGAAAGATCTCTGAGAATCTCAGTTTGGGGTCCCCACTGGAAGAAGAGGGCAGATGGTGGGGCAGGGAGTGTGGAAAGCTCATTCCTCCGACACAGCTGTCAGGACAAAGGAAAAACCTCCCCCTGTTCCTGCTGTACCTCTACCCTCTTCTACAGGCATCCTGGCCTGGGTGGGACCACCTGTGACCCAGCATCGCATGCTGGGCGTGAGCACCTGCCACCCAGGTCCCCGTAAGGAGGATTTTCTCATGTTCCATCCCGAGGGAGTGGCCTGTGTTGTGGACCGGATCTTGCCTTCCAGAAAGCTGGGCCAGGTGCCCAGAAGAAAAACCAGTGCTGACATTTAATTTAAAAGCCAAGATGCTACTTGGTAATAGCTTGCTAGATTCTGTCTCATCGCTCCTTGCAGATCCAACCTCCTTCCAAAGGAGAAAGGGCTCTGTGAATGGGGAAGACCTCTCTGATGACTTTCTTGACAATGGGCACATGCGACTAGTAAGGTAACAAGCTGCTCGATAAAGGAGTGTGGATACGGAAGTCCCCAAGATCCCATTAAGAAAACAAGAATCAAATTAGGGAACATACTTATTTTTTTCAACAATTGTCTATGAAGTGCATTCAGTATGAATATTTGAGAATCAAAGATGAATAGGACTCGCAGCAGTGGAGGTCACTCATAAATATGGGTCTGTTGCTTCTCTGCTTATGGACTTATAAGGGTCTTCTTCAAATAACCTCCTTAATATGGTGGGTAAGGTCTTCTCTGATCTGGCCTCTGCATGGTTCCAGATGGAACCTCTGCATGTGGTTCCATACTCGCCTCATGCCTCTTGTCCCTCTTGCCACCTTATTTCTTAGAGATTCACATATGACAGGCTGTTTCTGGCCTCAGGACCTTTTTACAGATGGATAGTTCTTACTGAATCCCTTTGCTTTGCTCTTCACACCGTGGATGCTTCTTATGTTTCAGCTCCTAGTTAGAAATGTTACCTCCCCTAAAAGGCCCTCTGAGGACCCCTCTGGCTAATACTCGTCTCCATTATTCTTCTTGAAAGCACCTGACTTATTTCTTTGGTAGCACAGATCACACTTTAAAAATAATGTTTTTTATTTACTTGTCCAACACTTTCTTCCCCCTCTAGGTTAGAAGCTCTGTCACGGCAGGATCCATGTCTATTTTATGTATCAACATGTGGTTCTCCCTCCTGCAGAGGCTGGCTATGGAGAAGACACAGAGAATACATTTGTTAAAGGGAAGCGTCACACGTGAACTAATACCTGTGTGAATGCAGACGTAGGCTTCCCTGCCACGTGGTTCCTGGGAGCCCAGCATTGGAGCCATTCCTGAAGACACACCCTAGTACCGTAAAGGTGGGGGGTAACTGAACAGACCCCAGAGCACCCCGGCCCTGAGGAGAGCAGGCAGTCTATAAAAGGTTCACTTTGAGCTGTATTTGGAGAATAAGGAGGAGTTTTTCAAGTTTCTGCAGGTGAGGGCATTTCTGGTAGAAGGAGTCAACAACTTGCCAGATGAGATAAACAAAATATGATATGTTTATCTAATAAATATGATATGTCCCATTTCATATCCGGGACACACTTGTACTCACCCGAATTTTTTCTTTGTATGAAATTCATGCTGGTAATCGATGTGGGCTGGGAAGAGTGCAGCATGCTTGGGTAAGGGAAAGATGAGGTGCATAGAATTCGGGGTGCTTGGGGGAGCACGAGATCCAAAGGTCAAATGTTTAAGGGCATGGCCATGTGAGAGTACCTAGGTTCTAGGCCAAAATGTTTGGATTTCCTTCTGTGAGCAATGGTTTATAAACAGAAGAGTAACTTGATCAGATCTGGTACATTTCTGAGTACCCATGCCCACCCCAGTTCACCTTTTGCCACCATAGAGAAGTTCCCCCATGCAGACTGGAGCTATTGAAATACATTTCATGGTAGAAATGGGATTGTCCCTTGGTTTTGGTTTGACTGCATTATTTTCTGTGAAAACAGGTTACAATTCTGTGGGATGTAATTTGCTTTCTCCTTACTGGGCATTGGCAATCCCACCTCTAAAATGACAAAGTTGACCGGATACCTTTAAAGTCCCTGATTTTAAATAGAATTGAGGTTTCCATCCGAAATCCTATAAAACTTCCCAGTCGTAGTACCTAGGAGCTACCACAAGATGAGTTTTCTGTGTCTACCCTCAGTGATTTTTGTCTAGGTGATCATTCCCCTTGTCCTAAGACCTGGGTAATTCTTGTGCAAGTGATTTATTGAATGAACATTTTTAGGAAAAGGAGACTAATGGACATAGAACAGGGCAAAGAGAAAAGAAGCTGAGGAAGAATAGTCTCTTGGCTGGAGATTCCTTTTGCCCTGATTGTTATGGGGAGCTCTGGAGCATAAAACATACCAGAGTTGTCTTACCAGGACGCAAGGGGCCTGAGCTTCCACACCCCAATTCTAGTTGCTTATTGGCCGAATGCTGTCCTTGTGGGCAGCACTCTGGTCATGTGGTATCAGTCAAGGGCAATTCTCCGGAGAAGGCTTTATGAGCCATTATCAGACATTATTCTCAGCAGGTAGGGTATGGGTGCACTCACATGGGAAAGAAATTGGGGCAGGATACCGAAGGCATCAATTAGAGGTTAGGCAGTTTTCAGAATGCTTAAAAACATATGAGTGATTGGAAGTCAAGTAATTAAGAAACTAAGTGCTGAGCTATCAAGACTCTTAACATTATGTAAGCAATGTTACAAGGCACATAATTTTTTTCTGGGTCTCAGTTTCTGTATCTGTGAAATGGGAAAACTGGAATACATTTCCTCCACGGGGATTATTTTTGTTCCAACCTTTGCCAACTCTGGTGCGCAAATGCCTTAGTTCTAACTCCCGTTCTCCCAAGTACGCCTATGCTTACCCAAATGATGTTTTTTTTGGTTTTTCAGTAGTCTCTGTCTGGATACAAAACTATATTCCACCTGGCCGAGCCTCAGCTGTGAATAGGGGCCATGATAGCACACCCACTGTGAGGCTACCTCGAAGATTAATGGGAAAACTGTGTAAAGTGCTGAACATGCGTCCCCTTCTTCCTCTTCCTCAGTAAGAAATTTAAAGTGTATTTATTATAAAGAATTCTATAACAAGCTCCATTTTCCTGATGAAATTTTTTAAAAAAATCTCTATAATTAAATAAATAGAGATCTGTGTAATCAGGCCAGGATATTCAGAAGTGGGGGTTCAAGGTTTTCCTAGGGTTTATGAAACCTACTGCAATAGCAGTCCCCATTTTTCCGATTCTACAATTTCTGTGCTTTTTCCAACAGTGTCACGGGAGGCTTAAGGAATAGGGCAGACCTGGGTGGAACTCGTTCTCAGCATATTGCCTTAGGAAAACCACACACAGATGGGCTGGTGCTGATTTGAGGAAACAGAAGGAAAATAATTCATGGTTTCAAAACTTGACATTTTTTAGCTTCCCACCAGATATGTCATGTGTACTATATTTGCTGCACTTCTTGGCCTGACTTTCTAAGATCAGGATTCGGGAATTATACTTGACATTTCCTCCCAACATGGGTGAGAGAATCAGACAAAAAGGGAGGATACTGTGGGATAGAGAAAGAGAGTGCTTTCAGACATGTCCAGACTGAGGTTCACAGACCACCTCCAGCGCTGAGTCACTGCCTGACCTACTCGAGTCTTCTCACTCTGAGCCGGACGCCCCTCGTTGGTGAAAGGGGAATATTTCTTGGTTCCTAGGAATAGTGCAGTGATCACAGAGACGTCAAGTCTGCCTGGTGCTCACACCAGGCTGCATACAGTAGGCATCCTGTACCATGATAACATGTGATTTGTTTAGATAGCTCATGAAGTTATGATCCTCCCTAAGGAAACCTTGAACAGCACACGTTAGAGGCAGAATTCAAACCAATATCTGTGCCACCCAGAAAGTGGCCCTTACCACCCTCCTTTTCTGCTTCCTTCCTCTGTGGCTCCTCCTCTCCTTTGTGAAGCAGCTGCACAGCCTTGGCCTTAGTGTCTCTTGAACTGACTTCTTATGGGGACAGATCTTAGTGTGCAAGATGGAGGTTGTCTCTAAAATGGATCCCATGAAAAGTGAATCTGACCTCTGTTAGCTCTGCTAGATCAGTACTTTTATCAGGATAAGGAAGAGGACCCAGGAGTCGCAAGCTCCTTTGTGAGTGGCCCACCGGGAAAGCAGGGTGACGCACCATGTGCTAGAACAGGAAGACAAGGAGGGAGGGGGATGGATTTGCACCATCCGCTCCTGTGCACCATCAGAGGCCCGTGAAATCCCCCACAGAACCTGCTGGGATGAAGGAGGACAGAAGACTCAGTTTGGGACATTAGCCTGGAGACGGGGGGAGGGGGGGTCCATCCAATGATATGATTGATTGGGTACTAGGATGGGGTCCAAGGTAGAGTATGGCTAAGGCCCCAATCCTGAAGTTTATGGGTAAGAATGGTTACCTCCAGACCAGAGTCTACAGACAGGGTGGCTTCAGCTGCCAGGGACAGGAGACAGTGTTGATACAGCTCAGGTGCACATTGATGATTGCCCAATCATAGTTCATGTTCTCTGAGCCTGGACCAACAAGGGAGCCAGGGTATCGAAGTACAGGGGACGGCCTTGCTCTCCTAAGGGAAGGTCAAAACCCCTTACTAGTTCCAGGGTGACTGGAAGTTTCCACAGAAAAGGTGTGACGTGGGGTGCAGCAGGAGGAGGAGGGCTGGGTCTTGAGGGCTCACTCCAGACACAGTGAGCTCTGGCCATGAAGAAATAACACTCCAAGTGGTTTTTGGAGGATGGAAGGTGTTTTTTCTTCACCTCCATTTCTTGGATCATCTGTATTTACTTCAGGACAGCTCAGGGTGACGCTGAGCCTTGTCCTGGATTCTTTCCTCTGTCCTGAATCTCAGTTTGTCCCTATTTCCTCTGGAGCCTTGGCAGGCCTCTCTCAGTGGCACACTTGGCTCCCTAAAGCTGTCCCCTGCAGAAGCAGAGGATGCACCCCTGTCCCCTATAGCTGTCTCAGTTTCCTATTGGTATTCTCAGGGGGACAGCCCTCCTTCCCCAACTCTCTGTAGGATGCAGGACCCACCTCCTCCCTAGATCTTCCTAAGTCACACACACTCCCTGTGTCTACCCCCAGGGATAGCGCCCATGACCCAGAACTGTCAGCTTGCTCTTTCATGCTCACTTAGAGAGCATTACAGGCATACTGTGCAAAGAGCTTCCATTTACAGAAGGCATCCATGTGCAGTGTGTGGTCTGGCAGGGCCCAGTGTCCTCCTTTCTTTTATTGACCATGAGAAGAGGTGGCAGATCTCTTGCAGTCTGAGAGAATGGGCTGAGGGCTGAACCCGGCTCTGCTCAGGGCTGCTGAAGCTGGGGGCTCCTCTCAGAGACCATGACTCTCTGATCTCCAAGTACTAGAGCAGCCAAGTTCTTCAGAGAATTCTCCATCTATTGCCCCATATACCTGCATGAACTTTTCTTACAAACCCCTTTGGATCCTTTAATATTGGAACAAAAAGTGTTCTTCCAATCAGGATAGTTTCCCATCAACCGTGCCCTGAACCCCACCTACCTCCACCTGTCTGGTTGTTATTTGAGCCACGGCTCTTTGATCTCCAGTCCTGCATGGCTGCTGGTTCAGGGTGTGTGCGTGGAGGGAGGAAGGGCACATTACATCAGTACAGGGGAAGTGTCCCTCACTCGTTGGACTTTGCCCCCACCCATCACCACATCCATGCGTTCTAGGGCAGACCAGATCCCTTCCGGAGACTGCTTGGCCTTCTCTTTGGCTCCCCTTCCCCCTTTCTTCATGCCTACCTTCTCTCCAACCACAGCCATCAGCAGGCAGCCTGAAGGTGGATCTGGGCTTTCCCACTGCCACGCCTTTGCTCAGGCTGTGCCCTTCCTTCTCTGTGGCAGGCTCTGCCCTTCCCTTTCTTGCCTGGTTCCTGCTTATTTTTCAGCAGAGACCTCAGGAATTACCTGTTCTGGGCACTCTGCTTTACCTGGTCGATCTCAGTTTGGGATTCTCCTTAGGTTCCCTGCAACACTCTATGGTCACTTCTCTATAGGAAGATGGTGGGATGGCCATAGCATGGGCCACTCCAGATGGGTTTAAGCAAATTCCATCGTCATCTCCAAGTCTCAGTTTCTTCGTCTGTGCCATGAGGATGACAGTTGAGCCTGCTTCTTAGATTGGGGTGAGTCCTAGATTAGGTGAGGGCATGAATGGTGGATGGACTTGCTGGGCATGTTGTTTCTTACATGAGAGGTTTGGTGTGTGGTTTGTGTCTTTCTGGGAAGGGGCTGATGATATTCATTCCCATCACCCCAGGGCCCAGTTCAGTCAAAACAAAAGAGATGGATAAATACACAAGGACAAGGTCAGCAGGGGCCGAGTGTCTATGTTAGACAACTTTCTGTCACTATAAAAAATACCTAAGATAATCAAATTATAAAAGGAAAAGATTTATTTTGGCTTCTGGTTTCCTAGGTTCCTGTCCATGATTGATTGGCTCTGTGGATTTGGGGCCTGTGGTGAGGAAGCTCTTTGTGTTGGGAGCATGTCGTGGACTAAAACCACTCACCTCATGGTTGGGGAGCAAAAGGAAGTGAGGAGGGGCTGAGATCCCCCAATCCTCTTTGATGGAATGTCCCAATGACCTAAAGACCTCCCATTAGGCCCCACCTTTAAAAGGCTTTAAAAGGCTTCCCTGCCTCCTAATTGCTTCACACTGGGGAGAAGGCTGTTACCACATCTATCTTTGGGGAGACACTTAAGATACAAACCATAGCAGTTATCTAAACATCACTGTGTATTAGAGTTCATACTGGCTGAAGGCAGTGGACAAAGAGGTTCATCTCTTTGCATTATATGGCGGTAGAGGAATAGTAGCTTCAGGGTCCTTCCTTCTCAGCCTGCTGTTAAACGGACAGACAGACTGATTTGCACTATAAGTGTGATTACATAAACACATGAGTGTGTATGTGCTGGGGGGCTTCCCCTGGCCTTACAGTGCCAGCAGAAAACTCTGCCTGCTGAGCATGCAGCAGATAGAGGGGTGTATTTCGCCCCTTGTGGACTACTGAGGGGCCTGTGGTTCTTGTCCACGTGGCTGTGGCTTTGGGGTAAATGTCTGAGCTGCTGGGGTCCCAGGGTGACTCAGATTTGGGAAATGATGAAGGGTTTGTCATATTTCTGAATAATTAAAGAGCAGCTTCCATTTGTGGGGACTTGCTCTGAAGCTATCACAATGTATTAGTGGTCGAAAAGGCTGTGTGTGTGTGTGTGTGTGTGTGTGTGTGTGTGTGTGTGTGTGTGATTTTAAAATGAGAACAAGAGAACATCAGCCCAGAAAATAAAATTTAGTGCTATAAATAATTGTGCTCCATACATAGTGGCTGCATCATAAGAAACGCGCTTTACAGAAGAACTGCTGCCTTTTAGCCCCACTTGCATATACTCCCCACCTCATTTTCCTTGCAAAACCAGGCTGGAATGATCTGGGGTGGAGGGTGGACAGGGCTTGATATATTTTTGGTGTCAAATATTTTCCCCCAACGTTGGACCAGGACTCATCAACTAACTCTAAATGAGTGACCTCAGGAGCAAATCAGCCCTCTTTCTTTCTCTCAGTCTCATGATTTTGTTGTACATTGTTTGCATTTCCATAAAATGGAATTGAACATGTCAATCTTGTGCGTCTCATGGGGCTTTGTGATTCTCAAAGCCAGTGTGTTACATGTACTGTAAGAAAAAAAAAAAAGTCTTCAGGTTGGTATAAATGTGTTCCTGAATCAGGATGTGACTTCTTTTCCTCCTTTAATTTCTGGTTTGGCCTCTGTGTGAACCTAGGCACTTCCTCCCTGGTAACTTGGTGATCAAGTGGGTTCCTGTAAACCTACCTTGTAAAAGGATGATTTACAAGAGCTGAAGTGAACCAGAGCCAGAAACCTGCCAGGGTGGTCTCTGAAGGCTTTAGGACCAAACTAGAAATTCTCCCTTTGCTGAACCAGAAACAGGAAAATCCAGGCAGGAACCAGCAGTCATTTGGATTTAGATACAGTGCCCCCTTACAGAGAAAAGCCAATAAATTAACTGTGCACAGCAAACTGTTTTTAGACTATGATTACAGGTAAACCATAGGAGGAAAACTAGCCAATACTCAAGGAAATGAACAATCCCTAACGAAATGATGTCCAGAGTCAAATGACAGCCACCATTTAGAACCTTACTTGGGAAGTTAAAATAAATATAAGTCACATACTCAGTAGTCTGAGTTGCTCAAACAAATAATCTTTGGTTTCAAACAATTACTGATTAGATAGATAGGTAAGTAATTAGATAGGTAGATAGGACTAGAATGAACTGCTTTATTTTCTCAACTGCCAATGCATTTTATCCCTCCCCCTCTTGGGTACTGGGGATTGAACTAAGGAGCACTCAGCCACTGAGCCCCATCCCCAGCCCTATTTTGTATTTTATTTAGATACAGGATCTCACTTAGTTGCTTAGCACCTTGCCATTGCTTAGATTGGCTTTGAACTCATGATCCTCCTAATTCAGCCCTTTGAGCCGCTGGGATTACATGTGTGTGCCATTGCACCCGCCCCAATGCATCTTTTTTAAAAATATATATTTTTAATTGTAGATGGACACAATTCTTTATTTATTTATCTCTTATTGGTGCTGAGGATTAAACCCAGGGCCTCACACATGCTAGGCAAGCACTCTATCACTGAGTCACAACCCTAGCCCCCAATGCATCTTTTTTCTTAGAAAAAGAGAGAATCTTTTTTTCTTTTCTTTTCTTTTTTTTTTTTTTTTGTAGATGGACACAACACAATGCCTTTATTTTTATGTGGTGCTGAGAATTGAATCCGGGTCGTGCCTGTGCTAGGCGAGTGCTCTATTGCTGAGCCACAATCCCAGCCACCCAGTGCATATTTTGATCAAAGAAATTCTCATGCATTTTTGAGAAACAGAGGAAGAGGCTTTTGTTCAGAAATGAAGGGTTTGTAATAGAATTCCAGAAAGGATAATTCCTGGAAGCATCTTGAATCCTGCGTATGAATGTGTGTGTATGTGTGTGTGCACACGCTCTGTGTTGTTTTATTTATAAAATAAAGGAGGTGGTTCAAATTCACATATAATTCTATCCCATTTCAAAAGCTTCAGATCTACTCATGTCAGGGGGCAAAGCTGGGAGATTCTCAGTGCCTGGACCAGGGTCAGGACATGGCAAGTAGAGAAGACATCATATATTTTAATTATGGCAAGAAAGAAACTTCTTGACAGAATGGGTGAGTGCAAACATTTGGCAACTTCCTGCATGAGTGCAAATGAAAAGTGATTATATTAGAGCTGTTATTTTTTCCTCAAGAATGACTTCCTTTGTGGCAATAGGATGCTTTCAGGAAATTATTCTTTCTGGCACTGCTGGAGTGTATGTACCAGAATGAACCTGCATTCAGTCATTTAAAGTAACTTTGTTTTCCAAGTTAATTAATTGAATAATTCTTGATGTTTGACAATGAAATATAGTATGAAACCAAGCCCTCACCTTTTTTTTTTTAAATTTTAAGAGTCTTGCCTACTTCATTTCACAGCAGGGCTGCCTTCATTATCTAGGATGAAAGGTGAATGGAGTGCATCAATGGGTTTCTTTGGGTCAGACTTTTTCTCGAGGCATAAAATAATTCAGAATGACAGTTTTCAAAGTTTGAAATCCAGAAGATCTTTTAAAAATGTAGAGTATGGTCCAGTATGCCTGGCATGGAACCTGAGATCATGCATTTCTAATAAGCTCCCATGTAAAACCTATGATGCTGTTTGGTCCATGAATCTTGCTTTGAGATATCTGTACGTACAATTAATCTGTATAGAAAGAAAAAGAGAAAAGGCAAAAAGACAAATAAAGGAAGGAAGAAAGGGAGGGAGGAAAGAAAGATAGAAGAAAGAATGAAAAAGAAGGAAAGAGGCAGAAGGAGAGAAAAAGAGAGAGAAAGTGAAAGAAGAGAAGAGGAAAGGAGAGGAGGAGAAGGGAAGGCAAGGGGAGGGGAGGGAGGGAAGGGGAAGGAAGGGACCAAGCTGGGTTCTGGGATTCTGGGGCCATATTGGGCTGTTCTTACCCATTGGCCTGCACTTTCAACCTGGGTCATAACACAACTCCAGAAACCCATAGCAGCTTGGTGTTCTCTCTCTCTCTCTCTCTCTCTCTCTCTCTCTCTCTCTCTCTCTCTCTCTCTCTCTCCTTTTCCTCCCTCTCTCCCTCCTAAGGTGGGAACTCTCAGGTTGAATAGATCTATTCATCAGAGCTGTGGCTGAAATCAGAGGTAAGTAGAGGGGTTGCGACTCAGGCCCCCAAAGCATCAACCACTCTAGAATCCAGAGGAGTGTGAAGAGATTGTCTGGCACCTAAAGTGGCCAGCCATGGATGCTAACTGCTGGGTACACCAGGAATCCATAGATGTGTCCTTGAAATAGACTTAGCTCTAGAAATTGGACCCAGGAACAGGTGTTTGGAGGTAAATACTTCTCAGATCACCACCTGCATGTCAGTATGGAGTCTCCACCCTGGTTGTCACTGAGCCATCTGGATGTGCATTGGCTTCTACCCACCAGGCTACGGGGGCAGCCTGGAGATTGGAGGTGGAGTTGGCATGGGTGATGGTAGGCCCTGCAGACCCACAAATCCTCTTAGAATTGGGTTGAAATAACCCTCCCTTAGATCCTTAACTGGCCAGGCTTCTAAGGCACAATCCCAGCTTCATGGCTGCCTTGCTATTCTCTAGGCTGTTACAAGAGTGCTCTAAATACATATTTTTTTTTTCATTACTCACTTATGAGCAGCTGTTGACCAAAGATGTTCCTTTTGGGATCATAGATAATTAAAGATGAAGGGGAAAAATGGGATTGTGGATTAGTCTTTCACATTTCAAATATAATAAGTAACCAAAAGCATCCAAATGAGGAAGGGGGGATTCCCCTGACATGAGGCTGTGGGGCTCAGAGGCACTGCCAACTCCCTCATCAATTTCGGGACCCATGAAGCCAGAGTGCCAGAAGTCCCCACACCCGGGCAGTGCTTTCTCATTTATAGTCCTGCAACTGCAGAGCCTTGGATGATTAAACATCTCTAATGAGCCTAATAGAAGACATTGTCAGCTGTTATTTACCTAGGGGCAAGTTAAGGGGAACTGTGTGTGGACTGGGACTCAATTCTTCAACATTTAACCAGGGTCTTGGAGGGGAGGAAGCCTGAGGTGGAGCATCAGTTAGGCCTAAACACGTGGGAATATCATTTTCCAGTCATAGGTAGGATATTTGTGTTGACCAGGTCAAGACAGAAGAGCGCAATAGTAGCTCACATAATGCAGGAGGAGAGGGAACCAATGTTTATGGAGCGATTACCATATGTTGGTAGTTGATTCCTCTGCATCTACATATTGCCTTTTTTCTTAATATCATACTCATAACTCATAAAAATAGCCATTTTTTAAAAAACCTCCATTTTAACTGAGGTAAAGGATACTTAGTGATGTTAAGATTTATTCTTTCAAAACTAGAGAGTGGTGAAACTTTCAAATACAGATCTGCTTGAATCCAAGACCAAGAACTTCCTACTTAATATAATTTTAAAAATAGTAGTGTTATGATGCTAAGGCTGTGGATGAAAGGTGAATATTGGTATAAGGAGAAGTTATACCAATATGCTCTCTCTATGTGGCTATTAATTGTGGCCTTGTGTGTCCGGAAAGAGAGTTAATTTAGCCGGGGGCTGCCGTAACAAATACCATAGACTGGGCATCTTAAACTCTAGCAATTTATTTTTCCACAGTTCTGGAAGCTATAAAGTTGAAGATTGAGATCTGGGAGGGTATGGTTTCCAGGAAAAGGGGTCTCTTCCTGCCTTGCGGAATCCTTCTTTCTTGCTGGATGCTCATGGGGCCTTCCCGAGCACGTGAGCAGAGAATAAGAGAGTGAGTTCCATATTCTCTTCCTCTTCTTAAGAGGTCACCAGTTCTATCAGATCAGGGCCCCACCCTTGCTTCATTATTTAACCTCAATTACCTCCTAAAAGCCCAGCCTCCAAATAGAGTCATACTGGGGGTTTAGGGCTTCAACACAGGAATTGGAGAGGAAAACAATTCCATCCACAGCAGAAATCAAGGAGAGGAATGAAGATTGAAGACGTTTTTGCATAATTGATGAGCTCTGTAAATCTCCAAGACAAGGTGTTCAAAGTTTGTCTGGTACTATTATCTTCAGACTTACGCATCTAGCTTTTCCACAAACATGGAGGGGAAAAAAAATACGGTTCACTTATTCCAGATGTCCTTCTCTTTGAAGCCTGGCTGAAGCTTTGCCGTCTTCGAGAACTTTCTGGACCTCTCCGGTCCTTGGGGGCATCCCCGTTATCTACCCCACAATTCATTCCTGTGCAGCCATCATGGTTCTCTGTTATGTCTTGATTCTTCTTCATTTCCTCCTGCTGCTTTCCATCCTGTATGGCTGGGGCTTTTCTGAGAGTAGAGAAAAACATCTCATCTCTCTTATGTCTCCATTACAGGCTTCAGTAAAGATGGATGGCTCACCTAGTGTTGGCAAGTTTTGTTTTCTTTCCCCCTTGGAGATCTGGTGTGAGCAAGCAAGCGTAACTTTTGTGTGCATGGAGCGTGAACTACATTCTTGATGAAATTTTAATCTTCCAAAGAATCCTACCAAGAAAACTTGATGAGTAAACAGGCCAGAAAAGAAAAAGCAGCATTTCCTCAATCTACACAGCCGGGGATTGTGGCCTAGGAGAGGAGGAAGGATGGATGTACTCCTTCACCTCACCATCCATCTTAGGGCCCTTAACGTATGCTTTTCCCTCTTCCTGGAACCCCAAGTCTCCTGTCCATCCATTAGGTCTTTGCCCAAATCCCTTCCTTCTGGGAGTTCTCATCTGATCACTTGACCTAAAAATGACATCCCCTCGTCCCCTCTCTTCCACCACTGTCGCTTACCTTGATCTCTACTTTCCATTTTAGCAATTGATTTGTTTTCTTGGATCTAGTCAGGACATCATCTAGGATTCAATTCCATGAGGCCGGGAGATTGTGTCTACTTGTTCGCTGCAATATCTTCTTGGGCCTCAAAATATGATCAGGCTCTCAAAACATTACTGGGAGAATAAATGAATTGGGGATAATGTCAAATATGCTTTAGAGAGTAAGATATCTGAAGATGTACATCAGTGACACCTGGGATTGCCTGCATCACCTCACTATGAGAAATGCAAATTCTTCAGCCTCCCTCTAGACCTTGTGATCAGGAGGAACTTTGGAGATGGGGCCCAACCAACTGCATCAGAACCCATTCTCCAGGTGCTTCAGGTGCATGTTCAAGTTTGAGATCCACTGGTTGCATTGAGCTTCTTTATTTTTAATATGCAGAGACTGTCTGGGAGATCTCATAAAAACACAGGTTCTTGTTCAGTAGGTCTGGGGGAAGGGTCGAGATTTGGCACAATTTCTAACAACCTCCTGTTTGAGCTCTTGCTATTGTCCACCAACTTGTCACTCAAATAGTCTTTGCAGACATCTGGAGAACTTTAAAACGAATTGATGTTAGTCCCATTCTCAGACGCCCTGCTCTAATTGGTCTGGAGTGCAGCCGAACTGGGTCTTTTCAAAAGCTCCACAGACGATTCTAATATGCAGGCAAGGCTGAGAATCCACTGTCTTAGAAGACTGTTGAGTGGTCGTATCCTGGCACTGGCTGTGCATATAGGTGGAGGCATTGTGGTTCATGGGATGAGGGTGTTTGGGGGCCAGTCTGTGCATGAAGTTTAGATGCCATAAGGCACAGTGGTGCAAAGGCAGGTGTGGCTAAAGAAGACTGAGTGTTTTGTGGGAAATCTAAAACAATGACAGAGAAGCTGTTAAGCAGTAGGGGAAACTCAATCCTGCAACCTGCTCACCGACCTAGATGTGCAAATACATCCACTCAATGCAAAGATTTGATGATGCTCAGTCAATACAAATCCAATGATTGCAGAAACCAATGATGATTTGCTCCTGAAGAGAAAACTTTTACAGATGAACAAATGTTCCAGGGATTACATTAACCGGCTAGGTTAATTAAAAATGACTCCAATAATTAGTTTCATGCATTGTTTCTTTGTTATTCTCTTTTCATAGAAGGGACAAAAGTTCTTAAATAAAACCTCTTCTGACTTCTCTGTCCCTCCTTTGAACTTATTGTTCTTGAAAACACATCCTACATTCAGTGGGTTCTTAAGGTTTAAGATAAATCCTCCTTTAAGCCATTCAGCCCAGTTACATTGGGTCACACCTTGAGATGAAGAGACATACAGTGGATTTTCATTTTCGTCCCTATTAATAGGCCCAGTGGGGCCCCTTAATGAAGGGTGACAGTTATTAAGATGTTTTAAGAATGCTGCCCCAAATGAACAATTATAAAATAAGTTAAAATGCCCTTCCTAATAAATTCAACTTTAAGAATAGGACTGTGAAAGAAAGCATTAGGGATGTAGCGGACAAGACCCAGGAAGTGGATTAAAATATTGGGTCTGTCACTCACTTGTTCTCCAAGCTTCCGTTGTACATTTCTGGTAACTGTGAGAGCTACGAGGATGGAACAGAAAGTTCTGGCAGGCAGTACGCAGAGACAGGATGATGTTGAGACACAGCCTTTGATGAGTCTAGGAGCTGATGTGCCATGCCCTATTCAGGGAAGGACCCCTTACATCACCCATCCCCAGTCAAGGAGGTCAGGCCAGGGCTGTATTAAATCATCCCATCCTCCCTGGCCACTGCTGATTGTTTCAGAATCTAAACCTTCTTCACCATATTATCTCCTGAAAATTAGAACATTGAAATGAGGTGACACAGGTCCCGGGAATCTTGAGTAGAGGCACATGAATGGCATCACTTGAAAACAATGCTCTGTGAGAGATCTTTCTGGGATGATGACCTGTGCTATCCAGTATGATGCTTAGTGACCACTTGACCTATACCTTGGTTGACTTAAAAGGTAAATTTTAAATCTTATTTAATTTCAATTAGTCTTTATTAATTCTATTTTAATTGGCATCTTTCATTTGAACGTATCCAGTGGCTACCATGTTGGAAAGCAATTGCTGCACAAGGATACAAGTGCAAACAAACATATCACAGACATATAAGAGACAAGTTTTATAGCCGCCCTCCCTTACAAAGGAAGGTCCCAAAGCCTCCTTGAGGGTCTCTCTTGCTAAGTTTTAGGGTTCAAATATTGTGTAAACTTCATGGACACTCTAGGAACAATTCAACAAATCTCCCAACCTAGTTCAGCTAGCTAAAAAAACCTCAATTAAGATAGTGGGTCAATTGAATAAGAGCATATATATATTGTTCTTTGTGAACAATGCCTGTCCATCCCATTGAAAACATAATTGTGAAGATGCTGGTCATCTTATCGGCCAGGGATGTTCCACCAAAGTAGGAATTGAAAAATGTAGAATAACTCTGCTATATGCATCTGATATCCTAAACAAACTATGTTATCAAGTCACAGGAGAATCCTGTACAGAATATGAAAAGATTATTGACATGATGAAGGTGACTTATTTCTGACAGGGGAGACTAGAAAATTTCATTCATGATCTACCCTTTTCTCTTTCTTCTGGGCAAAATACAAGAAGCTACGCAATTACTGAGAGACTTAATAGCCTCATGATTAAAGTTTTAAAATCAGGGTATTATTAAAGTCCTTCTGTTCCTACTAGATTATAATGAGCTATAAGCACATTGGCGACTTTGCCACTTATCTTGTTGAACACTGAATACTATACATCAAGTATGGAACCTACTGTTGTTGAAGGAATACATGATCAAGTCAATGTGCTTTTCTCAGATCTGGTCTAGGGGACATATGGGTCCTTTATCACAATTTCTAGATGTTGTACAAGTGGTCATTTCACTGAAGATTATTGCAATTTGATATTCATGGGCAATAGTCTGACTCTGGGTAAACTTGAACCACTTGACCACTCAATGAGCTTTGGTTCTCCTGATCATGAATACTAAGGCCAATAGGGACTTTAAGTAATCCACCAATTATCATATAATACCTCTTGACACTCCCAACAAGCTGGTGAAGTAGATGCTCTTGTTTCTCCATCATTGTTATTGTTCTCATCGTGACCATCATTACCATATCATTTTTATTCCGTTGCAGATGGGAAGAGCATGGCTCAGGGAGAGAAAGCCAGTTGATTTGGATCACACTGTTAATAAGCAGGGGAGGCAGAATTCACAATCAGGTCCTATGACTCTAAATCCAACATTTAGTAGGGAGGAACATCTGTATCTGTTTCAAAATTTTATGGAGGCAGACGAAATACCGTATGTTTAATATTGTGGAGGAAAAATGTGAAGCCAATAAAGTTTGCATTTTAAGAGATGAGAAGGGCAAGAATGTCATTCCTTTTTGGGTCTGGATTTTGAGGGGTGTTCTTAAGAGTTTGGCACTTGGGTGGTTACCTATGAAAACAGTCTAACAACTCGAGAAGAGAGGCCTGTGGGTCCCTGAGAAACCTTGAGGTTCAGTCTCACATTGACTAATAGTTAATTCTTCTGGTACACAACAGCTTCAATGGTTCACACTGAATCCTTACAACAGCCCAGTATGAAAAGTACTATAATTTCTAGTTCTCAGATGAAGGAATTTTCATGAAGAAAGCCTGAGTTTCTCAAGGTCACAGAAATAGAGGCTGGCCAAACAAAAATTTGCCCGCCACCCCCCCCCCCGCACCAGCCTGGCTGCAGAGCTCAGATTCTGAGCCATGATGTGATGGCTTTCTTCTTTACATCTTGTTGAATATGAATTTTTAATAAAATGTCACCTCAGTGATCTTTATTTTACCAGTGTTATGGTTAATCGGAATTGTCAACTCGATGGGGTTGAAAAGCACTCAGGAAATGCCTAGGATTAAGACTTCTGGGTGTGTCTCTGAGGATGTTTCCAGAGTTAATTGACTTGTGGGATAATAAACCTGCCCTAAATGTGGACAGCACTGTCCAACAGTCTGGGGGGCCGACAGAAGAAAAAGTGGAAGAAAGAAGAAGCCGTAGCTGATATAAGTTTGATTCTTATTCAACAGGTGTGTCTACGGCTGCTCTATCATGGAAATGTGACTTTAAGCTCCTTCACTATTCCAATGTGGCCTCTCATCAGCAATTTCCCTGGGGGCTTCCAGGCCTTTAGTCTCAGATTTTGACTGTGTCATTGGTTCTTCTTGTTCTGAGGCTTCTTGTTCAGCTTCTCTTTAGCTTCTTGGACTAAATAGGTACCAGTATATCTGGCTCTCCTGTGATCAGAGGGCCACTGTGGAACTGTCCAGTTTCTGGTTGCATGAACCATTCTAATAAAATTCCCTCTTAGAGTCATGCACAAAGGAATCCTGTTGATTCTGTTCCTCTAGAGGACCATGAGCCATCCAACTAGCGTCACATGTAAGGAAGCAGCCCATGTCCATGCTGGATGTATCACAGGGCTTGCGGAGGGCCAGGTGATGGTGGCAGAAGCCTGAGAAGCCCAAGGCAAGGCAAGCCTCAAGCATGGCAGCTTCTGTGTATTTTCTCTGTTGTTAACGCTAGAATGCCAAGTCTATTCAAGATGGGAGGGTGGTAGGTAACTGCCCTCACAGGCATCTCAGATTGTATCTGCTGAAATGTACCTTATTCATCTTGGTACTACATACCTAAGCTCAGAGCCAGAGACAAAGTGGAATCTGCGGGAGGCATGAATCATTCTGACTCCTCATATTGTTAATAGGTAAGAACACACAGACCCTTCACCAGCCTTTGTCTTATTTAATCTCCTGCAAGACACCATTTATGTATTCCGTGTGCAGAATGCCAGGAGACAAGTGTGAGGTTAAGTATTACATTTTCCCATTAAAGGTTACAGTCACCTATTACAGGAACACTGACACCGGAGGTATGTGGCTCAAAAAGAGCCTGGTATTTGGACCCAAATGAGATTCCTCGCAGAAGAGTCTGATAGGTCAGAATCCTCATGGGGTGCTGGGTTTAAATGATTTGCCTCCTCCAAACGCAGGCTGGAGTTTAATTCCCATTGTGAGGTGTTAAGGGTGGAAAATTAATCTAACTGTGGTGTTTAGATGTAGGGCCTTTGGAATGTGATTACGATTAAGTAATGTCATCATAATGAAAACCCCATACGCTCATGAGTGAATACTGGGGTAGAGGGAGAGAGAATGATATACAGGCACACTATCTCTTGTCTTTTGTCCTGGGATGCCTTGTACTGCCTCAAAACCTGCTGGCAAGATGTCCATCGCTGGAGCCGGGCATGGTAGTACATGCCTATAATCCCAGTGGCTCGGGAGGTTGAGGCAGGAGGATTGCGAGTTCAAAGCCCGCCTCAGCAATTTTAGCAAGGTACTAAGCAACTCAGTGAGACCCTGTCTCTAAATAAAATACCAAATAGGGCTGGGGATGCCAGAAGTGGTCTTTTGACCTTGGACTTCCAGAATTATAAGTCAAAATAAACCTCTTTTTTATTAAAACGTACTCTGTAGCATCGTGATTTTAGGAACAGAAAATGGAATACGGAATATGGAATTTTTAGGGCATTTTTAGAATAGGCAAAGACAGGTGAGTATATGTGAAACCTGTGTCGAGGCTGAGTGTGAGGGCTTCAAACATTCGGGTTGAGAACACCGCCAGATGTTTCATTCAGACATGGGCAATCCTGGAGATGGATAGCCACCCACCATAGGAACGGGTTTCAGAGTTTCCAGATTGTTAATGACTTTATTGATACTCCAGTGCTGGGAATTACTGATCTGGCTTTGATCCTAATTCGCATATTCTACTGTGTGATCTGTAATGCGGAGTTGTTGGACTGCAGAGTTGCTATCAGTGTCAAGGGCTGAGTTCACCAGTCTCTCCACTGCGAGAGAAGCAGTCAAAGATTGGGGGTAAATAGGGATGTGGAAAAACTCAGATGTTGATATATTAACTGCAATTGGAGAATGTAATGCTGGTTACTAGGAAAGATATTCATGGGGGAAGGAAAGGATTTTTTTCCTGAAGTCCTATAGGGAGGATTATTCACAAACAATCAAAATGTTCAGTTTGATCCAAGATCTAAGGTAGAGGGGATTATACGGAGTGACATTTTAGCCAGACAGAAAGTACTCAAGGACAAAGGGCCACGTCTTTGTTATAATCTCAGAGTGTGGCATTGTGTCAGTCACACCATCTGACATTAACTAGTTTGAAATGGATTGGAAAAAGCTACTAAACTCATTGGATAAGGGACTCTACAGGAATCCGAATCGTGTGAAAATCATATAAGTGCTTCCTGGGTTAGTTATGAGCTCTGTCACTCGATATTTATTATCAGGTCTGATTAGTCACATGCCAGGTGATCTGTTCATGTGAGAAGTCCCCAGATTGATCATTTTCTGAGAAACTGCGCTGTTACATACATTCGTTGCTAATGAGCACATCATGGTGTAAATCTCTAATAATATCTCAGTCCTTGGAGTTGATTTTGTTAATGAAGCAGTTTTGGTGTCTGAACGGGAGGGAAGGAGTAGGGAAAACATTGGCTGAGGAGGATGACATAGAGGGGAGGCCAGGTTCATGATTAAAAGTATCAGTTCAGACCAGTTGGTTCTAATGTTGCCCAGAGACCTACCATCTTTCTCCCAGGAACGTCTCAGCTACTCTGCCAGAGTTTTGGTGGATTATTTTTTGCTAAGTCTAGTTGGGGTTAAAGAGGAACTTCTATCTTTTCCAACCAGATGCCTAATTGTCATTTCTCTGTTCCACGGGATGTTTTATTTATTCTCTATTTCCAGAGGGAAGTTTTCTCTGCTCCTCAATCAAGAGCTTGATAGATATCTACTTGTGATGCATGAGTGTGTGTATCCATCCCTCCAGCCCTGCATCCATCTATCCATGCCTTTTTTCATCCCTCATTCCTGGAAATAACACTGTTGTGGGCTCCAAATAATCTTCCCTAAGCTTTCATATGACCATGGCCAGGAGTCTGGTCTTCCCCTTACCTATAAAATAAGGAGTCTGATTAGTTTCTTCTTAATCCTTTTCTTTTGTAATGTGTCACAACACAACCTGGATCATAGGCGCAATGGAGGACAAAGAAAAGTGTAAGATCTACTTCCTAAGCTACAGGAAACTCGGATTTAAATTTGGAAAGTCAGATATGTGACTAAGGACAATAACCAGAGTCAGAAGACTGGATAGAATATGGTTGGGTTAAAGATAAGAGGTGGCATTGTCCTGCTTCTGGTAGACAAAAATTCCAGGGAAAACATGCTTGAAGAGTTGGTGTAAAACAGGGTTTTTAATGATAATTAGGAATTCAACTGACGGGAAAAATCTGGGTGGGCAGGCTTATCAGAAATGGTCAAGAAAATATATCATGTACAAAACCATGAGTCCTCAAGTTGGTGAGCAAGCTAGGTGTCTTGTTTAATGTGGGTGAGTTTCGAGGCCTGATACTAGACATGTTTAAATTCTAGGGATGTAGGGCTTTCTAATCAAGGTAATGGTGAACCTTTGAAGGTTGAACAGGGCAATGTCTTATAAATAGCTCTTTGGGAAGAATAGTCTGACAGCTTGGACCAGGGACTGATTGGATGGGACAGAATTAGAAGGCAGAGAGACTAGACAGAAATGTCTTATTCCAAGTTGGCTATTTTTCTGCTTAAAGAAAAAAAAAAGGAACACAACAAAATCCCTTAGCTTCCAATGAACTGTCTTTTATTATGACACAAAAGCTATAAAAGTAGTGATGTATATAAAAGCAGTGCAGGATGTTTTTAGTGGCTTTATGAAATAAAAACAGCAGTAGATGGTTAAAATTGGAATGCCCGCGTCAGGTTATAACCATCTGAGTTTGGGAAGTTGCAGCAGCAATGTAATCATATTTTTATAGCTCTGGCTTGGTCTTTCCACTCAGATAATTGAACTATGGGTGGATGAGAAGGGGAAGCCCAGCAAATCAATGCCATTAAATAGCAAAGGATGAGAGCTGTTGAATTTCAATGGCTAAAGCAGCTACAAGTTTGATAAAAGAATTATTATTACCCCAAATCAGAAATACATGTGCTATGAATAAAGATAAGACTGACACTTGGGAAATCAGGTTCCCATACAAAATAATATGATGGGTAAGATCCAGTTCTACTAGGTACTTTGACATCTGTGCCTTCATTTTGTACCCAACACAGTTTAGAGGAGAATGGCATTCACAAACTCTTAGGTGTGGACACTGAAGCACAGAGGACGTGAGATCCTTGTCCATGGTCAAATGGTTAAGACATGGTATCCCTGAATGTATCTTGGGATGGATTCTAAATCGCATACCTTATTCACCAAAGACACGTGAAATTTTTATCAACTTTGATTTTCTCTTTGCAGATCTGTGAAGATTCAGCACCTTTTGCTCCCACTGTGGGTCCCAGATTGGAGTGTTTAATTTCATTAATCCAACAATAGATGAGACAAACCTTGCTCAGGGACTTTAGAAAGACTTCTTCCTATTCACTAGCAAAGGTATCTGTCTGGGGTCTTTCTAGGCTACCAATGGAGCCATACATGTCTAGTAGCTACACACTCAGCTGAAGCGTAGTTTGCTCAGGATAAATGGTGTGTGTGTTCAGTGTGTTCTGAGGATCAGCAGGGATGAGGGCCTTCGTAGGTGTTACAGTGGCCTGAGCCACATCCAGAAAGATGTCCTTTGATTTTATGCCTCACCTTTACCTCAGATGAGATCAGTTGAATGATATTCTAATATTCAAACATCTATTATTTTAAAGAATAAAAGAAATAGAAGATATTTGAATATGTAAGATCTTTCTACAACAAATCAATTAATATTCTCATGTCCCAAGAAGGAATCCTGGAAGTTCAGAGGTTGAAAGGTAGGATGGACTTATACCCATATTGAATGACTTCATTAAATCTCTGCCATTTAAGTTCTTTTCCTTGTAGGCTTATGTAAAGAAGATTTTGATTTGTTAGCATTTGATTCTGTGAGGGAAAAAAAGTATTCATGTTTCTTCATGTGTTATGTTAATAGAGAAAATAGTGTTGTTCAAACCGACCATCATTTTGGAGCATCTTCAAGAAAGGATCAGAACATAAAAAGAAAACATGAGAGAGAAGAAGGGCTGGGATTAAAAGTATGGCTGTATGGTGAGCCAAGGTTTGTCCCTTCATTACGTGACTTAGTGTGTGAATGATGACTCTACCAGCCTTTAAAGGCATTGGGAGAATTATATGATAAAGTGCATGTAAGATGTTCATCTCTATGTTTGGCATGTGCTGAAAGTTCAAATCATTACAGATATCATCAGTAGCCATAGTAATGACGTAATACATATTGAACATTTACTGTATGAAAGGCAGCGTTCTAAGTGATTTATGGACCTGAACTCATTCAGTTTATACAACAACATTTTGGGGTTAATGCTATTATTACCTTTATTGCAAAGTCAAGAAAACAGGTATGGAGACATTAAAAAATCTTTCCAACATCTCAGATCTAGTAAGTCGTTAACCGGAAGTCGGGTACACAAGCTGTGTCCTTAACCACTGTGCTACACAGCATCTCTAGTAATAAGAGACATCGTTCATACAATGTCATGTTGTTACAGTGAGAGATCAAATCTGGAAGGCATCGGAAGCTAAGCCACGGAATGATTTGGGGTGCAGAAGAGGGATATTGCAGCCCATTGAAAGCATCAGGCATGGTTAGTAAATGTCATAGAGTCTGATACAGGCCTTGAGGGATGAGTCAAGACAGCTATAGATGAACATGCAAGAGAATATCCTGGTACAATGACTATAGGGAGAGCAATTTGAGCTGTTTATGAGACTGTTCGACACATAACTCTAAAACTTCAGTCATCATGTTGTGCCCCACCTGATTTCCCATGGAGCCTATTAGCATGATGCTCGGTGGGAGGTTCAAATAGATTTGTATCAAATTCAGCTATTCTGCTCATGAGCTGGTGGCCTGGCCTTCTCCATCTCTATTTATCAGTTAGTAAATGGGGTTTTCAACCCATCTCACAGTGATGCCTTCAGACCAAATAAGATGCATAGATAAGCTCCCCATATGGTGGCTGCCCTAGAGTTGGATTTCAGTAGGTTTCGGCCTCCAAGTGAGACATACGAGAGTTCAGAGAAAGATTGTGTTGGTGAATCTGTTTACCCAACCAGTGGTGGGTGCATATGAGGCATGCCACTGTCAACTTTGATCTAGAGTTCTCTGCACACCCTTGGAGTATCTAGACCTGTGTCAAGTTCATGGAGAAAACACATCTTAAATCCTCTTGAGAGCTCTCATTTTTTTTTGTTTTTCTAAAAGTCTAGAATTCTTACTTTTAGATTTCTAAGAGCATTTTAATAGCAAAGACAATGTTTACTGCTTTTGAAGGGCACCTTTCCGTAAAAACAACCTTAGGTGCCTCTGGAAAAACTGACAAACTCCTCCTTCTCACCTGCTCATTTAATATCAGACTCCTAAGGAGACTTTTCAGATAAAATACAAGATGTCCAGCTACATTGGCACATAATATTAGTAACAGATATTTTTAAAATATAAATAATATTTATATTATTAGACTAAAAAATACTTGGGACACTTTATACTAAAATTATTTTCAGCTTCCTGAAGTGTGAATTTAACTAGGTCTTGCATATTTTCATTTGCTATATTTGATAATCATACTTCTAAAGACCAAGAAGTTCCGAGGGGTAGAACACCAGTTTTGAAATTAGATGGGTATAGGGTTTCAAAACTGCATTCAGTCCCTTTATTGGCTGTGTGACCTTGTTATTTAATCTCTCTGATGTGAACATTCCCTACACATAAAACCAGGATAATAATATATAAAGACGCTTCTCTGAGTTACTGAAAAGATAAAGTGTAATAGCATGGGGCAATATAACTGGTATATCCCCTAGTGCATGATTGGAGTTACCTGTTAATGTAACTTTCTGTGCTGTTTCTTAAAGCACTTTATAAGTAGTGCAACTCCCTAAAACTGTAGAGATCCATTATGGCTATTATTTTCCAAGGCCATCTAGTGGGTAGGTGTATATTTCAGTTTGTAACTGGTGTACAAACTTCTACCCCAAGGCCCTCTCTGGTATCCTGCTTTCTCTGGAAGCCTCATACAAGTAATTGGCTTCAGCCAATCAGAGAAAGACTCAGAATGAGGATTATTTCCAAACTTGGCAGTGTGACCCATTACCAGTGTGGCTTGCTTCAAAGTGGGGTTCCTGAGAGCAGGATTTCTTGGGAAAGTGTTTGTTTAATGATTTTATTTTCAAAGGTGAAAAATCAGTTCTCAGCAAAGGACTAAGTAGAGTGGTAGAGTCAGGGTCAATCTTACCCAATAAGAATGATGTACAATAGTCCCAACCATTGAACATGAACTATGAAGGTTTCTTCCTGATTGACATTAAACATATGAGCTGCAGAATTCATATCAAATCCTCAAACAATACATTACACCCAGTTTATGAAAGGGAAATCGAGGCTTGGTGGAGTTATGTGACCTTCCCCCAAATCACAGTTTCTAGGTGGGTGACAGAATTGGGATTCAAACCCAAGTCTGGTTTACACTAAGGCTATTTCTTTTCTACTTCCCAAGGATGCTTATGAGTGTTTTCCCCATTTTTTTTTTCTGAGCCACGATAAAGAAACAGCATCTAGTTCATGAAAGAAGAGCATGAGTTTCCTACCCCAAACTCCACATAATAAAGAGAAATAAACAGCATCTTGTGAAATTTCTGTGGGTCCCCTAGGGACTGAAGCCAGGAATGCTTGAGTGTCTGGACACGGAAATGCTGTACTTCACCTTCTACATTTCCTCAGCCACAAAATCTCTTCATTGCCACAGGGGTCCCAATACAACCGGTGCCTTGTTGGAAGCCTGAGAAATCTCTTCAGGATGGTTTCTCATTGGCTGAGGGGACACGCCAGGTCCTAGGTGTATGAGTGATTGACAGGAGCCAGAACTGAGTTGGGATTTCTTTTTTGCAAAATTCATTTCTGTGTTGTAGTCTGGAGAGGGAAAGCTGGTCATTCCAAGCCTACCTGTCTAGCTAATGGCTGCCTATTACACACTGTCCTGACTCACACACAGAGGAAGACCTAATGTGCCCACAGGAGCAACATAAGGAGCATAAGAAAGAACACTTCTCTTTTGAGGTCCTGGGTCTATGCGTGGAGTGCACCTAGATGAAAATATTTTTATTATATTAATAGTAGTAGTAGTAGTAGTATTTTGATGCTGGGGATTGAACCCAGGGCCTTGTGCATGTGAAGCAAGCACTCTACCAACTGAGCTATATCCCCAGCCCTGACAACATTGTTATTTTGGTAGTTGTTATGTCATCTGAAATTGATAAGAACTCATTGTACCCTACATTCCAGGCCATAAGAAACTGCTTCGAGATGAATAAAATGCAGTCCCCCTCCCTGTCCCCATCAAAGTGTGGTGAGAGATCCAGATCCGCAGGCAGCATGAGAAATGCTAAGACAGAGATCAGGGACCACAGGCCTCAGGGAAGCTGCTTGTGGAAGGCAATGTCTAAGCGAATCTTGAAGAATTAGAAACAATTTCCCAGGTGGATAAGACTGGAGATCACATGCTGTGTGAGAAGGAATCTGTGCAAAATCAGGATCGAGGCATTTCCAGACCTCTTTACCTTGTAACCTCATCTCATTTGCATCAAACATAAATACATATATGCACATCTCGCGTTCTAACTTTAATTTTCAGTTATGTCAAAACAACTTCTATTATTTATCCCGTTTTACTCTGTATTATGTTTATGTAGAATTTTATGAGCTGGATTATAACTGACTAGTTATGATGTACTGTTCATGGATATTTAATGAAATGTTTATTCATTTTGATTCCGCAGTTTTCTTTTTAACAACATGATCTCATCCATTTGTTGCCTAGGACTTAAATACTTTTGTTGGTTCTTAATGATGTTACTTGGACCTGAGCACTCTACAGAGCTAAGAGGATGTGAATCAGATCTGAAGAAGACTAGGATGATTTGGGGGAATTAGGTGAGGTCAAGTTTACCCAAGGTGTAGACCGTGAAGGAGCGTGAGAAAGGAATACTTCTTGAGGGACTGAAGGGAGGTCGGCAAGGGAATTCCAGCGATTGTGTATCAAGATGAGGACCTTAGTCCAAAAGAAAGGGAGAGCTACTGACGAGTTTTAAGAAGAGGTGTGACAGTCGTAGTTGCAGCTTAGAAAATTAATACTGGTTGGTGGTTTGAAGGACACCTTGGAGATGTGGGTAGGGTGACGTAGGTGTTATCAACATCTAACCCAGGGAGCAGCAGGATGACTTATCTAGAACACCAAGGTGACCGTGTATAGGAGCCAATGGAAAGCAGATAGGGTGGCTGAGGGCTAGAGGGAGGCTGCTTGGACCTTGGGCTCTGCAGAAGGGAGACCCCTGGAGTAAGTTACCCACCACGGGATGCGTGGGAACACTTGCAGGAACCAGGATGCATTCATCCCTGGCTGTAACCAGAAGCTAAAGGTATCCGTTAGCACCACAGGGGTTTTCCTTCTGCATGAAGGAAACATGTGAAAGCCAAGAATCTGACCTGTGACCCTGGCTGGTCAAAGGCCTGTCAAATAGGCTTGTTAAAATGTCAGTGGTCTTTTCTTCTGTGGGAAACGTCTTCCTTTCTCAGTCCCTGGCATGTGTGTACCCCAGGAGGGAGTCAAGAGGTCATGGGTAATGCCAGAGTCCTCAATTCCTGCTGTTCCTGCGCCTGAAATACAGAGGCAATAAACTCCAGAATTGATGGCGGATGAGAGCAGCACCACGTGAGCCCCGCTGGTGCAGGAGCAGCCAGTCCCAGATTCAGGTGAGTGGTCTCTCCCCTCGCGTAGTGGACATTTGGCTAAATCTGAGACATTTTTGATTCACAACTAGGGGTGAGGCATCATTCCTTGTATGCAGGGGTAGAGACAGAGATGCTGCTAGATCCTTTCGAATGCTCAGGGCAGTCCTCAGAATGAGGAATTATCCTGTGATCGACATCTCAAATGTCAAGGGCCGTGATCAAGTGAACCTCCAATCACTCTTTGCTCCGTCTTGGAATAAACACTTTCCTCCCATTTTTTTTTTTTCCTCCTACGTTCAGCTGTTTATGCGTTGGTTCCTTCTTTTCAGGACATTGCAACTCTCTCGGGAAGATTTTAGTACCCTCCCCGATACAGACAGGTGGCTTGACTTGACTCAGTGTATCTTTTAATTGGAACGGAAATCACACCCTGATGCTCTCCCCTGGATGGTAAACTAGACTTGGGTAGAGAAAGCGTTCCTTCTCAGCATGGTTGTCTGTAGTTTGGTTCTTCTTAAAGATTACCATGTGGGGTGTGAACGGGGAAGACTATAGATAGCACTAATGCTGAGGCACCACGTGTGTGAGGTGGACACCAGAGAGGATATCTCTCTGATCTCAGGGAAAACAATTAGAATCATGTGGTTTTTGCATTCACCACTGTTTTCAGAAGCCCTGCCAAAACATTTGAGTTGAAGACAAAAGGGTCATTCATGCCCAGCAGCCCACACTGGGAAAAACAGAGTCCCCTGGATGGAGGGGAGGCAGGCGGTCTGCTGGCTCCCACCGTCAGGGCTTTATTAGTGGGGCAAACACAATTTAGGGAATCAATGAGGGGGTCAAACACGGGTGCTAGTCAGAGAGGAGACCTCCTGTGTCACCCTCCCTCTGTGCTGGTAGCTTGGCAGGGAAGGGCTCCCACCTAATTAGTGTCCTTCTGAATGGGCAAAGGCAGAAGCCCAAGAGGAATTTCTGAGACTATTTAATTATGGTTGGGTCTCTTTTGTCTTAGAACAGGCTAGGGTCTGTCCGTCCAATGCAGGACGGCGGGGGAGCTTTACCAAGTCTCCTAACAAGTTGGCCTCCCCGTGTTTCTGCCATGCCCCAAGGGTGAGAGAATTGTGTTTGCCCCAGAAACACCGACAATGGAAGTCACAATCTAATGAACCTCAGGAACCTCTGGAAGTCCTCAGATTGTCCATCAACAGAGTACTTCACAGCCACACAGGAGAGTCTCTTGGTATAAAAGTGCAGAAAGCAGAAAATTGAGAAACAAGAGGAAGAGAGACTTAACTAAATTGAAATATTCCCCAAACTTGGATCTTAAGCATATAAACAAACAAGTCCAGTGTATCAAAATTGTCTTGGACAGTATAGAAGCTTAGTGTCTACTGAATGATGAATTGAATGGACAAATGAAGGAATATTTTTGTTGTACCAATACCTGGAGGATGTTTAAGTATTTTTATCGTAAATTACCTGTACTAATGCAAAAACACTTTCGTGAATTTAAATTATGTATTCAAATCCTCATTTAAAATTATTTTTGATTATGGAAAGGGGCTATGGTTTCATGCGATTAATGACTTTCCTTCCCTTTTCTATACTCTTGCACATTCTAAATGTCAGGGGAGGTATTTACAAAATAGGAATATGGAGATCATAGAAAAAGTCTAAGTCAAACAGATTATGAATATTCTTTCTCTTGGGGAGGGCTTTGGGGAAGGGCTGAGTTGTAACAGCTTGGAGAGAAAACTGACTATAAAATCTCAAACAAAGGGAAGGCAAGTCCAGGGCAATATGTAAGTCCAGAGAAATTTCCCTGACACTATTAAAAGCAAAGTAGCTCAGCAGCGTGTAGAGAAGTTTAATGATAACAAGTTCAGGGACTTGAAATTTGGGTGCCTTTACTGCCAATGATTTGCAGGGTAGCCTTGGAGTAACGGCTACATCTTGGAACATGCAATCCGTCTATAAAATTGAAACCATAACATCTCCCAGCAAAACATTGTGGTTGTTTTGAATGCCATGTGAGCTATTGTACATGGATGCTATTTAAAGACCGTAAAACACTATAACAAATTATCGTACTGTCATCTTTTTTATGCTCATCTTCTTTTAACACACAGCTCAAACATCATTCTTTGAGCTTACAGTACCTCTACGCGAGCTCATACTATAGAAATTCCTTACTTCCATATTAAATAATCTTCTTGAATTTGAAGAAAATACTACAAAATATTATTTTCTTTACATAAGAAAAAAAAACCTCGCAGGGTGCTTTTTAGGTTGTTTGTTTGCAGATACCAAATAACCATGGAGCAAGAGAAAGGGCTCTGAACTAGGAGATAGGAATATTAGAGATGGTATATTCTTTACTTTCTTCCTTCCTTTTCTTCTCCCTCTTTTTATCTTTTAATTTTTTTCCTTTCTTTTTGCCCCCACCTCATATTCATATGATAGATACATATTATACCCTGTGAAATAAAATTAATGAGCCTGATTCTTGATCTCAATGACTTCACAGTTTATTGGTGGCAAAATCAAGTCAACAGAGAATTAGAACCAAGTGTTAAACACATCCCAGCAAACCTGGGTAGGATGGGATGCAAAAGGAGTCCTCCTGGAAAAAAGAAATGTCTGGTTTGGATTTTGAGGGATCAGTAGGAGTTTGGATGGGAAACAAGAGCAGGTGGGTGAGGGTATGGACTGAGCAAGTTTCACATGATTCTGTAGATCTGAAGGGACGGGTGTTTATGTGTATGTTCCAGGAAATAAGAGCAGGTATCAAAACACTTGATGGGGACCTTTCATTTGAGTATAACAGGGTGCCAGGGAAGAGGTTAAAATCAGGATAGTGATGTTATACAAATGGTATTTTGAAAAAAAAAATCATTCAATTATTTTTTGGAACTCTACAGAGAATGGAAAGACCAGAGGCAGAAAGACCAGCTTGGTAGTGGTTGTGATGTCCTAAGTGAAAAACAATGACCAGAATGTAGGACGAGGGAATGGGAAAGAGAATAGGATACTGGGAAACATGTAAAATGGCATCTCATCAGAACAAGTAAGTGGCTATATTCAGGAATGAGGGAGAGCAGAGGGCTCTGCTCTACCTCCAGCTATTTGCCCAGGCCAATTATTTTGCCTCTCTTGACGGTATTTTTCTACTGTATAAGACAACAAGTCTATGTAGTTCTCTTTTAGAAAGCAATGTGTGTTTAGCGACCATATGTCTCCATCATCTGGTGGAGAACATTCCAGGTAAAGGGATACTTTGTTTTTTAGTTTGCTTGTTTTTACAAATAAGACAACATTTTAAGAAGATGAAGAAGTTGGACATCTTTTATTTCTTGTTTCCTAAGCTTGGAAGCAAGCATCTCCATTATGTTGTGTAGAGTGGGTAGATCAAGAAAGGAATGGGTTTTAAAGGACCAGTCAACTGGAAAATTTGTAAACTTAATGCAATGGAAAATTTTGTCATTGTACATTGGATCACCTAGATAAATGTGCAATAATAATTTATTTGTAACTTCCGATATTAACATGATGGTTTTCCACATCCAATTCAAAAGAATTGACACAGCAATTCTTGCCCTTTCCCCTTATCTATTTTTTTTTCTGAATATTCTATACTCACCTGTGTAATTTCTTTGGTATTATATTATCACCCGAAATTCAAACAGGTACAATTTCAGACAGGTTAGCAACAGCTGTAGTCCAGTGGAATATATTTACAGTTTTCTTTGGGTGTTGCTTCCCAGAAGAGAACATTCTTCTGAATGTATCTCTTATTTATTTAAAGACAATGCTTTCCAGCCCTCTGTCTCCACCAAAGTCACCCTCTATGATGGTTTCCAGGTGCCCAATTGTGGGAATGTTCTATGCAGAGCTAACTTTTATTCTGGTCCTATCTTCCCAAGATTAATGAATAAGGTGTTGAATGGAAGGAGCTATCCAAGCCTGTGGAAAGATCAAAGATGCCCTTTGGAGAAATGAACTTTTTCTAGCATCAAATGCAAAGATTTGTCTTTCCTTAGAAACAGGGATCACTGTCTCCTTCAGCTCTTTCATCTGTAACTCATTGTGTGATTTGGGGCATATTATTATATCCCAGATTCCTCACTTGCGAATTGAAGAAAATAAATCTATCTCACAAAGGTTTTTGCAGGTTCAATCTCTAATATAGGGCTTGGTAGGCATATGTATCGGTCAGGATAGGCTGGGTTCTGCTACAGTAACAATTAAATGCTACTTCTCAGTGGCTTAAAACAACAAATGATTTTTTTTTTTTTTGGTATGGCACATAGCCAATCAAATTTGATTTGGCTTCTGCTTTTTGTAGTCTTGGGAGAATCCACTCAAATGGAAGCTTCATTACCTTAGAACATTAACATCTCAAAATTAGACTTCAGAGAGATTCAGATAATTAGTAGCTACATTTCATTCAGTAAAATAGGTGCATGGACATGTTATATTTTAAAGGTATGGAGAAGCATTGTCTTTTCATGCCCATGGATGGACAGGAAGACTAGAAACCTGGTTGTGCACAAAAATATCTGAGCAGCTAAACAATTTACTCTCCACCTTCCAGAGTACAACAGCTACACAATATTAAGAGAAAAACTTCTTCACTCAAGTACATATTTATGTGAACTATATTTGTTGTTTAAATTTATACACGTGTGTGAGAGTGTGTGTATTGGGGGGGGGGTGTATCACACATCTTTGTGCTGTTTGTGGCTGGGGGTGGAGAGGAAATGGGATCATAAGAAATACAGTGGCAACAGTTATTGACTTTGGGTTGTGTTAATAACATGCCAGTATCCTATATATTTCTAGAAGTTAATGGAGTAAATAATTAGTCTAAAATTTCACTTAATGATGCATTTTGAGTATGTATTAAAGTAAGCCCAAATAAGCTGCCTAATTCCCCAAAGGGATACATTGGCTCCCAAGAGGAGCTGAAACTATTATAAAGACATAATGAAAAAAAAAATAAAAGTAACAAGTTTCCTTATGGCCCCTTTGGGTCATCACAAAGATGTAAAGCTACTTTTTAGTATTAGGTCAAGTTAGGCAGCCCCCACTGTTAGCTGTGTGACATTAAGCAAGTTGCATCATCTCTCAGAATCACTTTCCTCAAATATAATACAAGAGCGATGACACCCTACTTAGCTTCACAGTCTCGTGTTAAGTGCACTAATTTCCCTGGTTATCATTTAAGCTCCCAGAGATAGGGAGCTAATTACATTGACAATGAGGTCCACTCCATTTCTGTGTAGTGAAAGCTTCTAGAAATTTCTTTCATATGTTAAGCTGAAATCTATTCCTCAAGCCCTGGATGCTCTGTCTGAACTAGGCTGATCCTTTAGGAAGGAGGCATATCGCCTTGATTTTGCCCAGGCACCATCTAAACCTTTCCATCTATTTATCTTGCCCTGTCATACAGGGTGAAACCATTTAAGAACATTTTTCTTTTACATATAACAAATGAAGTGATTAGCACATGTGCTCTGAACCATTGCTAATAAGCCTTATATAAAATAATAAGGCAAAGGATGCTCGGTGGGTCTTTATTCAGTGGACCCCATTACCCACAGTTTCCTTTTCTGCATTTTCAGATATCCATGGTGAGCCACTGCCCCAAAATATTCAATGGAAAATTCCAGAAATAAATTCACAAGTTGAAATAATTTTTATTGAAGTATATTGTTGTGTGTTCTTATTATTAGCTATAGTTGTTAACTAATAATTACTGTTTCTGTACCTAATTTATAATTTAAGCTTCACATGGGTGTGTGTGTCTAGGAAAAACATCCCGCATATAGTACCAGGAACTCTTTGTAACATGGCATCACAGAACATCTTAGATCATATTCCTCTTGGAAAAAGGGGGAATTCTGTAAGTTCTTTCCTTTCCTGTTGACTCCAGTTTAACCTTCCCCTTTTCATTATCTGCATTAATCAATGTCCTTTATCAGGCGGGGAGCCCCAATCTTCATTCCTGTATGGTCTAAATCCTTAGTTGTTTTGCCTTCTGTTTTGGTTGCTATCATTTCGTATTAACTTTTAAAACTGCACATGGTACTACTAAAATTCATTCAAGAAAACCTTCTAAATTCTATGTATAGTTCAATCTGACCTGTCATAATGCAGCAACTCAGATTTCCTCTTGATGATCAGGGTAGTCTTAGTAATATTTAGGATATTAACTCCTGCTTCCCATCATGAGTTTAGAAATGCAACAAGCCAGAAAAGGACAGGTATGGCCACTGCAAGGACAATACAGTGGAACAATCATTGTGTCCTCTGGGAAAAGCATTTCTTCACTGAGAAGTAAAATCAGAAAAGTTCAAATTTTCAGGATTAGGGAGCAGGCATTCTTTGAATACGTCCAATAGTGAAATGATTTGTTCTTACATTTACCTCTTTTATCTCAGATCCATACATTGTGGGAGAAATAGTACTCTGTATTTTCTGCTTATTCAGAGCATATTCTGCATACTTTAAAACTTCCCAAGATATAGTGTATCTTTTCTAAAGATATTTCTTCCTACCACACAATATAACTGAGTCTCTATTGGGCCTATTCCACTAGTCTAGAATACTAGATACTCTTGGGCGAATGAGTTATATTAGAAGATCATCAAATTCTGTGAGTATAAACTAATTACTGCACTTCTTTTGTTGTAAAATGAGTCCTATGTTCTGAAGCAGTGTTGTGCACTATTCCACAAAGATGGTGAATAAAACATAACATTAGCCCATGCATGGCGGCTTCATGGTCGATGTACTCATTGCAGGGCAGGAAAGACAAATGTGTACCCAGAATATGCCTCTGTTGCAAAAAAAGACAAATTACTCTTCTTTCCATGGTGAAACAAACTCCACATAACTCACCTGATATAAGGCCGTTTCTCCTTTTTCCCAAAGTGATATAATCATGTTGTTAAAATATTTATTTGTTTATTGCTGTAAGATCTTAAAATGACTGTATTAACCCAATAAATTATTTGGTGGGAATTTAGTCTAAAAAAAATCATCAACTAGAAAGAAAGTCATCATGCCCAAAGATATCAATCATAGAATTACATGTATTAGCAAAACCTGATGAACAACCTTGGTATCCCACAGTGGGGGTGGGGGATTAAAAAGTGTAATAACAGTAAATAATAACGAATAAATTATTAATGTTAAGTTAAAAATGCAGGGTATAATATTTCTGTACAGAAGGTAACATTATTAAGATAAAAAGAAACATGCCTAAATGTGAAAAGCTTACAAAGAACCACAGGTCCTATCAGTCACCAAACCCTTCTGTTTGCTCTTCCTAAATTTGTGAACTTTTCTTCTTGTCCATCACTCCCATCTTTGCCCCAGTCTTTGTCACCTCTCACCTGGATGGCAGTACCAGCCTCCCAGAAGCCTCTGCCTAGGCGCCCGGGCCCCATTTAGATGCATTCTCTACTTTGCGGTCAGAGGGATTCTTTTTAAAATACCCATTTGCTTACCGAAATTTTCCCTACTTAAAATTCTTCAGTGGCTTTTCAATTCTTTAAGAAGAAGTTCTAAGATCTTTCATGTGCCTTAAAACGGTCTATATGACTTGGCCACAGGAAACATCTCCATTTATCTCTCCTTGTTGAGTGTAGTCTAGCCACACCATGTCCACATTCAATCCTGCCTACAAATGCCTCTGCTAATTGGCACCAGCCCTTAACCTTGAAATTTCACAGCATGAACTTTAGGTAATAGGCCACGTATATTCTATGTACAATTCTTTTCTCCTTTTTTGGTCCTATTTTGTTTTCTTAAATATTCTTCGCAGAATAAGTGTGATAGGTCTGATAAGTAAGATGCAATTAGTACAAAATGATGAGTGCCTTCCAGGTGACAGTTTTCACTTTCTCACTAGACTTTGGAGATTTACAAATGGCAAATTATTTCAAGGGTTGGCTAATGAGACTATGAAATTCAGACAGAATGCCTACCACTGCACAGAAAGAAAAAGAGGGACTAAGTATCTGTGTCACCCATTTATAATTATTTCACAATTATAAAATAAAGTTGAGAAAACATTACCATAAGGTTGACAGCACTCAGAATAAATCTTCATAAAGGAACATTAAACCGTTGCTATGTCAAAAATGAGGGAGAAGTGGGTATCCTCCCCTTTTCCTGGTGGGAGGTGGAAGTGCTAGAATCACCCTCCTCCAAAGCTCCCAAGGCACAAGCTGTAGCTCCCGGGCTCCTGCCCCAGGTGATCTGTACAGGAATCCCTGGTGGTCAATTCCCCAGGCTCCCACAGAAGGAGCAAAATCCTGGCTCTCTCCCCAACTCTGGTGCTGCCAACAGAATATTTCATCGATTCAGGAAGTTTTTCACTTTTTTAAAAATATTCTTCTATAATTCAGTAGAGAAGGTGAGTCTCAGATCTTGTCCTTTCTATCACTTTTAAGTCCACTCACAATTATTCAAAAAAAAAAATGTTGTGAAGTGCTGGATCCTCTCATACGTGTTCCTCCACTGGATTGGTTGGTTGGGTTGTGCCTCCTCTTTCTTTCCTGCCTCCAATTAGTGTTCTGATTTGTGGATCTACTAGAGGATGGTTTCCCAGACCGCTACTAAGTCCAGGATAAATGCATGCATCACAGTGACAGGCATTACCCCTGGACTTCCTTGCTAGGACAGAGATAAGCAATGCATAGTTTAATGGTCAAGTGATTTCAAGGTGGTAGGCGTGGTCCCAGGAAAGAAGACTGGACTTCTAAGCACATACATGATTTCCAGGTGCTACTGCAGATTTAGATGGTAGCTCCATTGTTTCTTCCCCAGAGATATCTTCATGGATCTCTTTAATCCATTCAAATTGACCTGTTATAGGCTCTTATAACCACATGCTCTCTGTGTTACTATGTGTGTATCATTACACTAAGTTCCACAAAGGTGGAGATTACAGCTTCCTTTATATTTCTCTCTCTCTCTCTCTCTCTCTCTCTCTCTCTCTCTCTCTCTCTCTCTCTCTCTCTCTCTCTCCCTCTCTTTTTACTCACAATTATATCTTGAATGTCAAGCCCAGCAAAAGGAACATGTAGCGTTTAGTAAACACCTGTTGGGTGAATGAATGAATGAATGTTTTAGGTAACATTGTAGCTTGCATGGGACTTATCAGTCCAGAAGAAATGAAAATATAAAAATAACACAAGTAAAAACATTGGGGAAACTCAAGAGTAACCAAGAGAAGGCATAAACCACAAAAGGACTTCATCCTTGAGAAAACGGAGCCCCATGGATAAGATCTACATTGACTTCTCCCTAGGACACTCTAATCACCATGGAATTACTTCCCCTTGGTCAGGTACTCTTAGCGACGATCACTTATATTTGAGAGAAAAAGCTGCTGCCCTTTTAACTGACTATAACTGTGCTTCTAAAGTTGTTTTTATTTCAAATAAGGCCTGCCAGAGAAACTTACACGTAACCAGCCCAAAGGGCCAAGTCATCCTGTGTTATCCCTTTTAAATGACCCAGAATAACTTTTCTCATTATAATCTTTATTATAAATAAAGGCTGTTTTGGACATGAGCGGTATGAAGAAGCATGACATTGAAGAGAGCATGCTGAGAATGGGCTCTCCTCTACAGGTGAGGGTGAGTCTTTCTTACATAAGCATCCATGAGTTTTCCCAATGAAAGTTCCAGTTTTGTTTGCTTGGGGAGACACCACTCTGGGAATTATCCCCAGTTTTCTCCTTACTTGGTGCAAGTAATAAACCTCTCTTCACTCCTTTGTCTCCTGTTTGGGCTTATGAGCTTTACACTCACCAAGAGGTGAACCCACGGCTTTCTGTTACAGACTGCAACAGGCAAAATTCAGGGTATAGTCCTCTGGGTGTGAGAAATCAGAAGATGGAGTTTCTAAATTTCCAAAGATCCTAGGATAGAGAGTAGAGAAATTATCAGGAAGAATGCAGCCACATTGAGGAAACTCCCAAAATGAAGTGCTGTCTCATCTTAGACTCCTTAACTGTGTTTGTGGATAAGACCCTATGGATCCCAGATGCAATATCATCAGCTTGAAGGATGGAATTGCTAAGCAGAGAGTTCATCTGCTGCCCATCAAGAGGAGTTAGAGATTGGAGTTAGAATTATTTTATGTGAGAGGATCTTTGTAAATATCTTTGGCTTTTCCCTGAAATTCTAGAAAGGCAAAAACTTAGAAATAAAGGCTATTTCTCAAAAGGAAGACTATAGGCAAAACCAACATAGTTACACTCTAACCAAGCCAAAATCTAAATGTAGGATCCAGGTAATCTGGGAATAATATTTAACTTTTAAAGCAAATAAGCAACATATTTAAAATAAGGTAACAAAATAAAGAGTCTTACGACATATTTACAATAATGTCCCATTCATAATTTTTTTTGAAAAATCACTAAACATTTGAAGAACACACCCACACACACAAAACACTTGGTTTTGAGGAAACAATTCAACAAAAATCAACCCACAATTGATCAGAGATTGGAAGTAGTAGGAAATCACTTTTTACTAACCAGTATAAAAATGTTAAAGAAGGAAAGAAAGGGAGAATTTTGGAAGAAATATAGAATCTTTAAAAAAGGAAATCAAATAAAGTTGTTAAATAGAGAAATATAATTGAAATAAAAAAAATTGGAGTGAATTAACAACACATTTGGTCCAACAAAAGTTAAATATTCATAAACTTAAGAACACATTACTAGTAGCTAGGAAGAGGGGAGTGCAGGGAGGGGAGGGGTATGGGGATAGGAAGGATAGTAGAATGAATCAGATATTATTAGCCTATGTTCATATGTGACTATACGACCAGTGTGAATCTACATCACATAAACCAGAAAAAGGAGAAGTTTATACTCCATTTATGTATGATGTGGCAAAATGTATTCTACTGTCATGTATAACTAATGAGAAAAATTAAAAGAATTTAAAAAGAAATCATTACAAAAAAAAAAGATACATTACTATACATTACTAGAATTTATCCAGACTAAAAACAGAGACAGGAAAAAAAAAAAAGATTAAAAATCAACCAACTAGAAACCTGCCACTGAATTTCAGAAGGAGAGGAGAATAAATTTTATATTTAAAAACACATTGACCAAACTGTTTCATAGTTTGATCAGAAATATTAGCCCACAGATCCAGGAAGCCCAGAAAACCCCAGGCAGAACAAACACAAAGCAAATCACATTGGGCACATTATAGTCAAGCTGCTGTCAATCAAAGAAAAATTTTAAAAAAGCCTTAAAAATATTCAGAGGTGGGGAAAGACACAAGCAGGAGGAGATGGAGAATGACATAGGATTATTATTAAAAACAAAAGAAAGAAAAAATGAAACAATGATTAAGAAGATATTAAGAATATAAGGGAACAATGTCTTGTTAGGGCAGGGGATGAGCTATGGGAAGCTCTATCATAGAGACTGAAGATATCTTTTAAAAATAAAGAATAATGTGAAGACATTTTTTCAAACAAACAGAAGCTGAGAAAATATATTCAGACTCATATTATGGGAAATGCTTAAGGAGGCTTTTCAGGCTGAATGTAAATAATATCAAATGAACATCTGAATCTAAAAGGAAGGAAGAAAAACACTAGAAAGAGTGAGTATGAAAAGCTATCTTTTCCTTTTTCAAATATTATGAAATGCAATGGGTTGTTTAGAGCAAAAATAACAAAGTTGAGGTTGAAGCTAAAAGAAACAAAATGTGGAGATGGCCCAAAGACAGGAAGAGGACATGCTTGAAACCTTTTACGCTATATATGAAGTGACACGGTATTAATTCAATACAGGCTTATGTAAGCTAAGGATGCACATTGTTATCAGTAGAGCAACCATTCAAGAAAAATGAGTGTAATAAAAACAAAAAAAAGCCAATAGAGAAAATTGGCTAAACAATAAAACAAAAACACAGTTTGATTAATCAAAGAAGACAGGAAACAAGGAACAAAAGAATCATGAACTAAGAGCGCAAATAGACAATATATAGCAAGCTGCCATAACTAATCCAAACGATATAAATATTAATATTAAATGCAAATAAACTAAACATTCAAAGCAGAGGTTGTGACATGGGAAATAAAGGAAGAATCAAGTACATGTTGTTTTAAGGAGATAAATGTTAACTATACAAGATACAAATGAATTGAAAGCAAAAATAGAGAAAAAGAATGAACACAACCTCATGCCCTTTGTGGATATAAATATGAGGAGGTTTATATTATACATCTGACAAAGCACACTTCAAGAAAGGGAATTTTGCCATGGATAAAGAGAATTAATTCATAATCATTATTGGACCAATTACTCGAGAATACCTGGAAACTGTAAACACATATGCAATGAATAAAAATAATCCAAAATACATAAAGAAAAATTAACAGAAGTAAAAGATTAAATAGACAAATAAACCAAAAAAATAGTCAAAGGTTTTAACATCATGCAAAATTGATGGATCAAGTAGATAACAATAGAAAAGAACATGCAAGATTCAAAAACAAGTGTTTACCTGCTTAAGCCTACTGACATTTGTAGTTCATACACTCGGCAACTGCAGGATGCATATTCTTTACAAGCACATCTGGAACATCTCTCAAGATAGATAATATGCCAGCCCTTAATACAAATCTCAGTAAATGTCAGCTATTTGGAATCATGCTAAGTATGTTCGCAGACAAAAGTAGAGTAATATTCAAAGTCAATAACAATAAGATATCAGCAAAAGCCCCAAATATTTAGAAGTAGAAGAAATCACAATGGCAGTTAAAATATTTTTAAATTGGTAGTAGTTAAAAATTGTGAGGTGGAATAAAATGCAATATAGAGATAAATGTACAGATTGAAATGCTTAAATTATAAAAGGATATGTTTTAAATTGGTGATAGATATTTCCATCAAATGAAGCAAGGAAAAGAACAAATTAATCTCAAAACAAGAAAAATAGAAAATAATGAAGCTTACATTGGAAATCTTGATATGGCAAACAGACGAATAGTGAAATGCTGAGAAAGTCAACAAGGTCAAGTTTTGTTCACTAAAAGGATTCTAGTTCAACTTAGGAAAAAAAGAGAGAAATATATAGATTGCTAATTATAGTATAATAGATAAAGAGCTTGTGTTAATGATCCCCAGACCACCCTCAGGTTGGATCATTTGCTAGGCAGACTCACTAGTCTGGGCACATCGTTGTATTTGTGGTTAAGACTTTTTACAGCATGTTGTGGTTTAAATGTGACTCCTCCAAAATTCAGATATTGAAACATTATTCCAAAGAGATGATACTAAGAGGTGGCTTGGTCATCAGGGCTCCTTCCCTCATGAACTGGATTAGATGTCCTTATGAAAGGGCTTAACAGAGAGGAATTCATCTCTCTTGCCCCTCTGTCTTGTGCCATGGGAGGTTCAAGTGAGGCCTCTCTTATCACTCAGGAATTTCTGGGAATTTAAGAGCTTCATGTCAGAAACTAGGGTCAAACATCAAATATTAGAATAAAAGATACACTCATCACCCACCACTTGCAGAATGAAGATTCCATAAATAAATCCCAGGTATAGTGTAGTGTTCAGTGGATTTATGATAAAGGCGGCAAAGGCATTTCAATGGGGAACGAAAGTCGTCAAGAAGTAATGCTGGGTCCTCGGAAATATCCATGTGGCAGGTCATCGTCCTTATCTCACACCATTCGTCAAAGTGATTTTGAGCTGGATCATTAGACAAAAGCATCAAAACAAAAACAATAAAACTTCTTGGAGAAACATTAAAGAATATTTTCATGTCTTTGATTGATGAAAAATTTTGAGGAGTTAAAAGGCACTGTTCCTACAAGAAAAACCAATAAATTGGGCTTTGGAAAATTAAAATCTTCTGCTTTTGAAAAAAAAAATACCACCAAGAGAGTACATATATAGCAGAGCACAGTGCACAGGCCTGTAATCCCAGCGGCTCAGGAGGCTGAGGTAGGAGGCTTTCGAGTTCAAAGCCAGCCTCAGCAAAAGCGAGGTGCTCAGCAACTCAGTGAGACCCTGTATCTAAATAAAATACAAAATTAGGACTGGGGATGTGGCTCAGTTGTTGAGTGCCCCTGAGCTTAACAGTTTAATCCCTAGTAACAGGAGAGAGAGAGAGAGAGAGAGAGAGAGAGAGAGAGAGAGAGAGAGAGAGAGAATATATACAAGTCACAGATAGGAAAATATAATCAAAAAAGTCTTAAATCCAGAATATATAAAGAAATCCTATATTCAATAACAAAACAACAAATAACCCAAAGGAAAAAAAACTGGACAAATTATTTGCAAAAGAAAGTATACAATTGCCAAGCAGTGATTGAGAAGATATACTCTCCTATAATTACTATATAGGAGAGTACAAATCAAAATTTTAAAGACATTGGAATAAATAAATTGAAAACAACAGCAATACCAAGATGGGTGAGGATTTAGATGAACATCTAGAACCCTCCTATGTTGCTGTTGGAGGTACAAGATGTTTAAACTACATTAAGATACAATTTGGTAGCTACTTGTGGAGCTAAAGCCATGCCTACCGTATGACTTAGAAATCTTATTCTTAGGTATTTACCCAAGAGAAATGAATGAGCATTTTCACAAAAAGATTCATACAACTATGTTCATAATAGCTTTATTCATAATAGCCCCAAACTCTTATCAACCTCCGTGTTCAGGTAAATGGATAAACAAACTGTGATTTATTCTTAAAATGCAAAAATGGAACTAACTTCTAGTACACACCATAACAAAGACAAATCTTAATGGTGTTATGTTTAGTGAAAGAAGCCAGCCATAAATAATACCTATTGTAGGAATTCATCCATAGGAAGTTCTACATCACGCAAGTCTAATCCTGATAGAAACCAGAAGAGTGATTGCCCCTAGAAAGGGGGTAGGGTATTGAATGACAAGGAACTTTCTGGGGTGATGGAAATTGTCTAGATTTTAATTGGGATGCTGGTTACTTGGAAAATGCATTTGTCCAAACTCCTTGGAACTACAAGCTTAAAACTGGAGAACTGTGTTATATGTAAATAATAATTAGAAAATAAAATATAGTGTTTGTGCTTCTGGAGCCCGTTTGGTGAAGGGACATGTTGGGTGAGGTTCTCCAAGCCTGGATCCTCGGTTTTAAGTCTCATGCCCTTTCTTTCTCCTCTTTCGCCTGTCTTCTAAGAAACACCCTCACCTTGGGAGGGCTGACCTTGGACTTCCTCACTTTCTTCTTAGCCCTCTCTCTGGCCTCAGGACTCCGGCAGCCCATCCCTCTGCACCTACTGAGTGCCTTTCTCTGTTCCTGACTCCACATCAGGTTCTTTGATAAAAAGCCTCCCTGCTGGAACAATTTCTTTCCTTATGCCCATGAGCTTGCAAAAATTTGCGGCTGATTTCTCCCAGGGGAACAATCTCCACTTAAAGCCAAAGCCACCAAGGGGTTCCTCTAATCTCAAAAGCATTTGTAGAGCTGAACGTGTGTTTTCATTCCCAGTGTGGAGTTCCGCAATCACCAAGCCGGCCTCCTGCCTGCAGCCAAGTAGGCACCACTGTGTTCAAGTAGTTCTGCCCTTGTTAAGCGATCCTGAACCCCATCTTGGAGGATAAGCATTGTCCCAAGTCCCTTGCTCTCTAAGCGGGGAAGCTACCAGTTCTGGCTTCCCCAATTCTCATCCACTGCATCTGGGGACCAGGGCTTGTATCCTGATCACAGTCTCCTTAGGCAGACAGTGAGAGCTTTTTTTTTTCTCCTTCACAAACAATCACAAATGATATTTTCTCTCTGGACGGACACCTGCCTTATTAGGAACCTGCTCCACTCTGCAATCACACCTGAGCAGGGCCCTCGGCGTCCAGGCTGCCCGAAGGCAAACTGAAGCCAATGTGGAAATGACTCAGAGAGGCTGTTTGGAAAATCAGAATTGAGATTCAGAGACTTCTGAGTGGTTTTGTCCCTGAGGGATGCGTGGTGGTGATGATCACGCCTGGGTATTTTCAGAGTCACCCATTTTTATTTTATTTGGGGGTTTTGCTAACCTTTGTATAATGCAGTGCAACAAGCCTTCTTGCTGCAGGCATTTGTGGTTTGCATCTTGGAGAGCTCCCTCTTCCAGGCAGATGCGTTCACGAGGCTTGGCGGGGTGGGGGGGGGGAAGCTTGGATATCAGAAAACACAGTCGAGAGAAGGTCTACCTACATTTTGTGAGCCTTCTGCAGATCAGTGGAGGAGGGCAGGGACTCTGTGGCTGTGTGCATTTGAAGCGTGAGCTGTCAGGACCCAGGAAATGCCTTGTTTGCATGGGAGGAACACTGGGCAGGAGAAGTACCAAGACATGGTCGAGCAGAGGTGTCCCCTGAACATGCTTTCATGGGGAATTCAAGACATTCTGGGATCTGGATGTCCTAAAGCCCTTTCCAGGTTGGCAGCTCCCGGGGGTCCATCCTGTGGACATGGAAGGCATTAAGTGTGCCACTCAGACAGAACACAAACTCCTGGAGTTGACTCTAAAGCACTATTCCAAATACGGTGCCCCTCTGGAGTCCTTGTGCCCAATGCTAGGAACCAGTGAGTGCCACAGACCTCTCTGCTGTCTATATGTGGATCTGTGGCCCTTGCCTGCTGGCCAGATCTAGTTAGTACAGATCAGAGAGAGGAACAGAGTGGGAAAGGAGACCAAAAAAGCAGATTTTTCATCTTTAGAAAAACCTGAAGCAAGGAGACATAGCGACAACCACTAGAAAACACAGAACACAGTGAAAAATAAAGCCCAGGCTCAGCAGTAAGACAGTTGTATATTTGAATCCCAACTTTGCCTCCTACTAGCCGTGTGGCATTGGGAAAAAATGATCGACCTCTCTGCATCTATTGTTTCTTCCTTGTGTTCTGAGGAAAACGTGTCTTATAAGGTCTTTGTGAGAATTCAAGTAGGTAACTGATACAATAAAGTTCTCAACTCTGTGTTTGGCACAGAGTAGCTGTGAAATAAATAGTACTCTTTGGTTTATTCAATTTAATTTTCATCCGTAAACCTGAGTTTAAGACTAGCTATGCAGTTTCCAGCTACTAAAACAGAATCATTTTAAATGTCATTTCCCTTACTTACAATACAAAGTAATGTCTAATTCATGGAACTGCTGTATCTCTAAGAAGCTTCCCTGATCCCTTGCCACATAGAGTGATGATTTCTCAGACTTTACTTTGCTCATGTTAAAACACAGATTCTAATTCTCCATCTGTCATGGATTCCACAATTTTACGTTCGTAACAAGCATCTAGATGATGTTGATGCTGCAGGTCCCTGGACCACACTTTGAGTAGCAAAGGAATAGTGTTAATCATTTCTCTCTCTGTACCATATCCTCATGGTACTCGTAAGCATGTTTGGTGGTGGTGATGGTGGTGGTGGTGGTGGTGGTGTGTGTGTGTGTGTGTGTGTGTGTGCATTGCCTGTGACTCTTGTGTATCTGGGCACACCTATAGGAGAGGGACCATGTCTGTCTGTCTTCTCTCCATCTATCACAAATGAATCGACCATTGACTAGGGCTTGAAACACCTTTCACAGGCAGAAGGGTTCCTCTGTCCACACTGCCTTGCTTTGAATCAAGACACTCTCTGTGATCTGGGGTGGCGAAGCCTAGCTACATTTATAGGGTAACTCCACTGCACCATCTCAGGTCTCCTCCATTTCCAATCACATAATCCACACCCACAGGGCTGCCTTGTCTACTCCCTTCACCTTCTCCTCCCAATGTGGCATCTGGAGCTTGTCCTGGTCTTTGTGCCCAGGATCCAGTATCCCTCCACCTGGTGCCTGCTACTTCCTACTCATGGACCTACAGGCCAACCACCTGGATGGGGAAGTGTCATCTGACCCCTCAGGATCCACCTTGGTCTTCTTTGCTATAGCCGTGACTTAGTGCTAGGAGTCTGATGGAGCTCTCCGTGCCCCATGGAAGCTGGGTCTCACCCCTAATGACTGACAGGGAGTGCTCACAGCTCTTTCAGCCGCCAGGCCCCTTCCGAGTCTTCCAGCCTCACTACAAACATGCACACCTGGGCACACGCATGCACACACTTGCACACTCACACTCCCCCAGGCTCAGTCCATCCGGCAGACCCCACTTGGGTGGTTCCTGCTTTCCGTTTTTTTTTTCTGGGTCCTCTGGGTTTCTCTCCTTTTGCTCCTCCTTTCCTGTCTCCTCCTCCGTTGCTCTTTCCCTCTGTGCCCTTCCTCCCCTGCTCCTACTGTTCTGAGCCTGCGCCCTGCTCCTCTTTCCCCCACGCCCACTGTCTGTCCAGTTCCTCTATTTGTCCCCCCTATTCTCTGCCTTTCTCTGGGCTCCCTCCACTCTCACTGGATCTTTCTGGCTCTTTCTCCCCTGTTTCTTCTTCCAGGTTTTCTGACATTCTCCATCTTTCTGCCTCTCTGGGCTTGTGATTATTTCCCATCCTCACATACCCCCCCAGAACCAGAATAGAATGGAAATGGGCAGCTCCTTCCCTCCAAAGCCTGGAAATCTGGCCTGGAGCCCTGGAGCTGACCAAGCCTTATGCTGACCCCATAGGTGTCCTTGTTTGGGGGCTGGAAAGGATCTGGAGATCCTTCCTGAGCAGCCACCTCTGCATGGCCCAGTGGACAGCGGTGGAGACCTGACAGTGCCCATCGGTGATGTAGACAGTTTGGACCACACACGGTCCTCTCTTATGCATAGGCTCCCAAACTTCACTGCACACCTTTCCCCTGACCTCTCCCACGGTTCCTCTCTGGGAAAGAAGAAATGGCCTTCTCTGTGGCCTCACCTTCATTATCTGCACTGAAGGTCTCTAAGGAGAGTGGACCTGTTTCTGTTTCCGCCACCATTTCCAAACAGCATCTTATGATCATGAATTCTCTCTATAATAAGAAAGAAGGTTATGAAATGAACTAAATGAGCGTGTTGGGCAAGGTCATCTTTGCAATCCACCTTAGTCTATGAGAGCTCCTCACTTCCTGAGCCCTAAACACACACACACACACACACACACACACACACACACACACAAAACAGCAAGTGTGGGCACATGTAGGTTTCTGCATTCAGGAAAGCCATTCTCTACAGAAAGGACCTCAGCTTCTTTTGGGGGAAGAACTTAAGGTTTATGATCAAAATGTTGAAAGTTCGTTAAAGCAAGAATAACCAATCAGTGCACGATCGCCACCTCCCTATCCTTTGGCTACTCTCAGCTGGGTCTCCCAAGGGGCCAAGAGACAGGTTCATCAGGGAAGTCAGTGTTTGAGAGGTGGAGCCATGCCCAGCCAAACACCAGAACCCTGGAGGCTTTGCCAGTAACATCCAGAGTACCCAAGATGAGAGGTGCACCAACAGCCTGGCTCTTGATTCTTGAATCATTTTAGGGGAGAGGGGCAACAGCGATGGTGGTATTTGCTGACACTGACTCGCGTCTTTCTTCACAGTGTCACAAAAACAGAATGCCCAGTCTAATTCCATGTACGTGCCTTAGCTGTACATCACATTATCCCCCAATTATCACAAGGATGGGTGATCAGGGCAGGCAGAATGATATTGCTGCCAGTGACCTATTAGTATCTGCAGATTACATTTCACGTGGAAATTAAATGAATTCTATCAGAGCTCTGGGTCCAGGGAGAGAAGAAAATGCCACATTGTTTGGTATCGGGAGCTGGAGAGACTGCACGTGGCGATAAAGGGACCTGTGTTTGAGCAAATAAGGCGTGGGCTTCCAGTTTGAAAGATGCATTTGTTACGCCAAAGCTCGAAATAGGAAATATGTGTGGGCAGAGACAACGAAGATGAAAGGGAGAAAACTAATTATTACTATGAGTGCATTTGCGTATTGGGGTATTTATATAATGTGTTAAACTTCTGATGGGAAATGCTTGTCATATCAGTGAGAATAAAACTTCATCTTAGAGGGGGGTATTCTGAGACTTGGACACTCTTAGATCAGTGAGAATTTTTTCTTTTTTCTTGAAATTACCTCTTTTTTCTTGTCCTTCTTGAGCATCATCTCCTTTTTGTATGTATATACGCATCTTTTATTTTTCCTTTTTCAGGTATCAATACCAAACAAAAAAAGAGAAAAATGCCACTATCTGGAGTCAGAATGGTTTGTAATAAGGATATTTATAACTGAGAAATCTATACAGAGTCAGAGATTCATAGACCTTCACTTGGATAGGACAATGTAGCCCAAACCAAATGCTCTGAGATATGATAGAAGAATTGCAGTGACCTATTGCTACCAGAAAAGGGACTTGAATTCAGACCAATGATCCCAGTGATACTGTTTTTTTTTTTTTCAAATGCAAAAGGAGAGGGAGAAGTCTGAATTAAATCTCTCAGAAATCCCTTCCAGTTGTGACATTCATGCACTGAATGACTATTATCTTGATTTATTAATCTGGTAAATATTAATAAAACAACTCACCATTCACAAGGCATGGTTCTAGGTCTTAAAGAAGATTATTCTTGGAGATGTGTTAGTCAGCTTTCTATTGCTGTAACAAATACCTGAGATAAAATCCACTTAAAAAGAAGAAAGGTTTATTTTGGTTCAGTTTTGGAGGTTTTAGTTCCAAGTTTGCTTCATCCTTTTTGGGCCTGTGGTGGAAGCACATGGGAAGGAAGTTGCTTACCTCTTGGCAGCTGAGAAGCAGAGAGAGAAGGGGCTGGGGTCCCAATGTTCCCCCCTCACCAAGGGAATAGCCCCAATAACCTTACCTCCTCCCACGAGATCTAACTTCCTCCTATTTCTCAAAGGTTCTACCACCTCCATCTAGTGGCACAGGCTGATGATCACTTAACACAGGAGCATTTGTGGACCTATGTTATTCAACCCATAGCAGAAGACAGCACATACCAAGTAGTTAGCTAGATTCTAAACAGACCCTTTCTATCAAGCACCCAATAAAAACCTCTCCCATTTTTTTAGGGACCTTGTTCTCAGGAGTATGAAGACTGGTGACTTCACTCCATGCCTATGGATCTTATGTCTAAATAGGTCTGTGATCAGGAAGACAAATGCAAGGCATTAGCAAGAAGCCTTAACAACTCTAACCCAGGAGTTCATTGTCACCTTGGGAGGTGATTGGGAGGAGGTGTAGGGGGCCCCCAGATATGTATGAATAAATCGTAGTTAAAAATAGAAACCCAAGCTCATCTTTTTTGGTCAAATAATGACATAAATACATTGAATTACTTTTGTTAATGGCATTTTGGATTTTGGTTTTCCAAGTGCATCATGCATTCTGAACAATGTAAAAAATGGCATTTGGAAGAAGAAGTGTAAGAAAATCTTTATCTGCTATGGAAATGCTCATGCTAATGTCATTTTGTCCATTTGGAGACTAGAACTTATGAGGAAATTATTAAAACACTGCACTGGCTCTCAGGGAAGAATGATACACTGATTTTTAAATTCTTGTGTGTCAGAATCAAGAGTGGAAATTTTGAAGTATTAAGATCTGGGAACAATCGATTTGCTTGGTTCTAGCTAGAGCCAGACTCTGTGTGTTTAACATACTCTCCATATGATCTTGCAGGTGGTTTTCGGCTAGGTTGAGAGAAACTCCGGAACAAGAGTGACATGCTTATACCCTGTCCTTTTTAGTTGAGTGATTTTATACCAGTTTCTGAAACTATAAGCCTGAAATCTCATGGGCGAGAATGACCAGCCATGAAATTTGAAAGTGAATCTATATTAAGCAGCTCTAGTAGTCTCCATATATGCTTGTCCTTAATAATAGTTACTCTTATTTCCTCTACCCCAGTGGGTTGGGATTGGCCCAGAGGATTCTGAGATGTAGGCATCTCTCATTGATAATATATTACTGTGCAAACCTGTGGGATGTGGAGCCCCAGAATAAAATATTACCCCTAAATCCCAAGGAACGGAGCTAGACTAGGATTTCAAACTTAGAAAAGCTGCAAAGGGGGATCAGGATAGGAGACAGTGAAGAGAAAATCCCAGAAGCAAAAATCGTGGAGGTCTTTCCTAAGACCCTGTGTATCATGGATAAATCTGTTAGGATCATTTCAAGTGACCAGATGGGGCCGGCCACCAAGTTATGTTGTGGTTGCAAAGACTCCAGAAGACTCTAGATAAACTACCACGAACGCCACAAATGACTTACTCATGAACTAGTCCTGGTATATGTTCTCTTCCTTTTTTAGTTATTCGTCATACTTAATTACTAGCTAATTTTCCAGAACATTTCTAGACAAAGGTCTGCATGCATTAGGGTGACATTGGGGAAATGATTCATTCTCCAATTGAAAAACAAAAATCATTCTCAATCTTAGATAGTTGAGCCCTGTGAAGGGAACCACGACGTTATGCTCCTTTTTTGTAACTAGAACATTCCAGAATAAAAGTTTGCTACATGAAAAACTACTTAATGCATTATATATATATATGTATATATATAATATGTTTATATTAACATGTTATATATATTTTAAAATGATATAATTACTGTGTATATATAATATATATATGGATATGAAATAATAAAATTCTTTTATTGATTCTGTCAAACCATTTTGCAGATAATTTACTTATTTTGGCACAAAAGTTGGTTAATATTATAAGAACATTTTTACATCAGCTTCATTATTTCTAAAATTCCAAAATATGTTTTTCAGCTGTTTTTAACTATCAATTTAGGCACAGACATACCATTTGCAGTGAGATATTTCCTTCTATTCTAGAACAGAATGACAATTTTCATGTTTTATTTTCCATGGAAGAATAAAAGGTTTAATTCTCTATTCATTTCTTTCTTTTTTAAAAAATAAAAATGAATATTGGAAGTAGGGAATGAGCCTGGAGCCTCAAAGGTAAAAAGAGATATTTTCATAAAACAGAACTCAAACATGGTTTGATCTGATCTGATTCACATTCAGAATTTCAACCCATTCTTACATGGTTTTTAACTGCTTTGTTTACGTATAATTTTCATAGCATATAGTCGGTCCACATAAAATAGACAAGCCGATAGTTTTAGTGTATTAATAGAAATATGCTACTATCATTAGCTTGATTTAGGACATATTTGTCACATTCAAAAGAAATCCCTGATGTCTCTTTGTATCTTTAGGGAACCATTAATAGACTCTCAGTGTGTACATTCACCAGTTCTGGACATTTTATACAAATGGAATCTTCCAACATATTGACTGTTCTGAATTTATATTTAGCATAATATTTTCAAGTATCATCAGGTTATATCACGTATGTGAGCCTGCTTCATTTTTGTTGATTTTGATTATATGCATATATCACATTTTGTTTGTCTATTAATTGTTGAACATTTAGGTTGCCCCACTATTTGGCTATTAAGAATAATGCTGTTCCAATGTTGGATACAGGTTTTTGTCTTTACATGTCATTTCTCCTAAGTCTACACCTAGATGGGGAAATGCCAGACAATGTGACAGTTCTGTTTCACAGTTTGAAGAATTTGCAAATGTTTCAGAAGCAGCTACATCATTTTACATTCCCCAAAACCTTATGTGAGGATCCATTTGCCTATGTCTTTGTAAACATTTGTTGTTTATTTTCATTTTTATTCTAACAGTCTTTCTAGGTCTGATATGCCATTTTATCATTGTTTGATTTACATTCTCCAGTGCCTAATGATGCTGGACAGGGTTCCATGTGCTTATTGACCACTCATATACCTTCTATTGTCTGAACTAGCCTATAGAGCGTTTGAATTGTCTACATGTTAATGGCAGACAATTCTCTATCAGTGATCAAATCAACTTGGAACCAGTTTTGTTGTCTTTTGCAATGATGAATTTTATTTTTAAATCTTTTCCAAAATGATTATCCTTAATATACATATTTATGGGGCATAGTGTGATAAATTATATATCTATTAGCATATGTATATACTATACATGTTATACATATATAATATTAATTATAATCATAAAATTTCTCTCTCTGTGTTAATTACCTTTTCCATATATATATATATATATATATATATATATATATATATATATATATCTGTCACATATAGTGATCAAGTCAGAGTAATTAGCATCGCCAGCTCCTGAAATATATCTTTTAAATATTACTTAAGATATTACAGAAAAAAAATGTTTTTTTCTCTTTTTGGGCCAATTTTGGTAATTTTTAAAAATAGAAATCTTACTTTCTACTAAATTTTTAACCCCATAATATTGTATGCACAATTTCCTTTAACCTTCTTTCTGCCTTTACTAGTCTTCCTTCTCCTAAGAATACAGAATTATTTCTCTATTTTTTATCTCTCTCTTCCTCTCTTCATAACAAAGCTCCTGATTTGTCTATTTATTGGTCTTTTCAAGGAAACAGTTTTTGGATTTCATTGTCATTGCCAATTTTAAAGTTTTATTAATTATAGTCTCTGTTAATTACCTTTTCCAATTCTGTTAGCTTATTTTAATTTCCTTTTTTTCTGATTTATTAAGATGATTGTTACATTTCTTAATATTTCCCTATTCTTTAATTCTAAAATGGATTAATCTCTGAGTTTAATTTGTAGCTGTTTCCCCCTGAATCAGCTCTTAATTAACTTCCATAGGGTTTGGTATTTTGAAGTCTTTCTTCTCACAGTATGTTCTCACTGTTTTTTAGGTTTACAAATAAGAGTGTGTTTCAAAATTTTTAAAATTACAAAATAAATAGAAATAAAAACTGAAAAAAGAGTATGTTTCTTGATTTTCCAGTAATTTTAATTTTTACATGATTTTGGTAACTTTTTTTTGTAATTTTATCACCTTATATTTAGGGGTGTGACTATATCATTCCTTTGCTTTAAATTTCATTATATTAAAAAAATCAAATAAATGATTTTTTTCACTGCTGGTAGTACTAAACTGGTATGGTTGGAAGAATGATTTGCCAATATTCAACAAAGCTGTAGATGTGCATACTTGTGACACTGCTATTCCAGTTATAGAGTTACATGAAACTCATGCATATACACACACAGGGAGACAGTGTTGTGTGAGTTAGCATGCAAGAATTGTGTATGCATATATATATGTGTATATATATATACACATATATATACACACATATATATGAATGCATGCATACACATATATCTGTTTGTAAAATGGTAATTAAAAAAATACAATCAACCCAATTAACCAATAGATAATTTTTATTCCAAATGGGATTGAGTAAATAAACTGGTTGACTTACACAATGCATGACTATACTACAACTAAAATGAATTAGTGTGTTGTATAGGCAGACAAATCTTAAAAATACACTATGGATTTCAAGCTGTAAGGTGTCAAATAATATGAACAGTACAGAAGCATTCATTTAAATTTTAAATTTTAAATTCAACAATACTACCTATTATTCGTGGAAATCACCCTGTGTTTTTAACATAAAAAAAAACATGCACAAAATAGCTATATATCAACTTTCCAATACTGGCCACCTCTGGGGTGAAAGAGAGGTGAAGCAAGTTTGTGTTAATGTTTTTGATACAGTTTATTGTTTATTTCTTAAAAGAATATTGAGGCAAAACTGGCAAAACAATAGTGACCATTCAATCTGGGATTAATGTATCTGGGCATCTGTTCATTCCGACTCCTTCTCTTGCTTTATTAATCAGAAAAGTGAGTTGGCTTCCTCACCACAGTTTCCTCCAAAGAAACCCAGAGATGTGGAATATGATTAACTTTAAATAATAGGTATGAAAGAGAAGTTCAAGTCCAATCAGTCAGAAACAGCTGAAAGGCTATTATTCTAGCCTACAAAATGGAACACTGAACCAAACTAAGATTGCTCTCTTAAAATTAAGCCAGGGAGTGTTCCTTATAGAAGGCATTGGACTTATTCTCTGTGTCTGGAAAGTAAATATAGAAATGATAGTTTGTAATTGGTAAAATGCAGAATATAACCCAAATTATGTCAGATCAAGGTAACAGCTAGAGTAGTTTAGAACAGGAATAGAGGGCATCGGAAGAAAGTGCTCTTCTTTTTTTTTTTATTGTTGGTAGTTCAAAACATTACATCTATTTTGATATATTTCACAGTTTGATTCAAAAGGGTTATGAACTCCCATTTTTACCCCGTATACAGATTGCTGAATCACATCAGTTACATCAATTACATTTCCATTGATTTACATATTGCCATTCTAGTGTCTGATGAATTCTGTGCTCTTCTGCACCGAAGATATTCAAACAGAGACAAAAACAGCCCTGCCTATGGAATGTTTACCAGGATCTGTACAAATGGGTATGATTTACTTCTTGAGAACTTACTACTTGACATATTTTATATTTATTTATTAAATTCTCATCATGACCCTACACTGTTGTGACAGTTTGGAAATAACTGCTATGATGCTTGCAAAGCACATACCACAATATCTGACACCTGGTTATCTCTCCGGGAGTTAAGTAGCAAGTTTATGAACAGCTTGATTAGATTCCCATTTCTTGCAAAACTTTTGCCAGTTCATGGAGGGTGTATGACCCAGAGAACAGACAGAGCTAGATCACATTTCACTCACCGTCTTTCATTCAACTCAGATCACTGCTACAGGAGACAGCTACATGCAGCAGGCACTGACAATGGAATGTAAATGATTAGACTCAGATCACACATCCAGAGGTAAAGGAGAACATGGACTTGGGAGAAAAGGCGCTGAACTTCGAAACAGGTAAGCTTGTAGGAGAAATGTCTCTGTCCTTAGTAGTGTCTCTGAGAGGATATTGGTGTCATTGTGACTGTCTACCTATCCTAGGTTGCTTTTGTCTCCAAATTGTAGGAGGTTCAATCCCCATATAGGATCAGTTTGGGATAAGTTATTAGAAAATCAATGACCCAAACGTATAGAAGGAAGATAGTCATTCGTCTCTTAATTTAACCCTGTTCTAAGGGAATTCTACCATATTACTGTCAGAGCTACTTGCAGGTGCATCCTATGTGGCTGCCTTTTCCGGGTGATGAACGTAGCTTTGAGATTTTCAAATCCTGGGAATGACTTGGGTGGATAATGTCAGCTGATTATGAATTTCTGGTGTGTGGCCCACAGCCATTGGTGATGAATCATGCTGCTACACAAGGGGACTTTTGATCAAGAACACATTTCTGCATAATGAGCAGTAAAGTAGTGCAGATTAATGGTGTCAGCCTTTTAATGGGACCTGGGAAAAAGGCTGGGTTGATGGATCCTTTTTGTAGAGAACAGCCTAGTCTTCTGCCTCCCATGCATGGATCAAGGGGAGCCCAAGGGGAGCCATGGAAAGGCCATTGCATCTCTCTCTGACAGGCATTGGCACTACAGTTTGCTGGTTGTGTCCACCTCCTCTTTATGACTGACCTTTTCCCCATGGAATGTGACATGGAAAATCATCCAGGGTCAGGAATATGAGAATTACCATCATTAGACAATTTACAAATGGGGCATGTAGTCAGGTAGTATTGAGCTCAATAATGTGAACCTTGATAAGCCAGGAAGACTGATGAATGGGAGCTAATCTTTATTTCTAGGACAGGGTGACACTCTGACCTGTCCTCTGCCTGAACTTTGTTACCTTAGCCAAGTCTGAAGGAGAAAGACCTACCACTGGTTAGGGCCTACCACTGGTTAGGGCCAAGTTCAAGGACAAGGCACTCCATGAGATTTGGGCTACTGCTATTAATACCAGGTAGCATTTGAAAATGAGCAGGATATTTATTACATGCACATACATTTCAATTAATAATCTCCCTACAATGTAGTTATCAATATTCCTATTTCATGGATGAGGAACTTGGAGGCTCTGGGTGATTAGTTTCCTCTTTTGAAATAACATGGCTACTAACAATATCAGTAATGATAATCAGGATTAGATCTGTGGGGTTCAGTGGTACAGCATCTACCTTGTGTGCATAAGGGCTTGGATTCTATCCCCAGAATCCCCGCAAAAATGTAATAAGAATCATCATTTTAATCCTGATCACAATGGCTAGGATTTGTGTAGCTCTCACCATCAACGATGCTCTCTTCAAAGAGTTTTTGCTGTGTGAGTTCTTCTGAGTATCCTAATAGTGCAACAAGACTGGGCAGTGTGGTTTTACCTTCTACAAATGAGGATGTTGACGTAAGATTACGTAACTTGTCCAGTGTCAGGTAGCTAATAATAAGGTACAGAGGTGGGATTTGAACCTCAGCATCTGGTATTAACTGTTATGCTTTCAGTGTCAGACTTAATGGCAACTTGCGATAAATGAAGCATTATTTTTTTTTCTTTGTCTGCGCCACTTCCTTACCCCAACACACCTCTGCCTTTGGATCACTAAAGATGAAGCATTCATAAAGATCTCTCTAAATATCACTCACCCTGCTCCACAGAGTTAGGTCTCTCTGTTCTAAGTTTGCACATTTCCCATTCTTCTATTTTAGCACGTTGCTGTGGTTACTTGCGTAACATTTTGCATTCCCTTGTAGACTTTAAGCTACAGGCAGGCAGGGGGCTGCTGCCAGGCCTTCCTTGCAGAGCTCTATATTATCAAAATCTATTACGATGTCCACATAAATTAAGTTAAATTTTTTATTTTTGTTACCGTAGTCAAAACAAATGCTTCAATAGAATATTGTAAATTTAGGAAATATGTTTGGGATGGTCTACATTATATTTTAACATAAACTACTTATCAAAACTACAATCCTCAATGTTGCTCCAGGGTGCATCAGAAAAAAAAATAAGTAATGGCATTCTTGAGTTGTAAACATTGAAATGCAACAAGATGTCCCAGGAAGACCAAATAGAAGAGAAAAATCTCTTCATCCTGTGTGGTATGCAAACAGCAAACAAACTGTGATTTCAGATACAGGCTCTCAATCGAAAGACTGTGTGCCTTGACTTGCAATCAAAGAATCTCACTGTGGCAACTCTATACAGCATGTTTAGTGTTAAGGAGAAAGTATGATGTATTATTAACGATAGTGAGTTTTTCCAAGCTAAGCATGGAATGAACATCTGCTGATGAAGAAATGAACACGATTCAATGAAGTCATGAATGTAATAAAGTCAGATTTCTACAAACCAGAGTTAAAAGTGATGCTTTTTTTTACCATGATGAAGTGCCGCTATTTCCAAGGATACTTAATGTGTGCATAAGTCTTTTCCTTGAGCAACCCTAGGACACACTGATGATCATCATTATGATCTGCATTGTACAATGGGGAAGGAGAGCATACAGAGGTAAAGAGATTGTTTCTAAAAAAATGATACATTATTATTGTTGTTATTTTATGGTTGTTATGATTATTATTATCCTTTATATTCTCTGGAATACCTGTTATGGGCTAGGGACTAGGAACTCAAAGAAGAACTCAAGTGCAGAGGGGAGTGAGGGGTTTGAGCTGCCTGGTGAGAAAAGAGACCCAGAGACCAGGCACTGGTAAAAGGGACCATGCTGAATCAGAGGAACAAGAGGAAGCTCAGTTACTAAGCTGAGGTCCCTGCATGTCAAGCAACCCTCTAGATCATTCTCAGATCTTCAGTGCTGACCTAATTCTTACAGCTGTATCCTTCTAGGATGGATTTTTCCCATTCACCATATCCATGACACTTTATGATGTCTCTAAACCCGGTGTCCGTGTCCATTTCACGACTTATTTATAACTTGCCTTTGATATCAAAAACTGTTTCATTAGACATGGCTTTGTTGATTCAAACTTCATTCCTCTCTTACATCTTCTTAATGACTTTTAAGCTCAGACTATTAATCTTCTCACACAAGTTAAACCTCTCTCTCAATATGTTCTTTTATAGATATTTCCTAACTCAGAAGCTTATGTTTCTTTTTTCTGTCTGTGGACTTTCCTGAGGACAATAATTAGCTGGAAACCTTGTTGTCACAATTGTAGAAGCAAGTGTTCCAATATTAAGTGGGGTTGTGGGCTAGAAGCTTCTGGGAATATTCTTTGCATTAAAGATGACTGAATCAAACAGTTCAATTTGATTCACTCTGGGGGAAAAAAAAAATGAGTTTCTCTCTGCATTGGCCACCATGTATGTCCAGGGAATAAAGTGTACCAAGTTTAAAATAACAGAGAGGGACATGGTGCTAGGGTAAGACTATAAACAGATAAACATCGTGGCAGACGTTTTTATAAAGATTTACAGGGGAAGAAGTGAGTCCATTAGGAGAAGTATTGGGCAAACTTTCAGAATATAAATAAATATTGAATCAGGTAAAGGCTAGATGGAGAAGAAGGGAAACAGCATTTAAGATCAAGGAGCAGCAGAACAAAATTATCAGTTGTGTTGGGAAAACACTTTCCCTTTGTTCAATGTTCCATCTTTATTTTTCATGAACATGACACATTCTTTATAAATACTGGGTCTTCTAAACCACCCTTCCCTCTGACTGTGCGAGATAGCAGGTCAACCTGACTCTGCTCAGTCAACTAACTCCTACTGATTAATTTTTAGGTTAAATGTCATGTTCTCAAGAGGATTGCTCTGGATGCATTAGACTCAAATTCTTGTACTGATGCTCCCATGACACTTGTGAAGTTCTCTTTACTTTCATCACACTCAGAGTACTTGTTTAATCCCCGCCTTCCTCATTCAAGCGTAAATGCAGAAGGATTCGGACCCCTTCTGTTTTGTTCTCCATGTATTCTCAGGACCTTCCCCACGACCTGCTGTCCAACTGCCATTTCCCCATTGGGGCAGTTGGTGCAGGGTGGGAAGTGACAGATGAGAATACTAAATCCACAGAGACAGAACGTTATAGAGGGCTTTGACCGATGTCTCACTTAAAGATGCTCCAGACACCTTCATTTTTGAAAGAACAAAGTTAAATGTAGAAGAAACACAAACACCATAGCTTTTCTTCAAATGTTGAAGGAGCTTTCTACAGGAAACGAAAAGATGTGTAGTTCAGAACCGCACATTCACTGTGATTTTTTAGCAATTCATCTTGTGAGTAGTGGTGGCGGTAGAAAGTGATCTCATAGATGTGGCAGCCTTTAAGTATTCCTAAAAGCATGAAATAATTTATCAGTGTGGATGCCCAATAGCAAGAAGGAAACAGGAGGAAAAAAAGATGGGTTGATTCATTTCTATGGTACCCGGAAGTGGGCATATGAATAAAAATACCTTCTAGGTCACCCTTGAGAAAGCCAGTATTCCAACTATTGGTCTGCTGTTTGATGTCGTCATTCATTTAATGAATGTCCAGGGCCACTCATTTGGTGTCCTGCCAGCCATTACATGAGACAAGGTGCTTGACCTTAGAGAATTCACCATCTGGTAGAGGAGAAAGACATCAAGGAGATAATCAAGCCAGCAACTGATTCATCACAGTGGCAAGGAGTCCTACAAAGGAGAGGCATAGATGTGAGGACTTGGCCAGTGGGCATGTCCCTCAGAAGGTATCTTATGCATTGGCATTAAAAGAGTATGAGTCCTCAAGGGATCCTAGTATGCCACTTTGCCAAAAATTAACTGTGACACTGACATAATTGCTTGGCCTTCTCAACCTGTCAGTCTCCCTAACCTGCCTCACCACTCACAATTCAATTGGGTTTTTTTTTTTTATTCTCATTCTATGCTCAGTGATTCTTATTAAATATTTAGTAGGTTCCTTCACTTCAAATTTTTCAGTTTTACTGAATTCTGTGGGATGGTGCCGTGCTATTGGGGTATTCGTTAATATGAAGATGATTCTTCAATGGCCTTAGGTCGTACCTTTTACCCAAGTCAAGAGCCTACACTGTGAGCTCTCACCTGTATTTACACACTCACTAGAGGTCCAGGAAATCTCAGGGCAGTCCTTTACCTGCAACCCATGTGGGAGGTTCCTTTTGCTCCTCCAGGAGAGCTGACTCTCAGGCCAACTGAGAGTCATTCCCAGTGGGAATGACTGGAGCCAGGAGCACCCCACATCCTGGGGGTGGAGTCCTCTGAAAGAGCATGAGGTAGTGATGTGATTAAGATAGAATAACTTAGATTAAGACAGAATAACACAATTCATTTTACTTCGTGTTTTTTTTTTTGATAGACATGACAGTAGAATATATTGGCATATTATACCTACAGGGAGTAGGACTTATTCTAATTATGATCCTGTTCTTATGGTTGCACATTTCTATGGCACCCGGAAGTGGAGTTACCCTGATTGTGTATTCAAATACAAGGGCAGGAAAGTTATGTTCATTTACTTCTATTGTCCTTCCTATTCTTCTCCCCTCTCCTCCTTTTATTCCTCTTTGTTTCATCCAATGGACTTCTATTCTTCCCCTCCTCACCTTCCCTTGTTGTGAGTTATCATCCACATATCAGAGAGAGCATTTGGCCTTTGTTTTGGGGGACTGGCTTATTTCACTTAGCATGATATTCTCCAATTCCATTTATCGGCAAATGCCATAATTTCATTCTTCTTTATGGCTGAGGAATATCCTATTTTGTGTGTGTGTGTGTGTGTGTGTGTGTGTGTGTGTATATATATATATATATATATATATATATATATATATATATATCCCATTTTCTTTATCCATGCATTTGTTGAAGGACACCTACATTGGTTCTCTAGCGTGGTATTATGAACTGAGCTGCTATAAACATTGAGGTGGCTGCATCACTGTAGTATGCTGATTTTAAGTCCTTTTGGATATAGATCAAGGAGTGGGATAACTGGATCAAATGGTGGTTCCAATCCAAGTTTTCTAAGGAATTTCCATATTGCTTCTGTAGTGGTTGCACCAATTTGCAGTCCCACCAGCAATGTCTAAGAATACCTTTCTCCTCACATCCTCTCCAACATTTATTGTTACTTGTATTCTTTATAATTGCCACTCTCACTGGAGTGAGATGGAATCTCAGTGTAGTTTTAATTTGCATTTGTTAAACATTTTTTTTCATACATTTTTTGACCATTCGCATTTCTTCTTCTGTGAAGTGCCTGTTCGGTTCCTTTATTTTAGCTGTAAACTTCATGATTTTTGTTTTGAATTTGTGTCTCCTTAGAACGTCTCCCCTCCTTTTAGCTCTTGGTTTAAAATAAGAAAGAACATAAAAAGCAACAAAAAACAACAACGTGGAGAGTTTCTAAATTCCTCAAGGATCCCCTGCCAAGAACTGGAGCCAGCTACTACCAGGAGGTAGAAGTGGAATCCCGGCTTCTGCTTGTCTGCTGGTGATTTACAGATGTGATCCAATCTCTGTTTTGGAATGGGTAAGTCGCCTGCATTGGGCAGAGGTTTTAATGCCTGCAGAAATCTGATGTCAGGGGATGAAGAGATGGACAGGGATGTCACTAGACCAAAAATGGCCTCAGACAAACCCCAGTCAGGAAAGAAAGGGGAAGAATTCTAGGATACGGACTTTACCCAGGATGTGGGATCCTTCTGGCTGGAGCACATTCCCACTGGGTTTATGCCATTGTCACGGGGATTCCCAATGTCTGAAGCTTATAAGAGGAAATCTGGGAAGCTCAGGCTCCTAAGAAACAGGCCTGAAGTGTGTGTGCTGGTGGGAATCGTTAAGCAGGGTGGGAAGAGGGAGCTGGGAATCTTTGAATTAGGTGGGGAGAGATTCTTTGGTCTCCTGTGTATAATACTAATTTATCTGAAATGATTTTGAGTATAATAAAAATGCATTATCCTGTATTGATCTCAATCTTTTGCCAATTATGTATCTCAAAGATAGACTGTTGTGTTGCTTTGGCCACTGTTCGAATGCCTTCTGTGACGGTTCATTTTATTTGTCTACTTGGCTAGGCTGTGATGACCAGATGTTTGCTTAAAAACTAGTCTAGGTGTTGCTAATGAAGGTACTTTAAAGAATGTATTCTACATTTAAATCAGTGAACTCTAAGGGAAAGGGATCATCATTCATAAGGTGGGCAAGCCTCTTCCAATCAGTCAAAGACCTTAAGAGCAGTTTTGGAGTTTTCCTGATGAAAGAGGAATTCTCCCCAAGACTGCAACAGTCAAAACTCTACCTGTGGAATTTGGACTCAAGATTACAACATCAGGGCTGGGGCTGTAGCTCAGTGGTAGAGCGCTTGCCTAGCACATGGGAGGCCCTAGGTTCAATCCTCAGCACCACATAAAAATAAATAAATAAATAAAATAAAGTGTGTTTTTTTTTTTTTTAAAAAAAGATTGCAACACCAACTCAGACCTGAATGTGCTGGCCTGTCCCATAGTGTCCAATGTCAGACTTTTCAACCCTTGCAATCTCATGATCCATTTCCTTAACATGAATTGCTCTAAAAATAGTATTTATTTGTGTGTGTGCATCTACTCACATATGTAATATATAAAACATGTAATATATGTATATATACACATACATGTATGTACACATGCATCCGTATAGATACAGATGTTCCTTGACTTATGACAGAGTTGCATGTTAAAAAACCACTGTAAGTTGAAACTATCATAGACTTAAAATTCATGCAATACTCCAAACCTACAAAATATCATAGCTCAACAGTTACACAGGATGCTGTAGAGAGTCAAGTAGTCTCGTGGTTGTGTGGCTGACGGGGGCTGTGACTTACTGCTACTACCCAGTCTTGTGAGAGAGTCTCATACTGCACATTCCTAGCTTGGGACAAGATCAGAATTCACAATTCGAAGTACGGTTTCCACTGAATGTGGATTACTTAGTGTACCATCATAAAGTTGAAAAATTGTTATTTGGACTGTGAATATGTATAGGCATATGTATATGAAGAATATATATTTTCTGTTTCTTTAAAGGTTCCCTGAGTAACATAATTTCTTTTCGGGAAATGTTTGCCTTATTTTGTTTAAAATGCTTTTTTTTTTTTGGTTTTGTTTTTGTTTTGTTTTAAATATTTTGTTTTGTTGTCAAATAATGGGAGCTGAGGATGGCAGATCTGGACGTGGCCTTAGCTCATTTGCCCAGGGGAAGCCAGCCAGTCTGGTGGGAATGGCAGTAATCCTCCAGGCCAGGCCAGGGCACATCTTCTCATGTGTGACAGTCAGGATCTTGGACACTCTCCTCCTAGCGTGAGAGGAACACTTTTGCTCATGGACTGCTGCCCACCCCAGGCGACAATGCTGCTGTCTCCCTGGTGGTCTTGACTTTTTATGGGGTCTTAAAAATGAGGGATTTAGAGTAGAAGGACAATTAAGGTTCCAGCTTAGCAGTTCTAAACTTTAACTTTGTTGAACATTGGAATTAAGGTGGCAAAATCTCTACCCCAGACCTCTGTGGGCCGACTTGCGGATGGCCCCATGGACTGGCTGCAGCAGGGAGCCTGGCGAGTGGTAATTAAGCCCAGATCGCTAACAGCTCAATGGAGAAGGACTGTGTCCAGGAATTCCTTTTGCCAGAGGTCCTGGGAGCATTTGCTGCAGAGAAACCAGTTTGCAAATAAGCACTTTTCTTTGTGAAGTCTCCTTTCCCAAGCTCCGTGAGCTCGCGGGCTCTGTTTGCAGCAGGGAGAGCCGGTCTTTTCATCTTGAACTTTACATATTCTTCTCGTTTAGCCCAGTCACACAGAGCCCTTTGGCAAGCCACTCTCTCTCCCACTGTGAATTGTTGGGTACCAAGGCGGAGAAGAAAGTTTGGAGTCGGCCAACTTTTCCCCCCCACAACCCTCTTAACTCCACCTCTCTTTGTGCTCCGACAATGGATTTCAAAATCTTTGGTTTTCTTTGTCATCAGGAAAGATGCCGGAGTCAAACAAAAGGGAGAACAAAAGTTCCAGACGTGCTGAGAAAATGAAAGTGCGTGCGTGTGTGCGCCTGTGTGTGTGCAGCCTCCCTGCTGCCCCACCCCCACCGGTTAGGGCTGCAACCCTCAGGAATGTATGCCATTTGGGGTTGAGTTAGTGGTTTCAGCAATGTTCCTTCCAACTTCCTGCTGAAAAGTTAACCTCTGTTTAGTCTTGATAGAAGCCAATAAACTGAACGGTCTTTGTACTTATTCTTCTGCATCCCTTGTCTTGAATCCAGTCCCCTCTGCCCAATTCCACAACTCTGGCCACTTCTCTTTTCTAGGATGGGTGTAGAGTATCCTCACCTTGATCGCCTTCTCTTACCCACTCCAAAGCATTGGTCTCACAGCAGCAAGGGGAGCCTTTTTTAAATGGCAGATCTCATCACCATGGTGCTTATGGCCCGTGGAGTCAAGTCTAAGCTTGTGGAAGGGCAACTGAAGCGCTCTTGGAATTTTGGTTCTGCCCAGCCCTCAAAGCCCCCTCTGAATCTATTCTCAGATTCAGCATCTTGGTGGGTATGTGTGAAGCATGTAGGATGCATGTATGTCAGCAACTGTGTTTTTTTTCTTTTCTTAGAATGGGTTCCTTTTAGGTAAATTCTGCTTCCCCCACCCCACCCCACGTTCCTCTGGTTCAGACCTACTGCTTCACCTGGATGGAGTAAGGAGGTGCTGTAATGATCACTGACTGCCTTCCTTCCTCCTCGGTGTTCAGCTCTTCTTTGCTCATCTTTCTGGCCAGCCAGAGAGCCTTCTGGGCAGGAGGACCTCCATCCACAACGGATAAGCCAGATCAGGGCAGGGCACAGAGCAGGTCTAAGTTAGTGTTTCTGTAATGGGAAGCAAAATCCAGCATTTTCTAGGGGATAGGAGCTCTGACTCTGCAGCGGGATTCTTCTTGATTTGAATACTGGCATTTATCTCCCGAGCCTCCTCTTCCTATCCTGTGAAGTGGGCAGAAGCATCTCAACGTCAGATTGCCCATCCCACAATGAACTGAGATAGCGCATAGGAGTGTTCAATGCATTCCTAACAGGTAATCAACCCCCCCAGTAATTAGAAGATTCTCTGAGCCCTACCTGCATGCCACAGCCCTCCACCTATCCCACCCTCTTGGTTTGCTGATCCCCCAGAACCTGACAGAAGTCACTGACTGCACGGGGAGGAAAGAGTTAAGCCTGACTCTATTCACCACAGATCCACAGGCACTAAATAAGGCTCCAGCTTTCAGGCTTTAAATATGGGCTGAAGCTAACTATAAACAGCTGTTGGAAGATAATAGCCTTCCACTGGTAAAATAAGGCCAGCCCCCCCCCCCCTCACAATAAAACCTTTCTTGCAAAGAGCTTTCAGAACTGATAGATAGATCTCAGTCTGGCCACAATCAGGATTCACAGACGGGGGCAGGGGGGAGAATTGGCATGCTTCTCAGATCAGACTGACATGGAGATAGCAATTCTATTTCCACTTCCCAAAGCCCAAACACTTGGATGCCTCTTATCTGCAGCTCATTCCCCTGGCTTTCTTAGTGGGGGAAACAATGCTGGCCCCTGCTGCTCCCTTCCTGTGCTGGCATTGACTCTAATAACTGGAAAAAAAAAAGAGAGAGGCCTTTTAGCCAAGATCTATGTGTCACCCTTGATACTGTAGCTCTTCATTCAACTCGTCCTCTCTTCCCATTTTAGGAAATTAAGTATGAATCAAAGCTCAGCAATGTGATTCCATGTGGGATTCGGGCACCTTTAGGTTCATTTCAGAATTTAAAAAAGGTGATATTCATGTTAGTTACTTCCACTCGGCTAGAGACAGATGCCTGTGCTTGATTTGGGGAATTGATTATGGAAAACATTCCTTCTTCCAGAAAGTACTCAGAATTTATTAAAAATACATCTGGTGTCAGGCACATAGTAGGTGGTGGGTAATTTTGTTTTCTTTCAAGCATGTTGAACATGTATTCATGTAAGCGAGGAAGTCACGTTGGCTGCAAATGAATTTGCTTTCAAAGAATGGTTGAAACATTTAGAGTGTTCAGGATGAGAGTGTTCTGCCTCTCTTTCTTTTCTTATTCCTCTATCTCTCCCTTTCTCCCTCCTTTCCTCCTCCCCCTTCCTTCCTTCTCTCCCCTTTCTTTCTTCCTTCCTTCCTTCCTTCCTTCCTTCCTTCCTTCCTTCCTTCCTTCCTCCTTTCCCTCCCTATTTTCCTCCCTTCCTATCTCAGGGAAGTTTGAAGAAACACAGACAAATTAAGTAACTCACAGAGTCAATCAGCAAGTTAGTGGCAGAATTGGAGGATGTTCCAACTCTGTGATTCCTGGACCAGTAATTTTAATCAGCCCACGTTTAAAAAAAAAATCACAAGACTAAATTAAAGGTCTCTGAATTTTGGGCAAACAACATTCATAAGGGATGTTTGGAGGGAGCTGTGCTTGGGAGTTTAATATTGTTTACATCTATGGTCTCAGGAGAAGCAGGAATGCCTGTTGATATCTGTCTCCAGATAATTCATAAATCTTAGAGCCTGATAAGATAAGCCTGTAAGTGCTTAATGTAAGTGGATGGATAACTTTATGGACTTGTCCTTGTCCACTGCTTGGAAGGCATTCATTACACCCATGAAAGTGCAATAATAATAATAATACAAACCCATGGTTAACCTTATTAAATATCCTGAAACAGAAACAGCCTCTGAGGAAGGTGCTTTGATGATTCCCATTTTATAGATGAGAAAACTGAATTCAGAAAGATTGTAATGTTTGCTCATTGTTACTCAGCTAGGAAGTTCCAGAGTCCAGTTTCCAAACCTTGTTTCTGAACCAGAGCTTGACCTCTTGATCTCTGTGATGCCTTATCAGAAAATAATAACTAAGCAAAAAAAAAAAAAAAACCAAAACATTGCCCTCTTGTGAATCATGCAACACAGTATCAAATTTTTTTCTTTTTACCTTTAGCCAGTCAAAATTACCATCCTGAGAAAGAAATTTACCATTACCATTTCACATGGATGACATCTGAGCCTCTGGTAAGCATATGATTTATGTAAGATCCAATTCATAAGATATGGAGATTTCTTAAAACCACGCTGTTATGGTTGGATATGAGGTGTTTCCCCCAAGCTTCTCAGTTAATACAGAAATATTCAGACATGCAATTATTAGATTACGAGTGCTATAGCCTAATGAGTCCATCCTAGTTTGAATAGATTAACTAGGTGGTAACCAGAGGCAGGAGGAGGTACATCATGAGAATGTGCCCTGGAAGAGTTTATTTTCCTTGTGGTCCCTTTCCCTCTCTCTCTGCTCCCTGACTGCCTTGAGTGGAGCAGCGACCGTCCACCATGCCCTTCTGCCACCATGCTCTGCCTCATCCTCTGGCCCGGAGCAGTGGTGTTGGCTGACCATGGACTGACCCTCTGAAATCATGAGCCAAAATAAACTTTTCCTCCTCTAAGTCAGTCTTGTCAGATATTTTGGTCACAGCCATAAAAAAGCTGACTAACACAGAAATTGGCACCAGAATGGGGGCTATAGCTGTGACTAACCTGACCACGTGTTTCAGAAGTTTCTGGAACTGATTTGCAGGAGGAGTTTGGAAAAGTTCGGAAATGCAGGCAAGAGAAGCTGTTGACTTCTGTAAGCAGAGCTTAATGAGTGAATCCAGGGGGAGCTCAGAAGTCCAAAATCTACACCGTTTCAGAGGGAAATGAGAACTCTGTTGGGAATTGCAGTAGAGGACACCGTGGTACATTCTGGCAAAGAAATTATCTACATTTTGCCCATGTCCTGGATTTTGTATTAGGCTGAGTTTTAAAATGATGAAATAATGAATCTGGTGGAGGAAATCTCAAGGCAGCACAGCATTCAGACAGTGACGTGGGTTTTGCTGGCAACCCTTAACCAAGTTCACTGTGAGAATCAGGAGCAGAAAGCAGAAATAAAGGATCTGAAAACTTGTAGTGTGGCCAGAAGAGTGCCTGTAAAATAGGGGCCAAGAAAGTTGTGGGATTTAAAGAGATTACCACCAGAAAGGAGAAATCAAGTACTTTGCACAGAGACAATAGGAAAGATGGCTTGATGGCATTTCAGGAATTTGCATCACTGCACCCCTTGCAGACTCCAGGGTTTAGAGCAGAAAACTGAGAGGAGATCATGAGGGCACCCTACTTGCACAGGGGGCCCCAGGGAGTTGTTTCACTGGGTCCTGCTGCTTGTACTTCAAAGGCCACTCAGCCATGACCCCAGCTTGAGCTGGAAGTAGACCTTGACACCATCCCATGTGGTACTGGTTCTTGAGGAATGCAGGATGTTGGAGGGAGGTGCTTTGGTGATTTGGGGTCATAGAGGATTCTACAGAGATTTCATAAGAGGGCCTAGGAGACCAGGCAAAGTGTAGCCAGGTCAGAACCATCATAGGATGTCCCCGAGAGGGTGATGTATGAAGCTGTGAAGGTAAAGCCAAAGAGGGAAAGGAGACCCCAGTAATTAAGAGATGACAGGGGAATAGATGGTCTGCGAAGGTAAGCTGCTAACTGCAGAAAGAACTAGGCTAAGATAGTGGTCATGAACACTGCAACTGGGAAGACCAAGGGGGCAGGACTTCCCAAGCCCTTTGGAGACCACACCTCTCCACCGTGTGCCCCAGATGCCAGACATGGAGCCACAAGACTTGTTTGTTCAACTGGGATTCTCTCCTGTTTTGGTCCCATTCTATGCCTCTATTCCTCTGTTTTGGAAAGGGGATATCTATTCTGTGCCATTGTATATTGGATACATGTCACTTGCTTTTGAGTTTTACAGGGGCTCACATTCAAAATATCCCTTGAGTCTTTGAGGAGACTTTGAAGTTGAACTTTGGGGCAGTGTTGGAACTGTTAAGACCATGGTAATTTCTAGAGATGAGCTAAGTGCATTTTGCATTGTGACATGGACATGAGGTTTGGGGGGTCAGGGGTGGAATGCTACCGTTTGGATATGACGTATTCCTAAAAGCTCCCATATGAATGCAGGAACATTCAGAGGTGCAGCAATTAGCTTAGGAGTACCCTAATCATTCCATTCTAGTTTGAATGGACTATCTGGGTGGAAGGTAGGCAGGTAGGACATGGTTGGAGGAGGTGGGTCCCTGGGAGAATGACCTGAAAGAATGTGGTTCCTTGTCCCTCACTCTCTGCTCCCTGGCTGCCACGTTCAGAGCAGTTCTCCTCTGCCCAGTGGGTGTACCTCACCTTAGGCCCAAATCAACAGAGTTGGTTGGCCACAGACTGAAACTAAAATTATGAACCAAAATACACTTTTCCTCAAAGTTGTTATTTTAAGGTATTTTGGTGACAGGTGACACAAAACTGACTAACAAAAAAATCTATTGCTTCTTACCTAAGAACAATACTGTCTCTGGATATTTCAAACCCGCAAAGCCATATTTATACGATGGTTCCAGCCAACTAAAGGTTCATGAAGGTCAAGGTCACCTTTCAAAAACTGATGCAGGATAACACTGACATTGAAATGAACAAAGCGTCCAAAGAATAGGGAACCAAATCCAGGCTTGGATTGAGCCAAGGACAGCAAATGTGTCTCAATATGCAGGACAGGTCAAGTTAATTAATTTAAGTTTCCCTGAGGGCTATGCTGAGAAGAGTCATGAATTGCTTCCTGGTCTTTCCGCAGTCAGCTAAGTTGGTTCCATGTTGGAATGATTGATGATGACTGAGATTGGATGGATAGGTCCGGTTGATCTCTCCAGATACACTCTTCCATGTTCACTCTTCTCTGTTCCTGACCCCACAAAAGGGTCTACGCAAGGAGTTTTCTTACCTTCTTGCTTCGAGTTGGGCTTAGCCAATGGGGAAATCATCATGGTATTGAAGGGAGAAAGGAAATGGAGGTTGTCCTGCTTCTCTCTCTGTGGGTGGTCATGGGGTGACTTCAGTCCCTGGAAGGAAGTTCCCAGCTCCATCAGGAGACCCTCCACTCTCAGCTCTCTCCCTCTGCTTCCCAACTGCTGTTTCCCCTCTTGCTAACCCTGATTGCTACACTGTGCCTCTTGGGTTTCCTCCATGGGGCTATATCATTATTAAATATCCATTTTATTAAACTCTCCTCAAGTTGCCGATTGGAAAGATGCATAACTCTGACTTACAGAGTGACCACGTAACCTGGGGACGTATTAGAAACATGGTCACGGAAGAATGAAATCGGTCACATGTCTCCCCTGGAAAGGGAATCCCAAGGATGCTCCCCTTCCCTTCCCTTCCCTTCCATTCTCTTCTCCTCTCTTCCTTTTCCTTTATTTTCCGTCTCTCCCTACTGTTCCTTCCCTTTCTCTCCCCTTGCTACCTCTTTTACTTTCTCCTTCTATTCATCCATCCATCCCTTCCTTCCTTCCTTTACTTTTTCTTATGCTTGTTTTTATAGACCCTTCTCTGATCAGTGTGACCTCCTAAGGTTGGGCACAACGAAGTATAGTGGAGGGGGCCTAGGATTTCTTGCCAAATGAGACAAGCCTGCACTCACACCCGCCACCCCCTCTTACTTCTCTCCAGGCTTCAGGCTTGGCTGGGGTGATGAGACTCTTGAGGCTTCACATTTCTACTCCATGAAACTGGAAACAAACACTACCTGTGTCACCATGTTATTACTACAGTTTGGATCTTAGCTCTCCCTTGTCCATGTGTTAAAGGCTTGGTCTGAGAGGTGGTGCCATTGAGTGGTATGAAACCCTTTAGGAGGTGGGGCCTTAGGTCTTTAGGGGTATGACCTCAAATGAATTTTGAGACCCTTGCTTCTTCCTGTCTTTTTCTTCTCTTTGTTTCCTGATCCTAAGGTGCGCAGTTTGCTCTGCTCTGTTTTCCCCATGGTGGCCAGTCAGCATGCCTACTGCAAACTCAGTGCAATGGATCCACCTGACCTTTCACTGGAACCCCCCAAAACTTTGAGTCACAATTTTCTCTTTATAAGTTAATTATCTCAAGTTTTTCAATATGGTGATGGAAAGCTGAGAAACATGATTATTGATCATGGAAAAGATAGCATCTATAAAATTGCACTCTTTATCACCTTTGTCTAGTTTACATGAATCCACAGAGTGTAAGTTTTTGAATAAGATTTTTTTTTTATCTGCCCAAATTCAGCAGGGTATCAGGGCTTCCTCCTTCCTTCCTTCCTTAATATGTGAATCCTGTTGCTTCTTCTCAAACTTTAAGGCTTTGATTCAATGACTCTTACCTCTAGGAGTCCTGAAAGACTCATAGAACAGGAAGGATTGAACCAGTAGCCTTTTATGCCATAAAAACCTCAGCAATCCAGATCCCTGGAGACAGATTCTTAAATTAAATGTTGAGCTTCCTGAAGACAGGGATCGATGTTATTTATTTCTCTATTCCCAGTTCCTGATGTACAATTTTTACACAGTAAATGCTGAGAGAGTTAATGAGTTATACTGGGCTAATGTTTCCAGAGATCTAATTTTCCCACAATAAACACCAAAGCATCTTCTTATTTTTGTCATTTGGAATGAAAAATATTATGAAAGTAAGCAAACACATGAAAAATACAATGCCATCATTTCAAGTAGAATATACAGAACATTATTTCGATTAAAAAAAATCTGAAAACATCTTTAGGAGCACAGGCTATGCCACTCTACTTAAATGAATTAATGTGTCAGGTTCAGTGTCATTTTGATCTGAACTGTCCCTGGATAGTTTTCTGTTTTAAATCCTCAACTTGTAGTTCTTTTATTGCCCACTTTCATATTCTCTCTGTTGCTGATTCTAATGTGCTGTGCACCTGGATATCAAGTCATTATAGACATTTGAATTCCATGTCATATGGGAGTGAAAAACATTGGGTAAAGAAATTCGAAGATATAGGGGTCAGGGGAACACCACCTGGTATGACTGGTCAGAAGCTTTTGTTCTTTTCTTTTTAGTTTCTAGATATTTTAAAAACCATGTCGGCTTACTTTGCCAATGAAGGCAAAAGACTACTTTGCCACTTTTGAAAGAATGTCTGGACCTTTGACACTTTTGGAAAATTATAACATCTATATTGAAATCTCAAATCCTTGAATATGGATCCTCATAGTATTTAGAAATGAGGAAGTTCGTATGAATAGCTTCAGGTTGACTCCTGAGACCAGCCATAGTGGGGCACTGTCCTCTAGATACTCAAGGGATGGAAGTGGCAAGGGTCACTCTGAGAGAGGGAGGAGGTAAGCAGTGTTCTGGAGTGAGTCCCTCATCCTCACTGTGTGTCACCAGCAACTAAAGTCCTTTCTGACATTTTATTTGCTTAGGGTGCATGCTTGGAGATGACCAGCCACCTGGTAAAAGACTTCCCAAGCCGACCTGAGAATGAGAACAGGCGGGAGTATATTGTAAACATAAATGTCATGTAAATATTCCAGTGTTCCTCAGGGTGGTATTGAAGATAAAGGTCCATCCCCAGTGCTGGCAGTGAGTGTCAAAGGCTCAAGTCTCCACATGAGACATGTCTCCACGTGAGATCTGGGGGAAGTATTTCTAGGACAACGAGAAGGATTTTAAACTACAATTTCCTCTGGACTTCAGGGTCAAACCTGAACACCTTCCATTAGGAAGTCTATGTACAGAATCAAAGGCAGTGAGCCTTGGTCCCCTCAAATCCTTCTACAGGGTTCTTACAACTGTCCCTGGATATTTAGCTGCAGAAAAGCACAGTCTGCCCTATGATGACACTATGCTTCTTTTCATCAGAGTGGTTGCCAGGGGTCTTGGAACTACTTTCAATTCTTAATTAATGATTGTCTGATGATTTGCTCTGATTGGATTTTCTTTTCTTTTCCGCTTTGCATATTCTGATCTTTCTGCTTGACTTTGGTATGTGAGAGTCATTTTCTAAATGTTAGTTCATTCAACTTATTTCTGGATGTGTGAAGCAGGAGTGTTGTAAACAACGAATGAGTGGGAAATAAATAGATAATGGAAAATGAATGAATCGTAGAACTGTACTGCACAAAGAATGAACCTTAATGTATGCAATGTATACACATAAGAACTCATTTTGGAAATCAAGGGAATTCCAGGAAGGAAGACAGACTGTGACAAGTAAGTGCAACTGTGCAGCAAATGCATAAAGCAGCTTCAGGAAGGGGACAGAAGGGAAAGGAACTGACCTAAGTAACTTTGGAGAGGAGTTGTCTGTAAGACTTAGGGTGAAACGAGCCAAAACGCATCAACACTGCACTCAAGTTGATACCTCATACAGGGGTATGGTTTAACAGTTCTGATACCCTTATGCATTCACACTGGAGTTAAGCACATGGATGGCAGATGGTAGGAGTCAGGTTTCGTACTGTTGGAATGGAAATTTACAGATAAGAATGCGAGGAGGCTATTAGAGACATCAGTATAAACTCATGGTTATCTTGATATAGTTATAGATGGAAACATTTGTAGATATGTGTTTGGGCATGGTTATATATATATATATATATATATATATATATATACACACACACACACACACATGCACATTCATACATGTATTTTTGTTTATTTGTTTGTTTTGCTCAGTCAGTCAACTGAGAAGGACTGAAAGAAATAGTACTCCAGAACAATAATAATAGTAAGCACATCTGGTACCAGATGCTGGTTGCTAATACCATTCTCCAATAAAAGAAACCAGGACTTCTTGAAGAAATGACACCCTTAGGCTAGGGGCAGGAAATGTGCAAGATATGTCTTGGGCAGAAAGTAAAAGTGCCCAAACATAGAATAATTATTTGCTCGTATTAATAATGGGATTTTGCCAAAGGACTACAGGAGTCCATTGAAAGGGCTCCCAATGGCCAAAACTGGAACAGTTTGACTAATACATTTCACTAGTATTGGATAAAAACTCAAAGGATACATAAGTTCATTCTTATGTAAATAAATGATTGACTGAATTAATAAAAGGAGGAGAAGACACAAATCTCCATGTAAGAGAATTCCATATATAGTAACTTATCTGGATACTCTGTCCTCAAGGAGGAGAAACATAATTTGGGACTCCTTAAATTTAGAGTATGCATGGTGGTTTCCTTCCAAGGACTACAGTATGAAAAGGGGAGGGGTAGAGTAATTTTTCAGTAGAAAATTACTATCTGAGCCAGATGAACAAGGTCAATATACACAGTCATAAATTATATTGATAGTAGGTACCCTTGATACCCTCTGATGGCAATGATACATTACCTTTCTGGTTCTTCCTCCCTAACACGTAACTCTCATCCAATCATGAGAAACACATCAAATTCCAATAGTGGGTCACCCAAAACACCTGACTGACTTCTCATACCTGTCAAGTTTTCAAAAACAAGAAAAACATGACAAATTTTCAAGAGGAACCTGAAAATTTTCTTAGGTTTTAACCTTTTTCTGCTCTAGGATCCCACCCACGATACCACATAGCAAGAAAATCTGAGTAAGCTCGGGACTTTAGTACATAGTTATGTATGAATGATGGTTCATTATTTGTTACCAACATAGGATACTAAAGCAGGATTTTAATAATAGGAAGAATTGTGGTGTCTACAGAAATACTGTGCTAGCTTCTTGACTTCTTAGTAAATTTAAAACTGCTCTAAAAGAAAACCTCTTTCAAAAAATGAATGAACAAATTATTATCAATTTAGCTTTATAAATTATTGAGCTACAAATTATTGCTGGATTATTATCTAGGTATTGTTAAATTGGGGAGCATGTTTTTGTTGTTGTTGTTGTTGTTTAGTGAATTTACTTCATCTCATAGAGGTTTCATGGCTGTGAAAAGTAATAATATATATAAAATGATGAGCATGGTGGATAGAACCTAGCAGGTCCTCAATGATTATTTGGAATGATGGTGGGGATGATGATAATGATAATGAGTATTGGGTTTTGCTTTAAAAAACTTACATGTTGTTGCATATTATGATAGAAGTAGGTATAAAGTGTCTTTCCTGCTGTACTTTGAGGATGGCCTAGAAGGATATTGGGTGAAGAAGGCAGAGAAAGCCTTCTTTTGAAGAACCAGCATAATCAAAGCCTAGAAGCATTGAGAGGTCTCCTAGAGGGACTTCAGTTACCTGGGATCTGCTTTTGCCAAAGCACACCATGGAAGCCTAATGGAGGGAGGGAAAGCAGGGCTGGAGTGATCAACCAACAGTGGTCAAGTCACAGGAGGCAATGGATTCTGCACAGCCAAGGGACCTGAGCTCTCTTCTACTGATGATGGCGGAGATGGGGGAAGCATTGAGGATTTTCTTCAGTACAGAAAGGTAATCACGTTTGCATTTTGAAGTAGACTCACTCTGGCTACAGTGTGAAGTGGGATTGGAGTGTGACCAGATGGGATGCTGCAAGACCTGTGGTGACATTGAAGCTGTCTGAAAAGCATGACATTTTCTTGGGGGAAGTTATAATCCTCTGACTTCCAAAGTCAACCATACTTGTGGGAAGTACCTGTCTAAATATTCTCTTTTTACGTGAATTAGCTATAAAAGTAGAAGCTAAAGTTGGCACAGAAATGCATCTGTGAGGCAGAGGAAAACATTTCCTTTATGACCAATTTTTATTCCAGTCTTCTTTCTGGGAGAGAAGAATGCAAGATAGAACTGAAAAATTGGTGAAACTTTAAGAGTTGCCATTTTGAAGCTCTCTCTCCCATAGACATGAAGCCATGGGGTTTTGTGGATCCTGAGTTTTTAGTGTATCTTTTTACACATTTACTATGGCCCATCCCAAACTAAACTTTAGAAACTGGCAAATATTCTGGTTGCTTAGCATGAGGGAAGGAACAGGAAGCCAAAGTTGGAGAATGAGCATCTGAGTTCTTGCCCCAGCGAGGCAAGGACTTACCAGGGTGGGACTTTTTGTAGTCTCTTGACATTTTAGAACCTACTGCAAAATATTCTTAAATTAAAAATATATCCCCACACTACCACTGTCTCCATCATCACCACCACTACTGTCATTATCACCTAGACCAACATCACATTCTAACTCCCATTCCACAGCTGATGGTGAGTATAAAATGTAACCTTGTATACAAAACGCTTTGAACTTGTCATCAGTAGATCATAGCACATACATAAATGTCTCCAAAATTGCAATGTGGAAACATTGATTAAATTCAATATCTGGCACATTTGGTACAGAGGAAACCTTTGCTGAATGAAAATCTGGCCTTTGACTAAGGTCTTTCACCCTGTTTTATGTGGATGCATACTTTGTGATACAAAAGCCAGGCATCATATCCATGGATCCTTGCTTTCTGATGTAGAATATAGCTTAAGGAGATGTAAGCAGACTTACACCATAAACGTTGAAAGAGCTTTGGTTCTGATGTGATTAGGTAATTCCATCCATATCCCAAAACAGGCCCATAATCTCTTAGAATAGGGTTTGGCTCATTAATCATTAAATCCACTGTAAAACAAAGAGTTTTTCATGTGTATGTCTTTCCATCCATCCATCCATCCATCCATCCATCCATCCATCCATCCATCCATTTTCTAGCCATCATGTATTCTTCCTATCATCTATCTCTCCATCATCTGTGTATCTATTTGTCATTATAAAGATGTTTCCCTTTTCCCAGTTATAGGCTCTATAGCCGAACTGTTCTTCCCATCACAGATTTCATGTGTTTTGCACATAATACCCTAAATTGCTAGGTGTTGATGCCTCTGTTCTTTCATTGCCAAACTGCCTGGGCCTCAGCCTTGAGCCAACTTTTCTTCTGTCAGGAAAGCCAGCTGCTTTTTCAGTAAGAATGTTTTCTTAAAAACAGAAACAAAACAAAACAAACTTCCAAACAACTTAGAAAAAATAGTGTACACAGAGTACTTTGTCCAACTTCTCTCTTTCAGGCCCTGTGGACCACATGTTAACCCTCTCTGGCAGAAATTTATTAACCTCTGTGTCTTGGCATTTAGTACAAGGTCTGATATAAAAAACAAATATTCATGGAGTAAAATATTCCTCTTCATTACATCTTAGAACTAGTCTAGGACTCGGATGACTTGGTGCTTTGCTGGTTAGAGTGTAACCTCTAGATCAGTAGCATTGGCACCTATGAGTTTGTGAGCAATGAGAATCCCACGCCCAACCTTGAACCTATTAAATCACAATCTTTATTTTAAACAAACCTAGGCGATTCATTTGAGAATCACTGATCTTGTCCAAAGATAATGAAATTTAGTTGAAGATTGGAATAATCTAAAGAACTTTAAAAAATATTGATAACAGTATCCCATAGCTTCAGATTTATTTGATCTGGAGGTGTTGGCTGAATATTGAGCGTTTTGAAAGCTTCCCATGTCAATCAAATAAGAGGCCAAGGTTGCAAACCATTCAGTCCGACTTTCTCATATAAAATAGATAAAATTTTTACTTCTCCGAAGTTAGATGGATACCTCTGAGTCTTCAAGGGTGCTCTGTAGAGAGTGGGATCTGAGCAATTTTATTCCACTGCTTCTTCCTAAACCTCTTTTATTTTCCTCCTTCCCCAAAATGATCAATCTTCCTTTATAACATAGTCTCCTCCCACCTGACAGCCATGATGCAGGAGAGCACCCATAGCGATGTTTAAGCTCTATGATTCTTCCCACCATGCAGTACTGATTGCAGAAAGTGTGTGCTCAGGCTGAAGAATCACATTCTAAGTATCGAAAGTCTTGGCTTCTAACAGTTGTTGTGGGGGCTACCTATTCTACCATGGGAATGGAGAGCAGAGAAATGCTGCAAGGAGATAGAAGAAACAATGTATCAAGCACCTGGGAGGAAGCAGGGACAGAAAGTGGAGTCAGTCAATTGTCAGGCTTATTTATGACTTCAGTCCTGGTCTCCAGACCCTTCCTGGGCTCCATGGCAATTCCCATCCCATCCTTTCAAAAGCATCCATATTCCTGACATACCACCTGCATTTTCCCTTAAGCCTGCTCAAGTTAGGTGTAGCCTAAAATTAGTAAAAGAAAAAAAATATCTTAACTAATTCAGTTGCTTTATTTTCCCTGCCTACCTCTCATTAACACACCTGTCAGATCATCAATGAAACTCATAGTTAGGCAACGGACTTCTACGCCAGCCATCCAAAAATAAAGGGGGATCAGGAAGATCCACATGTGAAGGTCATTATTTTTTCAGTGTCATTGAGGGTACTGGGAAAATGCTCATGCTTAAGGCTCTGAGTTGGATCTCTCCATAAGTGGTTATTGCTGAGTTCTCTCAACATTATCACCATGCTATGGAACTTGGTGCTTGGAGTGGTTAACCAATTATCCTTAGAATGTAACTAGAAAGTGGCAGGTTTGGACTCAAGCCATCTTAGTTCCACTTGAATGTGTGCTTGGGAACTTGCAAGGGTGGCTGAAGGGAAGGTGTGGCATGAAGTAGAGCTAGCAAGGTGAGCCGTGACCAGCAAGGAACGACATTCTTTGTCACGAGTGGACTGGTTATGGATTGCATTAATCAAAGGATACCTTAAAGAACATCCTCCTTGCTTTCTTTGGAGGACATGTTGGCTTGTAAATATTTTGGAGGTCAACTGGAAGATTGTATCTGTTGCTTTTATTCCCTGACAGTGGACCATGTTGTCTTCCTAATTGCAATCTCAATATGGTCCTTGTCTGGAGCCATCTGCAATCTGTATCAATGAAACAGCACCCTTGTGATGTGTGCTTTCCAATGCATTTGTGGAAATATTTGAGCAAAAAGCTTGCAAAATGTGAGAGTTACAACTAAATGGCTTTGTGTGTTTATATTGCTTCAGGCGCCTGGGTTTCGGCAGACTTTCTGGACTGACATTGGGAGCTAAAGGAATGTCCACCCACCATCCAATAGCCCACAGAATCTTTGTAGAAGGAAGTGGCTATGATTTTTCTGCTTTTGTAAACCTGGGCCTTGCACTCAGTTATGTAGGTGTTACAGGTAAGGTCAGGATCCATGAAAAGTTATTTCAGTATTTATATCCTAATCTGGTATTTTTAGGCAAGAGGGCAAATTGTGTGTTGGTTTTGTGAATTCACTAGGAATTCACTAAGCGACTGACTCATGAACCTGAAATCTCACATTCAGGAAGAGGCAGGCCTGTCTTCATTTGGATCAAAGAGAGCCTCAGGCACGAGCTTTCTCTAGTATTGCATATTCCTTGTGGGCCAAAACTGGTCAACTAACACTCCTTGAGTCCCACTCCATATCAGGTTATGTGTTATGTGCTTTCAAGTCTTCAGAAGCCTTGCACATACTGAATTTCCTCTCCGTAATACCTTCCATTCCCTTCTACCCTGTAAATACTGTTCATCTGCAAAACACATCCACCTCTTTGTCCTGAAGCCCTTCCCACCCCTCCCTCATTTTTGCACTACTGGTTTCTGCATTAATCTCGAAGGACAGCTATACTTCTGCAGGGGATCCCTCTCTGGATCCGGACTGGGCTCCTTGAACTGAGAGCCTGTTTTGCTTCCTAGATGCTCAGCTTCTTGCTCTGTGCTCTGAACAGGCAGTTTCACACACAATGGAGTCATATGATTTTGCCTGTGAAGATTGTTCGCTTGCTTTCCCAGCCTCAGTTTGAAAGCATAGATGGCAAGGTCCATGGAGAAAAACCTCTCTTACCTTCAGGTCCCATCAAGAGTTTGGGCAGATGTAGACTTAGAAATGAATATAGCCTTGCCAAGATGTATATCTATATTTTCATTTTCTAACTGTGAATGTACTCACAAAATTTCGGGTCAGACATATGTAAGGATACCCCTCATGGTACTGCTTAGATTAGCTAGTACCTGGAGACGATCATTCCTTCCAGAGGTCTGGGTGTGTAGCCTCCAGAATATGCATCTACACTGTGATCTCTAGCCAAGCACAATTCACCAGGGTTACATATATCTTTATGTAAATATATGAAAAATTATTCTTGCAGTTAAGCATAGTACTGAAGTGTATGTAAAATTATTCCTTTTACGAGCATTAAAAAGCATAGATGGTAGTTGGATACATATTTTCAGGCTGGAATATTCATGATTGCAAAATTGCATAGTTCTCAGTCTGCAGTTTCTTTTAAAGATTTTAATTCATTTAATCTTCACAATACCTCTAATGATTAGTTCTCCTTTACAGAAGAGGAAAAAGGAGGCCAAGAAAGGCTGACTGGATCAGATTCACACAGCTGGAAAGCGGTGGAGCTGGGATTTAGTGTCATGTGAGAAATTGTTAAATATGTAAATGAGGGGGGCCTCCTCTTAGATGCCATGGATCAAAACCTTCTGAGGATGGGGCCCCCGCAATCTTCCAGGTGGCCAGTTTGAGAAGACTGCTCTCAGGCTCTATTACAGAACCCTATTAGCAGTTGAGAGACTGAGCTTGGGGAAGGAGGAGGAAGACACTCACTTTAACTCTGTTGCTTATTGAACTCGGAATTGTTAGACCCACCTCTACTGTATTACTTTCAGTTTGACTGGTTCTAAAGGTCAACAGAAATCACTAGGTTGGGGGGTCATGGACCATTTTTATGGGTTTAGTTTTTTTTTTTTCTCTACACTTCTCTGTAGTAAAGACAATAATAAAACAAGACTAATCAATACACGGTATTTTTTTTTTAAAGGAATCCCATTCCCAAATGTGCCATTTATTAGAAAAGGCTTTGAGAGCTTCCCCACCAGAGAGCTGGACTTTGTGTCTGCCACGCAAAAGCTTCTCTTGGCAAAACAAATGACTCTTTCATCACCAGAGGAGCTGCCCCTCCCTTCCTTAAATTGGTAGCATCCATCACCGCCTGCCCAGACCTGGTGGCTTTTCAGTCCTGAGCCCCGGTGTGATAATTGGCATAATTTCCCCTGGATAATGTGGAGGTTAACGAGGTGCAGGGAGCTTTAGGCCATCCACTTTCATTTGCGACTCAGGACAGAAACGGGGAGCGCACAGGGACTCCGGGAGAGTGGGAAAATCAACAGGAAACAAGAATGTGAAGTCCTAGGTTCGAGGCTGAGAGCAGAGGCGGGAGAAGACTGCTCAGGGCTGGCCACGGATGGCCTCTCCAGAGTCAGAAGGAAGTCCCCTACTCTCTAGCCTTGAGAGGGGTCATGGTATGTCCCAGCATATGCTGACTCTATATCATGGCTGCTCTTCCTGGAGATCAAAACAAAACAAGACAAACGAACAAAAAGACAAACCAAAACAAAAACAAACCCCCAAACTAAACAACAAACCCAAACTTTTTTTAAAAAATACTTTATTAGTTGTTGATGGCCCTTTATTTATTTATATGTGGTGCTGAGAATCGAACCCAGTGCCTCACACAGGCTAGGCAAGTGCTCTACCACTGAGCCACAACCCCAGCACCCCCCTCCAAATTGTTTTATCGAAAAAAAAAAAATTCTGCATACCTGAAAGACCATCTACTTTCTCAGAAGTTCCAAATGCAAATAGAAGCAAATTAGAATATTTAAGGCTTTTATGAAATACAGCCCTACAGAAACATACTTAGTGATGGCTGACCCAGAGTTAGATTCACTATTGTGACTCTGCAATCTTTATACTTTAACTTTCTTTTAAAAGTTGAAAAAAGTGACTTTTTGGTCACTTCTAACAAAGCCATCATGCTCTTTTGTATTTATTGTAATGTAACCTGGAAAATTATAGGAAAACAAAAACCATGTCTTCAGACTGAATTGTTGAAATTAGTAATGCATTCATTCATTCATTCATTCAGTGGACATCGACTAGTTGTCCTGAGGCAGGTTTAGGGTTGGGGACACAGAAATCAAATGAACATTGTGTTCACTCTAAAAGGCCTTGTAAACAAACAGTAATTAATGATGCTCAAAAAGGGGACAATGGCAAAGGCAAGTCTTTGGTATTCTGACAACAGCAGGGTGAATGTTTCCACCAGCCAAAGAGAAATCTGGAACCTCAGGAGGGTGGGGCAGCCACCAGAGACCAGTGGCCAGGTTGGGCCTTGGACCTAGATGAGCAATCCTGGTCACTCATCAGCTCTGCAACCTAGCACACTATCTCTCTGGTTTCTTTATCTATAAATGGAGGCAATCATAACTCCAAGCTTGCAGGATTAGTGCGTAACCCACAAGACATGATGCTCCTAATGTAGAGGAAAAGGTGAAGTCAGACACTGAAGGAATAAGAACTGACAGGTTGCAGGTGACTGACGGGTCAAAGGGGGGGGGATGGGGCAGGAGGAAAGCGGAGGAGGCCGCCAGGAGCCGCTGAGTGACAGCTCGTCAGAAATAGATTTCCTTGCCCTTTTTCTTTTGGGGGGTGGGTGGGTACGAATATGATTGACTTTCCAATGAGCCATGATACAGTGGATGGATCTGTGTCTCTTAAAAAAGGTATGTTCACGCTCTGACATCAGTACCTGTGCATGTGACGTTGCCTGGAAATAGGATCTTTGCAGATGTAATTGGTTAAGATGAAGTCATTAGAGTGGACACAAAGTCCAGTGACTGATGTCCTTATAAAAAGAGGTGACACATAGGGAAGAAGGCCATGAGATGACAGAGGCAGGCATTGGAGCAGCACAGCTGTGAGCCAAGGATGATGCCACACATCGTCAGCACCACCCGGGATCTTTGAGGGAGGCACAGAATAGACCCCTCTTTAGAGCCTTCAGGGTTAGGGTTAGGATTGGGTGTCTATCTCAGGATTTGATCCAGTTACAGGGTACAAAGGAGAGAGATGTCACAGCAAGAGAGGCAGAGAGGCCCCTGGTGACATGTTCATTCATGTCCAAGACTACACTGACAGAACTGCCTCCCTCTGCCATGTGGCTGCAGGCTCCCGGCTCTGTGACACAGGTGGATATGCAGTTTCTGGAAGGGGTTGTCTGGGCTTTTTATGGTTTAGTGAAGAGGTGTCCAGAGGCCATCATGTTGGCTCATAAAAAATGTTCAGAAATCTATATTTATGCCTGGTAGCTTCCTGGTGAAAATAGCATATTGTCCTACAAGACAGATGCAGCCAGCCCCTTCCAGAGAGTACGGTTTTCCCTGGAAGGCCCTTTTGGAGATGGATGTGCTGCCTGCTGATTTCATCCCTGGGCAAGATCCTTGCTGAGTGAGCATCAGGTCTGGAGCAAATTGCACCCCAGTTTCTACTGCCCCCTGTCCCCACTTCCCTCCCCGTGAATGACTCAGATTACAAGGCAACTCAAGCAAAGAACTCTAACATGAAACAGTGGTGTTCTCCATCCCTAAACGCAGCTCATGGGGGGAGACCCCTTCACTTCTGGAATTCTCAGCTTTCTCTTTTATAACACAGGGTGAAGTGCCTCTGACCCTGATGCTCCGAAATTCCACTTTCAGGTCAAAAGAGAGATCTGCTTATGAACTGCTCTACAAAGGAGGGCACTCTGCAATACATGAGCCCCCTCTGGCCCTGATAAAACCACAGGCTTTGAATTCAGTAGATTCAGAATTAGGTCTTGAGGCCACTTTACCATTCTGAGCCTCAGTTTTCTCATCCATTCAAAGGAAACAATTCTGCCTATCATATGAATGTGCTTACGGGGTTATAAACATGCATACATGCAGCAGACAGGAGTCAAGGCATAACACTACCTACCAATGTAGAGATGAGTGTTGGGAAGCTGTGAAAGAGGAGAAGAAAAGCAATTCTGGGAGCTGCAAGAGCTGGTTTCAGAGGCAGGTGTGACACCCATCTGGGTATGCTCCTTGCTTGAAGGAGCTCTTTTATCCCCAGCACACATAGCACCACCACGGGCCCTCTTCCACTGGGCCTTTCTTGCTGTCTCTATCACAACTATCCCTGCTTCTCCAGTGTTCTCACTGCCTCTCACAGAGGGCATGGCATGGGTAGGCTTTCTTTCCTCCATTCAAGAAATGGAGTCACTGATGGGAGATGCCCTGGATGCCCCCTCTGGGCTGACATGTCCACATGCTTCCTGGTGGAGGCCATCTATTGCACTTCTCTCTTTCCTTGGGATTTTATCTGTCCCTTTCTTGCAATTTCTTATCACTTCCTTCTGAACCCGTCTGACCTCTGTGACAACTTCCCTGGCCCTTGCTGTACCCATGTGCTTGGACTGAGGATTCAGTGTGGGTGAGGCCTAAGTGGGGGGTCTCTCCATGTTCCTCAGTGCCTTCCTTGCCTAGTGTCTGGCTCAGAGTATCCTTCCTTCTCTCCCTCCTTTCCACATAGACCATTCCAGCGGTCTCGCATGGCCAGCACTATTCCAGGGGCTAAATTCAGAGGTAGCCAGATTGCCAGGACTGTACCCTAAGGAGATCACTTTCCCTGGGGAAGATAGTTACCATACAAACTGAAACCAAATATACAACCAAGCAACTAGTTTTGACACATTCCATGCAGAAAAATAAATGAAATCATCCCATAGATAGTGTTAGGAGAAGCTATTTTGGAAAAGGGAAGATGAGGGTCCATGGGTATGTTAGAGGGCTTGGCAAGGTGATTATAGATGGGCATCATGGGTGTGGTGTGGAAACCTGCCTCCTCTTCCTGCAGGCCAGAGTCTTCTTGTTCTCCTGTGTCTTTTACAATGTCTCATCTCTACACTTGTCATTGAATTTAGGGTCCATGCAGATAGTCCAGAATGAGCCCATCTGGAGATCTCTACTGACATCTGCCAGAGAGGTTTTACCAAATAAGGTCATGTTCACCAGTTCCACACCTTTTTCAACATGTTATAACAAGCCAGGCCCAGGATATCCCCCCAAGGTCAGTATATATTCACCCAGAGGAGCCCAGCTTTCTATGCATAAATTTTATCAGCATCTGACTTTGAATTCAATTAATTTTAGAGCATTTAGACTTCAGTATACATCCATCTAAGTTTCTTCCCTGCTCTAAGACTTGTTCAGCCCCCTGGTCATTCTCCCATACATACCCAGCCAATGCTGGTATATAATACAAGAAAATCTGTCTCAGGGTGGGGGTGATCTCGGGTGGTTATGCTCCTCCTCTGGACCAGGCTTGTCAGCCACAGGATGAATATAAACTCTGCCCAGGATTTAGGGCAAGGGGAAGAAATGGTTCCCAGCTGGAAAAACAGCCATGTCTGCTGAGCTGGCCCAGTACACACTGGGAAAAGCTCAAGTCTCAGGGTCCCACCAGCCTTTGTTTTCTTTTGTGTTTTAACTGAAATTGCTTTAATTTTTCTGATTGAAACACATTCACGCAGACCCTCTCACACACGCATACATTGTAACATGCAAACAACCCACATGAGTACAAAGTAAAGTAGAAAGTACAAAAAATAAAATGGCAAATCCTCTTTGGCTTTTCATCTTATCAGATCCCATTTTTATAGGTACTTCATGTGTTCTCTTACACATGTCCAAATAAGGACATAGGCAGTTGTACCCACAGCTGGAATCTGTTTTTTTTTTTAACATGTTATAAATGTGTATATTTATATAAAAATATTTTTCCAGTATGGGAAAGTGCTCTCATACTTTCTTATGGTTCAGATTGATTTCCCCCAAAGTAGTATCTCTTAGAAAGGTTTTCTTTATTTGGAGCTACAAATACACCTCATTTTATCATTTACAAAGAACCTCATTTAGTGGACTTATCATGATTTTGGGTAATCATACCAACTAGTTTCTGTTGGGGAGAGTCACATACAGGTTTAACTTCCGACTTTCATCCTGTTGTTGTTTTCCTCTGTGGCTGTTCACATAGCAAAAATAAACAGAATACAATAAACATATATGATATAATTATTTATATATGTGATAAGGCATCCTATATTAATTACATAGCAACATATATAGCTGCATATGTAAAATATTTTATCTATTACAACTCGGGGTAACTATAATCCTTACTCTGTCAATAAGGAAACTGAATATTTAATCTCTGCTGTGAAGAAGAGGAAATTAAAGTTCATGGAGGTGAGGAGTCTTATTCAAAGTCAAGGCAAGTCAGTTCCGTATCCTTTACGTTACACTCTACTCTGCATTATTTTACCTCTTCTTTGACAGTTTGGCACAGACCCCACCCCTTTTGTTCCAGCCCCTGCATCCTTTCTGGACACATCTTTTTTTTCTTTTCTGAGTCAATTCTTTGTCCTTAAAGACCAGTGGGAATGCAAACATCCTCATGGCTGAGTAGGCGTGGAGGTCTGGCGTCAAGCCTGGCTGGCTTCTCCATGGACTGTGAACCCCACACCCTGGGGGCCTACGTGTGTCTGTACTACTTCCCGCACAGTCTTCCCCACCAGATATCACTCTCAAAGGGAAAAGAAAAATAAACTTGGCCCAGATTTAGCCTGACTGGATTCCTGGGTGGGCCTCATACTTGTGTGGCTGAAGTCAACTCCTGACACAAGATAGAATCTTCTGCTCGTTAGAATGGGCATATGAGGAGAGTGGTCCACGAGGGCCTCTTGGCTATATTAAGGAGGATTTTGCAGCATTCAGTGTCAATGTGATATAAAACAGGCTGTGGATCCCGTGTCCTTGCTCCCTGTTACTTTGAGCTTGTTTCATAACCATCAACTGGAGCAGACCCTAACACAGGTAGTGGAATAGCCCTTACCTGGAGTGCTAAGTACCAGAAATGTTTCAGATTTTCAATTTTTTTTTTTTATTTTGGAATTTTTGCATACATATATTGAGATATCTCAGGGGCGGATGGGATCTAAATATAAGTACAAAATTAATTTATGTTTTCTATGCACCTTTTACATACAGACTGAAAGTAATTTTAATGCACTATTTTTAGGAACTTTGTACATGAAATGAAATTTCATGATGAAGAATCTTTCACTTGTAGCATCATGTCGGTGCTCAAAAATCTTCACTTTGGAGCATTTGGGTTTCAATTTTAGGGCTTGGGATGTTCAACCTGTACTTTAATTTTTTTTTTTTTCTTATTTTGAGAGTAAGTTGGAATGAGCGAGAAGACCTTCCAGGGCAATGGTTTCCAAACTTTCATTTTTTTTTTTTTATTCATTTAGGAGCTTTATAAAACCCTGATGGCCTGGCCACAACACAGAGAAATTACATCAGTGTATCTTGGGGCAGGACCTAGAAATGAGTATAAAACACACACCTGGGATTCCAGTGTCCTGCCTGCTCTCAGGGGTCAAAGGCAACACTTGCCCCATCGCCACCACCTAAGGCATCTCGCCACCACCTAAGGCATCTCCACAGCCCTTGGTCCATCACATAAGCCAACAGGAGAGCTACGGCTGCCATCTTGGCGAAGCTCCTGGACTCTGACTTGACATCCCTACTCTGTTCTTCCTGAGAGCAAGGACGGAGGGCCATCGGGGCTTAGTTTTTTAGAAGCCTCTAAAAAGAGAGATGTTGATATTCCTGAAATTCTGCCCTGCCTTCTGATCACAATCTTTGTATCAGCTCTGCCTTTTGGTTGTCTGTTTGCCTCAGAAGAGAGAGAGTGTCCCTGAATGGGTGACAGCATGGTACCTCCATGTAAGACTCAGAAACCTGTGGACCTCAGGCTGCACTAAACATACCCAAAAGTCGATTTTACTTGGTGGCTTCAAGTTTGTGCAAAGCCTGGGCATTGAGATACCAAGTACCATCACAATTGTAGGAAAGCCTGTCAATTCACCTAACATCCCACTCAGGGAGAGTCCCTAGATCTCCAAATCACTGAGAACCATCCTGCTCACATCTGCACTCCTGGGATCAGGAGGACTCTGCCCTGAGCTGGCCAGGGAAGAGGATCTCAAAGAGCACAGTGGGAAGTGGCTCCCTGCAGAACCTGGCACCACAGAGACATTCCAATCCTGCAGGCTGTCCTCACCCCACAGAGACCAACAGAGGTCCTAGAACTGGTCTGTGTCTTTGAATATGAACCAATTAATTACCACTGACATAAAGGAATAGCTGGCACCTCTTCGCCGGTGCCCTAATCAAATTTTCTCAATTTCATAGTCCACACCGTGTACCCTAGACCCAATAATAGCTATGTATCGTCAGTATATACCTTCACCTGAAAATAGCTTTTGCCATCAGCGTACACAGTCCTCTGAAAATAGCTATGTGCCATCAGTATACACAGCCCCCTGAAAATAGCTAAGTGTCATCCCAACTTCCTCACAGCGTACACAAGCATTTCTCAAAATGTGATCCTGTTGGGTACAAACAATTCAATTCAGCCTAGAGCCTGGGATTAAACATGCTGCCAAGGAATACCTGCATTCACACTTGAAAAGTCTCTTTTCTAAGCCTTTCACAGAGTATGATGAGTGTGGCTAATCTGAATTCAGAAAGTAAAGGCTGGGAAAGGAAGCGGACTATGTCCCCCACGTTATTGTGACTCTTCTCCCCATCTTGTTCTCGATGCCCAAGTCTCTGCCTGCTCCTCAAATCCTGGAGTGCCCACCCTCCTGTGAGGTCAGCAGCTTGGGCCTCTCCCAGTCAGCTGATCTGAAGCCACAGCAGAGACCTAAAGACAGCACTGGAGGACAACAGGGGCTGTAGGAGCCACACAGGGTGCTGCAGGTCAGGAGGTAGATATCTCTGCAGAGAGGCTATCTACATTAACCAGAAAGTTCTTCACTGTGGGAGAATTTTGTTATAAAGGACTAGGGGCTAATCCTTCTTCCCTATGGAAGTTCCCCGCCCCAAAAGTGAACATTCATATAATTATTTCTTCCTTGGGATGTTTGGGGCTGGGGACTTCACATTTAAGAAGAATATGTAATTATAAGATAAAATTTTATTGTTTCCCTAATCACAATGCATATTAGCCCTTTAAAGACTTTGAGAGATTCTGCAGTTAAAACAATACTTAATTTCATTTACTCAAGGATTTTTCATAATTATTTGACCAAGGAATGCTGCATCCATTTAAATTTTCTTCCAATCTGATTTATTAGCAGATCACTTTGAGAAACACTATCCTGGGAGGAAAGAGCCCTTCATTCATTGAATGAATAAAACTCTGAGTCTCAGCAAGCCCTATTCAAGGCACACAGGCACAGATAGCTCTTCTTATTGTGGGTATTCTTAGCCTCAGGACATTAGCTGCCACCTCAGGGAGCCTCAACTGGCCAAAAAGAGAGGTTTTCCCATGATTGGCATCAGACGCTTTCCCGTGACCCACATTGGTGCAGCGGTCCTCGGTAAGCCCGAAGAATCAGATGCGTGCATTTCTTCTGTCACAGTGCTGTCAATGCTAATGGGATTAGGGGTGAGTGTGAGAAAAAGTTACTTAGTACTTCATGCGTGCTCTTCTACAGTTCTGGAAAATTGAGAAAATTTGATTAGGGAACCGGCGAAGAGGTGCCAGCTATTCCTTTATGTCAGTGGTAATTAATTGGTTCATATTCAAAGACACAGACCAGTTCTAGGACCTGTGGTCTCTGTGAGGTGAGGATAGCCTGCAGGATTGGAATGTCTCTGTGGTGCCAGGTTCTGCAGGGAGCCACTTCCCACTGTGCTCTTTGAGATCCTCTTCCCTGGCCAGCTCAGGGCAGGGGACTTCTGATCCCAGGGCCTGCCCCTCTCTGTGGCCACCAAAGCCTGGGGGTGGAGCCACATGTGATTTACAAAAATAAAAAACAATGTGAGTGCACATGAGTGTAAGCAAATGTGTGTGAGTGTGTGTGTGTGTGAGAGAGAGAAGGTGTGTGTGTGTGTGTGTGTGTGTGTGTGTGTGTGTGTGCACATGTGCATGCTTCTGTGTCTGCAGCCTTCCAACAAATATTTGCAAATATTAAACATATGTGCCCATTAGGAACATAGAGGGGACAAAACAGGTATCTCTCTTGTCCTGAAGGAGAAGCATCATGGTAGAATGACAAAAAAAACTGTGTTTGAAACCAGATAGTCATGTCTGGCTTCATGATCAGCCTTGCTTCTCTATCTTGGCTGAAAGACATGACACTGACCCTTTCTCTCTATGCTTTAAACTTCCTAAAACTGGGAATATATTTCAGGTAAAGGATGAAAATAATTTAAGCCAATTTCCCAGAATGTAGCAGGTGTTTATTTAATGGTCGTACTTATTGTTATATCAATTGCTCTTTACTGTTAGCAGGAATGGGGACTCCTGAAGGACCTCTTCTAGATTAAGTAGTGAAGCTTTCTGTCAAAATGATAAGGAATTAGATTTGAGGACAGGTGGCATTTAGACAGTGTCTTCCAGGACAGGTGGTGTGTATGTGCTTGTCAGTACCCATACCCATGTTGTTTTATTACAGAAAAAGAGTCGCAACTAGCACTGACCAATGACTAACTCTGACTGGACATGGACAGAATGATGTGTGGAATTAAATAGGGAACTCCTCCCAACTGCTGTTTGTCACCATCCTTCCAGGTGACATTATCTTGAACTGCTTGAAGTGGAAGATTTCCACTGGGCGAGAAGGAAAAAAATCAAAATCAGAGGCTCTTTCAAGAAAAACGATTGAAACTAATTTGCAGTTTTCACTAAATACCATGCACAGTTCACAAAACTGGGTGGCCATTGGGCGAGAGCACCAGTGTGGCTTTCACAGGGGCTCCCCCAACTCAACTGGCCAAGGCTGAACATATCTCAGGCCACGTAAATTCTTCCTGTTGGTCATCCCATTTAACATTTACGACTTGACAATCCACGCTCAATATTCCCATTGTATGATTCAGAAAAACTGAGGTTTGCAAAGGTTAAGAAACCCACCTCCTTGGGGTCCTAACCCACCAATGCAGTTTGGCAGCTAAGCTTAGACTCATATTCCTGGTTCCAGTGTCAGAGGACACTGGAGAATTTTATAACCCATGAAGCCAGCAAGGGTGCGCACTGGAGAAAAGGCATCCTGGGGTCCGAAAGCCTGTCTTCAATGCTGGTCCTGCCCCACCAGTGATGTGCCTCTCAGGGAGTTTCAGTGTCCTGCATCCTGCATCGAGGGTCTACCTTTAGCCCCAGAGTTCATAGGACAGGAAGTGAGAATGCACAGCCAGACCCAGGCTAGGGGATGGTCTCCCTTCTACCCTTTCCTTCTCTCTGACCAAAGCTCCCTATCCTTGAACATGAGGGTTCGGTTTTACTTTCTTTGGCTTCAGAGCAGCATTTGGGAGAAGTCAACAATCCAGAGACACGGAAGACAGCCAGGCGGAGGAAGACAAACAAAACTGACACCGAGCAAAAATGCAAAGGTATTCAAAATGCGAGCTCTAATTTTCACTCTGCCATCTGAAGCCTGCCAGACACAGGGCTTTGAGAAAGCAAAAAAATAAATAAATCTGATTTGTACTGAAAGGGGCCAAAAATAACCTTGCTTTCTCTTGCAGAGGAAAACAGAAAGCTCTGCGGTGTTTTCCTTCCATTTGGATGTCCTTCTTCCTTGGCTGGGATAGGCAGGGTGAGCCTCGGGCTAAGGTCTGGAAGGAAACAATGGACCAAAACAGTCAGGGGCCATGAAGGAGATGGTGGGGACATGGCTGAGGAGTGACCAGAGCTATGTTTGGCTAGGAGCAGACAGGCTTGAGTAGCAGGCAGGCAGGCACTGGGAAAGGGGACTTCATTTGCATATGCTAATTACAAATCATTTCTAATCAGTAATGAGCTGTATTTTTTTAGCATTCCAGAATATCTTATGTGTCCCCACTTCCCTTCCCCACGGCCCCTGCACTGTGTTGCCAAATCTGCCTCTCTGGACTCTGATTTCAGGCTATTTCTATCTTCCTCACATTTTCTAAAATACATCTCTTGATGTCCTTCTCTTTGGTGCTGCTCCATCAACCACAGAAACCATCTAAATTAAATCCTGAGCTGCATTCTGTCTGTCTCTCTCCAACCCCAGCCATCTTTCCGAGTTTGCTGCCTGTTCCCCAGCCTCTGGGTTTGGTCCATAAACTACTTTCACCTGCTCCTATCTGTGATCCCAGATCCTTATCCATCTGGGAAGGCAGAAGCCTTATCTCCCTGTCTCCATAATGTCCTCTTCAGCTCCAAGTAGTTCCTTTTCCCTGAAGAAAGGACTCTTCTTAGAAATGCTCTCTCAGTGACTTGTCACTTTTACCCTGAAAACGGAGGACGATTCCCCCCACCTTAATGAAGAGAAGCCCAGGGTCCAGAGAGGAGAGAGAACCTACCCATGCTCATGAAGCTCCTAAGTCATGGGGCTGGATCTCCTCGTGATTGACGGCTGTCAAAACCACACGCAAGGTTCTCGCAGTTTCTGAAACCCCCGTGGTGAGCCAGGCCTTCTGAAATAATCGAACAGAGATTCCAGGTGTTGCTGCAGCTGGAGAAAGTTGATATTGTGACTCTGGACTTGTTCCACCTCTTAATTTTCTCCACAATAGGGAGAATCTATTTTCAGCTCAGAAATCAAGGAGGGTGTGGTAGTTGCTGCCAAATTCATTTTTTTCCAAACACATGCCCCATTGCCACACCCAGTGGAAAACCCTGCCAGGCCAAAGAGAACCCAGATGTTGAAAGTATAACCCAGGAGTGAGATGAGGCCTCCCAGCTCCTGGGTCTGGTTCTCAGAAGGAACTGAATCCACGTTGGCAGTGCTTTGGCTGAGAAACACTGTGTTGTAGGGCTGTGGGAACGAAGACCTGACTTGAACAACCTGGACCCCGGAGCAAGGGGCTTCACTCTCTCTAACGGGGGAGTGTCTCTGGGGTCCCCATGCAGGTTAGTTGCAACACTGATCCCACAGGGACACAGGATGATTTGCAGACTTGTCCCACCTCTTGCTCATGTTTTTCCCAGCTCCATTCATGAGGAAAGGTTGGCCTGAGAGCTGCCTGTCCCTAGGCTCCTGGCAAATGCCCTTGGCCTTCCTGCAGCATGGTTGGCCAGCATAGTTGTTCCAAACATTCTTTAAAAAGACTGGGAATTCCTGAGATAGGGAACTCCTCCAGGGATTGTTCCCCAAGAGACAGGCCAACAGCATCAACATGTCCTGAGGACTCATTAAAAATGCAGATTATTAGGCCCTACCCGGGACCACTGAGTCAAAAATGGGGGGGATGGAGGAGGAAATGAATCGGGTCTTTAATACAACTTCCAGTGGATTCTGATGCATGTCTGGGATTCATTGTTGGAGAGATGAACAGGGCAGGAGTCATTCTGCTCTACCCTCCCCCAACAGTAATCCACATTCTGTTCTACCTCAACCCCTCCCACAATGCATTTTCAAGAGGTTCATACAATGTACTGCAGGTTTCAGCTTCGATAGCAATTTCAAGAGTCTCAGCGCAGCTGGTGGCCTCTGCCACCTGTGTTGTAAGTGGCTCAGCGGTTCATTGTGAAGTGGATTCCTGGAACCTTGCGTGGCCCATGCAATGTGTTTACCTCCATAGAAGCTGGATAAAACCAGAAAGGCAGTGATGTCTGCATGTGCGACAGAGGGATCCTGGATAGAGTGACAAACAGGAAGCAAGCTGTGCTGGGTGAGGTTGGAGCTCCAGTGCAGGAGGCTAAGGAGCAAGGTGTGTACCAGCCCAAGGACCCAACCTGGCTGGGTCACCATCATAAAGAGGAGAGGGGAGACAGACCAGAGGGTGAGAGAGAAAGAGGAAGGGCGGAAGGGAAGAAAAAAGAGAGGGACAATTTTACAAGGGAAGAGAGGAAGAGAGAGAGGGAAGAAATAGGAGAAGTACCTGGTTAAAATTTAGCTCCCCCGCCACCCCAATCTGCATGTATGCGTCTTTCACTTGCCCTTGATGGATGTCTTGGAAAGAGTTTTGAAGCAAAGCCACTTGGTGATGCTGGTTCTTCCTGCCTAGGAGATTCCTCTTTGATGAAAGAGCCACCGTCTTCCTACCAAGGAGTCGAGAACTTTTCTGCAATACACAGGCGTTTTACTGATTAAAGAACACTTTGGTAATCATTCCCTTGATAGCACAAAACTCAGAACCTAGAGGTTTGTGGTTTGTGAATGGAACCAGTACCTTCTCAGGAGCAGAGTGGCCACACTGGACTCCTGAGGCCCCCCCAAACTCAGAGTTCCCCTGGGAGTCTGGACTCCACACTGCTCCTGCCTGAGGTAGATGTGGGAGACTGGGGGACCCACCCCATCTTCCTTGCCAGCATGACTCACTTGACCAAAGGTTGTCTAGCAGGATGCACATGAGAGCTTGCATCCTGGAGAGCTTCTAGAATATATCCCCATTGCCATAATCGGTTTGGAATCCATTTCTGTTCAATGAGTTGTTCAGAGGAATGGAGCATTCTCATGCTAAAAGACCTCCTGAGGGAAGGGGAAACATTTTGTTTTATTCAGCTTTTTTACTGTTGTAACCAAAGTCCTGACAAGAACAGCATCATCCTGACCTTGGAATTTGTTAGAAATGCAGATTCTTGGGCCCTATCTGGGACCTACTAAGTCAAAAACGGGGTGATAGAGGAGGACACAAGTCTGGCTTTTTAAGAATCCTTCCAGTGGATTCCGATGCATGTTCAAGAACCACTTTGGGAGAGAAAAACAGGTCAGGAGTTATTCTGCTCTACCTTCCCCAACATGAATCCAACAAGAGGAAAAGTTTATTTGGGGGCTCACAGTTTTAGAGGTCTCAGTCAATAGATGGCTGGCTCCATTGCTCTGGGCCAAAAATGTGGCATAACATCATGGTGGGAAGAGTGCCGTGAAGAAACTGACTCAGAACATGACCACTAAGTAGAAGAGAGAGATGCCACAGACAAAATATATACCCCAAAGGCATGCTCCCAGGGACCCACCGTATCCTCCAGACATACCCTACAGGCCTTCCAGTTAATCCCTATAAGGGGATTAATGCACTAATTATGTTAATGATGTCATAACCCAATCATTTCACCTCTAAGTTTTCTTGTATTGTCTCACACATGAGCTTTTGGAGGATGCCTAATATCCAAACCTCAAGACATTGTGGTCTGCTTCTAATGACTGGGATCACAGAAGCCATTATGGGACCAGCCGGCCACTGTGGTGGTGGAGGGGAAGGGTGGAGAGAGTTTAGCTCATTGAGAATGTTAGTAGACCCCTAAACCAACCAACTCTGCACCTCTGCATTAGCAACCATGTGACTTTGGAACTACCAACTGAGCCCCATTCTCTCTGCCTCATGAGGTTGAAAGCACCCATCTCAGAGCATTATAGACCCTGAGTCAGGCATCAATATATCTGAGACACTTAGCACAGTTCCTGACACTAAAGAAAGTGATGCATGATGCTCATAATCATAATGCTGATGACAACTATTCATCCCAGGAAGAGGGGAATGCAGTTAATTGCCTGCCACATTCATACTCTGGATATTCTGCTTCTCTTTAGGAAAATTTGAGGTTATTTTAAATTTGGCTTGTTTGAGAATTTGTCCTTTCAAGGTTCAAAAATTATAAGAATATACATATTTTTTTTTTCTAGTGGATCTTGTCATGGGTTTGTTTCTGGGGCAGAGTCAGGTTAGGTGTTCAGCACATGAACTGCTTTGGAGCCACCCCCCATCTGTCTCCTGCTTTCTCAATGAATGTGCGAAAGGCTCTGGGACCGGTGCTTCACCTTTGTGGTCCTTGCTGGACTGGATTGGGTTGAGTATTGTGATGGAATTTTCCCCTTCTTTCCCTGCCATATTAATCAGACTTGCGAATGTTCCTTCAACATGAGCATGAAGCTTAGATCTGAACTTAGATCTGGTTCTAAGACAACTTCCCATCCGAGGTATTTGCTGGTTCCCTCTATCTTCCTCTATACTGGACTTCACCAAAGAGACTGGGATTCTAATGGCATTTTGTGGTTCCCTCGTCCCTCTTTTCTACACACTCTGGAACATTTAAGGTACTTTGCAGACATTTCATCAGGGCCTGGAAGGTGAGAGAGAACCTGAGGTTGTGGTTGCCTAAGACTTCGCTGGCCACAGCTGTCCATTTGTGTTTATGAGTGAGTCACATCTCACCTTGGGGTCCATCTGTTTCTGCACTGTTAAAAATGAGGCAGCTGAACTTTTGGTCTTCAAGACTCTCAGATTTGAGATTGCCAGAGAAATCTGTTCCTCACGAAGGCACATCTTAATTTATTTATTTTCACATAAAGAGGTTTCTCTCAGGGTGAAGGTTCTCAATGTTTGAATAAAATAAGTTCTCTTCAAGTATGCCACATGTATTTATAGTGTTCCATTGTCTTGTCATCTGGACGAAAAGTCCCCCAATTTTACATAGTCGAGGTTGCATCGCTCTTTTATTTTCACCAGAGAGCTCAAGGTTATGATGTTCTCTTGTCTCTGAAAGAAAACAAGGCCAGACAGAGTAGAATCTATGAATGAGGCTCAGCGTTTCCCTTGGAGGAACAGGAGGAAGTTGCTTCATATTAGAAAGATTTATAAAAGGCTTTTTCATAAGCACTTCACAAAGCAGATTGGAACAGAAACATAATCTAGTTAAAACTAGTAAATTGCCGATACAGGGGGAATGTTGAATTGGGTTTAAGGAACCAAATGTAATCTATAACATTGTCCTCAGAAACAATGACGGAGAGTCACTTCTCAAGGAGGCCTTATTCCTTCTCTGCTGAGCACCAGGAGTAGGGACTGTGAGGTGGTGGAAGTCTCTATGGTCCCCAGATCTAGCTCTATGGCTGCCATATTTAGGATTCTTTCAAAGGAAACCTCAAAACTCTCACCTCCATTCCCTTTGAAACTTTCTGGAACATTCTCTCTTATTGTCAATTTAGATTACTTGAATGCTATTCTCTATCTGGTATGTTTCTTCTAGAAAACTTCCCTTGACCAGCCTCCTGTTCCAGGTTAGGAGTGCCTCTTGTGTCCCCACAGTTGGCTAAACTTGTATTCCTGGACTCTCTTGGAATCACCCCTTGACTTGTGTGAATCCCTCACAAGCTTGGAAACTCCACGTGGGGAGATGGCATCTTTCTTGCTTACTGCCTCACATCTAGCATTTAATGAAATGTTGGCACTAAACTGCATGCTTTGCAGATGTTAAATAAATATTTCTCTAATGAATGAATGAGTTTCTACATTCAAACTTTCACTCTTCTTAGAGTCCTGGACTAAATAGCCTTTCTCCTCTACAGGTAGACTTAAGTGTACCTTTTCTCTTGAGATACCCCAAGTCATCTCCACCCATGTACCTCCACCAATTGACATAAAGCTTATTTTCCCCTCCTCTGAAGTCAAAATTGTACACACTATAATGTAGGACTCAAGATTATGGATTTTAATGTGAAATTTTGAGTTCAAATTCAGGAATATCTCAAATATTACCTAGGGGATATTGGACAAATGACTTACCCTCTGAATTCTTGCCTCCTCATCCATAAAATGGAAATGCTATACCTGTTCCTCCAGGAGGAGATAAAATGGGCAAGATTCATAAGACCCTTGGCACAGAGCCTGACCAATCCAATGTTTACTGAAAAGAAATGAAATTACCAACATCTTTAACGTAAACTGGAATTTCTAGAATGTCCAAACCCTGCTGCTGAGGAGAAACCAGTGCTCTCAGAAAGCACAGAAAGTGTACAGTTTTCACAAAACCATGCTATCCAAACCACCATTCTGAAGGCGGTCCTGCTACGGGTTGGCATATGGCCTCTCAAAGCCCTTGCCAACTCATAAGGTAATGGTATTACAATGCCTTTGTCTCCACATGGGCAGACAGTCTTCTGAGTCTCATGGCATTTCATTCAAGTGTGCCAGCACTTCACATAATTTTTGCATCAAAGTAAGTGCCAAATAATATATTTATTGAATGAATAAATGAGAAGGATAGAAACACATCACACCTAAGATTGATAACCCCTTCTCATTGCATGAGCTCTAATTATCATGTACCTTCATCTAATCTAGGATGCTTTTGCTTTAGAACCAGTCTACATACTGGCTTCTTCTTTAGGAATCTACCTTAGGTCCTCAACCATGCACTAAATCAAAGCCTACAAACTGACACCCTATCTTTGCCCTGATATTGCCCGCATCTTCACTACATCCACAATTTAGCAAACATTCCTAGAAAGCTGTGGTTTTGAGATCTGTACTGGGTATAATGAGTATAGTAACAAATTAAAAAGGTGTGGACCTTGCTCTCACGGAGATTACACTCCTTTATAGGGTAATGCTATATTTTCTGGGAGGTCTGTATGTTCTTACTGCCTCCTACCTGAGAGAGGCTTCAGGCTACTCTGACAGTAGCTGCATCTCAAGTATATTCACTTCCTCAATTCCACTGTCATATCAATGGATATTAATGCTGGACTGAGACCAAATTCGAGTCCTCCAGGCCTCCAGGAACATAGGTACTCTCCATAGGTTACCTGAACTTGAAATCACCCAATCCCTTTCCCTTCCCCCTCTTTTCTCAAACTGGCAGCCAATACTTTTCATCCTAGACCCTCAGTCTCCTGTCACTTAAGAAATATATTTAAGTAAAGCATTTCAGTCAGCTTCTCAAATTTTTGACTTACATGTAGCTTTGTGACATACTAGACCAAAAGGGCTTTCTAGACTTAAACAATCTTCATGCCCCCATGCTACCCTAAAATAAAGCCTTCTTAAATTCAAATAGTGCCATGTTATCACTATAGCCAACCCCACCTGCAAAAAATGTAATGTGGTCCAACTGGTTATAAATTTTGCACTCATTTCCTCCATATTTACGAACATTCATAAAAAATTGAGAAATCTCATGAGCTATATGGATGGTCACTGTATAATTGCCTACAAAGAGAGAAAAGCATTGAGGATATAGAAGTGAAAGAATAATATATAATTCATAATACGGAGATGAAAGGTGGGTGAATATGAAGTGGCTCTTCCCTTGAAAATGTTTAATCTTTTTTTTAATATCAACACACCTTATGATAAAGACAACATGGCCTATCCAAATACAATCAGTAAAATACTACCATCTTTTAATCAAAAGATTATGGAATTCTCAAATAGTCCCTAGGATAAAATGCTTTATGAATCTGGTTTAAATATCAGTTAAATACAGATTTCTTAATAGTTGAGCCATTATGTAATTAAATAATATTTGTAGAATGACAACTGCATGCTCCGTAAGTGAAAGTTAGATTTAATGAGACATTTATTGGCACAAATGATTAATAATAAAACTCTCTGTGCTGAAGGTAATTTATACACATACGATGTGGCCAAGAAGAAAAGCTCATTTTAATGCTTACCTTGTGTCCCAGCTGCCTGCCTCTTATCCAATTCAAATCAATTCCTGGTTAAAAAACATCAGCCTAAGACTGAAGGGTGATAATCGTCGGGAGGGACAATGAACAAAGGTACCCTTTTAAACATGTTGAGTTTATAAAAGATCTGTGCCAAGATTTGCAATTCACATTTTATGTTGCTAATAAATTGGTCCTTTCCCCCAATCATTTATACAAATGTCTCAGGGGATGAAAATAAAAGTAGTCTCTCTCTCTCTCTCTCTCTCTCTCTCTCTCTCTCTCTCTCTCTTTCTCTTTTCTTCTCCCTCCCTTCTTCCTTCCTCCCATCCATCCATCCATCCATCCATTCATCCATCTTTTTCTCTTCATCCTCTTTCTCTCTGTACATTTGAAAAGCAGATAATTTGGCAATCGTGTAGTCATTCTCTCAAATGTGACAAATGTGTGAGAATATGATCTACTAAGACCTTGTCAAGTAGTCAGCACAATGCTAGGAACTATTATTATGTACTATTTTAGAGGCAGGGAAAATGTTGGTTTGTTTTGATCTTATAAATGGAAGAACAGCCTGAGAGGTAACTGCCATCATGGTCTTTAAGGAAGTGACGATGCTCTTTTGATTGAAAAGTAATATCGAGTCAAAGAGCAAAGTAAGTCACTTTTTTTTTTTTTTTTTGGTACCAGGGATTGAGTTCAGGGGAACTTGACCACTGAGCCTTATTTCGTATTTTATTTAGAGACAGGGTCTCACTGAGTTGCTTAGTGTCTTGCTGTTACTGAGGTTGGCTTTGAACTTGTGATCCTCCTGTCTCAGCCTCCAGAGCTGCTGTGATTACAGGCGTGTGCCACCAAGCCCAGCTAGTAACTTTAAAGAAGGACCTCAGTCCTGTCCACATGGGAAGACCCCTCCTGACCTGATCACCTTCTACAAATACCCCTCTTAATACTATCACATTAGCCAATTTTTTAACCCCAAACCAAAGCGACTTCTTTCTATCTGTGTTTTACCCTCAGTGAGTCATTACATGCTGTACAGCCTGTTTCCTCCTCAGCAAAGTGGTGATATTGACATTTCTCTTTACCTTCTGGAACACTAGAATTCGGTGACTGAAGACTGTGTTCTCGTTGCCCACTGCCCAGACTCCAATGGAGTATACACCATAAAGTGCCTTACCTTTCATGTGCCACGTATTTCATGCAGGGAACATACCAATGATTAATATTGGAAGAATTAATGGATGCATTTATTGAACTCTGAAGCCCGTTTCAATTACTTCTATGATGTAATTTCCACAAGATGGAAAGAAGTATCACGATTCTGGAGACAATGCACCCTTGTTAGAAACAGTACATTCAGAGCATCCAGTCTCTCTGACTTCAGTCCCTTCCAGAGAATTGCCACAATATTAGGACATGATAACTGGCTGTCCCACCCTCTCTGAAGTGCGTCTATTATGAACAGCCACAGCTGAGAGTTAATAGTTGCCAAAATCACCATTTGCAAGTTGGAAAACAGACTCAATAAAAAGCGAGTCTGGATTTACCATGAGGTCAGTGTTTCTTCTCCAAGTCCAAGGTTGGAGAAGATATTAAAGACGATTCAGAAACCTAGAAGACTGGCCAGAGTTATTGATTTAATAAGGAATACTGGTGAAGGAGGGCCTGGGGATTGTGGAAGTTAAATTAATAAATATTATTTGTTTGCATTTTTTACTAAAATTCAAATCAGGGTGTCAGTGGGGTAGAGGGGCTACAGATTTTTATTCATTCTACTTCATTTCAAATTTCAAATTTTCAGGCGATGGTGTCCAATGCTGACAAATTTGTGAAAACAGCATTTTCCCCATAATGCCAAATACCTCCAAGAGGCTTGAGAAAATATACTGTTGAGAATGGTTCTCCCGGTGGATTTTGGGGGGTTTTGGTCGAATCTCCACCTCTTGGTAGCTGTATAACCTTGGGAGAAAAATCCTTAATACCTCCCAGCCTTGATTAATTCGCCTTTAAAATGGAGACAAGTATAAAGAGCTTCCACTTCGTTATTTATAAGGATAAAATAAATTCAGCTTCTATACCTCTAATCTAAGGTCTTTGCTAAGACACCAATATTGGGGATACGTTCTCACTTGGTATGTCCCGACATCACCTCTTCTATGAAATTCTGGGTGCACCCACATGCGCACAGGCAGGCATACACAATTTACCTGAACCAGTGGGGTTTTCCCAAGAACCAAAGTCACTTGCTTGCACAGGAAGAAATCCATTCCTTATAGGGCATTGATTTGGGAGACCATTTTTTTTTAACCCCTGAAATGAAAGGGGATTCGGACACATATTCTCCAGTGAGCACTAATTTCAACATTCATCAGTCAAACTGCAGGTCGGTAGGCCCGACAGACCCAGCTCCTCATTGCCAGTAGAAAAGCAAAATGGATGATCTCATCAAGAAAGATCAGGGCCAATTGCACTGCATGAGCAGACAGGACATGCCCTCTGTGCTTACCTTCTCATGGCCCCAGCCTTTCAAAATGGGCCTGAAAAATACAGAGGAACACCCAGGTCATCACTCAGCACTGTTTCCTTTTCTGTCTGAGAACACAGCTGGACAGTGGTTCTCAGGCTCCCCGGTATGTCAGAGGAGCTGAGAGCTGAATTATAACTAATGGAATGAAGCAGAATCAGAAAACCTCCCCAGAACCAGCCAGTGCAGCCTTCAGTAGAATGAGAAGACCCTTCTGGAGTCTGTTGGCAAGGTGCAGAGCATCCAGTGAGGCCCCTGAGACCCAAGAGGACAGCAGAGCCACCAGGGTCTCCATCTCAGCACTTTGGAAGATTATTCATCAAACACCCGATACCATTTTCCATGTGCAAGAAATAATATACGCTTAGTATATTAATGCAACTGGGGTTTGGGGCTTCTGGGCTACAGCATTCAGCTCTCCCACAATGCAACAGATCAACTTGGATCTCACCCAGCGATGACAGGTGATAGACAATTTAGCAAATTTCTCCCAGTGTTAAGTACACTTGCAAATGAAAACAGGGTTCACTGACAACTGCAGGTATGGGTCTTGAAATACAGAAGTGGAGTTCAGAACTCAAAAGCGCTGCCTGTGGAGGCATCTGTTCCGTGCACAAGACTCCCCAGGCCTCCTGGGGGCTGACAAAGCCTTGGCAGTCAGGAAACTTCCCCGGCCAAGCCCCCTGCTGCCCTAATCACTGCTTCCAGAAAATGAGAGCACCTCCACAAGAGTATTTTTAGATCAGCCTAATTTCTAGAACAAACCACATCCGAGTGCTCCCCCTCCATGTGCACACAGTTACTGATGCCTCTGCTATTTAATTTCCATTATTAATATTTACCACAATATGATTAGTCTAGTTCTGAGGCTCTGGGTTAGAACTTATTATATAGTTCCCAAGCACCAAGCCCGTGAAGAAAATATGTTCATTCTGCCTCTTCTCAGCCATTCTTAGTATGGCACTCTTCTTTCCTTGAGTATGTGCCCTTTGCCGTGACACTTTGCGGTCTCGTCTCATGGAAGAATTCACTGATCACCCTTTAGCGGGCTGAAGCACATTTTTCTAAGATCTCATATGACATTTGATGCTAACAAGTCACATAATTTTCAATGAGAGGATACTAGAAATATTTCAACCAACTTCTCCCCGACTGCATACCTCTTAAAGGCAGGGATTGATCAGAATGGTTTATTTCCCGTGACAAGGACACAGCTTGATGTATCCTTTTATTCACATTTTAAAAAGATTCACTGAGCACCTGCTTTGCCCCAGGTATTGTGAAAGGTACAAGGTAGTCAGTGGAGAACAAAGAAACCAAGCATCCTTGTTCTCAAGGAGCTAACAGTCTAAAGAAGGAGATAGTTATCAAAGATTTGCTCAAATAAACACATCATCACAGATGGGTTCAGTGATCTGGAAGAGACAAGTGTGTTTTTGAGAAGGCATCTTACTGTCTTTCCAAAAATAGACCCTTAGACAAGGGCTTGAGTGCAAGTGATTATTTGGAAGAGCAATAGGAAGTGTGGACAGGAGACAGGAAAGAAATAAAGATTACGGTCAAGAACAGATCAATGTTATGGGCCATTGAAGTTCAGCCCTGCTAGAGCCCTGGAGGTGGTACAGAACAGGTCTGTGAATTACCCTACTTTGGGGCAAAATCAAACCCCCATGCCTCCTTGGTTCAGGAGGGCTTATGATTGAATCTCTGAATTTCTACTTTGTCCTATATGGGTGGATCTTATTCCTAGAACCAGAGATACATCAGGGAGTGTGAGGTGCAGGGGATTGTCTGTGGTTTTTCTCTGGAATAGTCCAAGGGAAATGGACAATTGGTAGCATCTTCTTTGGTGTAGACATCAAAAGTACTTCCTGGTCCCAGAACAGGGAGTAGGGGAAGTATGTGCTGATCACAGGCCTCTGTGCAGACAGCTCACTGATGAGGTGCTCCACGGGGATGGACACACTAGGCAGAAATGTATTAAATTCATCAGGATGAATGTGGTCCATGGGGTACACACATGCAAAGCCATATAGGGAGGATGAGGATGAGAGGTTTGGGGGTGCACTAGGTCAGCCAAGGACAGCCTCCTGGCCCTTCTGTAAACCCCAAGAGCAATGGGAGTGGAGACAAGAAAGTTCTTAAGCATAAAGTGGGTTATCTGTTAAGATCTGTGTTTGGAAACAGTATTTTTAAGACCAATTTGGAGCAGCAAGTTAGTATTGCACTGAGAGATGAGGGAAGCTGCATTAGGAGGAAGGGGGTAGAAAGCAGGAATATCAAGAAAGTTAAGTATGGAGGATTGTTGGTTGTGAAGGGCAAGAATGATTGCAAGGCTTCTGGTATGGAAATAGAGTCATTGGTGAATCAGCAAACCCTGAGTGAATGAGCAGAACTGGTAATCAAGGGTTCAGTTCAAGTCATGGTGAAAAACCCAGTTTTGAATCAGCCAATGGGAAATATGTCAAAGCAGGCAGTTTAGAATTACCTGTATGGAGTGCACCAAACAGGTCTTACCTGTAGAAATACATGTGATTTTTCTATACCCACATGGCTTCAGGCATGTGAAGGAGGCCATGTGGATTCCTGACATAGTAAAGGAGCAGAGAAGGAGGACTTCTTCCAGTCTTCTTGGCTGTTTTCTGAGAACTCAGGGTTTATCATTATTCTTTCTGAACCCACAATGGTAAACCATGAGTTCTCAGAAAACCCATCCCTATGGATCCTGTGGTATCTAGGGTGGGTCTCAGGCAAAGCTCAGATAGCTAAGAGAGGCAAATGGATAGGTGAGTGGGTAGATGGATGAATGGATGGATAGATGGATGAATGGATGGACAGATGGATCCTGAATGCTAGGGTCCAACATAAAGACTGAAAAAAGCAATAAGCAAGAAAAAGAGGACTGAAGGGGGAATGAGTGATTGATGGATGCATGACAGAATCCAGTGGCCTTTGTAAGAATGTCTGATTGTTTTTTTGTGCTATGTTATTACACTGAGAGCTGAATAAGATTAAAAATGGAATAACTGCACATGGAGGGATATCCAGACCTCTGGTTGAGCTTTCTTAATGTATGGGTGGATCTTTAAAGAAATTTTAAATTTATTCAGAATCAACTACCTTTGGTTGAATGATGCTGCAGCTCTGATAATCCTCATAATCTGGATATTAAATTTTTAACTCCAACCCAACATTCCCAGAAATCTTTTATTCATCCTAGAGGTGCTGATGTAACATAGCCAAGCCTATAAGTGGAGCCATCTTGGCAAGTGGAGAAAGGAATGTGATGTATCTCCCAGGGCTGTCGGGATAGGACAGAAGAATGAACTGTTTATATAGATGTGAACATTTAAATATTTACTTGTTTTTGCATCCTGCTATTTTTTACCTACCTGTATTAAATAACCACACATTCATTTTTATTCATTCATTTATTTGTTCAATTAATATATATTTATTGAGCACCTACTAGGTACTGGTTCTGGGAATCCCATGGTGAGCAAGAGACACTATCCCTGCCTTGTAGGGATTTCCCTAGTGGAGGCCACAGATGCTCTGTATATACATAGAATTGTGATACTGCAGAGAAGGAAATGATACAGAGTCCCATGAGATGACAGAGGAGTAGAGGTAAAAAAGAGGAATGCTTAACAAGGGAGAGGAGCCTCTGCCAAGGCCAGCATGGGACACAAGTGTATGTGCCACTGAAGAATTAGGCAAAGTACTAGGGATGGAGGAGCACAGAAGAGCAGCAAGAGCTTGGCAGAGAACCAGGCTGGAGCAATGCACAAGGGAAAGACACACAAAATTCTCCCTATATGCTGAGAGATACCTAACCACTAAGCCACATTCCCAGCCTCCCCACCTGCCTTTATTGTGACCAGGTCTTCCTAAGGTGCTTAGGGTCTCCCTACGTTGCTAAGGTTTGCTTTGTACTTGCTGCCCTCCTGCCTCAGCCTCCTGAGTCACTGGGATTCCAGACGCATACAATCACACCCAGCTAGACAATGTATTACAAATTTCAAAGCCTGTTCATTGACAATAGTTTAAGTGGATTTTATAGAGCAGGAAATAAAAGGCCAGAAAATTCTTGCATGAAACAAAAGACACTTTAAGGAAATTCCTAATCTCTGCATTCATTTATTTTGTCAACACTTATTTATTGTGTGTCTAGATGTGCTGGAAGCAGGACACCAAATCTAGCCTCAGCTTTCAGGGGACCTTGCCGAACAGAGAGGCTACCTGTCTTCTCCTGCTGCCCTTTGGTATGTATGAGCAGCAGGAGATATTCAGGTGGATATGATTGGAAGCTCACTCCTGCTAGCCACCATCAACGTGACCTGCTTGTTCTAATTCATGGGGCCGTGCTAACTCTGCAAAATGGGAATCCCCATAATCCTTACCTAATATAATCTATGTGGAAGAGTGGGAAGGGGCCACAACAGCAACAGCAGGTTATCAGCAAATGTTAATTAATATGAAAATAGAAAACTGGATTTTTATCAGAGATCACAGAAGATATAACAGGGATGGGGGCTATAAGCTACATAAAGGTCTCCTGCTATGATATAAAGAAGATGGTTCTCAGGAGTTAACCTGCCCAAGAATGGAGTCAGCTGCTCTTGGGTTCAGAGAGACCTCTGTCTCTTCAAATATTCAAACTCAAATAAGAAAAAATCTTCAATGTGGTTAATAGGGAGAGGGTTAGAGGGATATTAGCATTTTGTTGCAAGTTAATTGATCTTTAATATAGGAAAATTTTTGGTCCCAAGACTTCTCTTGCAGTAGGGAAAAGAATTTAAAAAAGAAAAGAAAATAGCTCTTTTGGTCATCTGGGGAAAGGGACCAGATCCTTGTGTGTCAATCCTGCCTTTTCTCCCCTGGTGACCTCCCCACCTCCTTACTGTGGCCATTATGGAAATGTGAGAAAATCCTGGGCTCCATGATGAGATGTTTTCTCCCAGATCTTGTATTCCTGGGGTCTTTAGATGACCCAATCCTACTCAAGTCTAAAGTCTAGGCCAGAAATGGGCCATAACAGCTTCTTTGGGTGGGATTGGGTTTCGCCCAGTGGTTGTGCCTGTAGCCCGGGGCAGGGGTCTACCTGCAGTGGAGTAGACCTTCATGCTTCCTGTTGAGCTGAGGATTCAGGTCCATTTCCCTCCTGCTTCCTGAATCCCTCAGGCCCTGCTCATGAAGATGTGGACCATGATCCTGGATGCTATGCAAGATAGCTCAGCTCTGCAGTACAGCTGGAAGCCGGGACCTGTGTCACCCTTGGCCTCCTGGATGGCAGGGCTGGAGGTCTAAGTACTTTTTTGTTTTTCTGCTGAGAATTTTAGGGAAGATTGGTTCGTGAAGCTTTTCTGCTTAAAAATTTGCCAGATTTGTCCCTGAAGGACCGAGATGATAAAAATGTGATCCTTGACTTTCCTTTCTCTTTTCCAAGGGGGTGTCATGCTCCCCTGGTGGGACAGGAAGCCTGATGTTCTCTCAGAGGTCTGCCTCTGCCCTTCAGTGTCTGCCTTGCTGAATTCTCCAGGAAAAGGCACCTGAGCAGTGTGTACTTAGAATAACCAACTGATGGATGTCACTTCCAGAAATGACAGAGCCATGGCAACACAGGCCACTGGCTTGGGGACATGAGTTGGAAGGACTTAGTAGTAGGGGGCATGCGAGGTGAAGGCCACTGCTTCTGTGGATTTTTTTTTTTTTTGGTTTTGTTTTGTTTCAAGTGAGTATATTAAGGATCCTTGGAAATTGAAAAATATATAGTATTTTCTTCTCTTGCATTTGGATTAAAATTAAGATCATACATTTATTACCTGTGTTAGTTAACTACTCTTGTTTTCTTCACCTATAAAATGGTGGGCTATCAGAAGAAATAAATAAAGCAGCTCACTGAAAACATTTGATATATGGCATGTGCTTCATAAATAGAAAGTTTAACTTATATTATTTTATCTAACTTGAACTAGGGAAGTGTGAAGATCTGTTTGGACTGCTCATTTAGTCATCCTTTCATTTATTCATGCATTAAGCATAATCTTGTATCTCCAAAGTCCTGAGTCCCAAACTGAGGATAATAGGTGGAAAACAATCTCCCTTGACCTGCCAGGACTTCTGGTCTACCATTTACTTGCGTTGTTGTTTCTGGGGAAAAGTCTCAAGTGTCAGGCAAAGTTCAGAGATTTTATTTCCTCTTGTAGCTTTATGACTTTCAGACTGTTCCCTCAAAATTGCACTTAATTTTAACTTCATTAACTTCCTGTTCTGTCACAACAGTTGAACAAGGATTTCTCCATGAGCAGTATTCAAATCAGCTTTTAATGAGCTATTTAATTAAAGGCTAATTGAGGTGAATTCATTAAAGATTTCTAAATTATGCTTATCAGGGTAGCTATGTTTTAAGATAAGTTTTAAATATTTGTTTTATATTGCATTGTTTGATCATAAAAGTATGTATAAAATTACTTTAAAATTGCTAATTAGAATGTGGGTGCATTTTTTCTTCCTCCATACTTAAGTGGGACACTTACCCAATCAATTTAATATATGTTCTGTGTTGAGCTAAATGATAAAAGAATACTAGTGTCTATGGATAATGCTCTGAAAAACTGGTCCATGAAAAATTTCCAGGTAGGGTATTATTGGGCTGTCTTTGATCTGATGTTTCAATTGCAGTGTAAATTATTACTCATTAGATGCAAGGTTTGCACCAAGCCCTGATGACTCTTGGGTTTCCAGTTGACCTTGTAATAATAGATACTGCATCTTCCCTATGCCAGTGCCACTCAGGAAACAAATATGCAAAATACAATATGGCCTTCTTGACTATACCAAGGCAGCCAAATGGGGATAAAAGTGTAGCTCAGAAATATGTGTCGTAAGTCTCCTGCATTACTGGTATAGTTCAGGACACTGAGGATACAGATTAATTAGGGCCCATGATTTAATGGGAGAAAAATGAGTCACTGTATGCTCTTTAGTAGTCTCCTCTGGTCTGTGATTTTCATTACAAGGTTTTACTTACCCCTGGCCAATGATGATCTGAAAACATTAAATGGAAAATTCTAGAAAGTAATGACTGATGTTTTAAATTGTACTCCTTCCTGAGTAATATTAAAAAATCTTGTGACATCTCACACTGTCCCACTCCATAGTGTCTTGAAAGTGAATCATGCCTGAGTATCCATGCTGTATATGCTACCCACCTGTTAGTTACCTAGCAGCTGTCTGGGTTATCTGCAGTTTTACAGTGCTTTTATTCAGATAACCTTTATGTAGTAGCCTAATTTTACATCACAATGCCTGCATCATTCACTTTATGCTGTTTCATCATGTAGGCATTGTATCATCATTTCACATCATCTCAAACAGAAGGTTGAGTACAGCGTTATAAAGTATTTTGAGAAAGAGAAAGAGGGAGAGGGCAAAGAATGCACTTTCACATAACTTTTATTAAAATACATTGTTTTAATTACTATTATTATTGTTAATCTCTTACTGTAAGTAATTCATAAAGTAAGCTTTATCCTACATATGTATAAGAAAAATATATTCTACATATTTCAGTCCTATTTGCAGTTTTCAGGCATCTGCTGAGAGTCTTAGAATATTTCCCACGGATGTGGAAGGATTAGCATATCCTATGCCATGACATGTTTGTCCTTTAAGACCAGGACAAAACCTCATGAGATCTTCATCAGAATAGTGGTGTGCTAGCTTGACCTGGGCAGTCAGGAGCAGTCCTATGAGTGATGTGATTCTAAACCTTGACAGACAAATAAGGATTACCCTATCAAAGAAGTGGAAAGTTAATGAGTGACAAGAGAATCAGCAAGAACAAATCAGATTAAGTGGAAGAACATGACCGAGTTGAGGTTTAATGTGAAGTTCTAAAGGCACCATACAGGGGCAGAGAAGAGAGATGGAATTAAAGAGGGAATTGGGACAGGTAGACCCTCAAGGGCAGGTTGACAATTGAAGCTTATAGTTGAACTCTAGGGTTCTATAGGGTCACTGAAAACCTGTCCCCAACCTTCTAAGCACACACACACACACACACACACACACACACACACACACACACAGTTACACACACTTCACACACTTGGTTGAAGAACCTTAAGAAAAGGAAGTGCAAGCTTGGAATCCACATTTTATAGTCCTTAGTGTGGTGGGCAGTGTTGAAGCTAAATGTCAAGGCAAAAGTAAGAGGAAAGGAAATGAAGATTTTAGTTTAATTGGAAATTTTTGTACTCATTAGGCAAGAAGAAGAACAGCTAATGGATTGTTGTATATGGTAATAAACAAGAAGGAAAAGTGCCAAGAGAAAATTAAGAAATACATGTCATAAGGTTATGGAACTTGGATTTAGAAAAGAAGTAAGAAGGACATTGGATCAGATTCTCGTCTTGGGTTTCTGGGTGGGTGATGGTTCCAAAAACCAAGACAGATTCTTGGTCACTACATGCTTGGAGCACTCTATTCAATGCTTGTGCTTCATTATAAGAGAGAGACAATGAGGAGCTTGGATCTTCAGGCACAGAAATAAGAAGACTGGTGAAGGTGCTGACATCATTTTCCACATGTATCTGCTAAAGGATATGGAGCTATTAAACAGGAAGCTGTAAATCTGTGAATGGCTGCCATATGCAAAGGCACGAAGAAGTAGGTGAATGTGGCAAGATAAAGCTAATTTTTCTTTCTTATATCAAACCGAACCATGTGAATGGATTAATGGTAGAACAGAAAAAAAAGTATTTTGAAGCTATGAGCAACTCATCCTAGGGAAGATACAGGAGGAGGTTAGGGCACAATTGTTCTAGAGGAGATTCTTTTCAGGATAAGTTGGAGGGCGACTTCAGACTTACACGCCACAATGGCTCCACCCAATGTTCTGATTGAACAGTTCTGTGAGTCCCTGATGGCATTAATTAATCAATCATCTGGGCCTCTCTCACAAGAAATGACTCTCGTCTTGTGTGTATACACATGAGGTGAATGGAGAAAAACCACATTATAAATATTGCACACAACGGTGCTTGACTAATGTTACAAGCCCAACTACTATCACTTTCCTTTCCAAAAGCATCTGCACAATTTACCTACTGAGATGTCCAAAGACAGAGTCTTATTTAAGAAGTGAAAAGTCTTGAGACTTGAATGAGAAATATGAGATTGGAATATGAATGAGAAATACCAAGACCAGCCGGCCCTTTTCTTGCCTTCCTCTCACTCAAATAATGAACGTGCAATCCCTGTGTTTGAGAGACGAGAGGGGAGAATGGAGCATTGGTCACTTTACATGCCGAGAAGAGGCTCCCTGGCACACATGTCCACATTTCATGTGGGGAGGTCTTCTACAGAGGACGGATAATGGAGATGAGAGGCCTGGTTTTTATCAAATTTATAGAAAATACAGACTTCTGACAATAACTACCAGGCTGAGTTCATTTATTCACTAGATTTCATTAACTTAATCATTCATTCATTTCATTCATTCATTTATTCATTCACTTATTACAGAAATAGCATTCTGCTTCCACTCCATCCTGATGTCTTCTGCTCCTCTCTGACCTCATTTCCATTACTTCTCTTGGCTGGACACTGTAGCTGCTCCTAACTGGCCTCTTCCATCTATATTTTGCCACCCTAATCCCTTCTCCATATTTCTCTCAAATCAGTGGCATTAAAAATAATTAAAACTAATGACTGGCTTATTACCCATCAATGGCTCTTGTACACCTAGATTGGAGGATGCAATCACACTGACTTTCACGGAGGACTATGGCTGAATTGTGTCCTCCTCAAACTCATATCTTAAAGACTTAACTCCATAACCTCAGATGGTGACCTTATTTGGAGATATGGTATTAAAAGAGGTAATTAAGTTAAAGTGGGATCCTTAGGATAGGTCTCAATCTGATGTGACTGATGTCTTTATAAGTAGAGGGAATTTGGGTGCAGAAAGGAAGGCCAGAAGAAGCACAGAGAGAAGAGGGTGTCTATAAGCCAAAGAGAGAGGCCTTAGATGAAAACAACCTCCATGACATCTTGACTTGGGTCTTCTAGGTTCCAGAACTGTGAGAGGATAAATTTCTGTTGTTGGAGCCACCTAGTCTGCAGTACTTTGTCATGGAAATCCTAGCAAACCAACACATCAAGTGCCCAGATCTGACCGTGACCAGGGGAGCTCCCAGACGCAGAAAGTGCCCCAGCTCACTCAGCCGGCCTCCAGTCTTGTATGCAATGTCTTCTTTCTTTCTTTCTTTCTCTTTCTTTCTTTCTTTCTTTCTTTCTTTCTTTCTTTCTTTCTTTCTTTCTTTCTTTCTTTCTTTCGTACTGGGAATTGAACTCAGGGGCACTTGACCACTGAGCCCCATCCCCAGCTCTATTTTGGATTTTATTTAGAGACAGGGTCTCACTGAGTTGGTTGCACCTCACTTTTGGTGAGGCTGGCTTTGAATTCTTGATCCTCCTGCCTCAGCCTCCCAAGCTGCTGGAGCAAGCCATTGCCACTATGGCTGGCTGCAATGTCATCTTTCTAGGAATGCTTTCTTGACCCCAATCTGAATGCACTCTTTTCCTCTGTGTTAAAATAATAATAATAATAACAACAATAATAATAATTGGTACTTTATAATTATACATCATAACTGAATTCATTGTGACATATTTGCATATGAACATAGCATAATTTGGTCAATTTCATTTCTTTTTTTTTTCTAAAATATTTATTTTTTTTTAGTTGTAGTTGGACACAATACCTTTATTCCATTCATTTATTTTTATGTGGTGCTGAGGATCAAATCCAGCAATTTCATTTCTTAGTAGCTCTCCTTTTCTTCTTTTCCTCCCTCACTCTGGATCCCTTCTTATACTAGTCACCTTTCTAAAGGAAATACTAGTTTGATGTTTGTTTTGTTTGTTTTTCAGGACTGGGGGTTGAGCCCACGGGCGCCTCTCCCTTTTTTTTTTATTTTTTATTTTATTTTATTTTTTTTGAGACAGAATCTCACTAAGTTGCCCAGGTTGACCTTGAATTGTGATCCTCCTGCCTCAGTCTCCTGAGTGGCTGGGATTACAGGTGTGCACAACTATGCCCCGTTTTGCCTCCTCTCATTATCATCTCTCACAAAGCCTGGTTCATTTCCTTTCTTATCATCTCCACAATTATCTGTGAATTCCAGTGTCCCCTGTGCACTTTAACCTCTGTGAGGCCACAGGCCATGACTGTCTTGTTTATTATTATACTCCCTGGGTTTAGCACCCAGGCCTGGCTCAGAGTAGACCTTCTCTTGATCTGTTGAAAAAAACGAATGAATGAACTACGGACGGACGGCTCAAGTGGCTCTCATATGGCAGTCATTAACCTGGCATGACACAGAGAGAGGTGGCCTGACAGAGTGGGACATAATCCTGCAGGTAGGGCTGACATCAGACGGGTCAACATGATGAATTATAATGAGTGATGACTTGGAGGAAGTTTCCCGGACTTCACAAACCAAGACATCTTTGTCTGTCTTCCTGGGCCAGAGCATTTCTGTAGCTGCTTGGTGAAGAGAACACCCTTATTGAATTATTTCTGATGAGCTGGAATTGAGTGAAATTGCATGGCTCTTAATAAGCCGCTTTTTCACCAAGAAACAATTCAATTTAAGATTGGTGGGATTGTATTTGGGCACTACACACTCTCCTAGTGGCGAATCTGTAAGACTCTAATTCCCAGAGGTGTCGCAAATGGAGGCGGCGCAAAGCAGAGAATCTGTCTTGTTCTAGCCCCAGCAGAGCTAAGGAAGCAGAAGGCCAGGGAGGATTTACCACCTCGAGAGGCAGATTGATTAGGAAGAACTGCCAGGCAATTTCCATTTGCATTTCTGTGGGGGTCGGACTGGGAAAAGGGAGAGATGATTCTAAATGAGAACAGCCCAATCATTTTTTCCTAAAACTTGCTTCAATTTGTCTCTCTGCTCCCAGAAGTTACTACCTTTACCTAATCCATGAGGGGAGATAATCAGCACTTTGAGTTACATCGGTTTTGCCTATTCCCTTGATAAAAATGGCAAAATTCGCCTCTGAAATCCTGGAGATCATTATGGTGTCATTTCCTGTCCCCTTAAATCAAAGCCATTTTATCTCCTTCAGTCTTCCCCGGGGCTCCAAGATATGGCATCTTTGCTTTCTCTTGCTTTCAATTATTCATATTCCTTGGCTGACAAAAACCCAGGGGGCACCGTGTTGGGTGAGTTTTAGCTCAGACTCCACCAACTGCTCACCAGAGCTGGGCCCTAATGACCATCATTCACCACCCAATGTAAAACTGCCACCCAAGGGAGAGCCACGGCACCATGAAAACGCAATTTTGTCAGGGACACATATGGACACACATTCTCGCCCATGCAGGCCTTAATTGAAAAATAAAACAATTAGCTTTTAATACTTTTGAAGTAACAGAGGGAAGCACATTTATAGGATGACTGGGACGAAAGAGCCATACGCTGCTTCTTTTTTTAATAACGTTGAGCTGTGTTCACGGGTAAGCTTATTAAAACACCAAAGCAGGACATCGCAGGATGCTGGAACGCCAGTCAACTGTTTATTTGTGGACTGACCTTGCTTCTTAATCTACTTTCCACAGCCAGACACAAACTGGAGAAGAGGAGGAAGGTACTTGTGTGTGCTTCATCTGTCCTGGGTGATGGCTTCACCAGGCTGTGCACTGAAGGATGTTTGAGATGGCCAAGGACAACACAAGGCATTTGGACCTAGCCGGTGAGTGGGACAACCTGTCTTGGAGGTGGTTTACTGACATGGATTCACCTCCCCATCTCAAGAGGAAGCGTCCCAGTGTTTCAGTCAATTTTTTTTTTTCCTGCTGCTGTGACTAAAAGATCTGACCAGAACAATTTCAGAAGAGGGAAAGTTATTTGGGGGCTCCCAGTTTCAGAAGAATCAGTTCATAGACAGCCGGCTCCATTCCTTGGGGCTTGAGGTGAGGCAGAACATCATGGTGGAAGAGTGTGGTGCAGAGAAGCAGCTCACATGATGAACAGGCAGCAGAGACTCCACCTGTTAGATACAAATTATATAGCCCAAAGGCATGTCCCCAGTGCCCCACCTCCTCCAGCCATACTCCCCCCACCTTCTGTAACCACTCAGTGAATCCCATCAGGGGATTAATTCACTGATGGGTTAAGACTTTCAGAACCCAATCATTTCTCCTCTGAACCTTCTTGCATTCTCTCACACACGAGCCTTTGGGGGATACCTCATCCAAACTATAATACTCAGCAAGGTGTGGTGTATACCTATAATCCCAGCACTTCAGGAGACTAAGGATGGAAGACTGCAAGTTCAAGGCCAGGCTCAGCAATTTAGCAAGACCCTAAGCAATTTAGTGAATGACCCTGTCCAAAAAAAAAAAAAAAAAAAAGACTGGGGTTATGACTTAGTTACTGAGTACCCCAGGTTCAATACCCAGTACCAAAAAAAAAAAAAAAGTGTCCCAAAGTGCTCCAGATCAGACACACGAGCCTCCAGCCAGTCTAATCCAACAGAGACTTTATTTTCAGAATTTTCCTCCACATATAGGTGGTAGCATGAACAATACATCTTGACACAGATCTAATCAAATTCATGCGAGGTCCTCCAGCTCCTCAGCATGGTTCATACAAATCTCCAAGAAGTGGTCCCCAGTTCCTGTCTTCTTTCTCAGTCACCCACCTGCAGGTGACCACACCCACCTGCTTGTGTTGGTTTTATAACTTGTGTTGGTTTGTGACTTAGTACAAACAACACCCCTATGCTTTGTTTTCTTCCTCTTCTGGGTAACTGTTACTCATCCCTATAGGTTCTACTTTGAAATGTAAACCAAGGAGACAGACTCATGCACCCTCCTGCAGGCAATGATTAATAGCTACACAAGTAACAGAAATGCTGGGAGAAGCAGGGAGCCCGGTGGGTGGTTTTATCATCTTTCACCCAATCTGCTGGGCTCAGTAGATGATGTGCTCAAAGCACAACCTGGAGAAGTCCACTTTACTACCATCTTATTTAAAAAAAAATGAAATGGATAAAAATAGTAATTAACTAAAACATGATTTAAAGAAAAAGGTAAACAACTCAAGTCTCACCTCCCAGAAAACAAAGATTTCACCTCTCTAGGTTTGTCCATATGGACAGTTATTTTTGCACAAATATGCTTACAGGTCCCATAAAATCAGACATCTGGCTTTTTTTCACTTTTAAACTCATTTTTTTAAAAAAATTACTTTATTGTTTTAATTAGTTATACATAGTATAACTAATATAGCTTATGCATAAATGCATACAGTAGAATGCATTTATGCACTTTGATATATCATACAGAGATGGGATATAATTTCTCATTTTTCTGAGTGTACATGTTGTAGAATCATATGGTCATATAGTCACATATATACATACAGTAATAATGTCTGTTTCATTCTACTAACCTTCCTATCCCCACATCCCCTCCCCTCCCTTCTCTCTGCTCTACCTAATCTAAGGTAATGCTATTCTTCCCTAGTGCCCCCTGCCTTATTGTGAATTAGCATCTGCATATTAGAGAAAACATTCGGCCTTTGGTTTTGTGGGATTGGCTTATTTTGCTTAGCATGATGTTCTCCAACTCCATTCCTATCATTGTTCCTTTTTGTTGTTTATTTCGTCTATTTGTTCAAAGTGTTTAAAGCAGAGGCTTGTAGTGCTTATATTTATTCTGAACATTAAATTAGAGGTTGGTGAATATATGGAATCAGGGAGAAATTGGCTTTCCTTTTTAACCACTGGGTGATGTTGCATAATGATGTGATGGCTGATGAAGTTTGTGGAGTCATCCTGACATTCAGGCCAGACACTGCTGTTGGTTTAGTGAAACACAAATAGCTCTATACACAGTTTGCTGTCTGATGATAGGCAAGCTAGACCCCATCTGGCTTTGGTTCATCTGTACATCAGGATGGAGCCAGATGAAATGCAGACTCAATTACAACTTCAAGTTTCTTTTTCTTGCCTCCCCCCAATCTACCACTGACATGTGCTTAAATTTTCAATGAAGATTTGGTTTTTCTTTTCATCATCTGTCCTACTTTTAATACCCAATCAGTATAAATTGTTAGATAGGGTAACGATCATAGAAGGTTTTGATGTTCTACCGAGTTCCTATATTGAAGAAATGAGTAGTTACATCAAGGAGAATGGGATGCTTTAAGAAATGTGTGTATATCTCTAAAAATATTCCTCTAAGCATTATGGCATCTTTGAGTTATTGTAAAGATACTTAAATATCTCATAAGGGATTGGACTTGATAACCCCAGAGGACACTTTTGCAACCTTAGACCTCATGGAAATGATGCTCCTTTCCCACTACGGGAAGATGTGCCACAGGAGGAATGGCAACAATTAACTTTTAATTGTGCCTGGTCATCTCCAGCTTTTACCCTAAGGGGAGATAGGTCCTCACTGCCTCTCCCATGAAGCTTAGGCAGAGCCCAGGGAGCACAAACACTGTGGGCTTGTTTCTCTGCATAAATGCAGAGAGAGCCATGCTCATAGGTGAGTGCATACATTGGTGCCACTCTCTGGGATTTATGTGCCAGCCACCTGCCAGGTAGACAACAGTGCGCCATTATGGTGCTAAAGTTCAGCCTCTGTCAGAGTCAAAGTAAAGAAAAGCAACTGTGTTTATTTTAAATACATAATCAATCACAGCCCTGTGACCAGCCACTTTTCTATTAATGCCCTTCATAGATCATCTGAAGCCCTCCTGCTTCTACATGATTCTTTTTTGTTTGGTTCTTTGTCTTTTACTTTACAGTTTCAATCTGGGGATATGTAGAACTGCTTCTCCAAACCAGTTTTTCCCTCTATATTCTCCTTTTAGGTTTTGGTGTTAGCAAGAGAAACATTTTCTATAAATAATGGAGATAGGGAACTGACTCATAAACACTCCCGCTACAAGGGATTTGTAAGCAGAGGAAAGATCAAACGGCTTCTGGGGAAGCAGCCCTGGGTCTGAGCGCTGACTTTGCCCTTTGGTATCTGCAGCTACAGGGTCAGTCGCCGCCTTTCTGAATCTCAGTTTCCTCAACTGTAAACAGGAACTCTGGTGGGCTGTAGGTGATGATCGTGCACGGTGGCCCATGTGCACAGGCCTGTAGGAAGCTTCTTGAAATTACTTCTCATTCCCTTGGAGTGAAATCTTTGTAAATATTTTCTTTTAAGAGCATCATTGACTGACGGACATCCACAGGTAAGTGAACAGCAGCCAAAGAGGTGAACAGTGATACCAACATTCTGTAACAAACAACTTAAGTGGGCAATGAGCTTTGAAGAGAAAACCTAGGGCAGGAGTAAAGTAAGGGCCTTCCAATACAGAAGTCTGGGGTGGCTAGCTTTTCCTGCTTCTGAGATAATTTAAAAAATAGGTTCAAATTAGTAACCTCAGAGGACACTTTTAAGATCCAACCACTTACCTATTTAGAATGGGTTTCTGAGCTTACATTTGCAAAAGGTCTGTAAACATGAGCAGCATGTGTGGGATCCCAGTGTGGGAGAGCTGGAGGGTATTAGAAGATGTTTCTAACTCTCAAAATCTAAGTCTTTCCCACGGAGGATGACAATTTCTTGATCATAACACTGACCAAAAGCAAAACCTTTTATTATTATCCATATGTCCTAGATTCTTGTGAAAATAAAAGAGAAAATGTTCTACCACTTACCTAATGTACTATGAACCAGACATTGAATATTTATGTTATTCCACTTTCTGGATACCTAGGCTAGGAACAGGCACAGGGAATTATCAAATATCTGTCAAAAGAACAAATGAATGAATGACCCCCTAAAATGCTTTATGATATACATTTTTCAAATGAGAGGTACCAGTTCGTAATAAGACGTACCTATTTTGTTGGGTCTTAAAAATGCCTATGACTTTAGAACATCTTTGAAGACTTTTTGCCAGCTGATTCAAAAAACTGAATTCCATTTCTTCCGAGTGGAGAGTTCTGAGCTGCAAAATCAGCAGTTTAGAGATTCCTGCTGTTTGTCAAAAGTTAGAATGTCAGCCATCAGCAAACAGGACAAGAGCACTAATGAGAAAGTATGTTTTTTTCATTATTAGGCCAATTTGCACAATACAGTTGGAATTGGGCACTTCTGTATAAGACACTAGGAGGGTTTTCATGTTATAGCTAACATAAATCTTCAATATTTTGTGTTTGAAAATAAACCTCAGAAAAAGGAAGCTTCTGGCAGGCGTAATGTTAATATCCTCATATAAGTAATTAAACAAACAAACAACAAAAAAGTCACCTGGACGAGATGCTAAAGTGAATGAAATCCATGAGTCGATTTTCTCTTTGCTGCCACCAGGAGAGGATTTATTGAACTCCTGCTGATCTTCTCCTTCATGTGTAAGAACAGGGCCTCCTAGATTGATCTTTTCAGATGTTACTTTCAGAAAAGATCTCCTTCCTTTGGAGTCTACTCCATGGATAGTTCCAGAAATTACCCATGAGCAAATTTCAGGTTAGAACTCCCTAGACCTGAAGCCAGATTAGAAACAGATGCAAGGCAGGTGGAACACAGCATCCTTCCCCTATCCCAAGTTTAGCAAATACACGAGTGAGCATGGTCCCATGTGCTGCTGAGCTGCTGAAGCAGGATGCTGCTGACTTACCCTGAAGGCATTTTATTTCTCCAAAGGCAGTAAACTTTGCATATACCACGGGGTTGAAAGAAAAATGAAGAAAGCAGAAGGCAACTGATGAAAAATGTAGTTTTGTTGTTTTTCTACTGAAAGTATATGTAGCAATTTGGGCATTTGATGGGAAAAGTTGATAGTGAATTGGAGAAAAAGTTTTATTTATTTATTTATTTATTTATTTTTTGCTCATACATGAATTTACTGAGCTGTGCAAATGTGCAGTTTCTAATTGGTATGTTGAGTGCCTTTCAAAGGTCAGTGGTAAAGTTTAGAGGAAGATCCCAGTGACTCTCTATCTTGTTGAATTCCACCAGCCTGAATAATCCACCTCAAAAAGTTTGAATTTTTTTTTTTGCATATCCCAAAAAGGCATTTTGGACATTCAACTGCTGTCCTCATTGACCCAGGAATCCTTAGCAGGAAATTAGAGAGGATTAAGAAGGGATTGCTTTTGTATGTGTGTGTGTGAGATGGAGGAGAGCTCCACTTGTTTGTATTATTTAATCCTTAGCAGGAAATTAAAGAGGATTAAGGGGTTTTGTTCTGTGTGTGTGTGTGTGTGTGTGTGTGTGTGTGTATGCCTGCACACATGCATCCCTATGTGTTGAGAGGGAGGGCTAGCAGGGGACAGAGGAGAGGACTCATTCATATTGTTTTTTCTCCTTTATTTTTCAATAAATATTAATGAATGCACTTACTGTATATGATGGAATTAAACACTGTGAGTAAAGAAACAAACAAGAAAAAGTGTTTCCTTTCTTGAGAGAATTCAGAATCTATTTGGGATGTAATCCTTATAAAACACCATGAATATACATAGAATAATTATAAATAATAATTGTGTTTTTTTCTTACACAGATATGGAATGATTAGTCAAATAATTATCATTTCTTGGTATTAACAAAATAACTTTGTATTTGCCGAAGTCTATGTGAGATGACCCTGTGTGACAAAATGGATAGCGTGAGACACAGGAGACACAGTCCTATAAATGAAAGTCTAGAGAAGACAGATGATAGCATCATGTGGGTGTGGATGAAAGGATGTTGAATTTTGCTGGAAGAATGAAAGACGCTTCCTAGAGGAGGTAGCATTGGATCAGATCTTTAAAAAAAAATGGGGTAGGCATATGTTAATAAGATTGGAAGTGTTGGGACAGTTTTGGCCAGGGAGTCACATGGACCAAAGAAACACAGTGTTAGGAGTATGAAGTGTCAGGAAGTCAAGATAAGTTTGGTGTGATGGTATCAGTATCAAGAGGTATAGAAGAACAACAATGAGGTGAGGTAGTCTGAATTAATGATGTCAAGACATTTAATGAAAAATGTAGGAATATGGAGTTTTGTATTCCGGTAATGGGGATCTCAAAACATCCATCACCTGCTAATCACTCCATTTTCTAGAAATAACGGGAGAGGGGTGACTTCCGTTTCCAGATTGAGAGCTGGAGTGGGCCATGAAGGTGATTAGAAGGCGATGTCAATATTCTTCAGGACTAATCTCTGCTCATCTTGGTAGCCTCCTTCAACTGATTGTGAGCTCATAAGGATGAGGACCTGCTAAATATATAAGTGAGCCAGTTGAGTTGATGTACGTTCCAAGAGTCATGAAATTTGTTTAAAAATTACTCAAGAAGTTGCTTACATGTTTACTCGGGTGAATACACCAAGGTCCTTGTTAAGACACACAGTTAAAACACACTTGAGATGGACGTGTCCAATGGATGGCAGTGTGGCTGCCTTTTAAAAATGTCATCAGCTTTCTGATCCTGAAATGGTAACAGCTGTAGGACCCTGTGCTCCCCAGTCCCTCTCTATGCCGGCAGTTTCTTGCCTTCCGGCCATGATGATAGGATTTATCAGGATCCCTTTCAAAGGATGGGGGATCAGAAGGAGATTGGACAGAACTGTGAAAATAGTGTCAGAGTTGAATGAATAGAAACTTCCAAATGAAACTGCTCTTGGAATATAAGGTCCAGAAGGGAACACACCCTGCTCAGGCACAGAAAATGGAGGAAATCGCTGGCATCTTTGTACCTGGAGCCACCTGGAAGGCCACTAGCACAGTCCTTCCCCAGCTTGATTTTAGCTGCAGTGAGTTCAAAAGCAAAAGAGAGATTAACTGGAGCCTTTGGGAGCTTTGGGAGCATCACTGGATCTCGCAGTTGAAATGTCATCCACAATTCAGAAAGCCAGGTCAGGAGGATGCAGAGGAGTTCCAATCTGCAGGGACCAAAGGCAGGAACAAAAACTGAGGTTGCAGGTGAGTGGTTTAGACCTTACGATGAGTGCAGAAGGCTGGGCATCCTCGGCAGCCATTTCATGGGAAATCCATTATTCACTGGTTGGGCTCCATTCTTTCTTGGTAGTAGGTGTCAGGGAAAACCAGAGGATCTGAGTTGTTTTGTTTATTTGTCTTGCCTTCCAATTCCCCGCCCCCGCCCCTTCGTACATACATAAATGCACACAAAACTCTCCATTATCTGCATTGCCCTGGTCACTGTGAGTTCAAGGTTGGTCACCATCAAGGCTGATCATTATGGAACAGGAAACTTGCCCAAGTCACATTGCACTGCAATCATTACCCAGGTCCCCAGGAAAAGCAATCAATACTGACAGAGCAATCAGAAGAAGGCTACAGGGGGTCCAGTGCAACCAGGGGTAGAGGCAGAGTCCTGCCTAGATTGGACTCAGAAATTGACTGCTCTTGCCTCACGTGCTTTCCACCCCAATTCTCAGATGACAGGATTGCTAGACATTATACAAATCCTCTGGACCACAGGATGTTATTCATGGACAAGACACTGGAAACACTCTGAAAAGATTCTTCCAGTTCTGAAAGGATCCCTGGGCACCTGAAGAGTCTATAAGTAATCAAATTGGAAATTTTCATCTACTCTGCACATCTTCACTTTGAATTGAATTCTATCATATTTTGTGGTAATACATATTTATGTTATAATATTTGATTATGTGTGAAGAGCTCTTCACTTATAGCTAAGTATTAAATGAAGGATTTGTGTTTTCCTATTTCTTAAATATGTGACTACTTGTTCTTTGGACAATCCTTCCATCATCACTGAAGAAGGAAGTTAGAAAAGATAATGTGTGTCCTCCAACATCATTTTGTAGCTTTGTAACTTTATGAAAACAAAGCCATCTTTATTTTGAAAATGCATATTAACTCTGATGCCTGACATGAATGTACAGATAAAATTTTGCCAAGTGGAATACTTTGTCTATTCTAGATGACCTCCCTCTCTCTCATGGGATGGGACAGGGAGCTCTTGATCAAGGACCAGTCAAGGTCAAGAGTTGGTGGTACAGAGTTCGGGATACATGAATGGGATTGTAAAATAAATAATGTTGGGATCTAGATTGAGGAATGCTCCTGAGTCATGGGGGGATGCTGGGAGCAGAGGGCAAACAAAGACAAAATCAAAATGTAATGCCAAGATAAAAATATAGGGAAAATAAGTATATGAAGTGTATTCAATCAGTTGTCACGTATAGAGACAAAATAATAATAATAAGGGGGTTGTGGGTGTAGGCCTTCACGTAAATCAGTTATCCTTGACATTAGCCCCTTATCAAACACATTGATCCCCCATACTTTGAACAAAGTTCTGTGCTGAATGAGCAAATTATAGCAGTGAACAGAAAAGACTTCTCACTTCCCCAATAGCATCTGCATTCCAACAGCAGCACATGGGGCAGCAGAATAAAGTGAGTATCCAGCTCACCAGCCAGGAGTGGGCAGGACAGGCTTCACGCCTGGGTTTTGCCTTTCGCTGGCTATGTGCCTTTGAGCAAATCCCTTAATCTCTCTGATGCTGTTTTCTCATCCATACAGTGGGAGAAGCAGAGGGTGAGACATGAGCTACGCACACAGTATTCACAGCACTGGCAGATTCTATCTGAGCTCACTGTCCACCAACATTCATAGACTTATTCTTGGTCCCTCAAGGTTGTATGGTCCAAAGTGGGAGTGCTTTGGGGGCCCGACAGACATGGCCAATAGCTGATGGCTTTAGGAGGGCCGTGGTTTAGCTTTCAAGGCCAGCCACCCACCTGCCCAGTAAGAGGAAAATGAACTCCAGGTCACAAAGGTATATTTGGGGCCCAGGACATCCAGAAAAACCTTCATTGCTTTCATTTCTAAACTGATAAAAATTTATTGAACAGGAATTGAATTGAACCATTTTTAGTAATAGCTGTAAATTCACCAGTTGTAGGTTAGTGTCTCTTCTTCCTTCTGGTAAATGGGTTCCTACCCTTTGGGGTTCAACAGGAGATGATATCTGTAGGGGATGTAAGTACAACCAAATAGAGCAAAGATTCTGGGCCCGTAAATTGTTGAAGATCCACAGAATTAAACTTTTCTTGGACAATTTCTTAAGGAAACACGAAGACACCCTTTACTGGGGTATCTTCTTTACTCGGCTTCTTATTATTCCATCCCCTTCATCAAAATAGTAAGGGATTGACATGCACTAAGATGCCTGTGGGATCATACATGTTCATTGGCCCAGGGTTATTTATTCTAGTAGATGCACAGTTTTGCTGTTTTCATAGTTGGAGAAGAACGTGTCACACACTCATAACACCCAGAGTACTCACTTTAAGCATTAGTGTGGACGCTTTGAGGCCCATCTTTGGCAGCTGGTCTTGTCCTTCTCTCTAGCTTCCTGTCGATTTGGCATTTTGTCACCTTAATGATATAAGAGAAAGTGGAAAAGTGACTCAGACATTTGATCCAGGCAAACTCGTTCTGATCTTGGGGTACCAGTAGGAGCAGCATTATCATGTCTTGTGTGAGTCCCTATTAATCTTCTCTTCATGTTATTTTGTGTATCTCATAAACCTTCATCATGAATAGGGCCTTTATTACAAATTTTTTTTTTCTTTTCTAATTCTCAAACTAAAAGAATTAACTATTCTCTTCAGGATTTGACCACACACTATATCTTTTTGAAAAACATTTCCCATCTGAATTCAACTAATTACTATTGCATAGAAGACCTGCCACGTGTCAGACACTGTTCTAGATACTAAAATGTGGTGTAGCCCAACCTCACAATAAGCCTACCAAGGCAGACATGGCAGAGACACTTACCGATGAGAGCCTAACACAAATCCAAACAGACCTAAGAGGCAGCCTTAGGAAGCATTTCATTCCACACTGACACATGGCCTCTTGTCTTCTGCTCCAAGTTTCTGCACATAGATTTCTCTGAGCCTGCAAAAGTGTATGCACCCATCAGTTGCTTCTTCTTGGGTTTCTAATCTGCTCCGAGTCAATACTCCAGCCATGCTGCTCTTCGTTAGAAGCTGGGGCTGCAGCAAGTTACAGTCTCCGTTGCACTGAATGACGGGGCCAACTTTTGAACTTGCCATTAATAAACCAAGCTATTCACGTTTCTCTGTGGCATCACTTGACATTTAGGCTGAAGGTTTGTAATTCCAATAAACAGCTCAGGATGGGATGTGTGTGTGTGTGTGTGTGTGTGTGTATGTGTGGGTTTGACTGTCACACACAATTAAAAGCTAAGCCAAGGAGACTAGGCTTTCATTAAAACCATTCACTTTCACTTATTTAGTGTTTTGGGAACCTGAAGAGAGTACAAATCAGGAATAGGTCTCTGGGGGACAGCTTTTTTACTGATGAACCGATGATCCTGGTCTAACTATCGGACTGCAGGCAGCCCGATTGTTAGGTTAGGGGAGAAAAACAATAAAAAAAAAAAAGAAAAAACAATGAATGTGGTCATTTGAAGAAATCAGACATGTGATTATTTTTTCCCTCGCTACAAAAGTACCCAGGAGATCTCCCGGCCCCATTTTTGATTAATATTGCTTGTGGTGCTTGCACACTGTTCAACGTGGCATTGCATTTATCAAAATTTGCCAGAGCAGAAAGGCATTGCCATGTAAGAAGAATGGTTGCAATGGGCCCCTGTGCCTCGTACAAAGTATTCAAGACCTGTGATGCATGAGGTGGGCACACTTGGGCGGGGGGCTCAGGGCCTGGACTCTTGTTCTTCTTTCTCCAAGCCTTGAAGTCCCATACGCAGCTCATAGGATGCCTTCTCAACCTTCCACATGAGATGCCTGCATGGTGCACCATCTTTAGGAATTACAATCTCTTCTCATTTGTCACAGGTCTCCTGCCAAAGTCCAGACACAAAGGAAGCACTTTCTTAGCCATTTGTTCTCAAATGCAGACTGGAACTTTCTGCGGTGGATTCATCTGGGGAGTGAAGTTTTTTAAAAGTACACATTCCCTGGTTGCTATCCCCAGGGTCAAAAGAAAGCTACGGGTGATTCTGATGGTCAGTTAGCACTGGGAAACATTATTTCTTAACGTCACATTTATTCTGCTTCTAGACACCCAACCTTTTTCAGGTAGGAATCCAAGGATCAGACCCTGGAAACCTGGATGTGACAGAAGTCTTTGCAGGACTCTCTTTACAAATACATCATCCTTGTCCTCACACCATCACCATTGCTGAATTGGATGATGGCCAATGCCACTAACTATAATTCAGGGTTGATTTAGAAGCTTGAAGAATGAATTCAACTTCTTTATTTGCAGTAAAATTTTTAGCAGATAATAGTGACCTTCGTATTTCTCTGTGCCCCTTTCAGAATGGAAACAAACTCCATTCAGAAATCCAGCTTCTTTGACTCAGTCACAGAATTGGAAGGATTTCTCATTTGGTGTAAAATCAAACCTGTTTCTAATTTTATATTGGATGCCAGGGAGCTCCTTGTCCTACTTAATTACATAATATTTTTTAACTCTTACAATTGTTGCTATCTAGTTTTCACTTTTTTTTTAATTCCTACTCAGCCAGTATCATTTAAATAAGTGATTTGAGAACTTTAGGGAGTAAAAATTAAAATCTGAGGATTTGGAGAATGTAGCACAACTTTTGTGGGAAATGAAGTACAGACTTTCAAATATCCTACTTGAAGCAAGTGGGAAGAGGAGAGAGGCCTCCAGTCTTCCTTGTCTTCCCTTCTTTCACGAGCTGCAATGTGTTCCTTTCTTAAGCTCCTTCTCATGCCCTTCAAAAAAAACATTGGTGCTTTTGGGCCAGTTCTTCCCCATCTCTCAGTCCACATCATAGATCTTCTCACACTGTGAATATTATTCATCAGCATGAGCTATGTTTCTAATATTTCCAAGTTCACACACATAAAACTTTAAAATTATATAGGTCTATAGATTTCTCTTATTACTTTTTATATTCAAATCCATTAATATGAAAAATTTCAAAGCCATTTTAGATTGGAAGTAATTCAGCCAGAGACGATTTGAATATGAAGTCTGATTTCAGTTGGTTTAGAAATATGGAGAGAGGGCTGCCTGCGGCTGTTCCTATTTCAAGAGCCTGGCCAAACTCATGGCCATAAAGTTTGCCTTCTGCCAGAATTGCCTCTCTATGAATCCATAGTGCCCACCTCAGTCAGAGTTCAATGTGAATGCTAAAGCTCTTTTGACCTTTACCCGAATAACCTTTCAACACAAATAAAAAATAAATGAATGAGAAAAAAAAAAAGAAAGAAAAGAAAGTTGAAAAAAAACTGGGGAAGGGAAATTTACAATTTTTAAAAGGAAGAAGTCAGGAAGGTTTTATATATTATAGGTTTTAAGCAGGCCCAGATCTGTATACCTAGTAATCCTATTTATAGAAATTAATTCCCATAAATAATTGCAGACATTCCAAAAAGAAGCGAAAAACACAAACCATGCACAACATCTCACTGTTGTGGTATTTATGACATCAAAGTTTTAGAAAAATCTCCACATTCAGTGAAGTAGGGGTGACAATCCCGTTTAGCATGTGCCCATTGATTTATGCTTAGAGGCCACCATGTCATTCAACAGGACAGAAGTGTCATGAGTGAATAATTTTTCATTCAGGTCGATAGTCATTAGTACCAGATCACCGTTGGTTGAGCAGGGAAGGACGTTTTGCTTTAAATAATTTTCTTCCAGAAGTAAAAGTAGATGTGTTTGTAGCTCAGAAATTCATATTCTTCATTTAATTATATGAAACTTGAGGAAATCATTTGATTGGGTCTCAAGGAATGTGACCTGGCATGACAGCAAGAGGTTGAGCATTTCTTGAGTATTTGCTCTCTGGTGGTTGGTTACATCCATTTTGGAATGATGTCCTCCCAGACACTCTAGAACATATTTCTTCTTTGTTACCCTCTTGAGAATAAAGGCAGGGTCCCAGTCACATTCTAAAAATGATATATTTTCTCTGGATGCACAAACATACTACACATGAATGTCAAGATACTCCAAGCCCCACCTGCGTATTTCCTAGGGATCTTTGAATAAAGGCTGTCTACACTTGTGGGCTGCACCAGGGGATTCATTCAGCTCACCTAGCATCTCCTGGCATCTTGGTTTCTGTGGTCAGGGATGTTGCTGCTCCTACTGTGCCTATAAAACCCCTGCTGGCCGGTGCTGAGGGTGCTGATCCCTGGCCCTGAAGCCTCACTACTCACATCTATTGGAGACTCAGATCGTGAATCTGCCCAAGGTCTCCTGAAGATTTGAGGAAGCCAGGGCATTAGCCATTTCACCTCCTCCTTCCCATTCACTCCTTCAATTCCACCCACCATCTCCTTTTCTTCTACATCTTCTCCTTCTCCCCCTCTCTTCCTTTTCCTTCTGAAAAAAAATAATATACAGAAAAGTGCAAGAACATTTAGAGTCCAAAAATGTCTCACGCAAAGGAACAGTGGTGTGACCACCACGGAGATCAAGAAACAAAAACATTCCAGCATGTTCTCCCTACCAGTCACTTGGTTCACAAGGTAACCACTGTTCTCGCATCTCACCAATTCGTTTGGCTTATTTTTGAATTTTTTTATAAATAAAATTGCCTACCGTGTTAATCATTCTACTGTTGATGGACATGTTGATATTTCCAGTTTGGACCCGTCATGAATCAAGTTGGCATAAACATTCTTTCATTTGTTCCTGTCGTTAGGTTTTTGCTTGCAGTGAAAGCTCTCTGGAAGGCCCGGCACCTTCATGAAGTGGCTCCCACCTCCCTCCTGCCTTCTCCTCCTACCCTCCCAAGTCACCACTCAACTGCAGTCCTCATGGCTGTCCAGAGTGATTCACATGGCGAGGGTCTCATAAGGCACAGCCTTCAAGAATCTTCCACGAAAGCAACCTCCCCATTCCCCTCTCTACATGCCCCTTTTATTCTCCCACAGTGGCCTGTGGGTGGGCTTCCCTTTCTCTCCTGTGGGTGCTGCCCTTCTCCAGCACTCAAAGAGACATTAGAACTGGGATAAACACAGTTTTGATTTAAGCCAAGTCCCCTGGTTAGTCCTGAACATGATTCTGGTGAGAAGATGAGCTGTTCCCCCTTCCTGTTAAGGTCAGTGTAGTGGTGCAAGTCTCGGCTTTTGCATAAAACAAGGATTTCAATAATAATAAAAACATTTAGATTATTAAATATCTTATCAGTGTATAAGGCACTGCTAAGACTGAACATGCACGTATCATGGGTTTCCTCAGTTGCTTTAGGAATTGCATACCTTGTGTCCACCTTGTAGAGGAGGAGCCTGACTTTAACCCATTAAGTCCCAAGGTTTTGATTCTGCAATCACAATAAATATTCAAATATTATTTCAAAGTTACCATAAGGGGTATATTTGTTGCTTCATTTAAGCTTTTATAGGTGTTTCACATCTGGAATAAAGGGACAAAATTGAGAGTCTATGCCACCTTCCTGAAGTCCCTCAAGTAGGAAATGGGGGAACCAATAGTTCCAGGTAGATTTTCATGGCTTCTGAGATTGTAGCCTTGCCTTTTTTTTTTTTTTTTTTGGTACCAGGGATTGAACTCAGGGGCGCTTGACCACTGAGCCACATCCCCAGCCCTATTTTGTATTTTACTTAGAAACAGGGTCTCACTGAGTTGCTTAGCACTTTGCTTTTGCTAAGGCTGGTTTTGAATTCATGATCCTCCTGCCTCAGCCTCCCAAGCCACTGGGATTACAGGTGTGTGCCACTATGCCTAGCTAGCCTTGCCTGCTAGATGCATTGTTTTCTCTTGAGGAATGTCTAATAAAATCATTTTTTCAGTAATGATAATTAATAATGTGAGGAGAGATTCTATAGACTGAGAGGAAATCTTTATATACTTCTGATAAAGCATTAATCTCCAGGATATGTAAAGAACTCAAAAAAAAAAACTTAACTCCAAAAAACCCCGCAAATAACCCAATAAATAAGCAGGTTAAGGAACTGAACAGACACTTCACAGAAGATACACAAGTGATCAACAAATATATGAGAAAGTGTTCAACCTCTCTAGCAGTTAGAGAAATGCAAATCAAAACTACACTAAGATTTCATCTCCTGTCAGAATGGCAATCATCAAGAATATAGGCATCAATAAATGTTGGCAAGGATGTGTTGAAAAAGGTACACTCATACATTGCTGGTAGGACTGCAAATTGGTGCAACCACTATGGAAAGGAATATGGAGATTGATCAGAAAACCGAGAATGGAACCACCATTTGACCCAGCTATCCTACTCTTTGGTTTATGTCCAAAGGACTTAAAATCAGCATGCCATAGTGATGCAAACCCATCAATATTTATAGCACCTCCATTCACAATAGCTAGACAATGGAACCAACCTTGGTGTCTTTCAATAAATGAATGGATAAAGAAAATGTGCTATATATACTCAACGGAATATTGCTCAGCTTTAAAGAAGAGTGAAATTATGGCATTTTCCAGTAAGTAGTTGGAGTTGGAGAATTTCATGCTAAGCAAAATAAACCAATCCCACAAAACCAAAGAACTTTTTCTCTAATATGTGGATGCTAATTCACACTACAGTGGGGGGCGGGAACTAAGGAAGAATAGCATTACCTTAGATTAGGTAAAGGAAAGTAATAGGAGGGGAGGGAAGGGGATGTGGGAATAGGAAAGACAGTAGCATGAAACAGACATTATCACTGTATGTATATATGTGACTATATTACTAATATGATTCTGCAACATGTACACTCAGAAAAATGAGAAATTATATCCATCTATGTATGATATATCAAAGTGCATAAATGCATTCTACTGTCATGTATAACTAATTAAAACAAATTTTAAAAATTTAAAAAAAGAAGAAACGTAATGAGGCCAAACATCCCCTTAGCTGCTGTGCAAGATCACACCGTATAGGAGAGAATGGGGTGAAAGATGCTTGCATGAGGCTGTCATGTTTATTTTTCCATAGTTCTGAGCTTTCTTTTCTGTACCTGATTTGTGCAGCACAAGAGATGACAGCATGCTTATTTGTGTTGGGGTTGAAGGAGACAGCTCCTATTAATGGGATCAGAGCACCTTTTCCACAAAGTCACGCCAACAGGCCAGGCCTGGGCTGACCCTGCAACACATGAAGTCAGGCTGCTAACAGGAAACACAGGGCAATTTCCAAATTGCTTTCAAGTCCACTGCCTTCCAATGTCAGGAAGGATCCTCATTACCATCTCAGGAACAGAGCTACCTACTGGGTAGCGGTTCTTTCTCCTTCCTGCTGCTACAGGAGGTAGGGTGCAAGTCTTTCTTCTCTGGGATGGATGACTGCAATTTGTCTTTCTGGGGCTTCTACCATGGCTGGGGCAGCCAGCACCTGGGCCTGAGAAGCCCTCCTGATGTTTCTGAGTCAGCAGATTGCTTCTGGGCTGGCCACGCTTCAGCACCTTCCTGTTAAATACAGTATTGATTTTAGGGCCTTCTTACTTCTACACAGCCAAGGACCCTAAGTTGGCTGGGATAGGAAAATGAGGAGGAAGGATGTATTGAGAAGAGCTGCTCATGGGTTTGCACACAGCTTTGAACTATCTGATGCTACTGGTTTATTTTATTTATTTAGCAAATGCAATAAGAAAAGGATGCCTCTGGTATAATGGGACTTTGTGAGGACAGACCTAGGGATGCATCAGTGAGTACGAGGATTACATTTGGGGAACCAGAAAAAGAAGTTGCATTGAGAAGGAACGAGAAGTGATTAAATTTGTGGGAAACGGGAAACATGGATCACATTAAGGAACAACAGAGGGTGAACCTGATGGAATCTCATTCCCGTCTCAGGACTCAGCTACTTTCCTCCTTCTCTGAGATTCCACCATTTCTTACCTTGTCAGCTGAGGTCATCTCTGTGTATCCCCATGTCTCTCTCTCTCTATTTTCCCTCCTAATTACTAGCAATTGTCTGACATCTTTTATTTTTTATTGTGGTAAAGTACATATAATATAAAACTTGCCATTTTAATCATTTTAATCTACACAATTTGGTGGCATTAAAGACACAATAGTTCGCAACCGTCACTACTATCAAATTCCATTACTTACAATTAGATTTCTAATATATCACCCCCAAGGCAGCCTTGAACCATTAATCAGTCACTTCCTTTCCCCGTCTCTTTCCACTTCAAGCAACAGTTAATCTGGTTTCTGTCCCTAGAGACTTACCTGTTATGGGCATTTCATAGGAACTAAAATGGGATCATACTCTGCTTTCCTTTTCTCACCATCCTCTCATCTTAATTTGCATTTTCTTGAAGATTCCAAGTCCTTTTCTGACTTGGGAACTTCTGGAATGCTCTGCCCTCAGTTTTCTGATTCCTTAGCCTCATTTAAAATATAACCACTGTTATTTTCTAATTCTACCCACTGTTAATTTTCCTTCAAAACACTTTATTGCTAATTCTTTCTTTCTTTCTTTTTTTTTTTTAAATGCATGTCTTTGCAAGATTTATGGGAGACTCTGTTTGCCTTTCCAATACAGATAGTGCCTAAAACACAGTTGGGCACCTAGTATGTGCTGAATAGATTCCTTGTTGCAGGAATAAATCACAACTCATTTTTTGGTGGATGGATGACTAATTAGGCCATCAAAAATTCCATGTAGTATGTGGACACTAGGAGATCAAAGATAAAGAGTTTTGGGGTAGGTTAATTAGCTGAAGAAGTAAAATTAGCATAAATTTCTAGGCAATGAAGTTGATTTTCCTCAGCGGAAGAAATTAAAAAAAAATTGTGGTGGCACAACAGTGTGGCTGGGCATAGTGGCACTTGCCTGAAATCTCAGCAGCTTGGGAGGCTGAGGTAGGAAGATCTCAAGTTCACAGCTAGCTTCAGCAACTTAGTAAGGCCCTAAGCAACTTAGTAAAATCCTGTCTCAGACCAATAAATAGATAAACAAACAAACAAACAAATAAATAAATAGCTGGGGATGTGGCTCGGTGGTTAACCACTCCTGGGTTTACTCCCCAGTACCAAAAAAAAAAAAAAAAAACTCTAATGAAATGTCTGGTGTGAACATCCCTCCAAGTGGGCATGGGCCTTGGATGACCACTTAGGAGGAGAAATGCAGACCCCTGGGCTGAGGAAGGGGGCTACATTTTACCAACTCAGACTTCTCAGAGCTGAATGCAGAGAGTTCAAGTGGTAGTCCCTGACAGTGAACTTGTATGTTGTCCTTCATTAAACTTTTTACTATAATTTAAACTAAAGGTGCTCACCATTTATTTCATTTGTTCCCAGGGTACTAGGAAAGTGAATTTTCTCATTCAGTAATACTTGGGCAATATTATTATGGGGGGGGGGTATGTGAAATATTGTCCACGTGGATTTGCTAATAAACATTTATTTGTTCATTTCAATGGCAGTGACGTGTGTGTGTGTGTGTTTGTATTTATGTTTTGGCAATTAGTTGCTTGCCTGCTGCAGCTCAGAGCAGCTGAAATAAAGCCATTTATAGAACTTTTCCAGCAATTTAGGTTCATGAAAAGACCAAACTTCCATAGGAAAATCTACAGCTCAGGAGCTTATGAGGCCTGTGCCCTGTTTTTCCCACCAGGCTTCTGGGGATTTTCATGCATGACAGAGTCGGGCTTCACAGGTCTCCCGTGTGCACTGTCCTAAGCCTGGCTGAACAGGTTCTCATTCAACACCAGTCACTTCTTTTGGGAAATCTACCATCCTCCTTTCTCAGGTGGGCTTTGGAGCTCTGTCTGTGTTCTCCTGTGAAGCTGCATCCCCTTCACTGTGGGCTGAGAGTCCATTTGCCTCTACGCCTCATTCACTGTTCCATGAGGTCTCTAGGGGGACTCCCTGTGCCTGCCACCTTGCCCTGCACCTTTGGATGGACTCAGCACCTCAGTCTGACCTAGCGTTGCATCAAGAACTTGGAAGATGTTTGAAGAATTATGAATCCACCAATCACTCAATAAGTAACCACTAATTAAATAAAGCGGCTTGAGTTTCTGGGAAGGAACACATGTCCCACCTAATGGTGATGGAGGTAATGATCAGCAGAGTGGTTAAGAGATAGGACAACAGCAGTACCTAGGGTGGGACCGAGCCAGGAAGCAGAGAGGGCCAACAGCATAAATTTGGTTTCCTTACCACCTGATGGAAGAGCATTCCCTCTGGTCTGGGGTGCAGCTAATCAGAAAGGCTGCATTTAAACCCTGCCCCAATCAAACAGTCGATTGGAACAGATAAGAGCAAAAACTCAGGATAAGGAGATAGTCTGGTTATGAATCTTGGTGGCCCTGCTGACTGGCTGGCTGGTCTGCACAAGGTCTTACCAGCTGAGTCCATTTACTCATCTAAAAAATGGGGGAAGGGGAAATATGGCAGTTACCCCCCAGAGTCGAGCTAGAACTCAGTGAGACAGTGAACACGGTGACAGAAAGTGCACATGACACAGGCCCTGGTTCCTACTTACAAGAACTGCTATCACCATGTCTGTTCAGAGCCCTACAAGGAACCACAAATTCCAGGATCCTGCCTGTGTACTGCCTCCTATGACTAGTCTCAACTTTTATTTTAGTAGCAAGAGAATCTCTCAATATTACCTTTTACTGGCTGCTACATAAGAGATTTGCTGATAGTCATCCATTTGTATTTATGCCTAGGGCTGACTGCTTTAATTTGGTCTTTATGTCATTTTCAGGCTCATGTGATTATGTTCTTAGTTCTGCGCTCCCCCCCCCCCCAAAGTCCCTTGTGAATAGCACACAGTGAGAAGGAAGGAGTCCCTTACCTTCTTCCTATGAGGTATAGTAACAAGGACACTGAATCTCTCCTTTTTCTTTCCAATAGCAGCTACTGCCCTTTTTGTGTCTCTGAGACTTGTGCCCAGTAAAGGTTTGATTCATCATCAGTATTTTAAACTGGATGATCTCATATGGAAAGAACCCAAGTGGCCAGCTTACCAGATGGTGTCTTTGTGTGTGTGTGTGTGTGTGTTGCCCAGGTTGGGGCTTGGGAAAAAAGTGCTTGACTAGGCATTAAGATGCCATGGAGATGGACCGACCTGGCTGTCCACTGGAAAGGAGAGAGGACTTGTCCAAAGCTCACACATCAACTTAGTAGCCCAGCCATGCTTCAAGTCTTTGGATCCATCATTCTCGATGCTATGAGAAGCTTGACAATTTCTATTGTAGTTCACACAGAGTGTCAGGAAAGGGAAAAGGATGAAAGATGCGCCTTCAAATGACAGCTCACCACTTATTCACTATCACCTTATGAAAGTCGTTAAGCTGAGTCTTGTTATTTTCATCTATAAAGTAATGATTCCTACTCTATGAGTTGAGAATTAAATGGCTTACTCTTAGATTTAATTAAGAAAATGTGTGTAATATGTTTGTTGAAATATTGTCACGCACCTAACTTTTACTGGGTGCTCCTAATACTACTAATGGTTTTATTATTGCTGTTGACATCATCATCATCATCACCATCACCTCCCATAGAGGTTCCTGGGGTCTCTGGTACATGATGATTTGTGCTCTGCGTGGGTTTGAATCCAGCTTTGTCCCTCCATAACTGGAAGATCCTAGGCAAGTTACCTGGCTTTGCTTTCAGATTCCTCTTCTGTCCAGTGGAAACAAGGGCTTTTGCTTTGTTCTTAGAACTATAACAAAGTTCAAGGAAAATCATAGCTATTAAATTACCCCCTGCTCTTCCAAACATTCTCCAGAAACAAATGCCTTTCAGGTAAATATTGAAATGCAACCCCCAGTGATGACAGCTCAGCCTTAGCCTTCTCTGATGCTGATAATGGATGAGGTGGTTGTATTGTGGGCAGCCAAAGAGCAAAATACAGCCCTATTGCACATGTTCAACTAACAAAATAGCATTCACAGGTGTGTTTTCATTGTCAGAAACAATGGAAAGGGAGAAAAATATTAATGCTACCCCCATAATAGCTACCATCCAGAGAGTTTGACAAAGGTGACTTATTATTAACATTGGTGTTATTGCTTCTGTGAGCGGAGGGCTCGCCTGCCTTCTGTCTCCCCTAGGGCACACTATGGACTGAAGTTCACCCCAGCTCAAGGCCCTCCATTATTGCTAATGGGGAAAACTGACTGAAGTGGGTGAACCACCATTTGATTATTCCATTTTTAAAGAAAGTGTCCCCCACAATCATATCAGGTGCCGTGTTCTCCCGCAGGGGCCCCTTCAATTCGCTTTTAAATGAAATACCCAGGCAAAGAAATTGCTTCTCTGAACACTCCCTTTTCTTTCTCCAGCATGGTGAAATAAATGGTTTAGGGTCTGGAGGCATAATTTACTGACTTCATTTAAATCAGACTAGAGGTGATGGTATTTACGCAGCTGGTTTTGTACCGTAGCCACTCGCCTACTCCTTGCCACATCACATAAGGTGAACTCCAAGTCACCGAGTCCCAGGTTCCTTATTAGGAACCGTAGGTCTCTTCTAACCTCGTTGGGCTAAACATTGCAAATAGAATGAAAGCAGAAATGGTCAGTTAGATTAAGTTGGAAAAATCAATGAACCTGGACTCAGAACACTGGAATTCACACACCAAATGTGATTATAGGACTGAAGATTAATCACCAGACCCTCTAAGTTCATTCATTCTCCTTCATTCATTTACTCAAGCAATATTTATTGAACCAGGCATCTGCCAAGATATGGGAATATGGTAGTGAACCAGAAGAGCAAGGCCTCTGCTCTGGGGATCCTCCAGGAAAGTGGGTTAAGCCCAACGGCATATACAAAGTCAATACATATATAATAAAAGCTGTGAAACATGCTTCAAAAGAGATAAACCAGGGGCTAAGTGAAAAATGACACGGAACCTGACTTTAGATGAAGTGGACAACATAGCACTTTTAGAGGAAAGGGTATTTGGGTTGAGACCTGAAGGATGCTAATGAGTCAGACACAAGAAGCACTGTGAAAACCAGCATCTTGGTAGGAGGAAGGGCAGATAAAAAGACCTGTAAGTGATGATGCTATTATAATTGAGGAACAGAGAGAAGTCAGGATGCTGAGGTCTGGGGTGAAATTTTGAACACCCAGGAAAGATGTGGAGTAACTCAGCATTTGTAGACCATGCTAAGCTGAATGAAGTTCCAAAGTAAGTGACTGTCAAACATGGCTGTGTACTGGAACCAATAGGAGTCCTTTAAACAAAACCAGGTCCTTCCCCCCAGGGATTCTGATTTAATTGGTCGAGGATAGGATTTGGCCATCAGAATCGCCAATTCTCCAGGTATTCTAGAGTGCAACCAAAATGGAGAACCCCTGTAGGGGATGGACAGAAGCAAAATGAAGTTTTGAAATAGGAAAGTGACCATGATCAGGATTCCATTAGAAACATCACTTAAATTTTCTCCTTTGGTAATTGTGCATCATAGACTGTTTTAGTCAATGTTTTCACTGCTGTGACTAAAGGATCTGACCAGCACAACTGTAGAGGAGGAAAAGTTTATTTGAGGATTCATGGTTTCAGAGGTCTTAGTCCACAGAAGGCTGGCTCCATTTCTCTGGTCTCAAGGTGTGTACTGGAACAGGACATCAAGCCTGGAAAGTGTGGTGGAGAGATGCTGCTCACATCATGATCAGAAATCAGAGAGAGAGAGAGAGAGAGAGTCCACTCACTGGATACAAAGCTGTGCCCCAATTTCTACCTCTTTCAGCCACCAATTCCCACCTCCTCCAGTCACACCCTACCGTTTCAGTTACCACTCAGTTAATCCCTATCCAGGGTATTAAGTCACTGAATGGATTAAAACTCTTGAAAACCCAATCATTTCTTCTGTGAACCTCTTGCACTGTTTCACATGTGAAATTTTGGGGGACTCCTCACATCCAAACCATAATATAGACACATAATTATGAAGGCATTTTTAAGCAGGGTTCTCTAGAGGAACAGAATCCACAGGAAGTATGATTATAAAAGGGGGATTTATTAGATTGGCTTACATGGTCAGAAACTGGATAGTCAACAATGGAAGTCTGCAGGCTGGAGAGCTTGAGGAACCAGTAGCTGCACAGTCCAAGAGGCTGAAGCCGCAGAAAAGAGGGATCAACAGTGATACCCTAGTCTGAGACCAAAGGCTTCTAGAAACTCCCTGGAGAATCACTGGTAGAGTCCACTTTGGAAGAGTGAAGGAGCAAGAGTCTGATATACTCAGGTGATCGCAGCAGCAATCAGGATCCTGTTCAAGAAGAATGGAGCTTGCATTTACTGCTATTTCTTTGTTCTTCCAACTTTTATTCCATCTGAGCCACCATCCTATTGGATGGTGCTGCCCACTCTTAGGGAGTATCTACCACTTCAGTTTGCTATTGCACATGCCAGTCATTCCTAGGCACACCCTCAATACACAGCAAGAAACCTCTTAATCATTGGCATCTCTTAATCCAATCAAGTTGACAATTCAATGAACCATTTCAATAGCATTTTACAGTTTCAAAAACACTTGGAGAACATGGCGGCGGGCGGGGAGAGATCAAGTCTCTGACCTCTTCAGCTGTGCAGGCATAGGGAGTCGTAAACAGCCTAAATCTGTTTGCTCAGGATCACTAAGCAATGCTGAGCTGACGTGGATCTGGGGTGATCAATCTGGACCTCTCAGAATACACACTGAGCCCGGATCGGCTGAATTCAAGCTCCCGTTCGCCTGATTCCCGCAGACAAACAGCTATGACTCAGCACTAATCCATCCGGCTGAAACAACTGGTCAGCCCTTCTGATCCTACGGAGGTAATGGCAACCGAGCCTTCATAGGTAGTGGCCACAGGTTTCAAACGGGGCTTGGGAGAGACAGTAAGGACCCACCCATTGCATTGGTCACCCGGCAAAGGGAAACGAACTGTCGCCATTTGCAAGAGATACCACCATGGCAGAGAACTGACGTCATCAGACTGCGGCGGAGGAGATAACTTCATTGAATCCTACGGCTACAGGTGTGTAATCCCCTAGCCTTCCCTCTCCACACATCGGGGAAACCTTAAGGGCCCCTCCCAGCTCTCCCGTGAGCGCGGTAGCCAGACCGAGAGAATTAGAGGTGGCGAGGGACCCGCAGCGCGGAACTACCACTCCCAACAGAGCTGACAGCTGAGGTCTCGTGCACCAGCTACTGGGGGCGTGGCTACCGGAGGGCAAGTAAAATTTGCTGAGGATTCTCAGCCCTAAGCTCCACAAACTTAGGGTCTGAGGGACAGGCAATCTGGGAGAGTGTGCCCAATCGTCCATGAAAACAGGGCTCCCGGGAGCAGCAGACCTGGCGTGTACCCAGTATTGTGGTGAGCGGCACCCGTGAGAGGGGCCTGGCTACAGGAAAAGTGGGGAAGTGACTAGACACAAGAGGAGGCCCTAGGCACTCAGGATTGGAGACTCGCCCAGTCTGGGAGGAGGAGCTGCTGCACATTGATTGGTTCCCGCGTATTGACAGGAGAAACTTGGCCTGGTGGGCACAGCGCCACCTACTGGAAGAGAAGTTAATCAAACTCTAAGACTGCATTTATAAGTGTTTTTTTTTTTCTTTTTTCTTTTCTCTTTTTTTTTTTTGATTTTGATTTGGGGTTTTCTTTCATTTTCATTTTTCTTTCTTGTTTTTTAAATTTTTTTTTACAATTTCAAAAAAATTTTTTTCTTCCAATTTTAATTTTAATTTTTGTTTTATTCTTTTTTTTATAAATTTTTTTTCTTTTTCTTTTTTTATTTCCTATTTTTTTCTTCTTTTGTCTTTTCATTTCTTTTCAATTATCTTATCCCCCCTTCCTTGAATTCTACCTGCTTACTCTCATTCTCTTTAGTGACTTCTTCCCTTCCCTTCTAATACCTTTCCTCCCAAGCATCAAATAAATTTATAGGAGTAAACAGTAATTCAGCAGTCAAACAGAACAAGAAGTAACATGAGCAGCTTCAAAAAGCAAGGAAGAAAAGGAGTACAAACAATGCAGGACAGCCTAAATATTCAGGAGGACCTAGAGTCATCGGAAAAATGTTCATATAAAGAACTCAAGGAACACCTTAGACAGATGGAATGGAACCTTAAAGAGGATACGAGACAGCAAATTCAAGCAGCAAAAGAACACATTGAGAATGAGTTACATAAACAGATAAAAGAAGAAGTTAAGCATCTTTATCAGGAGATAGAGATTATAAAAAATAATCAAACAATAATTCTAGAAATGAAGGAAACGATAAACCAAATTAAAAACTCAATTGAGAGTATCACTAACAGAGTGGAGCAAGTAGAAGCCAGAACATCAGATACTGAAGACAAAATATATCATCTTGAAAAGAGTCTAGCCAACTCAGAAAGGCTGGTAAAAAATCACGAGAAAAACATCCAAGAGTTATGGGACAACATAAAAAAACCAAATTTACGAGTCATCGGGATAGAAGAAGGTACAGAGATACAAACCAAGGGAATGAGTAACCTGCTGAATGAAATAATTACAGAAAACTTTCCAGAAATAAAAAAGGAAACAGATATACAAATTGAAGATGCATTCAGGACACCGAGCATACAAAATCACAGTAGACCAACGCCAAGACACATTGTTATGAAGATATCCAATATACAGAACAAAGAGAAAATATTAAAAGCTACAAGAGAAAAGAGACAGATTACATTCAGGGGTAAACCAATAAGATTAACAACAGATTTTTCATCACAGACACTGAAAGCAAGAAGGTCATGGAACAATGTATTTCAAACACTGAAAGACAATGGATGCCAACCAAGAATTCTGTATCCAGCAAAATTAAGCTTCAGGTATGACAACGAAATAAAAATATTTCATGATAAACAAAAGTTAAAAGAATTTGCAGCCAGAAAACCAGCATTGCAAAGCATTTTGAGCAAAACACTACACGAGGAAGAAATGCAAAACAATAACCAAAACCATCAGAGGGAAGTGCCTCGGTAAAGACAGAGGGTGAGGGGAAAGATAATCATGGAGAAACAAACTAAATTTTTTAAAAAAGGATAAATAATCAAACATGGATGGAAGTACAAACCATATATCAATAGTAACTCTGAATGTTAATGGCTTAAACTCTCCAATAAAGCGACATAGGCTGGTATCATGGATTAATAAAACAAATCCAACAATATGCTGCCTCCAGGAGACACATCTGATTGGAAAAGACATACACAGGCTGAAGGTGAAAGGATGGGAAAAAATATACCATGCACACGGTCCTCGTAAGCAAGCAGGGGTGGCCATCCTCATATCGAATAAAATCGACTTCAAGACTAAGTTAATCAAAAGGGATAAAGAAGGACACTATATACTGTTAAAAGGAACCATTCACCAACAAGACATAACAATTATCAATATTTATGCACCAAATAATGGTGCTGCGATATTCATAAAACAAATTCTCCTCAAGTTCAGGAATCAAATAGACGAAAACACAATAATTATGGGTGACTTCAACACACCTCTCTCACCATTGGACAGATCCTCCAAACAAAAGTTGAATAAAGAAACTATAGAACTCAATACCACAATCAATAACCTAGACTTAACTGACATATATAGAATATATCAACCATCATCAAATGGATATACTTTTTTCTCAGCAGCACATCGATCCTTCTCAAAAATAGACCATATATTATGCCATAGGGCAACCCTCAGTAAATATAAAGGGGTGGAGATAATACCATGCATTTTATCTGATCATAATGGAATGAAACTGGAAATCAATGATAAAAGAAGGAAGGAAAAATCCTGCATCACATGGAAAATGAACAATATGTTACTGAATGATCAATGGGTTACAGAAGACATAAAGGAGGAAATCAAAAAATTCTTAGAGATAAATGAAAATACAGACACAACATATCGGAATCTATGGGACACAATGAAAGCAGTTTTAAGAGGAAAATTCATCGCCTGGTGGTCATTCCTCAAAAAAAGAAAAAACCAACAAATAAATGAGCTCACACTTCATCTCAAAGCCCTAGAAAAGGAAGAGCAAAACAACAGCAAATATAGCAGAAGGCAAGAAATAATTAAAATCAGAGCGGAAATCAATGAAATTGAAACAAAAGAAACTATTGAAAAAATTAACAAAACTAAAAGTTGGTTCTTCGAAAAAATAAATAAGATAGACAGACCTTTAGCCATGCTAACGAAGAGAAGAAGAGAGAGAACTCAAATTACTAACATACGGGATGAAAAAGGCAATATCACAACAGATGCTACAGAAATACAGAAGACAATTAGAAATTATTTTGAAAACCTATATTCCAATAAAATAGAAGATACTGAAGACATCGATAAATTTCTTAAGTCATATGATTTGCCCAGACTGAGTCAGGAGGATACACACAATTTGAACAGACCAATATCAATGGATGAAATTGAAGAAGCCATCAAAAGACTACCAACCAAGAAAAGCCCAGGACCAGATGGGTATACAGCAGAGTTTTACAAAACCTTTAAAGAAGAATTAATACCAATACTTCTCAAGTTATTTCAGGAAATAGAAAAAGAGGGAGCTCTTCCAAATTCATTCTATGTGGCCAACATCACCCTGATTCCGAAACCAGACAAAGACACCTCAAAGAAAGAAAACTACAGACCAATATCTCTAATGAACCTAGATGCAAAAATCCTCAATAAAATTCTGGCAAATCGAATACAAAAACACATCAAAAAAATTGTGCACCATGATCAAGTAGGATTCATCCCTGGGATGCAAGGATGGTTCAATATACGTAAATCAATAAATATTATTCACCACATCAATAGACTTAAAGATAAGAACCATATGATCGTCTCGATAGACGCAGAGAAAGCATTCGACAAAGTACAGCACCCCTTTATGTTCAAAACATTAGAAAAACTAGGGATAACAGGAACTTACCTTGACATTGTAAAAGCTATCTATGCTAAGCCTCAGGCTAGCATCATTCTGAATGGACAAAAGTTAAAGGCATTCCCTCTAAAATCTGGAACAAGACAGGGATGCCCTCTATCACCACTTCTATTCAATATAGTTCTCGAAACACTGGCCAGAGCAATTAGACAGACAAAGGAAATTAAAGGCATAATAATAGGAAAAGAAGAACTTAAATTATCACTATTTGCAGATGACATGATTCTATACCTAGAAGACCCAAAAGGATCTACAAAGAAACTACTAGAACTAATAAATGAATTCAGCAAAGTGGCAGGATATAAAATCAACACGCACAAATCAAAGGCATTTCTGTATATCAGCGACAAAACTTCTGAAACGGAAATGAGGAAAAGCACTCCATTCACAATATCCTCAAAAAAAATAAAATACTTGGGAATCAACCTAACAAAAGAGGTGAAAGATTTATACAATGAAAACTACAGAACCCTAAAGAGAGAAGTAGAAGAAGACCTTAGAAGATGGAAAAATATACCCTGTTCATGGATAGGCCGAACTAACATTATCAAAATGGCGATATTACCAAAAGTTCTCTATAGGTTTAATGCAATGCCAATCAAAATCCCAACGGCATTTCTTGAAGAAATAGATAAAGCAATCATGAAATTCATATGGAAAAATAAAAGACCCAGAATAGCAAAAGCAATTCTAAGCAGGAAGTGTGAATCAGGCGGTATAGCGATACCAGATTTCAAACTATATTACAGAGCAATAGTGACCAAAACAGCATGGTACTGGTACCAAAACAGGCGGGTGGACCAATGGTATAGAATAGAGGACACAGAGACTAATCCACAAAGTTACAACTATCTTATATTTGATAAAGGGGCTAAAAGCATGCAATGGAGGAAGGATAGCATCTTCAACAAATGGTGTTGGGAAAACTGGAAATCCATATGCAACAAAATGAAACTGAATCCCTTTCTCTCGCCATGCACAAAAGTTAACTCAAAATGGATCAAGGAGCTTGATATCAAATCAGAGACTCTTTGCCTGATAGAAGAAAAAGTTGGCTATGATTTACATATTGTGGGGTCGGGCTCCAAATTCCTTAATAGGACACCCATAGCACAAGAGTTAATAACAAGAATCAACAAATGGGACTTACTTAAACTAAAAAGTTTTTTCTCAGCAAGAGAAACAATAAGAGAGGTAAATAGGGAGCCTACATCCTGGGAACAAATTTTTACTCCTCACACTTCAGATAGAGCCCTAATATCCAGAGTATACAAAGAACTCAAAAAATTAGACAATAAGTTAGCAAATAACCCAATCAACAAATGGGCCAAGGACCTGAACAGACACTTCTCAGAGGAGGATATACAATCAATCAACAAGTACATGAAAAAATGCTCACCATCTCTAGCAGTCAGAGAAATGCAAATCAAAACCACCCTAAGATACCATCTCACTCCAGTAAGATTGGCAGCCACTATGAAGTTAAACAACAACAAGTGCTGGCGAGGATGTGGAGAAAAGGGTACTCTTGTACATTGCTGGTTGGACTGCAAATTGGTGCGGCCAATTTGGAAAGCAGTTTGGAGATTTCTGGGAAAGCTGGGAATGGAACCACCATTTGACCCTGCTATTGCCCTTCTCGGACTATTCCCTGAAGACCTTAAAAGAGCATGCTACAGGGATGCTGCCACATCGATGTTCATAGCAGCACAATTCACAATAGCTAGACTGTGGAACCAACCCAGATGCCCTTCAATAGATGAATGGATAAAAAAAATGTGGCATCTATACACAATGGAGTACTATGCAGCAATAAAAAATGACAAAATCATAGAATTTGCAGGGAAATGGATGGCACTAGAGCAGATTATGCTTAGTGAAGCTAGTCAATCCCTAAAAAACAAATACCAAATGTCTTCTTTGATATAATGAGAGCAACTATGAACAGAGCAGGGAGGAAGAGCAGGAAGAAAAGATTAACATTAAACAGAGACATGAGATGGGAGGGAAAGGGAGAGAAAAGGGAAATTGCATGGAAATGAAGGGAGACCCTCATTGCTATACAATATTACATATAAGAGGTTGTGAGGGGAATGGGAAAATTAACAAGGAGAGAAATGAATTACAATAGATGGGGTAGAGAGAGAAGATGGGAGGGGAGGGGAGGGGGGATATTAGGGGATAGGAAAAGTAGCAGAATACAACAATTACTAATTGGGCATTATGTAAAATTGTGGATGTGTAACCGACGTGATTCTGCAATCTGCATTTGGGGTAAAATTGGGAGTTCATAACCCACTTCAATCTAATGTATGAAATATGATATGTCATGAGCTTTGTAATGTTGTGAACAACCAATAAAAAAAATAATAAAAAAAAGAAGAAAAAAAAAACAAAAAACACTTGGATATTTCATCTTTCTGCATGTAGATTCTTGTGATTGGATATTATGGATCACAAATCATCCAAGGTATTTTCCTAGCTGAAGTCACATGGATGGGTCTGAATATATCTTCCCATGTCAGTTAGGGTCATACAAGGTAACAACATTGAATATATTCCCATTGACTTATAATGAAGCATGCAGATGCTCAGAGTAGAGATGACAAAGCCCTCTCTTAAATCTCCTAATGGGTGGGGCTCTCCCAGAGACAACTCACCACCCTCAGCAGAAGTGTGCTGTCCTAAAGGCAGCTCGCCTTGATTTATGTTCAGGAAGTTTCATCCCTTTTTAGTCTCAAAGGTATAGTCCCCACTCAAAGTTTCTGGGAAGAACCACTGAGAAAAATTGCTCTAGGAGGATTTTGTGCACTTTCAATCAGTGGTTCTCAGACTCAAATGTGCATTTGAATTACTTGGAGGGCTTCTTCAAACACATCACTGGTCTCCACCTCCCAGAGTCTCTGATTCTGTAGGTCTAGGGTAGAGGCTGACAATGCACACTTATAACAAGTTCCTAGGTGACGGTGCTACTCCTGGGGCTCATTCCATGCTTTGAGAATCACAGCTTTAAAGTGTAGATAATCACAAAGAACACTGGTTAAATGCAAGGAGGCCATGGGGTCAGGAGAGCATTGAGGATCTCTCTCTTTCTCCTGCCCTGGTGACCACGGTTCCCAAGCAACCAGTTTTATTGACTCTCAAGGTGGAAGAGTCTATCCTGGAACTTGTCATCCTCACCTGTGTCTTGCCCTCCTCAGGCCTCAGGAAGTCATACAAAAGCTTTGCAGAAACATCCCCACTTGATTTTTCAGACCTAGCTGAATACAGAGTGTGATCCTGAATAACCTAAACCCAGGTGGACATCTTAGTTCTGACCTAGAACAGGCTGTGGGTCCTCAGAGAGCTTTGACCTTTCTAAACCTCAGTTCTGTTACCTGCAACATGGGATCCGTGGCAGCTCGAGACCCCCTGAGGTTATTGTGGGAAGCAGGAGTGGCATAGTTCTGAAATGGAGGGAGTGTTGAAAATTTCTTACTTGCTTCTCTTTCTCCATCCCTTTCTATCTCTTAGTAAAGATATCTGAGTAAAGGTCATTTGCAGGACAATGTGAGAAAGTTTAGGGGTGACATGATTGGGTTATGAGAGTTTTAAATGAATTAGCGCATTAATCCACTAATATGGATTAACTGGGCATTAAAACTCTAAGCCAGTGGGGAGTGGCTTGCGGAGGCAGGTCACTGGGGGTGTGTCTTGGGGATTTGCATTTTGTCCCTGTTGAATGACGCTCTCTCTTCTTCCTTGTGGTCTTACCCTGAGTGGCTTTCTTCTGCTATATCCTTCCGCCATGATGTTCTGTGTCACCACAGGCCCAAAGCCATGGAGTTAGCTGTCTGTGAACTGAGATCTCTGAATCCATGAACCAAAATAAGATTTTCCTCCTCTGTATTATTCTAGTTATGTCTTTTAGTCATAAAGCTGAAAAATTTGACTAGAACAGTATCTATGAGATGCCAGCAGGAACTCTTCCCTCAGGAACAAGTAGAAGTGCAGAATTATACAGATCTGAGGTGGCTTCCCGATGGGCTGTCATTCTTCTGTGGATTCCAGAGTAGTGACTGCTGCCTCCCTCATCATCCCTCCTCCTTACGTACCACCTTTTACTTCTCTCTCATTTCGTCCAGACCTGGCCTTCATTCAGTTCTTCTAACACACGATGCTCTGGGAAGGGACATTTCATGAGGACCTGGGGGAATGGGATTTTGCTATGTGGTCCTGGAGTGGGGAGAGTTTACATTCAGACCTCACGTCACGTGTAAAAAAGTAAAGTTGAGTGTGTCTGCATAAATAAAGAATGGGAAAACATGACATGTGGCAGGAATAGAGGGTACCTGGGGCAGAGGTGGGAAGTAAAATTGGACATATATTGGGATGAAATTGTCAAAAGCCCTAAGTCACCATAACTTGTTCTTAAGTTGACGGTTCAGGGGTTAAAAACTCAAATGCCATCAGGGACAAGGCAAAGAAATTCATTAAGGAAAAAACCCACAAACAAACAAACAAACAAAAAACAGGGCTAAAATAAAACAGAAGGAGGTGTTAATAGGGGCTAGTAAATGTAACACAAAATTTTCAGTTTGAAAATTAATTATGATAAGTGTTGGAGCGTGTAGCTCAGGGGTGGAGTGCTTGTCTAACATACCTGAGGTCCTAGATGCAATCCCCAGGACACATGTACACACATGTGCATACACATAACCACACACACAAATTAAATATGCCAAGGACTTTTTCTAAATCGTATTTGACTAACGGATAGTGAAGTGCCTCAGTTAGAACAGTCTTGAATTCAGTTTGCTAACACGTGCTTGTTTGATAATTTCCTATTGAACTGAATTGTTGAAGACTAAAACAATGAATTGATGTTTTAAAATTCATTACAAACAAGAAATAAAATGTATGCTGCATAATTAGGTGCCTGTTGTCTGAACTGCTCCTAAATTTCTGAAATTTTGATAGCTACAAAGGGAGTCACACTTGAGTTTTAAGCCACTACTTTTGTTTTTAATTTTTCCCATGGTTTTGTTCAGAGGTGATAATTACTCATTTCCCTTTCGAAGAGCTTCAGAGAAGTGGAGATACAGGTTCTGAGGGATGTCTGGGATCAAGTTCAACACAGTCATCCACTAAGGACGTGTAGTCTGGCTTCAGCAACATGGCGGAAGGCCAGGGAAACAAGATGGTAGGGAGGTATTCTGTGGACATTTGAGACCTGGAGAGCCCAGAGTCCACAATCTTGCTTTAGGATTTGCATGCCTTTATCGTATCGTCTGCTCTAATTCCCTAGGTGTCAGCCTCATTGTCAAAGGTCGTAGTCTCCGCTGTGCTTTAGGGATTAGGAGAGCCTCTGAAGTCTCCCCCTTGGGCTCAGCCATGTGGTCAGCGCAGCAGCCTGAAGAACAGTGAGAGGTGGAGCAGCCGTCCAGACGGTGGGGAGGCAAAGAGCAAGACCAGAGATTGGAATGTGTCCGCTGACTCAGGACTGAGCAGAAAACAGAGGTATGTCCAGTCTGCCTCAAGTAGAAAATCAAACTCAAAGACTTATGCTAAAAAGGGAATTCATTATCTCACATCGTTGAAAACTCTGGATGACAGAGACAAAAACTGTGAGAACTAGAGAAAAAATGAAAAGGTGAGGCCCTGTTAGAAGAGGGGGAACCAATTGCTACTTCCTATGGTCCCAGTGACTTTAGAGAATGTCATGCCGGGTGTGGCCATCTTTGTTGAGGACACCCTTAGGTCCTGCTGAGTTGACTGACTTCTGAATAGCCATGGTGCTTGCATCCTAGGGCAGCGATGGCCATCACCCAGCTCTACTCTACCCTGAGATGCTGCAGGACATGTGCTAACTCAACCCTCCTTCCATACCTCCAGGTTGCTACTGGGGTCGGAGGTGGATGGCACGCCCTCCCTTTCCCTTCTGAGTCATGGAACTGGACAGAGAGAACACCTATTGCATCTCAGCTATGGGATGCACCAAGTCGGTTACGAGGGTTGGGAGAGGCAAGACTCTGGGGAACTGGAAGCAAGTCGTGAGACCCTTGTTCCAGGAGTGCAGGGAGGTAGTAGGAGACAGAAACAGTCCTGAGCCCTGGCTGCAAGCTCCTAGTGGGTGTTCTGTTGTCCCATTGAATTTCATGTACAAAAACCTAACTTTGAAGATTAATACTGAATAATTTCAAGACAGTGGCTGTAGAGCATTAAATTCCAAGTGCAGAGCCAGGTGCGACTGCACTGACTGCACCCAGGAGGTATCCCTGGTTACGGGATGCAGAGCAGCGCTCCCGGGAGCTCATTGCCACCGGGGCCAGTCTCCCATCACCGCGCAGTTCCACTCCCCCATGTTGGATTAATTCCCACATAATACATGGTGGCAGGATGGCTGCGAGCCTGAGGGGGCTCACATCGTCCCAGGTTCCACTTCAGAAGGAAAGAGGACACACAGCTCACACCTTTTCAACCTGAAGAATCATGGGGAAAAAAAAAAATTCTGGAACTCAGTAGAATCCCATACCCATTCCTTTTTTTTTTTTTTTTTTTGATTGACAAAGTATCTGTACATATTTATGAGGCACAATGTGATGTTTGGATTCATGTATTCATGTATATATTAGGCAGTGATCCACCTAGGGTAATAAGCATATCCATCATCTTAAAGTTTTATCATTTCTTTAAGGTGAGTACGTTCAAAGCCCTCTTTCCAACTCTTTTGCATCTCACTCTTGAACCAATTACTGACCAGCCATAGGCCTGAGATTACCCCTGACTCCAGAGAAGAGATGGAGACAGCTTTGACAAAAGCTCATAGACTTGACTTTTCACACCAGGGAGGAGAGGGATGGTATCAAAAGAAAGTTGGCCCTTTAAAGCCAGGAATGCATTAATTTGGATGTTAAAAGCGTTTGGCTTAAAATGTGGAATAAAGTGCTTGCCTCACATGCACTTGGTCCTGGTTTCAATCCCCAGCCGCCACAGTAAATAAATAAATAAGTAAATTAACAAATAAATAAAGTGAAATAAATCTAACAAATTCTAGAAGTTTCCACTATTTCTAAGGAGGTGGGTGGGATCAAATGGTTAAAAAAAAATCCTAAAATAAACCCGAAGTCCTAAAATATCTGAAAACTAAGAAAAAAACCATTGTGCTTGGGAGAGACAGGGTGACTTGTGATGTTCAAGATAAAGAGGGTAGAGATTGCCAAAGGAGGACATAGGAGATTGAAACAACTGTTGAAAGATAACAGGCTATTACTAGTCCACGTTGTGTTGAATTCCTGGGGGTAATTCCAGTATGAACTAAGTCCTTCCATGGCAGGCTTCATCCGCCAAGGTCAGTGGCGTCCACAAGTCTATTCATAGTCGAACACTGAAAACAACGTTTTCCAATGGAACTGGGAAGAGAAAAGCAAGGTCTCGCCAAGACAGTGTGTGAATAATAGCCGGAGACGTAAGACTGTTCTTTTGTGAATAAAGTGCTAAGGAACATGCAAACCAATTGCAGTCTGTATGTGTCCAAATGCACTGTTCTGCACTGAGGTTTAGTTTTTTAGTTTTTTTTTTCCTGAGTTATTTTATTCAAGGTCTTCACATACTAATATGTTCCAAAAGTGGGTGATTAGGGGAGAAAGAAGCATTCAGGCAAAGCCAAGTTGATTTGTTTGTATATTTTTGGAAATAACTCTATTATTTGTGTTTCCTTTTTTTATTGTCCTTTATTATTATGCTTCTTTCTCTCCCTTCTCTCTTTCTGTCTCCCTCTCTACCTCCTCCATTCCTACCCCATCCTATTTTTAGGTCTTTGTTTAGAGTATTTTCTTTCTCTTTTTTCCTTCTGCATAGGATGAATAAATCCAAGGTTGAGCCCTGCAGCCCTTAGCAAGCCCAGGAGGATTTGAATTTCAGCCCATTACTTGGTAGCTGTGTGACTTTGAGCACTTGGCTTAATGGCCACTGAACTCCTGTTTCCCACTTGTATAGAAGAGATCAGAAGGCCCCTGTTTCCAATGGTTGTTCTGAGGATTAAACTAGATTTCATTTACAAAAGTGTGAGCACACTGCCTTTCACAAAAGAACTGAATTCACACATTGCATTATCCTGTATGCAATTACTCCTGCTCTCTATTTTGAAAATTATTTTGATGAAGAAACTCTTTTGAGCAACTATCTTTTTAGATACACAGTATTTTGCTCTCAGCATGGACTCTTTGAAGTATCTCCCTTATGGCTAAGGAAGGAATCTATGTGAGATCAGGTTAGGCCACTGCTTCTCAAGTCTGACTCCACAGAGTTGACCAGGCCATGCCTACTATTGACCAGGAATTAGAGTTCAAATGTCTCTGAGGCTAATGCTATTTTGTGTGGGAGAAAAAAACCTAGATGTTCCTTGATGCATCTGGCTGGATGGTTTTCTTTTCCTTTAAAACTCTTCAAAATGACCGAACTGCTTTAGATTATGAAAACAGGCGTGGAGACTCTTATTTATTATAATCCTAGTATATGCTAGGAAATATTCAGCACGTTATTCTTTCCTTTATTTTAACTTTTATTTTGTCTTATGTCTCCACATTCCTGGGAATTGTGCATAACCCTTTAATAATGTATAAAGAGATTCCTTTCCTAGGTAAGAAGTTGCCTCTTGAAGTGATTCTTACCCAAAGTTACTGAGCCAGAAAGGGATCTCTGGAACTGGAGTCTTGGGATCTCTTTCTGCCAAGTCTTTGCTTTTCTTACTTCAATCATCACACTTGGTGTCTGTGCCATCATCATTATTATTATTATAATATTTTGTCATTGTTGTTGTTGGAGGTGATGATTCATGCAGATACAATGAACCAGTACCTCATTTTTCACCCTGATGTTGATAGACGTTCCTCCAAGAAATTAAATGTTGCCATACCAACTAGCTGAACTGACAAGAAAAATAGGCTGTCATGTCAATGTAAATAGTGTGAAAAAAAAAACCCACAAAGAAAGTAGGGGTGAGAGAAGTGGATTTTCGTTTATCAAGTTATGTAAGAGGCTTGCAATAATGTCGTCTTTTATGAACACAGGAAAAGATGAAAGAATATTAGCATAACACTTTTCCTTCTCAAAGACAGAGATCCTTTCCATGTTGTTTCAGTTTCTTGTTCCATATATTTTTTTTAAATGTGCACATGGTATTTCTCTTCTGGCTGCTGTCCATGCCTACCCCGTGCTCTGAAACCAGAGCAGCCCACCTGTATCCAGTGCATTCAGAATCAGAACAATGGATCTTCGGGTCCTCCAGGACACATCCAAGTGCATATGCAGGAAAGATGGGTTTTATTCGTCCCTTCTACAGCCCAGAAGTTCTGACTTCTTGCTTTTTTTTTTTTTCCCTCATGACTCCTCTTAGGAACTGAAGTCTGTATTGGATTCTGTAGTCTGATATGTGAAGCTCCTTTTGACAGGGCAATCACCAACTTTTAGATCTCTTTGGTCATACCCGGTTATAAGCTTAATGCAGTCTGTACCCTGAAACACTGCTTTTGTGAAACTGTGTTGCTGTGTTATAGATGCCCAGGTCAAGGTTTGGCTGGACTATCCATTCTGTCCTTCCCCCCCACCAGACTCCTGAGGGAGACTATGATCACGATCTCGATTGACGAAATGTTTGTGAACAGCCCAAGGATCTGTGAAGATATTTCTAAAAGTATTTTCATGTCAGTTAAACCAAAATCACAGCCGCAGCAGATGGCTTGGTCCTGATGAAGCACAGCAAACATTGTGTGTGTGTGTGTGTGTGTGTGTGTGTGTGTGTGTGTGTGTGAATGTGTGTGCATGCACCCTGCTTCAGGTAATTTTTATTCCTTGAAAATCCAAAGAGCTACAAGATAGCTCCAAGCAATCATTTTAGTTTCTTGACAATTTTATATCATTATATATCAATGATAGGATTTTTTTGTGGTTGCAAATATTAACTTCTCTCTCGATAGAACAATAGGAAGGCTCTGTAACTTTTTATAGGTTAAAGAGGATTCATGTTTTCTTTCCATTTCTCTTTTGCTGTTGTCATATTTCTCAGTCTTGCATGTCCATGTGTGTTGAAATGAAGTTTGTCATGCTCAACGGGTAGCGGCCTGATCAATCATAGGCACAAGAGTCTAATGTTTAGAAATGAAGTCGTCCTACATCCACTTTGAAAAGCTGGGTTTGCATTCTTTTTCTATGTAGTTATTTCAAAATAAGTTTGGGACATTGATTCTGCAGCTCATTGTTTTAAAACAGGGATTCTCAAATGGATGATCAAATCCTTCAGAATAAGAGTAAAATTTGTTGTTTTTTTCCCCTATAATGCCAGCAGCAGTTTGAATCATTTTTATTTGGGATATCAATAGAAAAGCCCACCCTGAAGGTCATAGAAATTGGTGAACACTGTAAGCTGCATAGGAAAATTGTAAGTACATGATGAAATTAAAAGGTGCCCAGTATCTAAAGATAGAGACTCTCAGGCAGTAAAGAGTTCCAATGCAGAAAGTAATGAGCGAGTGATATCAGATGGTTCAGCAAGTTCCAGAAAAAAATGATGGCTGAGAAGAGGCCATTAGTTTTGGTGAGCAAAGGGTCATTTGTGATCTTTGAAAAAGGAATTTCAAGGTTGTAATAGAAACCAATAAACAATTGCAAGTGATTGCAGAATGATTACATACCATCTGCACTCGCGGTTTTGCTGAAATCCTGGTAGTGTGTTTCAGGACGAGAAATAATGACATTAGATTAGTATGGTTACTTAGCATGTCAAGGGCAGTGGTATATATTGATCTGTTTATGAACCTAAATAGAAAGTGTACCATGAGGATGGAAAAGACACCATGGTCAGACTTACTGACATGGGTATGTATTTAAGAATACAGTTTTGAACCTAAAGGCTCCAAACAACATTAATAAATTCCTGTATAATTAATTGTACACACACAGATGCTCAGTTGGTTTACTGCTTTATTGTTCCATGTGTGGCTCTAGCAGAGCAGGTGCTGAAGCACACAGGCTCTGGTGAAAGCCTGCCTCACTCAGAGCACCTACTCCACTCTGTCGAAGCTAGGTCACCTTGGGCAGGGCTTTTAACATCTCTAAACCTCTGCATCTGTGAAATGAAATTGCAGTTGTCCTAATGGGCTGTGGCAAGATCTTAAAGGAGATAATCTAGGCAAAGTGCGTATCAGATATATCCATTTATCTGCTATGTATTTAGCACCCAGAATTAACACCTTGCCTTGTGCCCAAATTCCCAGGATATCCAAATCTGGCTGAGGAAGGGAGGTACTCAAGTAGGAACGACTATGATATTAGTTATTTTGTGGTTCTGAGAATTGGGTCCATTTACATAGAAAGATGACACATATCTAGGCTTTTTAAACTACATTTACTTTTTATTCCCTTATCAGAATTTTTGTTGTAGGATCTATTTTGTGCCTCTGTGATAGGCATGAACTAAGGTTTGTGGTAAGGAGTCTCTGCACACCTCCCAAGGAGAGCTTACTTCCAAGGTGCATGAAACAAATGATTCCTGTGCCTCAGTTTCCTCTGAATTAAGAGTGACAGTAAGAGCTTCTTTACAGGATTGTTATAAGGACTAATTGTTTAACATGTGGAGTGCTCGGCAAAGTGCCTAGTCATAGTGAGTATTTCTCTAAAAAAATCTATTTATTGTTATTGTAGTTATTATTCATGCTATTATTTTAAATGACCAGTGCAAAACATGGCAAGCTCCAGTGAATGTGCATGCATGAAATATGAAGCAAATAAATAGGTAGAAACCATTAATTCCAGAGTGAACCTTTGAGAACCATTTCTAAGATGATGGTATCATTGGACTGGGATTTTAACGATGGGTTGAATTGCCTTAGTAGAAAAGGATGTTTCAAGGTTAGCATTAGCAAGAACAAAAGCATAAAAGATGAAAGAGAAGACCAGATTTGAAAGATGGAGAGAACTTTGAAGGAGGCATGCAATGATTTTATCATCTTATAAATCCATGGTGCCTGTTATAGTGTCTGATACGTAACTTTTGGAGAGGGCAGATGGATGAATGGATTGACAGACGAAGAAATGGAGGTAAAGAAGGGTGGATGGAGTGATGGAGGGATGTGACGGATTTTAACATGGCCCCAGCCTTCTTTCGGTTGTGATCCTTGGGGGCAAGTTTGAGATGACTATTTCTTACCTAAGACTGGGTTAAACACCCGCTTCCAACCTCTGCAATCTGCCCAGAAAAGTCAAATCTAATCGATGAGCAAACTTGATCTTATAACCCTCAAAAGGCAACTGTGTGAAGAGCACCTTTGAATTTGTGGTAACACTATAGACCTCAAGATTCCCATAATGAATCTGGGCTGTCAAATTTTAGAGGCTGCCAGAACAGATAGCAGAAGAGAAACCTTACTTGCAAAGATTCTTTCCAAAGTGTGTTTTCTACTTTCAACGAGTCAGCCAAGTGCCAGCCTGGTGATATAAACAATGAACTCACATCCCTTCCTATGGTGTTGCTTACGACCTTAACCTGCCACCTCCACTTAAAAAGGCCATCAAGCAAAGAGCCCTTGTTTGGATACATTCTGCAGCATAAACACTTGGGAATGCCTCCCACAGTGGACAGTGCTAAATGCTGCAGCTAGTTGCATGTTTCTCTCTTCTTGTTTCTTTCCCCTTTTGGTTTTTTGTATTTTAAACTGCCTTTTGGAAGTTTGCTGCCAAGTTTTAAAAAAATCAATAAGCCCAAACATTACAGCAGAAAGTTTAATATAGCTCACCTTCCTGGAACAGGCTGCAGGGAAAGCGAGAAGCATCACGTTAAAACGGTGCTGAGCTCAGATCTCGAAAGATGTTTGGGGTGGAAGGGACTTGCTCAGCAAGATTGGGATACCTTTAGATGCAAATGAGATGGTCCCTGCAGGACCAGGCTTGGCCTGAGAGCATATTGAGATATTTGTGGGGGAAATGTTACTCCAATAAGCTCTGATGGTCATACTGGGAGCACAGAGGCTGCTCAGAGGGCACGAAGAACATAGCTGCTCCCTTGGTGAGCTGCTCTGGGAAACTGAAGGCACAGCTGGTGGCCTGAGTCCTGGGGATACCTTCTTTGCCAAAGAGAAGAGCAATTGCAATATTTATTATACACCACCTCATCTCTTGGGTAACAGAGCATGTTTGAATTCTGGTTTTCTTTTCTTATTCTTCCTCCTTCTCATCTTCTTCCTCCTCTTCTTTTTCCTCCTCCATTGCTCTTCCTCCTCTTCTTCTCCTTCTTCTTCTTCTTTGGTTTTGGGGATGGAACCCAGGGCTTCACACATGCTGAGCACGGGTTCCACCACCAAGCTACACCCCGACCTTCTTTATTTTTTTCTTTCGAAGTGCACAAGTTTGGAAGGCCAAATGCATCATTCACTGGTCAAGCCCAAGTTCATGGAAGGCTGGTGTGATCATTTTTTTTTTTTCTACTGTGTGCTGGAGATATAGGGATAAGCCAACCCAGACCTGGTTCTGTCTTTATAGGGCTTCTGATGTGACTCAGGAAGAAAGACAGTTGACAAATCACTGGGAAATGACAATCAGGACAAATGCCACAGGCGAGACGGATTACCTACAGCCAGTGCTTGTTGAAGATCTACTCCAAGCCTCTTCACAGGGAGTGTCTTCTTCAAATCTCACAGCAGCACTTTATGTGTTCACCTGGACTGTACATCATTAAAAGAGAGAGCACATCACAGCCACTTCAGAAGAAAGGGAATTTTGAATAGGAAATGAAACATCTTAGATTTTAAAGACATCACAGACCCTGTGACCTTCTCAGCTCTGTGTTCCTTGTGGCAACCGTCTTGTCTCTGTAGCACGTGATGGCTTATTCACTGCTGATGGTGCCCAGAGACCTGAGAATGCAGCACACGGTGATAACATCACATGTGGCCCCTGCCTTTTTGTTTCTTCTAGCCTGATGGAGGCGCTCTTCTCAGTGGAGCAAAGGAAGTGGACAAAACATCAGGCAAACAAACTCTTGCTATTCTAATTGACGCCTGGGTCTCCATTAAATAAAAACAAAAGAAATGTGAATGCAATGCTAACACCAGAACGTTAAAAAAAAAATTCCAATCACTCAGCCCATAATTGATTATTAATTTTCACTAAAAGGGTATGTGGATATCTTATTTACTCTGCATCCAGATATTTACTTAGCTTGAAAGAAGAGACACTTTGTAAATAGAAGACTCCATCACTCTGCTCATTAGTTGCCCCAGAACTCTGAGCAATTGGCATTTAATAAATCATATTATAAATCATCTTCTGAAAGTTAATTAAGTGGTAAAACATTTACTGAAAGTTAAAAGTTACCATGAATTTAATTATAACCTTGTGGACACTATTTCCAGTTAATTATACACCCTCCTTATATACTTGATAAACCACAAAATGCACCCCGTTAATGATCAATTGGTATTAAATTAGCTGGAATTAGTTTTTATTAAATCCAAATTAGATTTTTATTTGCGATACAATAAAATAGTGCACCCAGCCCTTGCCACGATGATTTGGGATATTTCTGTAGAGAGTGATTACCAGATGTCTAATTGGGCAATTAATAGATACAGTTTCCAAATTAACATAATTGGGGGACCTAAAAAGAAAACAAAATGATTATTCAGCCAGCAGACCATCCTTTTTGAATCCTGCCATTCAGTCAGGGATGTCAACTAGCCCTTCATTTCTTTTGAAAATCTGCACTTCTCTGGGCTGAATTCCCACCAAAAGGGTCATTGTGACCATGAAGCATGTGACATGCTCTTATGTGGAAACAGAAATGTCCAGGGCCACCCAGAAGAGCTTCTTTGACCGTCTGTGCTGGTTCTGTAGGTAGGTATGGGAAGCCTGCGTGGGGTGTACGGAATCGTGGAGGTAACCAGCTAGGTAATGGGGTGTTTACACAGCTGACGAGAGTCCAAATGCACAAACCCATCACTTCCCAAAAACAATTTGCCAGATGATTTTAGTTGATATTCCAGAGCTTTTTCATTTTACCACTTCATGCACCACAGAGGGATGGGGACTTAACCTCTCCATTTCTGCCATCAACTTAAATCCCTTTATAATTGCTTTCCCCACATGTTCAAAGCACAATCCTGGAGCGTGTCCTCTGCCATCTGTGTTCTCTGAAGGGATGGCCCCTCCCCTTCACATTAATCGCCTCTGTGCAGACCCACTCTATGAAGGGCCGTCTCAGTGGCTCCTTGCACTTAAGGAAGCAGGGCTTTGACCTCTGATCCTTACTGGTCCAGTGGTCTTCTTTAAACTCAGGATACTATGCCAATGGACAGACAGCCACTGGTAAGTACTACTGAAGACAAAATGTATAAAATATATTTGAAAAAGAGACAGCGTTCCCACTAATGAATTATACAAACTTTGTAAAAGGGTTGTGAGTGCATCCACTTCCATTAGCACTCAAAGCCCTCATAACCTGCCCTATTATTTGCTCCCTCCTGGAGGCATTGGTGAAATTCTGCTCAGGATGGGCTATTACAGTTAAGTGCTGTTTTTATTATTGCTTTTTCTTTTCTTATTTGCTTCCTAAACTCCATGTTGGTCCATCCTATCCTGCACTCACTCAGTGGACCGTTGGGGTTAATCACTCCTTTCTGTAGCAGCTCATGCATTCATTTGTTGAGGAAAAATATGGGAACTGCCTGTTAGGCACAAAGCTATATGGACATTGGGTTTCGATGGTGGACAAGTCTGATAATGGTCCGGGTTCTCACGGTTGTCATTTGAGACACAGACTAAAAAGAAAAGAATATGCTAATGCCAAATTATCATAAGTACTCTATAAGGCAAATAAAAATGAGCCATATGGAAAATAATCAGAAAATCATTTTAATTAGTTGGCAATAAAGTTGTCTTTGAAGACAGGTTATTTAAATTGATGCTCAAGTGGAAGGGAGAGTGTTCTGTTCAGGAAGAACAACATCAAAACGGGCCCTGTGCTGAGAAGGAGCTGGAAAGTTGGAGAAATGGTGAAGGGAACAGGAAGTGGAGCCATGTGATCCTGGTTCGATGAATAAAGGGGGTATGTGATCTGAGTGGACCATTGGGAGGTTATAGAAAGTGGCACTTTAAAAAAGGTGATTGAGGACCCCAATAAGGAGGTGGGACAGTTGGAAAACTTGGAAGTTAAGCAGCAGAATGACCTGATCTGATTGGGCTTTCAGATCATCAGTCTCACTGATTGATGGAGAGGCTGAGAGAGGAGGAAGCTCACAGGAGGCTGCTGAAATTCTCCAGACAAGAGAGATGGTGGCCTGGAGGGAAGGGCAGGCAGCAGAAGTGACAGAGGAGAAAACTGGAGATAAGGATGGATTGGCCATGGGGCTGGGCAAGAGAAAACTCAGGAATGTTCCTAGGTTTTTGGCTTGAGCAATTGAGCTTCCTTGTTCATTTGGCAAGTATTTCTCGAGCATTTATAGATATCACAGATATTACAGAGGTGGAGCAGACAGTTCAGAGGTGCGCATTCTCATGGAGGTCACTTCCTGTGAAAGGAGTTGATAGACTAAATGCAGAGAATTCCTTCTCTCTCCAGTCATTCAAAATTTGATTTGAGGTGTATATAACATTCATCAGCTACAATTATTCACACAATTTGCTTTGACAATGATTGTGACTTGTTCTTATTTAATATTAATTCAGTCTCCTCCAAATTTACTTTGCTTCTCACTGCTCCGCCAGGAAGTATGTCAGGTACTTCCTTGATGCTGTCAGGTCACACATGATGAGCAGGTCCAGGGTCACTTCTTGTGGGTGGGACTGGGGTGGGTCAATTAAACATTTTCCACTTTGGGGCCAAGTTGTTGAACCCACGAACCGTGGGCCTCCTCCATGATTTGTCATGAAAGACCTTTACCATCGGTTCCATGTTTTGTTTTAAACAAAGTTTCCTCTTAATTATTATAATACTTAGATCAGTTACATAAAACAAGGAAGATAAAGAAAACTTTAAAAAAAATCATCATTCATGACTTCACTCCAATTTTATAATTCTACGTTTAGTGTATATTCATATTTCAATGAAATTTTGTTACTATAAAATCTTATTTTTAATCTAACACTAATAAAGATTTGGTTTTTAAACACTCTTCATAAATACAACTTGAATTTTCTGGACACATAAGCTTGTATGTGTTGCTATCATCAGAGTAGTTTCAACAAAGTGTTTTCTGTATGAACTTCTTGTGTTATTAAGAATTATTTCATTGTTATTTGAAATAACAAATAACAATCGAAATAGCAGTAATGGGTCAAATTGGAATTTAAAAAATTTTAGTTATACATAGACATAATATTATTATTTTGTTTATTTATTTTTTAATGTGGTGCTGAGGATCGAACCCAGTGCCTCACATGTGTGAGGCAAGTGCTCTGCCACTGAGCCACAAACCCAGCCCCTCAAATTGGAATTTTTAAGATAATCATGATACATATTGCTGAATTGTTCCTAAAAGAGGTGTGCTAATTATTATTCCCTAGAGTAACTCAGGAAAGAATGTTAAGCCAGAGTTTTTCAAATATCATTTAGTCCTCTCTCCCTCCTTTAAAATTGTTAATATGTGCTAATTAGATGAGTGAAAAATTGTATAATTTTAAAAAAATGCATTCTTTTTTATTTTATATTAGAAAATTTGAAACTCCACTCCTTACCCACAGGACTGCATAAGTGATTTCTAATTCCTCTTCCGTGAATTTTTGTTTTGTTCATGCCTTTTGCTTGTCTAGTAAGGTCCCTGTTTAGTTTTGTTTCCCTTATTTGTTTATATGAAATCTTTATATACGTAGCACCACAGGGGTCCCTTCTTATTTACTGGCTTTGTCTTTCCCTAGCTTTACCCTTAGTGCAAAGAAGAGTCTTAAATGTCCTGACACATAGATTTCCACAAAAGGTGGTCATTGTTAGCAGGAGAAAGGTTTTATTTATCTGTCCATGATTGCATTTGAAAAAAACAACAAAAGAACAACAACAAAAATAGTCCAAAAGTCAGAAGTCTATACCCCAGAGGACTGTAGAGAAACCAAGCAGAAAGTAAGGTCCACCATTCTGGATTATTCTGCGCTTCCAGGATGGGATCATGTAGAACAAGGTAATGTTACAAAGGGTGGTTTCTCTAGCACTGACGCCAATACTACTGCATCTGGGGTTCAGGTTAGAACTCAAAGTAGAAAAGGGAGGAAAGACTGTGGCCTTGCACAGGGGGTCCTAGGAACTTTTCCACCATGCTCAGCCACCCAGGCACACATGCTCTGCATGCTCCAGTCTTACCCATAGCCCAAGCCCACAAGCCAGCTCCTTCAGCAGCCTGTCTTAGACATAACCTCTCCATCTCCCAAGGCACACGCTTCTCCAACACTCACTCAGTGCATCAGAAATAAAAATAAGCAAGCATGCATCCCACCCATTAGTGTGTCCTTTTAGTCTCTTAACAATACGCCAGTCATTTTCTGAGATTCAAGAACATTTCTTCCATACCAGGCACTGTGGATATAAGGATGAGCAAGACATTCCTGCCTTCAAGGAGGTGACACTTAGTGCAATCTTCTAAATTATGTGATCATCCCAAGTAGTCTAAAAATTCCTGAAGAAAGGAACACTATTGACCTCCTTTCTAGTCAATACATGTTCATGGAGAAGTGTTGCCCAAGCAATAGTGAAACCCTCAGAGTCCTGTGGTAGAAAATGTGACTCCTCCTGTCTAAATGCAAGGAGATATAGTAAAGTCCATAACATATTTTATTTTATTTTTTTTTTTTATTGTTGGTCATTCAAAACATTACATAGTTCTTAATACATATAATAGGACAGACAGCATAACATATTTTAAAGTCCTGAATATTAAAAGTGTTTATTTCTCCATCAGAAATAGAGCCAGTCTCTGTAGATCCATTCCACGTCTGTCACTAAGAGTCGAATGACTGTAGTCTTTACTCAGAATAAGGAGTGGTGATGCTGAGATTGCCATTATAATAAATGACAGCCAAAGCCATCCAGAGGCACTTTTTGAATACAGCTTTAATGCAGTGTTGTCTTAATCAAATACCTCTATATTGATTGCTTATGGTTTTTTTTTTTTTATGTGCTTGCATAACTGTCTCTAAGAAGAAGTGTTAGCTGTAGCAACTTTATTACACCTTTGTCCAGGTCAATTGTGATGGTTCTGATCCTGATAGAATCATCTTTAAAGGACCGGGAGCCACCCAAAAGTCCAATCGGCAAATTTGACTGTCTATGTGCCTTGAAGATATGTAGATAATGTTTAAAGCGAAAAAAAAATAAAGATGAAAAATACCACTTGCAGATAATGTAGGAGAGAAGAAAGTGTCTTTGTTTCTTGCATTTTCTAAATACATGTCTCCCTGCCTTTGATTCCCCTGTTCCCCCTACCTGGAATGCCCTCTGTGTGCTATTTCCCAGGGAGTTACATGACATTATCAGCTGGTGTCTTCCTGCTGATAGAACCACTTCTTTTGAGCTTTCTATAGCTCATACCCATTAGCTCAGGAACTCAAAGAAAAAGTCAGGTCTTATCCTTAACTGTTACCCTGCAACAGGCTGTGTGTGTCTATCTAATGAATAAAGAGTTCATTCAAGTCAGCTAGACATCTAATAATTAAGTAGGAAAAGGAGACATTATATAAACACCCTCCCACAGTAGTACATAACACAATTTTATAATAAACATTGGAAATAAAAATATTTAAAATCATTAACAAAAATAAGTGATGATGTCAAATGCTCTGGAACATATAGTAAAACTGGGATAGATGCTGTACAGCAGAAGCACAATGATACGCTTGGAATTTTATTTATGTTAGGGAAACAGTATGGAAATGAATCAGTAAATCATGACATATCAATCCAACAGAACATTCTACAACAATTAAAGTGCTAGTTATAAAGACTAGTCTGACATTACACGTTATAAAACTGTGTATCTCAGAATCCGCAAGTGCTACAAAGTAAGCAGACACAATTTGAGTTTGGATGGTCCATGATGAATGAATCTTTAATATGCTTTATTTTTATTAGTGTGCCCCTACTGGTTCAACAGCAGAAAAAATCAATAAACTTCTTTTAAGGACCATATTATGAAGTTCCATATCAAAGTACAATATGATGTGTAGCAATTTCATATTTATACCATACCGTGACCAGACAGATTTTTTTTTAAATTAACAATCTCCCTTTCCCTTCCCTCACAAAAATACTCTATGTGTTTGTAGATCGTTGTATGTTTTTTTTGTTGTTGTTGTTGTTGCATTTATGTAAAAAAAAAAAGTTACACATGGATTCCAGGTAAAGATGACAGATTGAAGACTTAAATATGTTTTCTCTTGCTCTCTAAATTCCATTAAAATGACAATCTAGGATTTCTCTAGGAGGCATAGATAAAAAAGAACAGAGAATAAAAGGAGAGACAATATCAACAAAATCTTGGAAGCTGTAAAGCAAATGTGTGAATGGTAATGACTGAGAATTAACTGAGAAAAATGAATCTTAAGCTTACAGTGGGGAAAGCAGAAAGGAACTGGATTAAGATCGCAGATCCCCAAATGGCTCAGGATTGACAAACCTGGGTACCTCCGAAAGCCAAGGAGAGGACACTCCTTCTTTTTTTTTTTTTTTTTAAAGAGAGAGTGAGAGAGGAGAGAAAGAGATAGAGAATTTTTAATATTTATGTTTTAGTTCTCGGCGGACACAACATCTTTGTTGGTATGTGGTGCTGAGGATTGAACCCGGGACGCATGCATGCCAGGCGAGCACGCTACCGCTTGAGCCACATCCCCAGCCCAAGAGGACACTCCTTTTGAGAGTCAGGAACCCCATGGGATGCAAGAGAAGCAATTTGGTTTTCAGATTGCCTCCCCACTCTGCTAAGTGACTTTCTCTCTCGCATCCCAGCATGAAACTGGAGTCATACTCCCTCTGAAAGACAAAGCAAAATAGGGGATCCTATTAAAGAATCATGCCCATTTCCATTTTGGAACCATCATCCAGGTGTCTGGAGTGGAGGATTTGAGGAGTGAAGTGAAGTCAGAGAGCAGACCAACTCCTTAGCAGATTATTGTAAGCTAGGGAAGTGATCCTTTGCAGTGGGAGTCGTCAGAGTTTCTTAAAAAATAGGAGGCTGAGGCAGGAGGATTGTGAGTTCAAAGCCAGCCTCAGCAAAAGCGAGGTACTAAGCAACTCAGTGAGACCCTGTCTCTAAATAAAATACAAAATAGGGCTGGGGATGTGGCTCAGTGGTCGAGTGCCCCTGAGTTCAATCCCTGGTTCTCTCCCTGCCCCACCCTGCAAAATAGAAATCACAGTCTGGGATCTGGTTGGATCTCATTGGATAGGGGGGTGGATGTAGAGAGGAGTAACTTGAGGATGGTTCCCAGATTTCTCTTTCCTTCTCCCTCTCTTCCTTTCCCCTCCTGTTCTCTTTCTCATGATTTTAATTGTTCTAATGTTTTTTGTGATAAATCTTGCTGGCTCAAATCTTTTTGGAAAGGATGTGAAGAAAACAAACATCCATCATCCCTTCTCTGCCTTTCCTCTATGAAACAGCAACGGTGGGGTTCAGTGAGGCGACTGGGAGAGAGAGCACAGGTAGCATTTGTGTGAGGTGCTGATAAAGCAGGTGGCATAGGCTTTGATGGACTGAATATTGAATGTTGAATACCATTCTTTCCTGTACAAATGAGCCATTCCTACTATGTGCCAACTAGAGAATAGGTTCTGTTTCTTTGCTGCTCACATCACCCTGCAATAACAATTCACTCTGGCTCCAAATCTGTCCCCAGCACATTTTTTTTTTTTGGTTTTTTTTTTTTTCCTCCACTGGATTGGGGATGCTGATTTGATGATGTTTCTGAGAAGCAGGGCACACAGAGAGGGAAAGATCAAGAGAACGTTGGCTTTGCCTTGTGTGGGCAACCTCTAAGCGACACTTCCTAGTATATGACCATAGAATGAAGCACATTTTAATGTCGTGTAATCTTTTTCAAAAAGCAATGTCTTCTATTTATTGATCTGTAAATGAAGAAGAATCCATAAAGATAGTGACCTCGAATGTGGCCGCATATTTCATTTTGACTCAGTTTATCCATTGCAAAGTGAAAATATGTCTCATGACTGGTCATTGTTAGGGACAGCTTGCTACCAGTGGTCACTTCCTAGAAACCACATGCAGTTGAGCCTTAAAAAAAATAGAATATTTTTTTTTTCCCCACGATGGCCAGAGAACAACTGCAAAATAGATGCATGGCTAATGCTGCCACATCTTTTTATAGGAGAGCAGCTGGTGGCTCAATGGCTCTCTTTCTTAAAACGAGAAAAGTGCCTCTTGCTCTGAAGTTTCCGCAGGAAGCTGCCTCTTCATCATCCAGTCATGTCACATATTTTATAGTGCTAAACTTTGCCGTAGGAGTTGAGAAACAAAGATGAAAGAAAATTGAGGCACTCTATGAATCGGTGCCAGTGAACAGAAAGTAATGGGTGGGCATAAAACTCAGCAGCTATGGAGGATAAGGGGCACCAAGTTCCCATTGACATTGGGAACTTGAACATTAGAACCATTTCAGACGCCTGGAGGCACGGCAGCAATCAGCGGTGTGTTTATCAGTGGTGGTGAGATGTGATCGTGGGTTCTTGGTGCAATTTCCGGGGGATGAAGTGTGTAGGAGAATGAACTCAGATGAAAAGACTTTGGCTCTGAAGGAAGACCATCAATGACAGGACCGATTCCTTAGAAACCAAAAACAAGAGTCAGCTGTGCTTTCCACGTGGTCAAAGGCATGAGCGTGACAAAAGGCACCTGCCCTAAATACAGAAGAGGAGAATTAGCTCTGCTCCATGATTTTAAGAGGGAAACAGTCCACCAGCGTGATGACTGGAGAAAGGATTAATGTCATTTATACACAAAGAGTGCCTACGAATAATGAAGAAAGAACCTCGTAAGGACATATAAAGACAAATAGTGAAGTTTATGCAAAAGGAAATGTGCCTGGTAATTATTTACAAAATTGATCATGGTTAATAAAGATTGCTAAGTAGAACAATCAAAAGGAAATCATTTTGCATCTTTTATTTTAATGGAATATGGTACACTTTGCATTGGAAATACCAAACATTTACACTTTTACACTATGAACGTCAGTGAGGTTTTATAAATTTATTTTGAGAAGAAATTTGTCAGGGGGGTATAAGTACATTCTTATTTAGTAATCAACATACTGGGCATCTCTTCTGGTTATGATAATCCTGAAGTCAGGAAAATGTACAAGAATAGAGATGTTAATGTGTGTGTGTGTATGTGTGTGTGTTTAAAGATCACTGTTGAAAAGAAGCCTTAATGTCCAACAGACCACAGGTTTAATAAATGGTGACATATCTGTTGCCTAGATGAATTGCTAAGTATTCTAATTATGATGACGACGAAACAACACGAGGAGCGTTTTAAATATCCAATTAGGTGGAAAATAAAAAATAATATTTAATGGGAATTGCACTATGATTATAATAGCTAACATTTATGTAGCAGTCTTTATTGCCAGCCACTTTGTTAAGTACTTTGCATTGACTATCCCATTGAATCTTTGTAACAGCCCTGTGAGATTAGCATCCCATTTATAGATGAACAAACTGACCTGAAAGAATTGTTAATCACCTAAAGTGACAGAACTAGGAAGCTGTCTCAGGTACTCTGTGCTCAGCTCTGGAATTCTTAACCTGTACTCTTCACCACTCTTGCTGGTGAATTTTGGATGGTGACTATCCCCCAAAGGCCTATGTGTCAAAGGCTTGGTCCCCAGGCTGACACTACCGGGACTTGTGAGAGGTCCTTCAGTCACTGGGAATGTGCCATCAAAGGAGACTCCGTGACCCCAGCCTATCTTGTCTCTCTCTCTGTTTTCTGGCTCATAATGTGAACACTCTCTCCTAATTTGATGTGCCACCTTTGCCAGAGTCTCAAATCAATGGGGCTGCCCAATCTTGGACTTGAACCTCCAGAACCCTGAGCTAAATAAACCTTTCTCTTCATAAGTTAACTGACTCAGGTATTTTGTTATAGGACTGTGAAACCAACTAATTTTACTTTCTATAAAAAGAGAAGAAATGGATAGCAACATGGAAAATAAAAAAGTACATTCTGAAGAGAGTTGTTATTTTTATTCCCTGGTTTTAGAAAATTTATTTTCTATCTGAGGAATATTGACCCTCCCTGTGATTTAAATTGCAAATATTATTTCCAATTTGTTGTTTGAACTGTGACTACCTTTTACAATAGAAATCTATATGTGCTTGCAATTTCTAACCCAGGTTCATATTATAGATTCCATATTGATCTGGAGTAGAAAAAGTACAAAACAATCTTCTTAAGTCCTTGAAAAGTAAGTGCCTCATGGAGGTTATTGCAGCACAAGGAGCTCCTAGATTATCAAAAGTATCCTTTGAGTCTTCTATCACTTGTAATATAGTTATAATCCAAAAAACACAGAGAAGTCAGAATTTCATCACCCCCATGACAATTTTGCATGAATGCCATAAAAATATCGTAATTTATAATCTATATATTATTTTCATGTCTTTTAAATCATTGACATTTAAACACCTGGAACTGACTTTCAGTGATTAACCTTTAAAAAATGAATAGTCTATTTACCCATGTGCTTCAAAGGTCTTGATACATAACAATAGCTCTTTTTATCTTTTACCGAAATGGTAAAAGACAGAACAGAAAAGGAAAAAATAGAATGGAGAGGAAGGAAGGATAAATAAATGGAGACTGGACAGGAGCTAGGGAAACATGTAACATAATATCGTCCACCAAGACGATTGTGGCAGAACAGAACTTTATTCTCTAACTCTCTGAATGCTTTTCCTAAGAGAGCAGAATTGGAAGAACTTCATCCTCAAGACATTTTAAGGAAGATACTATATAAAAGTAAAAGATATTTATTTTATATCTGCTGTGTCCTGAAATGAAAGACATGAGGAAGAATTATGGCTTTTTAAGCTGAACTAGGTTAAGATGAGGCCCGGCCACTTCTGATGGAGAAGATTTGGCCTGTTTGCCTGTCAAGGATTCCAGCAATGGTTTAATTATGGGAAAGACCTTCCAAGCCGTGGAAGGTGGGAAGGAAAGCAACCAATGATTCATTGAAACTTTGCTCATGTGAGTTATGGAGGAATATTATGCAGGTCAAACTGTTATAAGTGGAAAGCAGAAACACTGAATTGGAAAGAAGCAGACTTTGCAAACTCTGAAGTCTGCAAATACCCCACATAGGTGTGCCTATATCTATATGAATATACATACAGTCTGTAAAATACATAGATATTGTGTGTTCCTCTTAAAACTCCAGAAGAAAGTTTTAACATTAGTCCTCAGAAGTCAGAGAAAAGAAGGAATAAAATTTTCAGGATACTATCATATGCTCAATATTGTGCATGCCTGATCTTCATCAGTCCTTCTAATTATCCCATGAAAATTATTGGTTTTAAAGCTGAGGAAACAAAGGCTAATAGCTTTTCAAAGTTTACTCACAAGAATTTCGGGGGCCAGGACCCATGGCTGAGTCCGCAGCCTTTTATTATTTTTTCCATGATACTGGCTGACTTTAAAATATATTGATGGCTTCCCACACGACTACAACGGATTTGTATCTCAAATCCATTAGTTCTCAACAAAGAGCCACAAGACACTGAAAAGCTGGACCAAGTTTTATTTTTCATTAAGTGGAGTTATGAGAATAAACAAGAAATATTGCTAACATAAAATACAATGCACCCTTCTGCTCAGAAATGAGTTAGGAATCCAAGGGGAAAAAAAAAAAACCAAACCAAGTTGCAACTAATAAGTAGATATTTCTTTTGGCTGAAGCAACCACACAAAGATTTCGTACTATTCATGGGGTTACAGCAAAGCCTGGAGAACTCTTGGATCTTTTATTGGAACAGCAATTATCCTCTAACGGAAACAGAAAGATCTTTTTGTTTGTAAGATAAACCACCTGGGTTACCTTATCATGACTCTGTAAGAATCTTGGAAGTATCATCTTAATATAATTGTGAAATAAAGATGCAATTTGAGGATGCTCCATTATGTTGTACAGTATCCCTCTACATTACTTAAAGTAATTTTATGAACAGTAACTGAGTTATTTAATAATTGACAGAAATCCAGTCTCCATCTCTTCTCTGACAAATTACCTTATCAATTTATTTTAAAGTTTTAGACAGAGATTAAACTGATAAAAATGCTTTGAGGGCTGGGGATGTGGCTCAAGTGGTAGCGCGCTCGCCTGGCATGCATGCGGCCCGGGTTCGATCCTCAGCACCACATACCAACAAAGATGTTGTGTCTGCCGAGAACTAAAAAATAAATATTAACAATTCTCTCTCTCTCTCTCTCTCTCTCTCTCTCTCTCTCTCTCTCTCTCTCTCTTTAAAAAAAAAAATGCTTTGAGCAGAAGACCTGATCTCTTGCCAAATGGGTTCCAGATCCTTTTAAAGAACAGACAGGAGGTACAAGTTTTGGATAGGATAAAAATGCTTCTAGAATGTAATTCTGGACTATAAAGTTTTGACTTAACCTCTTCAATCTCGTGTCCTCATATTCTTTCTTTCATAATAAAAAAAACCCTGCTTTTCATCAGGAGAACATTATCCATTCATTTATATTTCCATAACACATTAGGCTTCATGAGGGTCTCAACTCCATCTGGATAGTGTTTGATTTTGTAAGAGCCACTGGCATAGTTTTAATCTTCAAAAGGAAGACAATCAATCCCAGATGTTTGGGAATCCTGTTTGGGGTTTGGGCTCAGGACACTGATGTGGGGCTCCTAGCTCTACCCCTTACTCTGTGGCCAAGAAGCTCAAACAAGTCACTTAAGTGTTCGAATGGCAGTGTCTTCTCCTGAAGAGCTACATCAATGGTATGTGTGTGGATTCCATGAAATCTTAGAAGTAAAAGAGGTTCTGTTCGCAACTGCCAAGGAGAAGGGGCATTTGCCCAAGAAGTCCTTCAGCAAACTTTATTTTTTTGAAAAAGGAATGACTTAACTCTAAACTTGACTTCAGTAATTTGGTCTGAATCTTCGTGGAGATGGGATTATTGTTCACTGGAGGTCCCGTGGCCTAGCACCCGGCCAGACAAGACCTACGTTCTCAAATCACAGCTCTAGAATGAGGAGAAGCATTAACCAGTCAATCAGGAGATAACCATCAAATGCTCACAAGGCACACATGTGGAACAGATGGGAAATATGTGGCTACTTATTAATTGATTGCAAGTTATATGAGACCAGCTACTTGGTCCAAATGTCTCATCTCTATTTAGTTTTATAGTTATCTAAAACAGTTTCTGGTATAATATAGATGTTTAATAAATATGGGTGACACAAATCATTCTTTGGATCACATGTATAGGAGAGTAGTGGAGGGATAGGAGATGCACATGAACTTGAAGGACCACTAAATCCCAATCTGTGGACCTTGGAGATCAGAGATAGGCAAAGCTCTCGGGGGAGCAGAGGGGCTTCCCAGAGTAGTTGAGAACTAGTGATCTTGATAGCAGCAGTGATCTTTTCAGAAGTGGAAAAGAATCAGGATGGCCTTCTTAGTGGGGAATGGCAGGTGCAGGCTAAGATGTGAGTGCAAGGATGGTGGGAAAGGGAGAGATGTCCAGAGATATGGACGGTCCATAGCATTCATGGGAGGGGCTTTGTCTTCCCCTGCTTTTTTTTTTTTTTTTTTTTGGATTGATAGGTGGCTTGAGCCATTTAGATTCCCCTCATCTCAGCAGTTCTGTGATGGCCTAGTTGCAGCACTCAACAGAGAAGGCCTGGATATGACAGCATCTCTAAGATTTTTGAAACATGAAAATTGCCATTTCAAACCCTTAAATCGTTTTCTGTCTCTCAGACTTGCATTTGCATTTATCATTGCAGCTCTGTCTCTTTTCTTTCAGGTAAGTCACTGCAAAGGGCTTTTAGATCCCAGAATGTTAAGCAAGCCCACTCAAGTTCCTGGAGAGGATGGAAATCCTGACCCACTCGAATACAGGGGATGTAGGCCGACAGCAGGTTTTACAAAGTCGCATAGCTGGGCATTCTGTAGCGTTGGCTGGGGTGGGGGTGGTGTTTTCTTTATGCCTGTGTCAATTTACTTGAGAGAGATGGCTATTCCTCTTTTGACAGTGCATTGCTAGAGACAGAATTTTGCAATCAGAGCAGGCAGTTAGCTTGACTCAGATGGACAGTAAAACTCTAATATACTGGCTTCAGTACGACTCAACATAGATTACATATTTTGAGATGCAAAATATGATGTTATTTAATACCAAATAAAAAAAATACAGAGTGGGTATGATTCTTTCCTAATGTGTTTTCATTGCATAGAAAGACTGGGTCTCCGAGAAAGAAGTGGGCATGGCCATTGTTCATGTCCTTGAAGGAGACTAAATATATGAGCAAAGCCCGTGAGAATTCTAAAGGGGACTGTTAAGTTCCATGAACAAATGCCTTAGGCCAGAGTAGAGGTAAAAGCACTTTGTTCATTCAGATCCTCAGTGCACTTAGGGCCTGGGTATCTGAAGAAGGGCACACTCAGCTCACTGTCTGTGGAGGGAGGCAAGCCGTCCCACCCATTGCCACATGGCTACCATAAATTGAGTAGGGCAGATACCAAGCCAATCAGGACAGGGCCTGCTCTGGCCCAGTGCAGTGGAAGGTCAGCGGGCACTGGGGTTAGCAGCCTGCACTCTGGAGTCAGAGTCCTGAGTTCAGATTCTGACTTGCTCCTTTACTGGTTGGACCAATCATTTACCTCTCTGTGCTGTAGGCTCTTCATCTATTAACCGGGATAATAAGAGCATCTCTCTAAACAACAACGGCCCGATGATGTAATATACCTAAGTCACCATCTCATACTCTATTTCTATTTTTTTCTGGAGTTAAATAGTAATATATGATTTATTATATTTAATGTTTTTATTGTCTTTTTTTCCCCCACAGGAATGTAAACTCTAGGAGGGGAGGCATTTCTTCTAATCATTAGCCAAGGGATGTTTTGTGTTATTCATATTATAGTCCCTGGCTTGCAATAGGGGTTAAATAAACATTTTTTTTGAACTACAAAAAGCATTTAGAGAGATGTTTAGTAAGTATAAGCATCTGTACACAAGTATTATCTTTTGAGGAGGGGAGGCAGTACCAGTGATTGAACCCAGGGATACTATTGACACTGAGCTACATCCCAGCTGTTCTTATTTATTTAATTTTTATTTGGGGGACAGACAGTGTCTTGCCAAGTTTCTGAGGCTGGTCTCCAACATATGAACCTCTTGCCTCAGCCTCCCAAGTCCCTGGCATTACAGGTATGTGGCCCTGTGCCTAGATAAGTATTTTCTTTGCCCTTTCTCTCCTATCACTCCTATGTCCAGTAAATCTTGTGCATTCCAACATGGTCTCTTATGTCTCTGAGGACAATTTGGAGCTGGCCACTTCAAGAGTGAGATACAGTGGCCCTTCCCTCTCTACTGTGGTGCTCTTTAGCTCACCCAATGGGGTAACCCTGTGAAATCATAGAAGCCTCATTAAGAGATTTACTTCTGGTTTATAAAACAGTAAAGTCAAGACATTGGTCTGACATAAGGTGAGAGTAAAAAAGAAAGCTACAACTATTTTCTTTTCCTATCAGGAATATAGATCTTAGCCTAAAAGCATTGGGAGGGGGGATGAGGTCTACGATGATTTATAGTCTCTTGGCAGCAGGCATTTTGTTTCACCCTTGGGATAATAAAACAATGATAATATTACTAGCAATAAAATTGTACCTGGTACTTTTGAAGTACCCTTCACGTGCATTATCACATTTAATCGCAAAAGTTGGAATTATGCCAAGGCCATTTTTAGATGAGGAAACCGAGGCTCCCCAAGGAGGGTGATATGCCCTCTGCTGTTCTTCAAGTAAGTGCAGGGAGAGGGACCACCTCACAGGTGTTGCAGGTTGCATGTTCTGTATTTCACAGATTAAATCTATGCATGGTCCCAGTTCAAATGCCAAGTGCGTGATAGGGGGAAGGCAGGTAGATCAGTATTCACTGAACCCTGGCTTAGCAGGAGGGTGAGGTCCTGGGATAGGGAGAACTGATCATGTCTAGAAAACGAAGAAGAGATTCCTGGCAGTGGTGACGTGGCAGGGTTTTCTTGGGCTAGAATGTGTATGGCACCCAGTTGAAGCGAGGGGCAGAATCCCTGGGCAAAGACATGAGATGAGAATACTGCTGCTGTTTCCAGGGTTGCCCACCAGTTCCCTGTGCCTGGAAAATACAATATACAAAAACAAAACAAGGGAAAAAAAAAAACAAAAATTACAAAAAAAAAAAATGAAACAAAACAAAATAAAACCCTAACCCCTCAAAACCCATACTTTGATCCAGCGATTTTCAGGAGATGAACTGGCTCAGATTTTAATACTGAACCAAACACCTGGCCTTATTTCCGTCTGAAGCATCTAAACTTGTAGGGACACAGAAATCACCTCTGAAGCCACTGAAAAGCAGCAGCTTCTGGGGCTCATTAGTTTCGGGACTGAGCTCAGGAGAATGCATTTTGAACGCTTGCTCCAGGTGCTTCTGATGCTATTCTGCTGGTCCTACTTTGAGGAATGTGGCTATTTAGGATGCAAAGCCACAGAAGCCTTTAAAGAAAGGATAAAATAAAAAAAAAAAAATGTGGTCGCATCCACGTTTTATAGTATCGCTTTTGTGAGGCATGAAGTTTGGCCTAGAAGAGAAAGCTGTTCTGTGGGGTGCTGCTAGAAAGCACCCAATAATCCAGGTGATCCAGGGCTGGGCACAGGAGGTGGGAGGGTTCCTAGGCTCCTAGGCAGTCAGGGGCGGCTGCTGCTATCTGGGCTTCTTCCTTTGGTGGACTCTTGGCCCATTGGCTGGGGCAAGAAGATCAACACCTGCCGGAGGAGAAGCCTGTATATCACAACAGGAAGGAAACTCTCTGGAGCCAAAAAAGCCTGACATGAAAGCCGAGTCTGATTCAGTCTGAAATGTTTTGAGTAGAGTTCTTCAATTCCCGTGACATTTTGGCTTTTAAATAAATAACTCTTTGGGGGTATTTTCATCGTCATGGATGTCCTTGATTAACTCAGCAGTCGCAATGCTTAAGCTGCGGCCCCTGCATCCCAATTGAAAGGGATGAAGCACTTTGTGTTCATTTATTCTGCATTTTACAGAGAGCCCACCGCGGCAGGTAGGAAGAGCAGCAAGGGCAAACGTGATCCAGGCGCAGCGTGCTCTTTGGGTGCAAGTCATGGAACAAAGGAACTCGATTAATGATGTAGCCAGGTCCCGGGAGAGACGCAGGTGAAGGTCTGCAGCCTGCGGAGGTAGGAGAGATGGTTTCTGGCTGGGACGATGATCCAGGAGGCAGTGGGCCTTGGAAGAGGGAGAGGGCTGTGCACACAGAGATTGGATGGGAAAGAAATTTCAGGCTCCAAAATAGCTTGAGGGGTTGACTGCAGATAGCCCATTGGGGATTGAAAGCAAAGGACATAGGAGCTCACAGAAACTGAATCTTAGGGCTTCTAAGTGGATGAAAGATTGCAAACAACAACCAGTAAAACAAACTAGATTTACTGAGCATTTATCATATAGCAAGAATGTTCTAAGGGCTTGGAATGTATTGAATCTGAATGCTGCAGGGACCCTAGGGGGTGGCTCCTAAGCCTGCCAGACAGAAGGGCCTTGGATATTAGGCTAATGAGCTGGAATTTATTTCTCAGGCCAGTGATCTCAGACTGTTCTATGCTTCCCCAGTATTACATGGAGAGGCCTCAGAGGGGATCTAGGGGGATAAGAAAGTGAATCCAGGAGGCGAAGGCCCCCAAACTAACATCTAAACTAATAATAAATCTAAAACCAAAGAGGGTTGGCTCTCATCTGTCTTATTATCTAGGTTTCTGAGTAAGACTTTATTTGGAGAAAATGCTAGTTTTAATTTTTTTTTTTAATTTGTAAATCACTTGGAGTAGTAAATTGTCCTGGTGAGAGTCAAATGCATAAACAGAAGATTAATCTTGGAATTTGTGTAGGTTAGTATAGAGAGCAAAGTCCATTTAGAAGTTGTTTAAATGGTCTGGACAAGAGATAATGGAGCAGGTACTGGGCACTGGGAGTGGCTATGATGGATAAAGAGTAGGAAGAGATGGATCCTAGAAGCAGGGCACCTGTAAGCTCCGGGTGACTTGAAAGCAGAGTACAAAGATCACAGAAGGGGACTGAGCACAGAATGGGTCTGATGTGAGCAGAGCAAGCAGGGCCCATGGGACAAGGTGAGGAGCTCAGGTCTGGCTGTAACCAGGTTCTGTCTTCTCACTTGCCTGCCTTTGTCTGGGTGGAAGGGTCAGCCTTCCCACTGGGAAACACTCTGCAACTACTCTACACCCAGCACAGCATCTCCGATGAAGTAAGACCTTGATAAGTCTGTACTGATCTAATTAGATTCTCCCATGACATCATCTCAAGTTCAAGTTTTAGACAAGGTGGAGACAGAAGGTGTCTTTGCTTTGACTTTAAGTAGATGGAGGAAATGAGACAAGCTTTCAGATAGCTCTTGTGGCATGGGTTCTGCAGGCAGGGTGATGCAGGGGAAAAAAGGCAATGGGTTTTGCAGTGAGAAAGACCCGTGTTCAAATTCTGCCTTGTCCATTTCTAGCAGCACTGTTCTGGGCAAATTTTCTAAAGTCTCTGCTTTTGCATTTGTTAAATGAGGGTGATAATATCTGTCATTCTGAAATGTTGTGATAATACGTCGTGGTGTGTGTAATGCCCCAGCACACTGCTTGGATATTCGATAGGAACTACCCCCCCCCATATTATGGTCAATAAATGATTACCTCCTAGACTCCTTTTTCTATATCTTAGGTCATACAGCTTAATACCCTTTAGGGTCTGTTTCTATACGTGCAAGGCTCTTAGGTAAATTAGTTATGACATCTGCGATATTCTCCAAAGTGGCTGTGGAGGTGACAAATCCACTAGGGTAGGCTGTGAGGGTTTGTTTACTTCAGTCTAAGCTGGAAAAGGGTAACATTCATTCAATTAGAGATGAAAACACTCTGCCAGGTCCATGCCTCTTCATTACAGGTGCCTACAGGAGGTCAGAAATCCACAGAGAACAGAGGTCATTTCATGAAGCTCTTTCTCTTTTTCCTTGATCATTTTCTTTTAGGGTTATGAATACACTTCAAGTGTGATTTCTTTCCCCCCTGCATTTTTGTTTTCTGGAAGGGATAGATATGTGTATTTTGATTTTTTTAAAAAAACTTTAGGTTCCTGATTTGAAAACAATAATTGCAAAGTACTCGGAGGTGAAGTCAAATACCATGGATTTAATACCAATGCCATTTGTAATTTGCATAGACTACAAAAATAATCAATCTTGCATTGTTTTAAGTTCAATGAGTACACAGCAGTTGATGACTTTGCCTGGGATAATCTTTTCCAAATGCTATTTTCAATTCAGATGGGGCTGCTGAATAATACTGATTTCCCTGGGAGGACAATGGTATGCTGCCCACGGAGGGGAGTCTCTGCTGTGGGGCTGAAAGGGATGCTGTGGAAGTAGACAGCACCTGGGATGTCACCAGGTGTTCCTGCTAAATGGCTGAGGGGGCAGGCATCCACTGAGCGCCTTGTGTTTTGGGTTTCTCCGGGCATAATCATGGCTTGGCACCCACCCAGGAGAGTCGGCAGGATGTGAGCATGTTCCTATTGTGTTTTGCTGAAGCTGGCTTATATGGGCGTGTGAGACGCCATTGTTACATATTCATAAATTTGGGAAGCTAATTGTGTATCTGTTGGTTGCTTTGAAACAGGCCACATTGGGAATATTTCTATCGTGGGCTTAGGAAGACCCAACTGATGGCCCCCACCGGTGATGGTTTGCTGGGATACCTTTGGTAATAGGGCTTACAGTCATTTTCTCTTTCCTCCCACCAAGGCGTAGTCCAAGGCACTGATACTGCTATGTTCTCAAATGTCCAAACTTAAGATTATGTCACAACTTACTTCAGTTTATTTTAGAAAACATTTTGAGTCTCCAATAAGCTCCAGGCATTTCATATCAAAGATAAGTAATTCTACAAAAAAATTACTTATCTTTGTAAAACACCATGATGGTCCCAAATAGTAGCCCTTTTAATGCAAAATTCACAATTAAGGAACCCGGTCTCCAAGAGCTCGAGAACATGGCCCCTGAGTGACTTCATGGGCCATAAGTGGTCATGTAAGAAGAAAACCCAGTTCTCCCTAAGCAGGTGACTTTGAGGACCGGTGACAACTTTGAAGAGGGTTTTCTGTGAGATGTCTCTGAATGAGTGGATCTATCCAGATCTCCTTCTTGCACGTTCCCATACCTTCCATTTCCCTTGACTCTCAAAAAAAAAAAAAAAAAAAAAAAAAAAAACAGAGAAAAGTAGCAGCTCTTCCTCAGCCTCTCACCGAGGGGAAACCAAACCTCCCACTCGGCCTGCCTAGGACGTACATCGAGATTCTGCAATGGCCATTCTGATGAGTTATTTCTACATTCTGACAGATTTTTTCAGAATATGATATACCTCTGAAGAGCAATAACATCCCAGATGGCATCTTCAATGAGGTATCTGAATGGCCGTTAATTCCGAATCAATGTGATTACTCAGAGTGAGTTGTGTGTTTGTGGAGTGCGGCTGTGGGTGTTCCCAGCAGCCAGCTCACACATTTTTTTTAAAAAAAAGTAGAGATTCAGAGATTCTTTGAGGAAGCAGCTGCAGGGTGGGAAAACAGTGAGCAGGATGGGAGGCAGAGAATAATGAATGTGAGTTATCTTGTGCTACATGGTATCCACTTACTCCCCAAAGTAGAAACCAGGAAACATTATTTATTCATTCATACACTTGATTCCTTTTTTTTTTGGTCCAACATATATATATTTGAACATCAATGGCACCATATTACATGCTGAAGATAGAGCAGTAGAAAAAGCACTTGTGGTTCCTATCCCTCCTCTTGGGAGTTGCCAAATGGAATAGATCATGATCAAACTAACTATAACACAGACACTTATTAAATTTCAGTGGTCCTAAGTGCTCTAGGAGAGAAAAATGGTTGCAGAAAGCAAATAACAGGGGATCTCACGAAGGCCCAGGTGATCAGGTAGGGCTTCCTCAAGGAAATCATACTTCGCTGTGATTCCAAGGAGGAGGAGTGGGCTGATTTAGGGAAAGAAGAGTAAAGAACCCCGAGAACAGGAGGGCATGCGTCTGAGAAGCCTGGGGTATGATTAGGAACAGAAGATGACCAAGTGGCTGCCTAAAATGTGGGAGGAGGAAAAGAGGTAAGAAGTCCTGGAGAAAGGCTGTGCTCAACCCTGCTTTATGGTAGAAAGTTAATCCTAAATTCAAATAGTGAGGAGAGGCCTGTTGATGGCTTTTATGTTTTTTTAAGGGATATTTAGGTTCCTGTGGAAAACTGGAAGGGAAATGTAGAGGAAGGTGTGCAGATCCTAGATCCTGGAACTCACCCACATTGGTCGCCAACATTTCTCTCTGTCTCTACAGTTTGCCCTACTTTGCCATTCCAGAACATTCTATATGAGAGTGATACGTATAGACATGCACCAAATCATAGGGGAATAAAACATTTTGAGAGAAGAACTTCTAATGCTTCGTCAAACCCTGATTCCTTGTTTTTCCTCTAAGCTGCGTGCGTGACCTGTAGGAGTGGGCATTCATTGTCATCTAGAGACAGCCCTCACCTGGTTTCTGCTATGCGTTTTGGGGAATCAATTAGTTATGCAAGTTAAAATAAAGAGATCTAGAACTGCTTGCTTGCTTATATGCTCTCCTCTTCAAAGATTTCAATGGGAGGCTGTTCTTGGAGAGAAGCAAAGTGGGGGTGGGGGGGGCAGTAAGCATTCCTGGTCTGCGCAGTGCCTGGAATTGATCAAATCCTGCATTCCTACAGACTGTGAGCCTGGGTCTTTGCTAGCCTCGGGGGATTCAAGAAGGAAAGAATGTTTCTGATCCTCACTGTCTATTGGTCCATTTGATAATATAGGGTGCAATGAATGAGACTCAGTGATAAAGATGGCTTGAGGTCCTCCAGAAGTACACAAGAGGAAGCTGGCAACTCAGCATTGGAAACTTTCTGGCAGAACTGATACCTGTGCTGAAGCTTAATTCACTAGCAGGAGTTGACCATAGAGAAAGTGGTCAGAGGTTGGGGAAGGGAACCATGTTGGCCATAGGCAAAGGTATCAAGGCAAGAGATCTCTGGTGTCCAGATCTCCACCAAAGCATGCAATCAAAGGCTTTGCATTTGTCTTTCTCAAAGAGCATCATTTTTAGAAGAGCAGCACATCTCATGGTCATATGCCTAGGCAACATATATTGGCAACAAGAGAGAACTGTGTGCGTTACTCAGAACTGCATGTGGTTCCTACCTCCTCCCCTGGCTGTGTGAACTTTGGCAGAGCACTTAATTTTGGGGGCTTCAGTTTTTTTTTCATCTGAAAAAATAGGCAGTAGAGTTTATGAATATTCAGTTATTTGAGGTGCTCTACGCAAGTTACCCACAGCAAGAAGACCTATTGGGCGGAAGTTGAAAGAGGCAGAAGTTATTTGATATTGCGTATCCAGCTGTTAGTTACATTGGTGTATTTTCCATTTACATAAGTGCAGTCTTAGATTGAAGATATCTTTGTAAGTGATTTAAGTGTCAGAATGAACCTTGAGGTGGTGCTTCATCCCTGAGAAGAAAAGCTGTTCTTGGGTGCCCTTCCACCTTGGGAACCTGAAGACAATCCCAGTTAATGGACCCACAGGTGCTCCTACCAGCAGAGCTGTGAGTCCAAGTGGTCTGAGGACAAGAGAGATGAATTCACCAGCTCAACTAACAGCTTAGTTGTTAAACTGAAATCACAAAGCAGAGGCAGAGTGGTGGAGGTTAAAATATATATACATATGTATGTATGTGTGTGTGTGTGTGTATATATATATATATATATATATATATATATATATATTGCTTGGTGAATTGTTGAAATGCTGGATCAAACTCATCCTAAAGCCTATGAACCTCTGAATTTTTCAATTATTTGTTCTAAAAAAATCTCATATATTTCTAATCATTTGATATTGAATTTTGAGGTACTTAGGACATAAAGAACTAAAATAATAGATATATTTAAATAGCTATATTTTAAATATATTTTAGCCATTTTTATGAGGTTCAGGAATCCTAAGAAGCTACTAGAATGAAGAATAATAATGTCAAAAAGCCTTACTTGATCTAAACTCCTAATTTACCAGTCAAGCAAATTTAGAGCTATGTTCAACTTCACCAGAATTCATCAAGCTCATACTTGAACCTAACTAGTCATCTTTTTTTTTATTATTTTGCTGCACTTACCTTGATTTTAGCACTAAAAACATTGTTTTGATTTCACTATCTTAGCTGCTCTTAGTAGATCTGAACTTTTAGAAGGCAGAGACATTTCCTTTATGTCACCATACCCCGGGTAACTACATAGTGTCTGTTGCATGAGTATTTGCTGAATATATGGAAGATAGATGAATAAGCTCTAATTCACATCGTTAGTGTTGTAGCAAGATCCCTACGGACAGCTCCCTGGGAGACCTGGGGGGCAGCGCTGTAGTTCCCGGCTTACCACGTGACGCTCAGAGGCCATGATGCTCAGGGCCCCCTCTGCAGATCATTTCAGTTACCTGGCCTGCCAGGTACATAATGGAAAGTACAAATGGTAAGAGCGGAAAGTAAGTAAAAAAAAAAGCCTTTCCAACAGGCACAGTTCCGCCAGAGATTTGTGCAGCAATTTTCAAAGTGAAATAGAAGGAGGAAATTGATGAGATAAAATATGGAATCAGAGGGAAAAGTTTTCCTTTGCATCCTAGGGACTCTCGAGGTTACTCTTATTGCGAAATGAATGTTCCCATTTTCTTGGAAGAGTCATATGGCACTGGGCATGTCACCAAGGTGCAATTTGATCAGCATTAAGTGATGCTGTTGAGTTTTGGGTCCAAGATAGAATTTTAACAGGAACAATAAAACAGTCGCCACGGACCTTTTCTCTCTTCAGGAAGTGAAATATTGATCCTGGAGTTGAAAATGTGGCTGTGGCCTCATCATTGAACAATTATCCAAGTTTCCAGTAATCAAAATGAGCTCAGAACAGTTGACGAATCTCAGGTGTTATAAACTCATTACTTAACTTTTTTATGTTTATTAAGTCTCAGATTTCTGATTATACTTTTTTTTTCTTTTGCATTTTAGCTTCTCTGAAATCAGAATGTTGTTGGTCTGACTGTCAGAAACAGTATTTTCAATGTCTGTTCATATGAATTAAGAGTTACAGAATGAGATTGAGGTGAGGCTCCCACTTATAATAATATTGCATCCTTTTGGAAGATGCTGTCCTAGCAGTGGTCTTCATATGGAAAAAAAAACAGATATTAACAGCTCTGAGTTATAAAGTGACCCCGAAGATTGTTAACCCAAAAATAAATCACATTAATACATTATTCAATTTATATTAACTTTCAAACAAATGCACAAGGGTTATACATGACAATGTATGTCTAAATAAACCTAAAGGAGTTCGGTCAATGAGTTTTTTAAAAAAATTAACGTGGGGCTGGGGATGTGGCTCAAGCAGTAGCATGTTCACCTGGCATGTACGCGGCGCTGGGTTTGATCCTCAGCCCCACATACAAATAAAGATGTTGTGTCTGCCGAAAACTAAAAAATAAATATTAAAAAAACAAATTCTCTCTCTCTCTTTAAAAAAATTAACGTGATAAGATATTAAATATGTCATTGTTTGATTGGCAGAAAATTTTTCTTTTTAGTATTTCATGAATAATGTTATACCTTAAAACTGATAGTTCCTTGATACAATTAAATAAATGATGTCATGGTCATAAGTGTGAGAATTCAAGTTTATAAAATGCATTCCCAATAATTATGCAAAACCAATTTAATGGAAGTACCTAAAACCCGTTTTGGCAAGCAACTATTAATATGCAATATTAAGAAAGAGATACTTTTTTTTAAAACTTTCATTTCCATTGAAAAGAGAAATGCAAATGATACTGGAGGAAAGTGGAGATCACCTAGGTTTCATGAAAGATATCAATAAGAAGTTACGGATGAGCCGATGGCAAAGTATTTTCTGAGACGTTCTTGGGACCATGCATTTCTTCTCCCCAATCAGACACAATTCTGGTCTCATGTAGGATTTTCCCCGATCCCAAATTTGCCAGGGAAACAATTTCTATTGTTTGCCAAATACCTCTGCCGGGTAATGGGATGTGCCACGCTGGTGCTTGGAGAAGGGAATCTGGTTCTTTGGCTGCTGAGGAAAAGGACAGATGCTCAGGTGAAAAGTGGACACTGTTAAGAGAAAGGAGGGACCTGTCTACTGGTAGAGACTTACAGATGTCCATGACAGTGGCCCTGACTGTAAAATCTCAGGTTGAGTAAGCCGCTCTGTTTATTTGGGGTGTGATAACAACAACAAAAAATTTGCTAATGTACTTGGGTGGTGTTTTGGAGTGAAGTGAGGTTTTCTCCCGTGTCACCCTTGGGGGCAACCCACACACACCCAGTGCTGATTTCTGTGATGCTCCCAGAGTGTTGAGCAAGAAGAGCGTGACGCTCAGGAGCATCCCAAGCCTGGAACGCCCTTGCCTCTCTTCTCACACCTTTGAGCCCCTTCCCCTTTTCAGAAGCAGTTGCAGCCCAGATCTTCCTGAGCTGCTCTCCCTGACCTCCCTGTCCACGTGGCTCACTGTCTCCTGAGAGCTTCCTGCCAGCTTCCTGGCATGGACATCACCATCCGGGATCATCATAGCACAGACTGTCACAGGCCGTCCCTCTGCTGTGTCGGGAGCTGGCAGGATCCTCAGGGAAGATGGAGTTGAAGCCACTTGTTTTACAAATGAGAGACCCGAGTCTCAGCCAGGTTCAGCCAGCAGGTGAGGATGCTCAGGTACCCAGAAGCGGATCAGAAACTGGACTTGGGATCCCCGATCCGCCTCCCAAGCAAGAGTCCCTCCGCTTTCTTTCCTGAGGTCCTCTTCAGAACATTCTGCTGCTTTCCACTTAGCTACACGGTATGTTTCTCAAAGCCTTCTGCTTCCTTTCGCCTTCCAGGATGCTTGCCATGATTTCAAATACAGAGTGGGTCCTCATCAAATATTCATTGAAACTAGCTGGAGACTGTAAAAAAAAAAAAAATCCACCCTGCATTTCTCTCCAAGGAGGCAGGGGAGGACACTTATTGATTGTGGGATGTCCATCACCGACGATTTCATTTACATGTGGCCCCGGTGAGGCCATCCTCACAGAATTCCTCTGAAGATTGAATCAAATAACAGGGGGGAAAGTCCACCTGAGGATCTGACACATATTGGTCCAACAATAAATGTTGTAATGGGGACAAAAAGAAATCATGCCACTAGAGGGATTGAGAGATGCTGCTGTGGTTTGTATATATTTTGAGTGTGTCCTACAGAGTTTCTTGTGCAGGAAGCTTGGTCTTGAGTGTGGCCATGTGGAGGTAGTGGAACCTTCTTTTTTTTTTTTTTTTTTTGGTACCAGAGATTGAACTCAGGGGCACTTGACCACTGAGCCACATCCCCAGCCCTATTTTGCATTTTATTTAGAGACAGGGTCTCCCTGAGTTGCTTAGCACGTTGCCTTTGCTGAGGCTGGCTTTGAGCTCGTGATCCTCCTGCCTCAGCCTCCGAGCCACTGTGATTACAGACATGCACCGTTGCACCTGGCAAGAGGTACAGGAACCTTTAACAGGCAGAGCCTAGTGGGAAGTCATTAGGTCATCAGAGTCTTGGCCCTCAGAAAGGATTGAAGTAACTCTCCTGAGACCCTAGTTAGCTCTTCTAAGAGGCTATAAAAGAAAACCCCTCTCTGCTGACTTTTAGTCCTGAATGTGAATTCTTCTCCTGCATACTCCTACCAGGATACCAGGCACCTTGTGATATAGCCAAGGAGGCCCTAACCCAAACTGAGCAGATGTTGGTGCCATGCTTTTGAACTTCCAAGACAATGAGCTAAATAAAACCTCTTTCCTTTCTAAAGGAAAGATATATTTTGTTATAGCAATGAAAAATGTACAGAGATAAGTGCTACAATTTAGATAAGTGTCTCTGAAAGGCCTGCATGTTTTGTCTACAGCCAGGGGCACTAATAAGAAGAGATGAAACTTTTCAGAAGTGGGGCCTAGTTAGACATCTTCTGGCAACATGGGGACATGTCCTCAAAAGGACACTAGGCCTGATTCTATGTTTCCCTTTGCTGCTTGGCTACCATGAGGAGTGAAATTTCTAATCCCATGCTCTCCTACCATGCCATTCTGCCTCACTACAGGTCCAAAGTCAATAAGACCAAGAAATCATGGACAAAACCATTGAAACTATGGGCCAAAATAAACCTTTTCTCTTTATAAATTGATAATCTCAAATGTTTCACTACACTTGAGTGAAAAGGAAATAATGGAAATCTCACTAATATGACAAGTATCCTCCCTTATTTGGTAAAATAATTTTACCAATTTTTTTTTAAATTATGTAAAATGTTTTATGCACTATGGTAAGTTACTCTAATAAAATGAGGATATTGCTACATACATATCACCCAGTTGCTCCCAATAGTAGCATCTTACATAATCATTGTGCATGGTCAAAACAAGGAAATTGGTATCAGTACGACATAAACACCAGTCTACAGACTTGACTCGGAATCCACCATTTTTACATGTGCTCATTTTGTCTTTGTGGGTCATGGGTAAATTTTAAACCTAAGCATTTTAGTTCAGCCATTTGCAGAGCATATGGAAAAAACAAAAGTTCAGCCAGGTGTGGTGGTGCACACCCGTAATCCCAGTGGTGGGGAGGTTGGGGCAGTAGGATCACAAGTTCAAAGCCAGCATCGGCAAAAATCGAGGTGATGACCTTTCACCTAAACAGCTCGGTGAAAGCCTGTCTCTAAATGAAAAAAAAAAATACAAAATAGGGCTGGGATGTGGATCAGTGGCTGGATGTCCCTGAGTTCAATCCCTGTTATCCAAAAAAAGAAAAGTTCAGAATTAAAGAAATTATTTCCTTACTTGTACAATGTTCTCGTTGGCTTCCTTCTTTTTGTCCATCGCAACTGAAGTGTCCTTAGTCCAAAAAGTGGCAACTAGCCAGAAGACAAACAAATACAGAATAATGAAACCTAACCTCCATACAACCTGGGTGCTGAGCCACAGCTTGAAAATGAGACAGCTGTTGGGTATTGCTGATGGCATCCGGCATCATTCATTTCCTTATTCCATTGGTGGCATCTGACGTTATATTTGTCTTTGAATTGTGATAAAAATGCTAATGTAGTAAAACAGAACGTGCTTGGGCCTTGGAGATCAGACAAACAGGATCTGAATCCTAACTCTGCCATTTACCTGCGCTGTAACCAATCACCTTTTCTTGGTTTCAGTTTACCTGTGAAATGGGCGAGCAAAGTACATCTCCCTGATGGAAAGAGGCACAATATCTGGCAAGCAGTAGGTGCTCAATGATTGGGGATTGCAATTCTGTTTATCATTAACATTCTTCTGTGACTTTTCCAGTCTACCTACCCCTACTAATAATATACTGAATGTTTACTGTTTTTTTTTTTAATCATAGGCTACCCCACAGTTGCTAAATGCTTACTCATGTATTTCTTATTTGCTTCTCTTCATAACTTTGTGAGACTTCCAGAGATGATTCTCCTGAGGTCACACAGGTAGGAAGTGACAGGCCAGATCTAATCTCCTGTGTAATAATTTCATACACTGTGTTCCTCCGACTCCAGCCAGACATCTCCCAGGTGCCGAAGGGGTTGTCAAAATTCTTCTGAGGAAGAGAGATGAAATAGCTCTAGATAATTTAGGGGCAAAGGAAAGAAAGCTTTCAAGTTTATAACACCGCCAAACTTGGAATGTGAGTTCCTCTCCTTCACTGGGGGGCACCCAGGAGCGTTTGACGATAATATTGAGTTTTGGTTTGGTTTATTGGTTTCCTGTGGCAAAGGGAGAATATTTTTATCCTTTTTCGTATTCTCTGCCATGTCACTTGTTTGGTCACCCATTAACTCAGGATATACGAGGTAGTTCTCTTTTTTTGCTCCAACCCAGAGTATTATAAGTGAGAAGGTACCCAGATAATAGATCCCATTTTAGTTTCTTGTAAGAACCTATGATTCTGGGGTAATTAGTCAACAGCTCAGCAAATGGACCAACAGGAAACACACATAATTATAATTTCTCCTAGTTAGAGACTGGAAACTACGTGTGTCCCCTTGGAAAGGGAATATAAAACATCTACCACAAACATCTTGCCCCAGTAGCTATTTTTCTACTGGGGGGGAAACTTCTCTACATCTCCTGGTACAGAAACACAGGAAGACAGGGCTACTTCATCTCGATCATTGGCCACCATGTAGCCTTGTCTCTACTCGGTTGTGTTGAAATGGAGTCTGGTGTGGAATGTGCTCTGGTGTGAGGGGACACTGCAGGTTACAGGCTGGGGACAAGCTGTAGTGGAGTGGAATCCTGATTCCTCTGCTGTAGGACTTTCCTAGTCCTGAGGCTGCTTGGGAGTCTCATGTATAAAGGGTGAGCTCTAATATATTCTTCAGAGTGCGATCGTCAGGATTCCATAAAACGATGTATGTTAAAATGATAGTCTGACATAGAGAGGTGCTCCGTAATTGTCACCCTCATCTCTTTCATTCTGCAATGTTTTTATTCATTTCCTACAGGCCAGTAGCAAAAAGCATATATATGACTTTTATGTCTTAAAAAGCCAATGCAATCTTCCCTGATTGCCTATTTAACCCATGTTAGCATCTCTCATGGTCCCAGACCTCTTGGAAGGGAGGCTCAAGATCTCTTTGCCTGGAGAGCAGAGCCACCATCGTGGGAGGACATTTGATGCTTCTGTCTGGTTCCTGTGCCATAAGCCCTTGCTGTATACCTTCACGGCATGGATGGGAGCAGTGTTCCAAACTACTTTGTCAGTTGCATGGAGGATTGCCTCCCCTGTCACAAGGCTGTGGAGCTTAAACTAGTAATTATCACATGCAGATTTTCCAAAAGGTTCGCTTGTCTCCAACACTGGCTGAGTGGCTGCCATTTGGAGTGGCCTTTGAGGGAGATTTAAATTGTGGCTGATGTGGTTAAGCACCCAAACTGGAGAAAAGTTGTTAATACGACATAGTACTCCACCATAGGGGTGGGGCACGTAAGCCAGGGCTGCAGACCTCAGAATGCAAATCCCTTCTTTTCCTGGTTGAAGTTCATCACCCTTTCATACCCAGCACAGGTATCTCCCTGTCCAAGGCTCCCTCCAACCCCTTTCCTCAGTGCAAGCTGGAGGAATTGCTCCAGATCCATACACAGGTAGCAACCACAGGTCTCTCTGTGCTCTGTGTCAATTCCTCATGTATGTGTGATTTCCTCATTTCCATCAGTTGGGATTCAGATTGAGGTCAAGAGTCATTATCCTTGGTGCCTTTCCCAGTACTTGTAACTAGTAGCAAGTGTTCAAAGGTGTTTAGAAAGGAAAGAAAGGAATAAGAAAATGGAAGATGGGAACGTGTGAAAGTCCTCATAATTTATCTCCTAAAAGCATGTCTTTTTCTTTATCTGTGACCTGAGACCTTAACATTACCAACACCCAGTTATCTCTATGCCCCGGGCAGGCTGGTCCCCACATGTCCTAGAAGAAAAGCTGTATGCTTCCTTCAGACACAGTGGATCAGGAACCTGTACCTCCCACAGTCTTCTCTAACTTCTATCTTGTACCTTGGTTAGAATTAAAATTGAGTGTGTACTGAGAAGAATAAAACAATAGTAACTCAACTCTCCCAAGCAAAAAGAAATATGCATGCTGGCTGTGTAAGGTTGTCATGGTTCCGCCTTTCTTTATGCCCACAGAGACCCAGTATCCTATCTTTCTGCTCCATCAGATCTTCAGGGTCACTTTATGAGCCATGATTATTATTGGCACTGCAGCTGAGAAGGTTAAATCTCAGGCTGAGAGAAGGAAGAAAGGCAAGAGCAAAAATGTGGCGTCTTCCCCTGCTGGGTTGGTGCTCTTTCAGCACAAGCAAGACTGTATCACATTCCCACGCACCACTTTAGCTGGAGTATGTGTTCAAGGCAACCCTTCGCTAAAAGAGAGGTTGAAAACCAGGAGAAGAGAAGTTTCTCTTATTTATGAGCCACTCAGACGGTTGTATTTTGTTTTCAGAGTCAGCATGGACAGAGACAGAAGGCAATGCACCCCTCCAATCAAAATGTGGGCTCTGATATCACAGGGTTCAGAAAGAATGGGTGTTGAGGTGAGTAGCTTTCAGAAGAAAAAAAAATTAAAGACTCTATAAAGACTCAAGCCCCTAAATGCCTTATCTGCTGGCAACGATATTTCAGATGTCTATCTCAGGAAGAGAGAAGGAAGCAGGTAAAGATGCCTCATTCTCAGCTTCATGGAAACCACCCAGAGAAATCAACCAGTGGGAAAGAAGCAAATGTGTATTAATTTCACACTGGCCCCAGGCACAGCTACGCATTTTATCTGATTTAGTTCTCATGACCTCCCCCAGGAGGTAGCTCTCCTTGCTTCTATTTTGTTTACGGAGGCTCTAGTTCAGAGAGGTTAACTAACTTGCACAAGTCTGCAGAGCTAGTAAAGGATGAAGTGGAAATCCAAACCAAACCTTATTATAAATGAGCTCCTGCTCTTAATGCTAATTCTAGACACGACAGTAGAAGAGGCAAGAAGGCCCATGACAACATCCCTGATTCAAAGGACAAAAATGCCCTTGAATTTTGGTTTCAACATTTTGTGTAGAATATTAAATGCTCATAGCCCCTTTAATGTGCAGGCATTTGTCTGATAGACAACATTTTCTGCATATATGAATTTTGAGGGTATTCTGAATCTCACCCAAGAGCTCTATATTGGCAGTGGAGGGGAGAGAGGAGGGCACACTGCAAACTTCAAAGTCTGAATGTGAGTGGCCTGCTGCCCCTCAATTCGTGAGGATTTCTCCTGTGCAGCTACAGTGCTCCTGCTTATTGGTGTGAGCCTCGGGCCACCCGGGGCTGCCCGGTTGCACAGGGCATTAAGGGAGTCGGCATTGGAGCTGTAGAAGGAAGCTGTCAAGCAATTCCTTAGGGATCAAAGGGAACTCAGAAGCTCCTGTGACCAACATCGCTCATGTGCAGAATGCTCCCTAATTCCTTGATAAGCTTGCATGCAGCCTTTGGAGAAAGACGTTGAGATTGGGGGCTCACTTTTTCCAAGGCAAAGCGTTCCAGGGATAGATATCTTCTTTCAAAATCAAGCAAGTACTGGGCACAGTGCCACATGCCTGGAATCCCAGTGGCTCAGGAGGCTGAGGCAGGAGGATCATGAGTTCAAAGCCAACCTCAGCAACTTAGTGAGGCTATAAGAAACTCATTAGATCCTGTCTCTAAATGTAAGAAAGAGCTGGGGATGTGACTCAGTGATTAAGCACCCCCGGATTCAATCCCCCGTACCAAAAATAAATAGATAAATAAATAAAATCATGCAAAACCCCCAACTCCGAGGCTTCTGATTTTAACTGCCAGGAATCATTGGCTGTCTCTGTTCTTTTATGCATTCTTCTTTTATGTACATTATTTTTTAATAATCCTAACATTGTGCCTATGTGCCTATGAAGGTTGTCCTCCCTCTTCTTTGGTACCTGAATAGAGGCAGGGAATGTAGGACTCTCCAGAAATCTCCTGGGTAAAAATGGTCAGCCCAGCCACCTAGCCTCAAAGCCAATTCCCTCCCTTTGTCCTGGTTCTTACCCTTTGGTGCATACCCGACTGGTTCTGGCTGTCTGAAAGTTAATGGTGCCATCATTCTTTCCACATAGAACATAACTTTCAGTCCGTTCATCATTGAATTGACCCTTGAGGACACAGCTCCACTTTTCCCCTGGTCCCCCTGATCACGGCTGTGAGAACTGGCTGTGGTCAGCATGACATGGGATTGACACTCCTTGCCTTTGAAGATACACTTGTCCCTTCTGCTCAGCTTGTTCTTCAGTTCACTTCAATCAAAATACCCCGCAGCAGCTGGGTCACTTAAATTAATCCATAGTACTTGTGGACTCAATTGAAAAACCCCAATTAGATGCCCAGCCTTGTTTTCCTAGAGCTCCATCTCATGCCATTGCTACCGAACTCTCAGGACTTGACGTGCACTCCTGTCCGTAGGAACCTTGCTCACAGCTGCTCATCCTTGAAAACTGTTGCCACTCTGTCTTTTAGGCTTCTGCTTCCCGGGAGGCAACATGATACACAGAGAGGGGATTAGCTTTAATGCTGAGTTATCTACACTGTATAACAAACCTGAGTGGCATAAAACAGTAGTCATTTATTTTGCTTCCAGATCTACCACTTAGGCCCTGCATGAGTTTGTCTCTGTCCCACGTGACCTCAGTGGGGCAACTTTAACTAGGGACTGGGAGGATCCACTTTCAGGAGAGCTCAATCACATGGTGGCAAGTTTGTCCTGTTAGCTGGGAACCCAGATAAGACAGTTGGCTGCCTGGTGTCCCCCAACACGTGTTTTTTCATGCGTGTGGGCTTTTTGGATTCCTCGAAGCTTTGTGTCAAGACAAAGTGTCCCAGAGAACCTCCTAACCTAACACAGGGAGTGGCACAGTGTCACTCCACCACACCTCACCATCCGTTCTCCGAAGCGCAAGCTGGCTTCCTCCTCACTACTGAACTATCCCTCTCTCCTGAGATTCTTGTTGTTATTCAGCTCATGTCACCTGAATATATTAGTTGATATAAAAGGATAAGTCCATTCTCTCCAGCTTCTTATAAGTTTTTTTTTTTTTTTTTTTTTTTTTAAGTTTCAAACAGGTCAGAACTCTGGGGCACATCCTGGGAGGCTTCTCCTCAGACTGACCAACCGACATCCACCCGGCGAAATTATTCAGCCCATCACGAATCCCGTTAACCTCTTGGAGTCTTTGTGCTTTTCTTAATTGCTCTCTTCTGAAAGTACCATCCTTGACAAAATAATGACGAATGAATGAGCAAGTAAAAACTATAGAGATGAGCAAATCCAGTGCTGATTCTACGACAAGGTATTCGAACCATAATTTCAATATGTAGGTTAAGAATTTATTTTCTAGATAATCAAATTAGGTGAGGTTAGCTGGCCTAGTTTCCCAGACAAAAAGATGGAAAACCCTGAACCCACAAAACCTTGTTAGAAATCATACTGAATCCTTGTTTTTGAAAAATATTTTTACTTGGAAATACAATTGGGTCCCCAGTTGCCTTTAATGAAGGTTTTATGATAGGCCTATTGGGATAGGCCACCTCATCTTACCCACCTGGACATGATTACTAAGGAGAACTCTCTTATGAAATGTTTGCGAAATATCTTTTCTTTCGTCAGTTAATATCTGGATATTATATCATTTGATACTCAAAGTACTTAAAGTGGTTAGAAATCTTCAAGGAAATATTTTATATATTCGAATAAAACTGTTAATTATTGCTTTCTGTTGTGAAGGCATGAACCAGGGAGAAGATAAAAGCATCTTTCAAATTTAATGTCCCAATTAATTAATTTTTACTTATAAAACTGGAGACTTTGCCAAGGCTTCTGCAAGCATTATAAAAGATTGATGTCATAAAGATAAGAATTTAACTGGGTCAAGCCCAACCATCAGATTATTCTTAATTAGGAATGAATCTCTCTATAATTTCTATAAAATTGGCTGAATAACAGACGCCACACTGAATTACTAATGTAATTTAAGAGGTATATGATTTAAAAATGGGATGTTCCTTTCTCACTTGTTTCATCAATGGGGCTTTCTGCCCCGATTCATTCAGCAGGTTGTTGTTTATTTTCCAAGTTCAGAAAAATGTCATCTTTAATTATAGATGGTGGCCAGGGCATGAATCTCCCCCCGTGTCTACTCTCAGGATCCAGTGTAAAATACTGGCCTGGGTAGGAAAACATGTGCTTATGTCAAAAGAGGCATCATTTCCCAAAGGTCACATTTGAAACTTGTTCGGTGAATCAGCCTGGAACTTGGGGGCTGTGTGCTATGGTTTCCAAGGATCATAAAGGTCAGTCCCTGCCAGCAATTGTAGACATTGTTGAGGAAGGTGTCTTTTCTTGAGGAAAAGAGAGAGATCATGGTGTTGAAGAGACTTAATGTACATCATGTCTCAACATCATAAATATAACGTGGACAATACACACCTAATAAGAACACATGCAGTATGATTGTATGTATAAAGTTCATTTATGTGAAGTTCAATATAAGATAGTACTGAGATGTAATGATAAATGTGAAAATTGTGGTTTACTAGGGATTGGCTGTTGGTTGGGAACAGGTATAAGGGAACTTGCTGGAGTGATGGAAATGTTTTAGGACTTGATCTAATAATCATGATGAGATGTGTACACACATAATTTTGCATATTGATGTATAAAATGTTAGTTTTGTGTATTTGATCTAGGCGAATTGTATACCAACACAGTGGTACCCATGTTGAAAGAAGTATCATGACAATAAAAAGTATACATGTCAAATGACTCTAGATATAGTGGTTCAAATCTCTAATCTTAGAACAAGTATCTATCAGATTCTGTTTGTCAAAATGTTTTCCATAGACTTATGCATCAGAATCAGTTGGAATATGTCAGCCTTCAGTTTCCTAGACTTACTTTAGTCTGGAAAAAAAAATCAGTGGAGATGAGATGGGAAAATATGCTTTTTCTGTAAACTTCCCATTCAATCCCTGCATCTCTCAAAAGAACATCCTTGATGAAATGTATTTAAAAGGAGTGATCCATGGACCCAGTATCTCAGCATTTCTAGTTAACACAGGTGGGTTCATTAGAATTATTAAGGGGGTTCCAGGGAGACTCAATTAAAAACCAGTGCACAAGGAGTTGTGGACCCTCTTACTGAGCAAGTACCATGAGTCTTCATTTATACTCTCGCCTGTTTTTTTTTTTTTAAACTGTGATGGGACACATTAATATCATTTCATATTTTTAAAAAAACACCAAGATTGAGCTGGATAAATCCTCACCCATGATGGGTCACACCTAGTGAGATACCAGCCACCAAAATATGGATGACTCCATGGCTTATATCTTGAGCCATGATGCGTCTCCAAGAGGTCTTAGGTATTCCAGGCAAACAAAATAAAATCTGAGCTTGGTGTTGAGACCATATGCCAGAGCAGGATCTGCCTGTGAGAACTGGCTGTGGCCAGGATGACATGGGACGGACACTCCCTGCACTTGTCCTTCCTGCAAGCTCTCTAAGCCCCATTTTTAATCTCTGAGAGAGAGGTGAACCGTCCTACCTCCCGGGGGATCAAACACCTTTCCCTGAATAAATAGCTTTGTTAGATGCCTACTGAGCTTAGCGCTTCATCTTTAGGAGAATAAACATTAATAACCGGTCTTTCCGTTAGTATTTTTTGAGTGCTATGTGCCAAGGCTAGGTGACAGCACTTCTACCCTGATCTCATACATGTGCACAGCGTAGTCAGGGATTCCCAGCCAGCGAGCTGGAGACACACAAAGGACAATGTGGGTTGGGAAGGCACAGAGCAAGAAGGACCTCAGGTTAGCAAGGACATATACTGAGGCTTGGAGAAAGAGTGGGGGTAGGGCAGATGAAGGGGAACTAAGATAGGTAAGAAAAGAAAGCTACATGAAGTCCCCTCAAAGGATTTCAGAGTAAATAAGGTTTGAGAATATTTGGATGAACACTGGATTTCAAAGGGAAAGATTTCTTCATAACATGGATGGTGAGACTGAGGTCAATGGCAGAGGGTCCTGAATGCCAGGTTTTCAGGTTGGCATTTACTTGTGGGTTATGTAGAAATAATGAAGATCACTGAGTAGGAGCCTGAAGAAAATGATCACAAGTACTTAAGAAGGTTACTGTGAGGCCACGAGGAATGAGTCCAACCATTGTCCACCAACTGGCCTTTATTTGAATATATGGACTGATCATTTATCAGCATCTTCTCCTCTTTTTCTTACTCTCTCTCTTTCCCTCTAAATTTCTGAGACAGGACTTTTCTTTTTTTACAGGAGACTGATCTTTTGAGAGCAAAAGTTTTGTAGCTTTAGAATAAATCCTACTTCACAGATAGCACATTCAGCCATTCAGCTATGGATTGAATTGATATATCACATGCAATTTCATTCCACGCATGGCTATTTATGTCTTTTACTTCTTTTGTTGTATTCTCTCAAAGCTATATGTTATTCTGTTTGGACATGTAGGTAGGTGAGATGAGCTCATTTAACAATTCATAAGTAAGCTTAGTTATTCTTGGGTTCATTTTAGTATAAACTGGCAAATATCTAAAAGGAGCAATGGAAAAACCACCTTTGATTTTTTTTGAGTTAGCTGTGGCACATTTAATTTTTCCAAAGCTTTAGGTCAAATTTAGAATCTCTTACACTGCTGAATTGTAATGTGGCACCCAAAGAGTGTGACAGGCCACACAGAGCTAGAGTAGAAGAGCAAGTGTGTCTCAGAAAGAATTATTTTCCATGCTAAAGGAGTGACCTATGCAAAATTCATAATTGTAAAATTTGACCTTATGAATCATGTACCATAATGGCTACTGGGAACATGAGATCTTCCTTACGCCGGCCTCTGTCCTTCTCTGTTGAACAGCTTTCTCTCTTTCTTTTTGTTCTTTTTTACTTTTTTTCTCAGTGAAATATATTTTCATTTTCACTGTACTATTTTTCTGTTCTTAAGTGCAAATGAACATTTTGTTCAATTGTACGTTGAATACAGTTTGACTTCAACATGGACAAATTTCTGCTTCTCTTTGTTTTTTACAAGAACTCTCTTCATTTCTGGAAATCACCTTATAAACAACACAGAAAAATTACACCGGCAGAACTCAGATGTTTATTTCTCATGATCACATTTCTCCAAGCTGAAGAGGGATGGATGTCTACAGCCCTTGTCCAATCAGAACAAGCTATGGAGCCCACCATTAGAAACAAGGTTTGTGCCAGGCACATAGGTAAGTATATCTCTCCAGTGCTGTGCTGGATTTGACACATTTTTTTTTTATGCAATCACCCAGAGCTTTAAAATGCAAGAATCCAAGCCTCAGACCCTTGAAATAACTTGTGCCAGGAGGTATTTGGGGGTTCAGCTGGGTAAAGTGAAAAGCAGAACAGAAAAGGGAGACTGCGAAGCTGGCAGAAGCTAAAAACTGTGCGATGAAACTGAATGAAACGTCAAAGGCAGCAACAAGATCCAACAAATGCAAATACGGCCAAGTAGATAGAGTGGAGGAGAACTGAATGGAATAACCAAATCCATTATAGAAAACTGAACATGGGAAATAATAACTTCAGCAATAACCTTAAGCATTATCTCTAGGACATGTCTGTCAGGTGCCAATCAATGAACTAAGTTTGGGGGCATGATAAGGAAAAAAAAAACAAATATATTCTCTACCCTGCTGGAGTTTAGAGCCCAGAGGGATACAAGGCTGGGAAATATCTGTCAGTAAATTTTAAACATTTAATGGTGGCTTTAGATAGCTCCAGAGAAAACAAGAGCCAGTGGTGATAAGCCTGTCGACAAATGCTTGGTGATTTGGTCTAGGGGCAGCTCCATCTCTCTTTCCCATATTTTGTCCCAATCCACCACTGATGAGTTCAAAACTCACATCTTACTTCTGGGAACCTGCTAGGCATCTGCCCGCACTGTCTGTGATATTTGACCTCTGCTCCTTTGAAACGGGCTTTTGCCAAATCTCTGGTTTCAGTTTCAGGACATGCAGCTTCACAAGGAGTGGACAGCTGAGCTAAGAATCAAATTTAGCTCTTTAGCATCTATGTCCCCATGAGCCTCTCCCAGAACTTTGAGCAGAAAGAAAATTCACCTTTACACGTCTATCTCAGTTCCAGACACTTTGCAGATGTCATAGCTTTCTCCCATTCAAGTATCCACCTCACCACTCATTACGTTTCTTTTATAATAAATAAATAGATAGATAAATAAATAAATGTTAAATTATCACGTTCAGGGAAACTTTTTTTTCCTTCCATTTTAGAAAAATAAACAGTTTGGGTGAACTTGGCCACAAGGGCTGGAAATAAGTTGATGCTCAACTACAATTAAGCCTCCCCAGAAAGAGACATTTGGCTTTTGAGTCAGGAGAGGGATTTAGCTTTGGGATTTCCCGAAATGCTGTAGACCAATGTTGCAGTGTGAGTCATTTCAATAAGGCCTTCTCGGTAGTGCCTGGAAGTCTTGCTTTGATATTTGCTGTAGAAGACCCAAGTGGCTCTGAAGAGAAATAGGTACTTCTGCTATCACACCTCGTCCTTAAACTCTTTTCAGTTGTTGCATTTTATCATCGTGGACTTTAGAAACAGAGGGGACAATGTGTGCAGATGGATGGGAACAATTTTTGAGGACAGGTTTTGGCAACAGTTCTTTGGGCCGGAAGGATTTACTTGAGTATTGTAAAAATCATTTCATTATTTTGATTTCAGAATGACAAATTTCTGCACGGACCCTTACCAGCTGTGTGGGATTAGATAAGCAACTCCGTGTCTCCAAGGCTCACATGACATAAAATGCATTTAAGACAGACACTATGACTTTGCATGTGTTGAATTATTAGAGATAAAACAAAGGGACATGTGTTGGGGAAAATATTACACATCCCAACTTTTTCAGCTGTCAGTATTAATCATGCATATCCCCAAATCTCTATTTTCTCCAACTCAGTACATTGCTGGTTAGAGCATGCATTGAAAGGTTGAGGGAGGGATCTTTTTCTGAGACTACCCTTTTAGAAAGAATGTTCACATTCTCCCAATAAGTGTGTTAGGTGAGTATGTAAACATTCTAGAAATGAGCTTCTGGTACGAAGTCAAGATGTTTAATTGTAAACCCCAATTCTATCACTTTGTGCACAATATAGTTTGAATCACCCGACCATATTGGGTCTCCATTTCATGAAAATAAAAATACAGGCAGGCACTTCAAGGAGCAGGGAAATGAAAGAAAGAGAAAGCACAAGGTTTTGTGGAATTTTGCTTTTAAGAATTCAAATAACACAAGCTTCATGCATTTATTTCTTCAGGAGACTGATTCTCAGAAAATATATGGATCTAGTAAAAAAAAAAAAAACATTACAATAAAGAAAAAAAAAACAATCCCAAACAGATGCATCATATGCTATTTTTCATAAAGAATAAATTGGTAGATTGGTATATTGACATAGCGGGATGTTTTCTGTTTCTTTTATAAAATGAAAATGGTTTTAAGTGCATAAGTAGATGGCCTTGGTCAAACACATATGTCTGTGTTTTCATTTAAATGTAAATGTTGCCCCAAGCCACAGGAAGAGGCAGACCCAACTCCAGACTTTCCAGAGAAATCCCAGCAAGAGTGAGCTTTTCAAATTGAAATTCTTTCTTAAGTTATTTTTCGAGTCTCTCAAGATCATCTTGGTAATTAATTTCCTTTATATTTTAAACATCTTTTTCTTTTCCTGCGAAGGGGAAGAAACAAACAAGGGAGGAAGATCTCTGATTGTCAAGACGAAACAATGTGCTGCTAGCTTGGGAGACATTTGTGCAACTTACAGAGAGATATAAATATATTAGTTTGGGGACTGTTACTTTCAGAGCAAATATTACATTGTCACAAATATCATACCCTCAAGCCAAGGTATGTATTAATGGCTTCGTTATTAAAATTTGGTTACTGTTTCAGAACCGTAAATCCATCAGTTATGATAATTCTATAAAATGAAACCACAAATATTAATAAAAGTTTTCAGTTCAGTAGAGCATCAACAATAACCAGATATGATAATTCTGGAAAGTTATAAAACAATGTGTTCAAAATACAAGAAAATGTTCCTTGATTCAAAACTTTTGAGTTTTTTAAGAACCAGACTGGATAATAAATTTCTCTCACTCCACTCCCCACCAAAATGCCTCATTGCTCAGGGTGGTCCTCAGGATAAAGCCCATGTTTTCCTATCCATGCTTTTGAGAGCCTGTCTCAATCCATTTTACCTTTGGCACACGGTTTCCCTGAAATTTCTCTTCAGCAGCTCTGTAGCCTTTGACACACAAGCATCCTTAAAGCCTGCCCTTTTAGGACAGCACCTTATTTTCTAATTTGTGCCAGGGCTGCTTATCAGGATGCCCTGGACACTCATATTCTAAATGTTCATGTGTCTTCAGAGTCAATATGTTTGCTGGTTCAGAATAGATGCTCTTTGCCGATCTGCTGAGTGCATGTTTTCTCTCCTTTAAAGGGGGATTACTGGCAAGCCCTTCCTTTAAATGCCTTTTGTCAAATAACCAAAGTCCTTTTGGGTTGGGTTTTAAGCTGTTTATTTTCATGTACATAATAGATTCTTGGTTTTGTTTTATTTTATTATTTTTGACCTATTAGGGACTGAACTCAGGGCTTTGCACATGCTAGGCATGGAGCTATACCTTAGCCCAGTAAGTTCTCAAAGATATTATCTATGATGAATAAATTTATAATAATAATAATAATAATAATAATAATTTAATACTACTACTAATAAACTTGCTCTGGTTTCTACAGAAGAGTCATGGGTTTTACATTTCTAAGTTAGGCAGAAAGGGTTTTTTTTAAAAAAAAAAACATGAAAGCTTATTTAAGAAATTTGACCAAGTGCAAATCTGGAGAACAGGGAGGGTTTCTTTATGGCAAGAGTTTGTGTCTGGGTTTAATGGAGTGCCTGGCTCTGCATGCAGGTATTAAGCAGGCAGAGTGTTTAGGAGTTGGCTGGAGTCCTTGAGGTTCAAGGTTCTCAATCGCAATGCATGCCTCACAGATTGGTTGAGATTGCACTAGATCTACAGAAGGGAAGAGAGACCGATTTTCTTCTCTAAATTGTGGAGGAGTCAGTGTTTCTGCCTTTGATGTCTGTCCTGTCTCCAGTCATTCTCTTCTTAGCCTCATTTGCCACGATTATGCTGGGAGCCACAGCAAAGCCACCCAACCTATGTGCCCTGGCTTCCTCTTAAGTATTGTGAAGCACACTATTAAGGCAAAAAGAAAATCGAATCTTATTAACAGGATTAACTTCTGAACAACAATTCTCAAAATCCATTAGAAATAGAAGTGACGGTGTCAGCAATAAGGTGCTGAGAAATCATTTCATTAAAACTGCTTTATTTTAAAAAAGCTGATTACTTGTGGATTCTTCAGGCTTTTAGCAGGAAAACCTGGCAGAGGGGATACTCCATGGTGGGCCACCATCTCTTATAGTTTACTGGAGACTATTTCATAAAACCCCATGTATTGTACTCTGTCTATTTCACCCTGGCAAGTTGATTTATCTTCTGAAGGAAACATATATAAAGGCCATGCACAGAAGAAGAGGAAATTAATACCATAAACCTGTCATGAAACATTTCAAGTTAAAATAAGATCTGGCCAGGTGGGGTGGTGCACGTCTGTAATCCCAGCAGCTCGGGAGGCTGAGACAGGAGGATTGCAAGTTCAAAGCCTGCCTCAGCATTGGCAAGGCACTTAGCAACTCAGTGAGACTCTGTCTATAAATAAAATACAAAATAGGGCTGGGGATGGGGCTCAGTGGTTGAGTGCCCCTAAGTTCAATCCCCAGTTCCAAAAAAAAAAAAAAAAGAAAAAAGAAAAGAAAAAAGAAAGAAAGACATCTGATGGAAATGGAATCTTTTCCAGAGCATGAAAACTGGGTAGCCCATAGTGACCAAACCATGTCAAACAGCTCCACTTTCTTCAAAATAAAATACCCACATCTCCCAGAGGAAGAGAAACCTACTTTTGTTAGTTTGTTTCTATGATTTCCAACATTCCTAGTGAATTTGAAGCAATCCATTTGTTCATTCATTTCTTTTTTACCTAACAAATGTTTTAACACATGGAAGAAGCTGAAGGAAGTACCAGGGAACCAGACAAAGTCTTCAGCCCCAAGGAACAGAGGTGTTCTTCACAGACATGGGGACTCACTTGACAACCATGTGATAGGAGAGAGACCTCCATTGAGCATGTGTGGCTCCTGAGTGGCTGCTGAGGAGTTAGGTGCCATGTCTCCTTTTGTGAGGTGTCAGTCTGGTGGAAAATGTTGGTTACTTGGCTCACAGGTACAAGTTTAGAGAGATTTTGGTCAAGTGTTTCCAAACTGACTTTGGTGCTCATGTTGGATTTGGATCAGGAATATTCTGATCACCACAGAGGGGCACAGCAACATAGCCCAGTACCCCTTTAGCACGAACAGGGGCTTCCCATTCAAAGGTGCACAGGGAGAGCCCAGCTATTAATGGGAGTGGACTTCACTCCTCCTTCAACCAAGCTGAGCCCTTGTGGGAGGGGAGGTCTGTATGGGTGCAAGGTCTTGAGATGTGACCTATTTTCTCTCATTTTGATTTCTAGACCTTTCTGAAGAACACAGCTATTCTAGTTTGTTTTGTGATTTTCAGTAATCCATTCCCGAATTCTGTGGGAAGAAATATTCCTTTTAAAAACATTTTTTCTTCAGGCATATATATGGCTTTTAATAATATTCTGACCTCTGACTTTCGATCATGGGATGTTTGTTGGTTCATTTGGTGATACTGTGTAGATTGTAACAGTTTTCTGCCTGTGTATATTTTTGTTGATACTCATGGATATAAGGTCTCTTATTTACAGTAGAATTTAATGGAACCTTTAGTAGTATCTTTGGAATATAAGCTAGAAAGGAAAGGCAGAATAAAATCTGTTTAACAATGAATTGTGTCTTGGATGTATTTCAGGGAATTATTAATTTTTTGGTTGTGAAAGTATATTTCCAATTTGGCTTAGATAGTTTATAAGAGGACTATTATCTCTATCTATAATAATTCTCTCTCACCCATTAATAAGCATCTATTAAGTGCTATCAATATTCCAGCAAAGTTATTTTCAGCAGGAATAGTTGAATCCTAATAACCATTCTCACTTTCCAATTAACCAAATGGTCTGCCGATATTAGAGGGTGTGACCACTTATATTAAATGATGGCCCACTTTCTCTCTCTGATTCTCTCTTCCTTTCCTCTTTCTCTCTCTGAAACTCATAGAAGAGTGGGGAATTGGACATAGAGTGTTTTTAATCTCACTCTTTGCCTTGCATTTCTGTGCGGTAACGGGAGTACCATAACATTATTAAAAAGTTAAACTTTGGACTTGGTAGCTCTTTAGTGCTGATATTGACCCTGACCACCAACCCAGCTCACCAGAATTTGTGTATTTAGATCTGAGGCTCAAACCCAACTGACAGGACATCACCCTTTGATCTGCTCCTGTTGCCCATGTGTCCACTCTTCTTGGTGAACATGGAAGAAAGGGAAGGAATCTAGGGAATGAACCCAGAAATCCTGGGTCCCAATCCCATCTTAACACCACCAGAAAGACTCGGAGTCTTAACAGTGTTTCTTATGTCGGAATTTCTCTCTAAATTGATGCCTGCGATTTCCCCTGGATGGGAAGCAGCCCTCCAAGGCTAATAACACAGCCTACCTGGTATTAATTCCAGTTTCAGGCTTTTACTGGATGCGGATCACAGTAGCCCCTATGTTCCCGGCAGGCTCAGTGGACTCCGCTTTTGAAAATAAGAGATCAGAGAGCCAGAGGTGGGATGGCTTTGGGCCGCGAGCAGGAATTAACTTCATGTGGCAAAGTGATTCTGACCTTACAAAATGGTTTGGGTGCCAACCGTTGCTCTCTTTTGAGCATTTCCCTTGAATTTGATCTTGCTTATTGGGTTTTGTGATGAAAGGCTTTTATTGATTAGTACTGAGCACTTGAAGTTAAGTGGCTCTGTGGAAAATAGGGAATTAGATGATCATTATTTTTTATCTTTTCTGAAAAGCGCAATTTCTAGTTAGACATCTGACTAAATAAAACCCAGGGTGTCTTAATGCCAGAAAGTGAGTGAAGAAGTGAAACATGGAATCTCAAAAGCAGCCTTTCATTGTGATTGGATTTAATTAAGTGCCTCACAGGAACCTGAGAGGAGGAAGCTAGTCTTACTGGAATGAGATGGGCATTTTGTGAACCAGTCTAGGAGGCAATTGGCAGGCCCTGTGGACCATCAAGGTTCTCCCCCCCACCACACACTCTATCAAATCCCAGCAGGGACTTAAACTAATGCTAGTTTCCACCTTTTTTTCCCCCCCCGGGAACTCTGTGCAGATATTAAGGACTTTCCCTAGCTCAAATCTTGCCCCATTGAGTCTTTACAACAATCTTAACTGAAGTCCACTGAGTGCTACCAGCAGGTGGACTGGTACACCCTACGACTGGAATCCTGATCTTGCTGTGCTTGGTTAGCCTACTTATCTTTTGCTCCCCAGTCACCGGATCATGTTCTAATGCTTTGCTGTCCAATGCCTGTGCTTCTCATAATGGCCCTGACCATGTCAGTTTTAGAATTGTGAAGATTGGCTGCAACAGAGGCATTTTGCCTAGACTTCGGGATGGGTAGACAATCTGACATTATGGATAAAATTGTCTGCTTGTGTTTTCTGTGTGCAAGACTCTCAAGGTCTCTGCCTACCTGGAGCACACGGTTGAGAAGTGAACCATCAACCAAAGAGATCAATATACTAAGGAAAGTCTCATCATAATATTCTACAAAAAAACAAAAACAAAAACACATGGCCTTTTGACAGAGTCTCAGGGAGGCTTAGGAGACCTGTTAAGCAAAATCCTGCTTCTTCAAAGTTCTTTGTCCCCATTGCAGAGTAAATGAGGAGTCAGGTCCTAGTAGATTGAGTGGTGTAGCTAAATGAGCCCACCCAAACAACCAATTTGTCTTGTAAATTCTCGTTTTTAAAATAATGTTATATAGAAATTTTCTTACTGATCTTCTCTTTCTCTATTTGTGTTTATTTAAATATAGAAATTATTTTACAAGTGATCAAGAAAATTTAGAAACAGGAGCATGTTTGGCATTCTCTCCCTGTTGCTTTGCATCTCTGGGCACATAATCAGCTCTAACCTGAGAAGAAACAATTTGTTTGGTTTTTGGTCGTGTGTGTTTTCTGATTTCTTTTCCCCATAGTTTTATGGGTCCGTTATAGCCTTACACAACGGTGGGATTCATTGCTGTGTATTCTTACCGGCACATGATAGGACCGTATAATGTGGCTGATTCCCTTCCCGGTACTTCCCCCTTCCCTCCTTTCCCCCACCCCCGGGTCCCCTCCCCCTACTCTACTGATCTCACTTTGATTTTCATGAGGCCTCCCCCCAATCTTTCTTGTATTTTTTTTTGCTCTCTGGTATTTGCATATGAGGAAACATATGGCCCTCGACTTCCTCAGTTTGACTTATTTCCTTTAACATAAAGTCCTCAAGTTTCATTCATTTTACTGTAAATGACATCATTTCATTCTTCTTTGTGGTTCGATGAAACCCCACTGTGCAGACATACAACATCTTCTTTATACATTCATCTGCTGAGAGACAACTAGGCAGATTTTATGTTTTGACTAATGCCAATTGTGATGCTATAAATATGGCTGTACATGTATCACTATGTTATGAGGACTTTAATTCTTTAGGATAAACATGGAGGAATGGTACAATTGAATCGTGTGGTAGTTCCAAATCCTAATGTTTTGAGGAACCCCATACTGATTTCCACAGTGGGGAAAAATAACACCTTTATACTGTTGATGGGATTGTAAATTAGTACAACTAATATGAAGACCAATAACTCTTCAATAACAATGATGAGAGGCCATCATTTTGGACCGAACTTGTGCACTAGGTCCCAAGAGACCAGATCAAACCAAAATGGATTCACTCATGCTAAATACCACATAATAAAACTGACACTTCAAGTAATCATGTGGATGCCAGTACAACCCTTTTTTTTCCTGAACACAGAAAATTCTAGTCTATCTGAATGAACATAATAAGGAATTTTCCTCTGCTTTATCACTTACCCCCAAATATAGCCTATGTTAGTCAGCTTTCCATTACTATGACAAAATACCTGAGATAAATAAATTTATAAAGTAGAGAGATTTATATGGGCTCAATTTCATAGGTTCCAGCCCATGATTACTGGGCTCCATCATTTTTGCCTATAGTGGCATATGTGGCAGAGGTGTTCTGTTCACCTCATGGCAGCTAGGATGGAGAGAGAGAGAGAGAGAGAGAGAGAGAGAGAGAGAGAGATTTCAAGTTATATTCTAGTAATATATAAGAGAGATTGGAAAGGTGAAAAGGATTCAAAACTATCCCAAGATGAGTTGGATCTAAAAATATACCAAGAACAGACAATTATTATGTTGTTGAAATAATCTGAGGCTACAAAAGGAGATGGAAAGTTTGCCAGTTAGTTTTATGAAGGTAGCCTAACTTTAATTCCAGAGCTGATACAGATAATTCAAAAACTAAAATGATATGTAGAATAGACAGAAATATGATATAAGATATAAATATGACATCAACAATCTATTATAAGCATGTATAGTAAGGAATTGAGTAAGAAATATTGTATTGCATTCCCACATTTTAAAGATATATTTGCAAAGTTCAATGGAATTGAAAGAAACAGTTATATGAAATAAAGAATATTTACTTAGATAACAACAAATGTATTCTAAAAAGAAAAATGTTCAGATGATTTCATAATTAAATCAAGAACTACAAAACAATATCTGTCATCACCATTATTACCTTCTCTTTCCTGAATGTTTGAGCATTTGCAATATGACAAGAAAATTAAGTGACTATTATAAATATTCGAGAATGAGAGACATAAAAAGCTGTCATTAAATGTAATTTAAAATAAAATGGAATAAAAAATAGCTAATAGAATTGTTGAGTAAGTTTTGTAATGTGATAAGTGCAAAAAATAAAGAATAGCTTTTGCTGTTTTGAAATTAAAATTCGAACAATCCATTTTTTAGTGTCATAAAAAAGAAGTAAAAGTAAGTTGCATGAGAAAGCAGAGAAACTTTATAAAAAATTGTTTTGTTTTATTGAAGGAGAAAATGTGATTGGAATTAATGGTAGTAAAACCTTGATCCTAATGAGAAAATTAAACACCATAGAGCTATTTTTTTCCAAAGATAAAGGAAAACAAAAATTAATGATCAAGTAACATTTATTCCAGGAATTCAAAGGTAGAACCGTATCAGCAATCTGTTTTCATAATCCATTTTTATCATAAATTGCTACAGAAATAATGTCAAATATATTTTTACTTATAAAATTCAGTGGCAACATTTTTTCTTGTTTCTCTTGTAATCCATACAACTTAAACTTTACTTGGAAAAAAATGTTTTAAAATATACAAAATAGATGACAAAGAATAACCATGTGAGAAGATTTGATGAAAGAGTTGTGATTTCTTTTAAAGACAATAAATATTTCACCAGATATTGTAGGAAACTACAGGTACAATATGAAAGAAGGAAACACGGTCGCAATCAAGAACATAGAAGTTAAAAGTTAAGTAAAATCAATTTCTGACAAAAGAATCCCCAAACAAACCAGTAGACGATTGTTAGCATTGGCAAATCAAAGTTCATCATGAGTAGTGGACACTTAATATCTATATCAAACCGCTAAATCCACAAATTAAGATGAAAAAGACAAATAGCCTAACAGAAAAATGGACCATGAACACAAAAATACAAGTTACAGAAGTGAAAATCAAAATGTTTAGCTAATTCCCAAGTAGTGAGTTGAAATGCAGATTTCACTAACAATAAAACATCACTTTACATCCATCCATCAGAGGGGAACATACGTTCTAGGAGCCGTTTGGTATACAGAATGTTTACTTTAGGTATTCCTGGTGGAAATGCAAAGAAGTACCAATTCTTTCTGAAAGCAATCTGACAGGAACCATTAAACTGTAAAAGCAATTACCCTTTGACATAGAAATCTGACTTCTGGGACTCTGGAGCCAGGAAATCAAATCGCCCACATTTGAGGCTAGTGATGGGTGTAGGATGGGTAAGAGAATACCCTTTGGATAAAGAATAAATGGACACATTATATTCACCACATGGAATGTAAAAGTTATTCAAATGAGTGAATATAGTAAAACTTAACAAAGTGTATATAATAACCAGTACTGTAAAACACGTTACCACTATAGGGAAAAGAAATGTTCCTGTAAGTCTATTAGCAGTGTAAGAATATGAAAAAAAAAACATGATATGATGTAGGTTGATAAATAATGTGCCTTGGTAGTGGTGGTGGTGGGTCCCACATGTGGATTTATGTAGAATCAAATGCATGGGTGTGTATGGAAATGACTGAGGAAGAGAATAATGTATGTGTGTAAAGGTCCAGAGACACTGTGTTCACCGAGTCCTATTATTAAGCACAAGAAATCTAATATTCTCACTGACTTGAATGGAGACTCAGGCAAAATCTTTAGGATCACCCCCCCCCATCGGGTATGCAGAATTTCCCCTACAACTATAACACTATCCTCTCCAAGTATTTATGCAATATTTTTGCATTTCATTCCTGGGAATCACTTTAGAATACCGCTTGCTAAAGACTGAAAATGACTTTTCTTAGAATCTAAGTTTCAAAAAGGATGAATTGGTCAATATTTGTTCCTTGTAAGTGATTAATGAAATAGAATGGTTTAAGATTTTTGATGAATTGCACAAGGCATAGAAGAGTCCAGCAGCTATGGCTTGCTTATGGGTTGAGCTTGCAAGTTGATGGCTTTCAGAGAAGGAGACTCAAGTCCTGGGCAAGGTGGCTGTCAGAATCTCTGCTCCATACTCCTGATACAGATCACCAGGGGGACGGAAGGGTAGAGATGGGACAAGACTGGATGAGATATTGTGGATTAACTCTTACAGCCTCCCTTTATAATTCAGACATGAATTAGGGAATAGCTTGAGTCCCTGAGTGTGATGAAAACAAAGTCAACATGATACCTTGCATTTCAGTGCAAACAAAAATAAATAAGAATAGTAATGGCATTTGGAGTCAAAGACCTGGGTCCCAATTTAACCCTTTCCATGAGCTTGTAAATTGCTCAGCTCCTTTGATGCTCATTCCCATCTGTGCATAAATGGACACAGAAACCCGACTGTGAGGTCATCCTCAACAGTAAATGGGAACCTACACTAACACTCAAGGCTCGGGGCCCAATATCTCGTGTTATCCTCTTGCATGAAATGAAGTGTCTTGGGGTGGGGGAGATGTCCTGGCCTCAAATGCCAAGAGTGAATGAAAAAGCCCTGTATTCAATGACTTCTTCCAGGAGCACCACTGGAAAAGCTTCCAATGCCAATGGACACTTAAGTGGCAAACAAAATGCTTTGTCAAGCCTCACCAAAGATGCTGGTAAGGAAGTTATTAATTAATCACCAACCAGCCATAAGGTGTTAGGGAGCCTGCTAAGTTTAAATATGCTTTATTATCTGACATCCAACATATGGCACATGGTTATGAGGTGGATGACACTAGTTTTAAAGGTCATCGTTACCCAAATGAGCAGATCTGAAATGGGGAAATTAGTTAATGCTCTCATCTGCTGATTTAGTGTGAACACATCCAAGAGAGCCGAGGCACTCCAGATGGCAGGCAGCAAAAATAGCTAAGAAAGATGATGCGTGTTAACTGTTTCTTAATGACACCAGTGGTTCACCGGAGGAGGAGGAGGCGGGAGGAAGAGAGGGACAGGATCCTTTGTCAAGTACTGAAAGAACTCATGGGCAAAGCAAAGATCGCTTTATCTGGTTCTTAGGAAATTAAATCCCACCAGCAATAAATGGAGACAACTGTTTTCATTCATAGTGTTAGGATTGCTATGGATGGCTATTACCACTCATTGTTTTGGTTAATATTTAATAAGCAATTCCATATGCCAGGCACTGCTTTGTGCATAGCATTCTTGGTTTTAGTTATTTCTCTTAACAATTCATTGAAGCAGTTAGGGTTAAGAATGCTGTCTGGGGATCCAGACTTCATGGATTCCAATTATATCGGTGAGACTTTTTGGTAAGTTACTTCTCCCCGGCACTTTGTCCATAAAGCAAAGGGGGTGTTACTACCCACCTAACAGGTAACTGGAAGGCTCACATGAGATAGCCCAAAGAAAGAAAGTACTTGGAAGGATGTCTGGGACATAGTAAGTGCTCAATAAGTGTTAGTGTGCCTGGTAACTTCCCCTTTTTTTGCCATATAAGGAAAAAGAAGATTACAGATATTAAGGATGGTGCCTAAGGTTGTCCAACTCAATGGAAGTCAGATCCAAGTCTGACTTCTGGGCCTATGTTACTCAGCCTCCTGGCAGGAGATCTGTCTGCATAAAAGTGCAGGAGTCAACCCCTCGACTGTGGGCAGAGTCTTCTCTCCAAGCTAGGAATGTAAGCGTTCATTTTCAGAGCACTGCAGGGACAGAGCAGGGACGTTGAGGAGCTAAATGAGACCAGGCAGGCACAAGTTATTTTGCCTTCTATTAACAAACAAAGGAATAAAAACCATTGAGACCTGGGTGAGATCGTGAAGATGTACTTTGGAAAAGTCATCTCACATCATTAAACCATAATACATGTCAGATGCCCCTAGTCTGAAAATCCAAAGCCCCAAATGCTCCCAAATCCAAAACATTTTGAGCAGTGACATAGCACGAGTGGAAAATTCCACAGCTGACCTCAAATGACAGATCCTAGTCAAAATAAAGGAGCAACTGAAAAATGTTGTGAGAGTTATTTGTGTATACGTTATAAATGAACCATGGAAGAATTTTGTATTTAAACTTGGGCCACATCCTTAAAGTATTTCATTATATGTGCAAATATTCAAAAATTTAAGAAAAATTACAATTCAAAATGCCTCTTTGGTCTCAAGCATCTCAGATAAGGGATATTCAACTTTTGTTGACAAATAATATTTGGCCTGTTCTTCTACTACTGTGCCAGGTATCGTGTTAAATGGATTTCTGCACTGATATTTTTTATCCTCACGGAAATCCAAGTTTGTATCGACATCATCCCTATTTCATGCATACGAGAATTACAGCACGGGAAAGATAAATAGCAACCCCAGAGTTGTATTTAGGACGCAGAAGAGCCGGGGTGTGAACTCCGGTTGTTGGAATCTGGAACATCTCTCTGCTGGCCTAGCCTGGTGATTTAGGGCATCCTTCAAACCTGGGCATCCATCACAGTCCTTTGGAGGGCTCCTTAGACCAAATATTGTTAGAATCCACTCCCAGACTTTCTGATTTAGTAGTCTGAACCTGTGGGGCCTGAGGATTTGCATTTCCAACACCTTCCTGTGTGATTCTGATGCTGCTGGTCTGTGGCCCACACTTGGAGAAGCATTGATTCATAAGACTTCAGAAACCCAGACAGAGACACCAAAAAAAAAAAAAAAAAAAACTGGATTCCAGGGCCACCACCTGGTAGTTGGGCAACAATGAGCAAGACATGCTGAGCAAGAGAAATACGACATGATAGTCTTGTCCACCATATAAACAATCATTCAAGGATGCAGCTAATGAGGCCCGTTTCCTAGAACTGTGCTATGCTATGATCTGTGTCCTCCACAGACCCATGTATGGGAAACCATTCCCAATGCAACAGTTTGAGAGGTGGGACTAGTAGGTGGTGATGAATTCCTCAGGAATGGGTTAATGTCACCATTATGGGAGGGGGTTCATAATAATATAACAGTGAGTTAGTTTAACCCTCTCTTGCTCTGTCTGTAAACTCTCACCCCCACCATGGAATGAGGCACCAAAAAGGCTTTGCCAAGCTCCAGACCTTGATCTTGAAATTCCCAGCCTCCAGAACTGTGGGGAATAAATTTCTTTGTGTTATAAGTAGCCAGTGTGTGATACTGTGGTATAGCAATGCGATATAGACTAAGACGAGCTGTTGTGGAGATTAAATAAAATACCATGCGTAAGAGATACCTCCTAAGAAGCCAGGATCTCAATAACAGCTCTCACATGGTGGTAGGTAAATAAACTGATCATGAAATTATTAAGTCTCCCCTGTGTGAAAAGTGTGTGAAGATAAGAGAGGAGAGGAGAGAGAGAGAAAGGGCCGTATACTCACACATCAAGTGGCACAAATGAAAACAAAATGTGGCCCCGCTTATCCAGCACCCGACAGAGCACAGAAGACAACACGGAAAGCGAGCACAGACCTTCAGCTGGAGAAATCCTAAGATTTGATGGAGACAGAAAAATCATAGCTGGCTAAAATTTCTAGGCACGTCATTTTCTTTCTTACTTTTTTAATCTGGTGATCTCCAGCCAGCTGCAGGCTGCACATTGCTATTCTCATACAGCAGATGGACAGACAGGTCTGGGAAGACGAGGCAGGTTGCCTGAAGTCTCACCTTGTCAGAGGTCTGCGGGTGATAGGGGTACTAGTGGGGTGAGCAGGATAGCTTTTTTTCCTTGTACTTAGATCCCAGGGAGTGAGCCTGTCATTTGCCCCATGATTCCCTTGTCTACCAACTTCAAATTCACAACCACTCACTTCACAGCACCTCCTGAAGTGGAGGAGATGTCAATGCATAGATAACACCGAGCTGGGACTTCTAGGCAAAAGCAAGAAGAGTCCAAGGGCATCTGGATGGGAAGCTGTCAGGAGCCCTGGGTGAGCCAATGCCCCCTGATGAGCCCTACTCTGGGTAGGCATTGGACCACTTGTAGCCCCCACTCTGTAGAGCATGGGAATGCTCCAGTGGTTGGGCTGAGCGAGAGTGTGAGGAGGAATGTGATCATCTCCAAATCCATGCAGAACACACTTGTCCCTCTGAGATGCTCAGTCCATATTTTTCTTCTGTGAATGATACTCTGGGCAGGAGCAAGGTGAGTCTGGTCCTCACCTAGAGAGGAGCAGCTCATTCGGGTGCCCAATCTGATCATAAACATCTCCAACAGTCACTGTAGGGGTGCAGAGCAGATGATTCATAAGACATCTTTTTATCAACAGTGATACCTATCCTTCATGAATGCTATACCTCTAGTAACTGCATCAAAATTTATTTCTGAAATTAGAAATACCTGAGAAGGGCTTAAGGTAAGTAGGGATGGCTTTCCAAAAAAAATCTTTTAAACATACTTACACACACACTATCACACATGTAAGTACAAATACTCGATAAACACCCTTTAGATCTTTCCTCAGTATGCATAGACTTTAATTGTGTAAGTATTTCTAATAAACCTTCTTATCTGAATTCTAACCTCTTGAATCTAATTAGACGGTGCCTCTTACCCTTTGGCACAATGAGAGCAGGAAAGTGATAAATCAAGTTACCTTCCAGTCTAAAGAAGGGCCTAAATACAAACACAAAAATCTCTGTCCTTTAAAACAATCACACAGATGACCAACTCTAGAGTTTTGAGCAAGTCACAGAGTGGTGCAAGGGAACTGGTATTAGTATTGGCCAAAGAGAAAATTGGCAGATTGAGGAACAAGGTGTATGCCAGCCTGGCTGAGATGGTAACCTCAGGACTTTGGAACGGCATCTCTAACTCAGAATGTAGGTCTAGTTCCATGAGGTGAGACTTGGCATGGAAATATATCACAACGGGAGATGAATCCCTAGGGAGCAGAGATGCAGAGTGCCTCCATGCATAATAAACCTTAGTATCTTAGATTAGGAGGGTTTTGCAACAGGTCACTTAATGCCTACCTGGGCAGAAGAACACAAATCAATCCACAGCTCCACACGGATGACTCCTGAAGAATGCCCATTGTACTTGGACTGATCTAACTTAGTTATGTCTAGAAAAAGCATGCCGAGTGGGGGCACGGCTTCCTTGGGGTTGCTCAAGTCTCTGGATTCCTGGGGCCTCTGCTGTGTGTTGGAATTCCTGTGTCCAGGATGTGCATCTCTATTCCCTGCTGTGAGTGAAGGACACAGAACATTTCATTTGTTTGTTTTTTTATGGTTGTTTGCAACATGGACAGTCCTGAATTCTGGCAAAAACAGACTGTCCAGACCCCCTTGGGATGGAGCACGGGATTGAGAGGTGAAAAGAGACAGACAGCTGCTCAGCACAGGAAGTGCAGTTCTAACCCAGGTCTGGGGCCCGTCCTCTTAGAACGGCTAGCCTCTGGTTCCAGCAAGTGAGAGATCTCTGGTCTTCAGGCAAGAAGCTGGGCTTCCCAAAGAGGAACTCATTCTCCTGGTCTGCTCTGTCCCCACACCCCCTCCTTCCTGTTTTGTCACAGAAATCAAAAACCATGCAGATGATCCTGTTTTCCTGCAGCACTTTGGCTACTGGAAAGCTTCAAAGGAAATCTGGGCAGCTGTTAGCATTTCATAAGGCTTTGGGAAGACTCCCACGCTGACTGTGGCTTTGGTCTCAGGACTTTTTTCCTTATCAGGTAACAGACTCATTTACTCCACTGAATAGATACACATTGGGAACGAGACTGGCTGGATCCCTTTGAACATCTCTGTATCGTGAGTGATTTGTCCAGGAGTGTCCATGTGACGAAGTTGGCGTTCCAACTAAAAGAACTGGTAGAGAAATGCAGACTTTCCTGTCCATCAAACCATTTCATCTTCCCTAAATGATGGAAGAGTGAAATACCAAGAGAAACAGGGATGGGAAACCTACAGAGAGAGTTCCCACAGTGCTCAGGAGGGCATCCTGGTCCACCTCAAGGTCAATGCTGCCATTCTTCACTGCTATTTGTATTCTGCAAACAGCAATTAGTTCCTCCTTGATCCTCAGGCCATTTTAATCTGGATTTCTCTATTACCTGCCATGAGGGTGCTGGGATGGGATCCCAGCTCTATGATATTTTTTCCTGACTTTCAAATTTGCAGCCTGTATTTCCCCTTCACCTTAATTCCTTCAATTATTTGCTCTTTTCCTTTCGTGCGACATATAATTTCATAAATTGCCTCAGATTCTTTGTGAAGAGAAGCCAAGGGTAAACATGTACATCCTATCCAATAACTTCAAATGGCTCTTCCCTCTGCCACAGCTGTTGACAATGGTAGCCGGTGACATCAAGAAAAGGTTAACTTGATTTCTGGATCTTCCGTCTCAAAAAAATAAAAAGGTATGCGCTACATTAAATAATTATTTCAGTTTAAAAGAGTGGCCATAAGCCGTTTCCCATGGGAAAAGTATTTCAGTTATCTGGAAAATCCACTTATGTGAAAAAGTATGCTTCCTGATTCGGCCAGACACAAACAATATTACCATATTTAAAATATATACATATACATATGTGTATACATGCATTTATATGTGTATAAATATATAGATAATAGTTATATATGTGTCTATACATATATATGTGTGTGTCTATATATATATATGTGTGTGTGTGTGTGTGTGTGTATTGTACATATATATGGTATAGACACAAATATAAATAAAATAAAATTCACAGGACATTCGAAAGTGACTTAATGGCTGTTATTTTTATGCTGCTATCTTTTACAGAAACAATTCTCCAGGCTACGGAGACTTCCTAAAGCACAACAATATTTCATCCCAGTGTCTAATTTAGTGGAGACCATTGTGCATGATGATTTTGCGTGTAAGTCTCTGTGTATTTTGCCTCATCAAAGTAATACCTCTGTGCAGTGTCTTATTTGATAGAACCAAGGAAGTGATAATAGGACCAGGTTCTTTGGCGATCCACAGCTTTCAATACAAAAACCTTCTTGATTTTTATATTAAATCACATTCTTTTATGAAGAAGTCATTAGAAGTATACTTACTCTGAATGTTTATGCTGCAACTGAGCCAACCCACTAACGTGATTCCATTGTCACTCCCCCCGAGTTATTGCTGAGTATGGCGATGGGAGGTTTAACAGAGCTGAAGAAGAAAGCAGGGTGACGATGTGTGTATTTGTGCAATGGATGATCTGGTTTTGCCATAAACCTTAAGGTGGAGTTATCTCCTCCCTCAGAAGAGGATCCAAAAAAAAAAAAAAAAAAACCATCCTTAATCCAGAGTGGAGGGAATGACCCCTACCCAGCAATACATACACCAATAACGCCATCAGCCTTGTAGGGAGGGCATGGGGTGGAAATGGAGGGCTCAGGTGAGCAAAGCAGAGAATTTCCTTTGAGCACTTGAATAATAGGCACAGAGAGCAGTAGACAGAGGACCTTGGAAGGAAGCAGAAGTGGAAGAACTTACATCCTTACTGCTCTATAAAGACCTTGGACTGTGGGGTCTAGAGTGAGTTAGGATTTGTGCAGAGAGTGATTACACACACATACACACACACACACACACACACACACACACACACACACCTTTGTCCAGGTGGATCAGATCTTCATCAGGCAAAATAGTCAAAAGTTTTTACTAGGATTTCTGGAAGGAGGAATGAGACCAACATCGGAACTGGATTGAGTCGCCCTTTGTGAACTGCACCTGTCCTCTTCCAGACAGGAGTTCAGAGTGCTTTGTCTCCCTGTGAGCACACTCTCTGTAGTCCCCAACACATAACACGGATTCGGTCGTGTTTAACCACACAAGCCGTCAAACATAGTGTGGCGGAGAGTATGGCTTTTTCATTAGGACCACCCATTTCTGCCCTTTGCTGTCTGTGCTCCTTTGACAAGTGACTTAACCTTTGTAAATTTCAAGTTCTATGCACTTAAAATAGAGATATTAATGCTTTCAATTAGAGTGGCGTGGGCTTCGGAGATGACATGGATCTAAGGGACCTGGTGTAATGATGCCTTTTGTATTTAAATGTTCAATAAACGTTAACTATGATCATTTTATTATCACCGTACTCAGTACTGTTACTGCTACCAGGATCACATGTTCATAAATCCCTCAAGGGACTTTGTTTTCCTTCTAGTTATTGAGGTAGGAAGGATGAAAAAATAAACATGGGTGAGGAGGATGAAAGAGAAAGAAGAAAGAATGGAAGGAAGAATAGAAGAAGGAAGGGAAGGTGGAAGGGAGAAAGGAAAGAAAGGTAATTAGGATTGGGAAACCAGATTCAGATGACCAGAGCTGGACATGCCTATCTCTTTCATAGACTTATGCCTTGGGCTATTTATTTGTTTATTTTTGGACACTAAGTATTAGAATGGCCCTCATATATATGTTCATTTCTCAGAAGGCAAGCCAGTATGTCTTTTGAAGTGGGAAGAGGATGAAAACTCATCTGGATTCTGGAGGTGAGGCCCACAGTGAGGTTCCGCCTCCATTGGGTCAGGAGACAGGCTCGGCTGGGGTTATGGACTGATCTTGTTGAAATCTGGGGAAGAGATATCTAGATATCCATGGCCTCTTGAGTCAAAGGGAAGAAAAGGCCCACAGTGGAGAGCCAGGCACAGACAACAAAACCCCCGAGGTGAAGATGGAGTTGGGCCTCCAGCAAGGAAGTAGAGAAGGGAATCCCTTCATGGAGAACTCCACCATCCTACAGAGGTGGAAGGGAAGCCCCGTCTTGAGGTTCGATTGGGATTCTATGTGAATCAGACCATATTTCTCCTCGGCTTGCAACCCTTCAAAATGCCCCCCATTGCACATATGTGAATTCCCAACATCTTACTGTGGTTGGCCATTACCCGGATGATCTGGATCCTGCCCACTCTCCATCCTCCTTGTCGTCCTGCTCCATCTCCTAAGCATACCAGGCACCTTCTTATCTTCGGTCACATGTACTGCCTTTGGCTCCTTATGGAAGGTGCTTCTTCACATCTCCAATGTGACTAGCTTTGCTTCATCAGTTAAGTCTCCACTCCAATGCCATCTCCTTAGAGAAGTCCTCCTCTGTATGGAAGGTGGTCTTGTACTGTATCTCCATGTCCACTCCCTTTAGAATGGGTAGGACCTTGCACATGTATTTCTTTGTTATCTGTCTCCCTCCACTGTCGCCAGAGACAGTGTCTGTCTTGCTGCATTCCACAGTTATATCCCCCAGCACCAAGCACAGGTTGAACAGATAGGTGATCCAGAAGCATGTGTCGATGAGGTCATGGAGAGCCTTTGGGCTGAAACCAGTACTGCAGGTCTTAGGTGCTGATAACTCTTCAAGATCAACACTCTAACCTAGACGAGAGTTCCCACCCCATGGTGTCATACCAGAACCAGCCAGGTGAACTACCAGCGCTAGGTGAATCCCAACAAATTTATTCTTAGTTTGGTTATCTGTTGCCATTTAAGGACAGATATTTGGTGAAAAGTAGAAACAGAGGATCACAGCATTTGTTCAAGGACAAAAAGTCTGAGCAATGATGGTAGTAAAAGAGGGCACGGCCTACAGAGGACAGGAGAAAGAATTCAACTTCTCTTCCACCTTGGGAAGGAGAGGAGGAACCTCATTTCTCATATCAATCCTGAGAGTCATTTTATAGTATTTTAGAAGTAGAAGAAGCAGGCCACTGTCCCCAACTCACAGATGATATCAGAAAGAATTGGAGAGTTTTCTTCCATAGAGCTGCATCCTTTGGAGTGCAATGGAAAAATTTTAAAAGATTTTTAGAAATGCATTGATCCCATTTTATATAGCCATAGCATTCCTTTTGATATCCCATTGACACTCACAAAAAGAACCTTTTAAAGCCTAATTTTAATGTTTTAATGTCAGTTTGAAAATTCAATTATCTTTGGATTCCAAATAAAAAAGACAAAAAAAGAAAAAGAATAGAAAAACAACAAGAAAAAGTCCTTTTATGAGATTTCATTCTGTGAGAAATGGGCTTCCAAGTCCCACCACAAGCTATCAAGATGGAAAACAAGAGGGGTGAATAATATATGCTGGGGACAAGGCAAAATATGGGAAAAACTGATATCTGTACTTTTGTTTTTGCCATTCAGTTTACACAAATCACTGCCTAAGCATTAATATTTATACTCCTAAGCATTTTTTTTTTCTAGTATGCTCATCAAACTGTCACATAATCGGGGTAGTCAGTATATCACATTGCGCAGGGGAAAGCAACTGGCTGGCCTCGGTTCCTGTAAATATTTTTCTTTTGTGCTGGATTAAGATTATCCTCATGGTAGGGGTCCTTGTGGAAGTGAAGTTAGCCAACACATTTTATGATTTAGAAAAATACCAACACTTCAAGATTCCACCAAGTTTTTATGTTCTGCATGAAAAGACCTTTCTGACCCAGTCCCTGAAGTTTTGGGAGGTCCATTCATTCTGAACTTATTTTTAAATGAATAAGGAAGGGCCATTTTCTGCAGAGTGATAGGTTGCTTGGCAGAAAACATAAGTACCCAAATTCATTCCTGAATTACGGATCATCAGAAAGTCCCTTTACTGCCCCTTAAACTTTCTAGCAGAGGTCCAGTCTCTCACACCAACCCTTCTCAAACAATTGCAAGGCTCCTTCTTCATAACTAGAAAACATACTTTAGATTCCTTCAGACTGGTGTGCGAAATCTCATATGTCTGACCTTAACCCTCTTTTATGATGAGATTTAGTTTTCAGTATTTCCTCTTTGTAAAAAAAGAAGATAGTGGGGCAGAAAGAATTTGTGGGTTTGGGATCAGGTCGATCTGGATTTGCATCCGGTTTCTGAGGCTTCATATGTGTCAGACATTGCCTGGTTCAAGACTGTAACAAAGTGTTCAAGTATCCCGGCTTGAGAGACTGGTCCTCTGTGACTTGACACAAGTGACATAATTTTTCTAAAGCTTTTCTTATGCTCCTCTGTTAAATGGGGATGAGTGATAGTCCCTCCTTCACAGTTCTGGGTGAAGGGTAGATGTAGATCAGCTCCCTGCTGCCGCCACACTGACAAAACTCAGTGGCTTGAAACAACAACCATTTATTACTGCTCAGGAGACTATGGATTATCTGGGCTGTCCTTCTGCTATAGCTGGGCTCACTGATCCACGTGTGGTCCGCTAGCCGAGGTCTGGTCAGCTTTGCTGATTTTGTCTGTGTTGTTTATGTTTGGTTACTGGTGAGCTTCATGTTCGTCTCTGATGCTCTGGTTAGGAACAATGGGTTCTGGACTTCTACATGGTGTCTCATAGATTTAAAAACGATTAAGGACTCATATTGGACTCGGCACAACACCGTTTCTGCCATAAAGCCATGACAATAAACATGGGTACAGAGATTGGAGCCACCAATCTGATCAACCTACCAAAATATGCAAAACAGTCAGCATAAAGGTGATCATAGAGTAACTGCTTAATAGAAACGACCTATCATGACAAATTGGATATTGCCCAACAGCATCGCTATGAGGATTGAATTCCAGAGACAACCCTGAGTAAAGTGTCTAATATAAAATATGTTTTCACTAAACAGTGACAGTGAGGAGCCTGAGCTTTAGATCAAAATTCTGAATCATCTGTTCATTTCAGAGGTCTCACTGTGGATGTCTGATCATTAACTTTAGGTGTCAACTTGACCAGGCCAAGGGATGCCCAGATGAGTGGTAAAATTTTGAAGTGTTTCTGATGAAATTAATACCGCAATATGGGCAGGAACCATCTGATCTCTTGAAGGCTCTACTAGAACAACAACAACAAAAATTAATGAAGAGTGAATTTGACATCTCTGCTTGAGCTGGAATATCCATCGTGAATTGCCCTTGACATTGGAGTTCTTGATTCTCAGTCCTTCCGTCTCAGACTTGGATTTATACCTTGGCTTTCTGGGTTATCCCCGCTTTGGGCTTGAACTGTAATCAGACCACCATCTTTCCTGGGCTTCCAGCCTGCAGCCAGTAGATGGTGGGGCTTAGCCCCCATAATTACATGACCGTTTCCTCCTAAGCAGTCTCTTTCTCTGTGTCTCTATATCCAGTTCATTCTGCTTCTCTGGAGAACCCTGAGTAATTCAGATGCCCTTTCTACAAAGGTCAGTCTTTTAAAAGATATTCTTTCTGATTGTTTTTGCCCCTGTCCCTCCATTGACCCCAAGGAGTTTCATCTCCACGTTGTGTCATTTAGCAATTTTCTCTTCAGATTATGATTATTTATGGGGATGACATGTCTCTCTGATGAGTTACTGACTACTTGAGAGTAAGAACTTTTTAGAAGTCATGGACTTCATTTCCCTCTACATATGATAAATACTCAACAAATAAAGGTATTAGAGAGTTGCGGAAATGAGGGATAAAACTAAACCCTAGTCTCATTCCTAGTTAAAGGATTATTAGCCAATCTGTCAATACATTAAATCATTCTTGCAGTAAGAACTCCATGCTTCACTTGAAGAGACAGAAATGCTTATAATTAGTTTCCAATCTTAATTTCCTTTCTGATTGGTCTACTTTAATATCTAGAAATATAGTGATAGAACCTTGTTACTCATTCTTAAGCCTTTGTTATTTAGACAGGCTCTTCTTCAAATTACTTTTATGATAATAAATGCAGGGTTTTTCAGATGAATTATTTGCCTAGACTAATTTTTTTACCTAATAACTCACTTACTAGGATTTTCCTGACCCTGCTAACCCCTCCATCTTGACCTGGAGTCCATTAAAATTGGAGGACTCGGCCAGGTTTCACACACCCCTGAAATATTTTCTCAATGCCCAAAGACTTAGAGAATCATGTCTATTTCATTTAGTTTCCCTTTCAAGTGAGGGAGGCAACATTGCTTGGTCCCCTTCAGGGAGCCCTTTTCAAAAATTCCCTTTGGACAGATTGCTGCCCCTCAGCCCACTCGGCCAAATTGCTGCTCTCAGCTTCTCTCTCCCGGGTAGTAGCTTTGCCTGATCTTGCCTGTACTTTTTAGACTTTTCACTACTCAACTTTTCTCCAGAGTTGAAATTAATCTAACACCCACCCTCAGGGTAGGAGTAAGGACTAGTCACAGTGACAGATGACTTTCTTGTCATCCTACAGTCTTTGCAAAACCATTCATTTCCACGTGGACAGGGAACCTTATATTATACTTTCTGGGTTTTTTTTTGGGGGGTGTCATGCTGGTGTTAATTCAGGGGTTTATTTTTTAATATTGATGCTAGATTTATTTCACTATGCCAATAGCTCCAGAAGAAAGGCAGTGGATAAATACAAAGCATCATCATTAACTATTATTACATTGATGTGTAAAACATAACTATTATTATTGACAGTTTGGTCTGTTGGAATTATATGGCATTTAAATATTTCAGGCCAGCTCTCAAGACCCGTGATTTTTGCCTCTGCTTTTGATAACTTTCAACATTGAGAGATGCAGTGGAATAGGCAAACTATTCTATAGAGTTACAGCATGGTGGATGGAAACTGCATGGATTGGTGGAGACTCAGTTTGCAAATCTAGTCTCCAAGTACTGGATGGAGAAGACTCACCTAATGGGCAGACCTTGAAGAAAAGTTGGATGTTTTGGTTGACTTCATGTTTACAATAAAATAGCTATTGAAGAAACCAATTAGGAACTGAGTTTGACTAATAAAATCCAAGAAGAAGAGGAGAGCTGGGTGAACAATTTTCTTCCATAGAGACTACAGCTATGGTCATTTGCTGCATTGGGATGTTTGAATGGAACTCAACAGTCTCCCCAGGAGAGATGAAATGACTAGAATATTTGGGGTGGAAAAGAGATCTCAGCAGAGCAATAATGATGAAAAAAATGATTGTCTTAAATTACTCGAAGGATAGGCACATAAGAAAGAGGGTATGTTTGTTATTTTTCTCTCCAAAGGCAGCGCAGAATCAAGGTAAAAGTTGTCCTAGTGGATTGTGACTCTATCAAAAGAAATTCCTAGAGATGAGAGTAATCCAACCGAGTGCAGCTGCCTTAAAATGTTGAGATCAATCTCAACATAAGTCCAGCATTATTCAAAATCTCAGAGGTGAGCAACCAACAACAGCCAGTACTGAACTGAGGGGACAATGACCATAGATGACCTATCCAGCAAGCCATTGCTAAGCTTCTGTGGCCATGTTTTTGAAAGTACAGTCGACTCCAGAGCTGAGCCTCAATTGAAACTTAGAAGGAATTCCTTTGGGGTGGGAGAAACAGTAAAAGCAAAGATTGTAAGTAAGTCTGAGTTTCTCCATGAACGTGAAGAACGTGAAATGAACTTGTATCCAGGGTGAAGTTCACAGGAACCTGTGGGGGGTGAAAGTCTTGATGTATAACATGGGCTTGGAGCTTCTAGTGCACCCTTAGGATTTATTCTTGATTCTGTAAGGAATTGAGAGCACTTGATAACTTTTCAATTAGTAATTTGGGAGAGGTTATAAAACCTCAGTATTTAAGGGAGATGACCCAAGTTCCTGAATGAATTGGAATGCAAAGTGCAACAGAGAAGAGGAGAAAATATTAAATAAAATGATATGAACCATCTCTAAGATTCACATCTCCATCCTACCAGGAGAGATAGTCACTCATCTTAATCCTATACTACATTAGACCACTTTTTATGCCTTTTAATCACATCATGTTGAGTTTAGCAGTCTCTGATCTACTTATTACACTACTTTGCCCTTAGTAGGCACTTAATTTATTATTATTGAATGCATATTACAATGAATTGTGAAATGAGGAATGCCCAGACATTAGGTGATGCCTAGAGCAAATGTAAACAAGGAGAATCCACCTTACAATTAGGAAAATATAGCATTGGAAGACACTCCTCGTGGTGATCATTCTGATCTGGAGGGGAGATTGCCCTCCATTTTAAAATCAATATTCCTCTTCTATTACTAAACAGTTTAAGCCCTCCTCCTTCTATGACAATGCCAAAAAAGAAGTGTACCACACCACCCGCCGTTCTTTGAAGCAAAGTGTAGGGCAGAGATAGGCTGTGGCCATATCTGTTGTTTGGGAGAAGTCATAAATCATCCCTTGCAGGAAACCGTAGCCAATAAAGTAGAACTGTAGTCAAATGGGAACTAGAAAATTTGCTTAACAGGTGTGTGGCTGACAAGCCAGATTCTCAAGGCAGGTGAGGTAGCTGGTGATGAAATACCTTGTTCTACACCTGGGGATGGAAAATGATGCTGTACACAAATCTGACAACTGGCACTCTCCTTGGGCACTTTCAATGTCAGGGGATTCTGGTAAACTAAGGGTTTTGTCCATTTCACCAGCTCTGTATGAGCCTGGGTTTGGTCCCTCTTGGGGCTAAAGGAACCTTTATAATTTGATTGTCCTCGTCCAATAACCTGTCAGAAGATTGGGTCCCATCCTGAGTTTCCTTTAGAGTTCCAAGGTGCATCTATATGAATTTTAGTAGAATGTTTCAAATGACTCTAGATGAGGGATATTATAGGAGGAACTATGGATATGGAGCCAGACAGTTCCAAGTTTGATTTGTAGCTTCTCCACAGCGTGATGATAAAAATTCTTCATCTCTGTGACCCTCAATCATCTCAGCTGTGAAATCGGTATAATGTTATAATACTTAAAGCATATATAAGCTGTAATGTCGAAACTGATTTTAGCACAATCCTCAAGACAAATGTTTATCATTAAACATACTTTTACAGCCTGCAAGTGTCCTGCTTACTCATGTCACACAGTGACTTCTTATGAGTGGGTGAGTTGTCTGAGGTCACGGAGTCAACCCGAGGTTAAATGAGAGCGGAGAACTTTGGGATTCTGGATTTCTAGGCTTGCACATTTTCTATCCTGTGGTATATCTTCTCCAGAAGAAGATAAATGACAGCCAAGGCCACCAGAATCTAGAGGCTTCCTCAAACATTTGTCACTGATCAGATTACATTCACAGAAATTTCCCATGAAGAGTCTAAAGGGAACACCAGTAAGGCACATTCTAAATGAGGGAAACCTAATAAATCGCAACACGCAGGGGACTGTCTCTCTTATGGCTTTATTGAGAGAACGGACTTCTTTCATTGTTTAGAGAGTGAATTATTTCCTTGTCACACACACACACAAAAAAAAAAACAGAACAAGGGAGCAGTAAACAGCTGTTTGAGTAGTATGACTATTTCAGATGGAAGAATCAGTATGGTAGAAAGAGTCAGACGATTCTGACTCTTATAACTTAAAACCTAAATGCATTGTGCGAATTTGGCAAAATTACTTAACAGAATCTCATTTTCCCCATCAGCAAAGTGGGTAGACCATACCTAATTAAAAACTTGGGAGCATTGCCAACAACGGGTATGAGTTTCCTGCGATCTGTATTCACAACGTAAAAATAAAGCTGTTGTCTTATCCTTCTGCCTTTGAATATCATTGCTTTAGACCTCATGGCTGTCAACCTTCTTCTGCAGAAGAAACTCAGCTGCCTTGATGGTGGCTTTTATGGAAATCAAGTCCAGTTGCCTATTTTACATGGACGTTGAAAGTAAAGCACCAAAGACAAACCCAGGCAGCTGAATGTCTTTGGCATGTCTGGTGTCAAGACCCAGCCAAGGCCGTGATTGATGATGTGGGCAGAAAGTCGCCTGCTGTATTCAATGCTTTTCAAATCAAGGCCACAAGGGACAAACAAATAAATCAATTAATAAGCAAAAGTTGGGAAAAAAAAAAAAACAGCCTCAGAAACCTGAAAAATCTCAGGAGGCTGAGGCTGCCCTGGGCCCTGGGTCCAGGGCTTCGGAGGGAGGACATGCTTCCCATCAGCCCACACTTGGGACTGTGCAGGAAAGGTGAACACTGTTTTTCTGCATCCCTGAAATCACACCAGCGTTTGACAAATCCCTTTATATCCTGTGCTGAAAGTGGATTCATAAACATCACCCCTTTTGAAGGGAATTTAAAGATAGTTCTTTTTTTTTGTGATCACACATCAAAGCAGGGATGACATTTCTCTTGTTCTTAAGTGAACTGTGATTAGCCTACAAACTAAATCTGTAGAGGGTCTTAGAGGAGAAATTAACATTTCATTTTCAGAAGGCAAAAAAGTGACAGCTTTGGTGGCCATAGAGGTTTTACTGCCTGGAAGGGAAGTGTACCTTGGATCCTTTTTATTCCTGGGCCTGCCAGCGCTGTACAGAGCTAATTTTAAGTCAATATTGGGGAGGGCAATCGGAAAGACTTTGCTTTTCCTCTAATGGAATTGAGCACTAAAATTGCAATAGCTCTTCTTCTGCTTGAGATCCTATCTTATAAGGAGAACATGAAACATCTGGACCCGATCTCTCTCTCTCTCTCAATGGGTGTTAGCTTAGAATCCTGTGATAGTTCTCTTAGTTTTAAGACCTGAGACTTCACTTGTTGGAGACTCACTCACTTTTCCTCTGTGTACACTGGGAGTGTCCTTGGTATCTCTGAGGTGTTGGAGGTCACACATGGCAAGCTAGTGAGTTTCTGCTACCAGTGAGATGGTGTTACTGGTTAAATGGTGTATGCCCCCAAATCTGTATGTTGATGTCCCTAACCCTCAGAATGTGACCTCGTTTGCAGACTAGGTCTTCAGAGAGGGAAATGAATTGGGATGAATGCATCAGGCTTGGCCCTTATCCAACAGGACTAGCGTCCTTCTTTAAAAAATAAATAAATAAAAAGTGTGGTGGGGGAATTTGAACAGAGAGAAACCCATCGAAGAAATAAGATGTGAAGACACAGAGAGAATGGCCCATAAATACAGAATTGGACATGCATCAGCCAAGAGGAGGGGCCTGGAGCATCGTTGCCTCACAGCCCTGAGAGGGATCCCACCCTGCGGACATCTTAATTTCAGACTTGGAGCCTCCATGAGTGTGAAACATTGATCTTTTTGTTACTGTTTAATTCATCTGGTTTGTGGCACTTTGTTACAGTAGTGCTAGCCAACTAGAACAGAAGAAGGGACCAGAGGTTTGGAAACTTCTTAGAGGGGAGACTAATTGTAGGGTCTGGAGTTGAGCAACCTAATCCAACCCTCTCCCCAAACAGTTTGTCCTTCCAGTCACTCTGGTTAGTGTCTCATTGTCTCATCAACAGTTGTCATGACAACTGAATATAAAGTTTAGTTTCAGAATTTGAATCTCAACATGCTAAATCTCCATGAGATATTTTCTTTGACTGAGAGTGAATTAAGTAAGACACATGTGTGTGTGTGTGTATAAACACACACACACACACACACACACACACAACAATCTCTTGACAACATTAGAAAAGTCTGACATCCTCTGACTCAAACCTCAGTGTTTTGGAGGAGGAGACGTTCATTACCATTTCCCAACCCTTCCCTGGGCTGACATTTATTCACTCAATTGGCATTTAATGAGCAGCTACAATGTGCCAAACACAGAAGGAAACTTCTTGGCAGATTTACTGTTTATATCAGAGAAAGCTTGAGATTATTTTAATGTCTGCATTGAAAAAATGACACACTCCTTTGTTATAGGTGAGGGAGCAAGTTAAACGTTATGAGAAGGGCAGCTGTAATTTTCTCATTCATTATCTCCTCCCCAGGGATGTAATGCAGTTCTAAGCACCTTAGAGATGCTTAACAGATATTTACTGAACAAATGAATGAATAAACAACCAAAAGAAAATTCAAAAGAGCCCTGAAACCAATCTGGGAATTGTGATGCAGCAAAACATCCATTTGTGGATGTAACATTCATGTTAGCTAACACATATGGAGCACTTACTGTGTTCCCAACACCAATCGCTTCACATCTAATATTGTGGTTTTTGTGTAATAGTCACAGAGGTCTTTGCTGCAGTGGGTCATCTTCCCATTGTGTTGATGGAGAGAACGAGGTTTTCAGAGACTAGGTAAGCTACCTGTGGTTACACAGAAACAGGCCAATCTGCATTTGAACCCAGGTCTGTCCAAGTCCAAGGCCTGTGTTTCCTAACTTTACTGCCCACCATCTCTTTCCCCAAACCCTGAGCATGTTGCCTACCCTCTCAAGGTTGAAATCTTCCAGTGGAGAAAGGAGGAGAGAGAGAGAGATTAGATTTTCAAGTCTATGATTAGTTGCTCATTTATATTCTTAAGTGGTTTTCATTAATTTTCATAAATTACAGTCCTCAGAAGCAACTTGAAGAATCTGAACCTGTGTTCTCTCCTCTCCATTCTGTCAAAAACTAATCCGGCAATTTTTATTCCACCTTTCAGTAAAAAGCAAAATCTTTTGATCTCAGACACTTTCCTCTAGGATTGTAATCGGACTCCCAACAGTTCCCCGGGGGGGAAGGGTTTTAATACCAATTCCAAAAAAGTGTCAGCATATGTCATTGGTTTGAATTTACATAATTGATAAAGTGAGGTATCGATTCGTGTTAGTAAACCAGAAGTCTCGAACTTAAGATGGGAGTTAATTGGGGTTAAACGGTGTCATCTCTTGACAGAGAGGAATGTTTTAGCCTGGTTCCGTAGAACACTGCAAATCGTTGCTGCCTTCCCAACCCCCATTCAATAAGAAGGGACTTAGCTTCTGGAATTGCTGGAAGTGGAGTCAGACTGACAAAAGAGGGGTGGGATGACAGGATCCTATTTTGGAAAATGTGAGATCAAAGCAACTTGACCTGAACTTTCTAAAGGTGAGATTTTAGGAATAAAAGAAAAATTGCAGATGAAGTTGTTTTGACATTTCAGGTATGTGTATTAGGGGGCCAGGATGGGAGGAGCGGCAAGCATCTGTTGAGGGCTGACTGGTTTTTAGCGCATGACAGAGAATGGCTCTCCTTGTATCATGAACTTGACCCTCCATGTTGGTGCATGGCGTACTTTATTCATTTATTCACATTTTCTTTTTCAACACTGCATCTGCTAGCCCAGTGCTGTGCTAGATAGCCGGCACAGCGGCTGATAATGCTGAACAAGACAGACGTCAGTATCTTGTGCAGAATTTAATGAAAGACAGAGCCTAGGGCCACAGGCAAAACCAACTTAGCTTGGGAAGGTGGACATAGAGACTGCTTAAAGCTCATTCTCAGAATCCTTAACTGAGGATGGCTGGAGTTACCCAGAATTTGAGGTGCGGGGCGTTGTATAAGAGGGATGAGCATGAGCAGGTGCAGCCAGAGAGCTAATGTGGGATCCTTCATCACCTCGGGTGTGACTGGCAGAGAGAGCGGTCTCCATCTCACAGTGCCCTGTCCCCTCTTTCCCTAGCCTCTGTTAAAGTTGCAAGTCCTTCGTGGGATTGTTGGTGACGGGGCCCTCTCCAGGGTGAACACTCCAGGAACTCAAGCTGACTTATTCATTGTTTATTCTCAGTAGCTCGAAGAGTGACTGGCATCGTCTACACAGTCAGTATGTGCATGTTGAATAAATGAATGAATACATACGCAAGCGTGTCATGATATGTGCTAAGCATCAGGCTATTGTCAGAGCATACTGAGTCTTGAGTGCAGCCTCAATATCATTATTCACTGATATTGAACAATGAAGGAGTGAATGAATATTAAATATTCATATTGAATGAGTGAGGGAATGAATGCAGTTTTAAGAGACCGCTGAAACTAAGCTGGAAACAAAAAAAAAATATCTATATTGAGGAGATTTTGAAGAATGCGAAAGAGGATATGGACCTAGTTAATTCTACCCCCCAAATCCCGTATCAGGTGCTGATGATATAAACTGCATGGGGTGCTGCAGATCAATGATTTGAAGACAAATTTCACCCTTTTTTGGAGAGGATAAAAATCTAGGAAGGAAGGAATGGGTTTACTCTATAAACTTGAAATATTTTGGAAACTTCTCTATAAGAAAATAGCTAGACTTTTTTTCCCCCCACAGAATATGATAAAAAAAAAGAGATGGGAACTAAAAAGAATTCCTCTTGAAGCCAAATGCATAGCTTTGAATAGTATAAACCATAGTGAGAAACAGCTACAAGAACCTTACTTGACACCACAGATCAGCAAACCATGGCACAAGGGACCAATCCAGCTCCCTGCCTGTGTTTGCATAGCTGTGAACTAAGAATGTTTTTATGTTTTAAGATAATTTTGTTATTAAAAAATAGATAAGATTTCTGCCATGTGAAAAACATAAAATTTAGGTAGTAGTGTTCTTAAATAAAGTTTTATGGGAATGTGGACCTACCCCTTCCATGGAGCCACCGTTCTGTGTTGTCTATGGTTAATACCTTGCCACAAAGACAGAATTGAGTAATCACTAAAATACGGCCTGCAAAGTCTAAAATCCTTAATCTCTGCCCCTTTTTGAAAAAAAAAAAAAAAAGTTGGCCGACTGCTGCTCTGGAGTTGCAGTGAGCCTGGGTGGCCTGGCTCATGCCAACATACATTTTGATGACCTTCCCTTTAAGAAGTTCCTTTTCCCGAATCAGTGGTTTCCTGCAAATTAAAATGTAACTACAGTGGGGAATTTCATTTCCTAGGTCTCAGAATGAATGCCTTGCAAATGATGATTGATTATGCCTTTGATTAGGAAGTAAGGGGGCATACTGCTTTGTATGAAATGCAAAGCTATTTTAGGTCAGGGCTGCATAGTTGAGACAATAGCAGCTCAGGATCTGGAAGCTCATGTTTGTCCTACAGGCTGGAGCAGGTCATGTCCCCCATCTGGACCAAGACCCCTTATTTATCAAACAAAAGGGCCTGGAAGCAGTCTTACAAGATTGCTTCTGGGATTAAAAGTCTGTTGTCCTGTAACTTACAAGTCACTCTTTATACTCAAAACTCTGCCTACTCCTAGTAGATACATTGATACTAGATACATGTGATGGTTTACATGTGTAAACATGTAAACATGGGCATGGGACACAGGCTGGAACTACAAATCTGCAGGAAGCATGGAACAATTAGAGTTCTGAATTTCATCTTGTTCCTTCAGGATGCATGTCGCCTGTTCATCTGAAAGTCACCAAGGAAAGAAAGAATCTTGCAAACTTTGGAAAAGGAAGAGGGGTGAATTTTGAAAGACCACACGTATGATTGCAACAGGCAGTTAGTACATCCCTACCCCGTGTCCATTTCTCTGTGATTAAAAAATTCCAATCTCTTTCCGTCTCAGCCCCAGGATGATTCTACCCTAAAGCTGTCTAGCAGAATATGGTCAACAGATAACCAGGGTAGGAGACACTTGAACTGGTTACTGGCCACTTCGAGGTGGTTTATTTAGGGCCCTAGCCATTGTTCTTTTTGTGAGTCCAGATTGTTGGTGGAAACCTTAGAAAGGTGCTTGCAAAATATCAGTGCTTAAGTGACGGTTCCGGTTGTTAAATCATAATACGGTGTGATTTTCCTGAAATGAAGTAATTACAGGGGGAGAGAAGAAAAGTCAAATGATATAAAAACAGGTCCTTTGGATTGTCTGAGTGCTAATGTGTTCTCTGTTGCATACACATTCCACATTTCCCACAGGCGTGTGGCACAGAAGATCCCATTGTTTGGAGGGACAGGTTAGGATTATTTTGCCTTCGGCTCTTCTCCCTAAATTTGGGTGAAGATGCTGCACTTATAGGTCCTCAAATATTTCTTGAAGTAGTTGTAATTATCCTAAATCAACACAGCTCCTGTTTTAATATTTTGATTTGAAATCTACACTTTAAAGTCCCTTCTCTCCACCCCTTATGTTAAGCAGACTCTTTGTTCAAATCTGAGCCCCAATGTGTCCCACTGCATGATCTTGAACAATTGCTTGATGTTTCTGATCCTTGAAATGTCAAGGAGCCCTGCCCTATTGGCCTTGCTGTTTTTCCTTTTGTCTCTCACCTGCACTGTTTTGTTATTATCTTCGTGTGTGTGTGTGTGTGTGTGTGTGGCGGGTTGGGGGTTATTGAGGATTTAATTCAGGGGCACTCGACCACTGAGCCACATCCCCAGCCCTATTTTGTATTTTATTTAGAGACAAAGTCTCACTGAGTTTCTTAGCCTTGCTTTTGCTGAGGCTGGCTTTGAACTCGTGATCCTCCTGCCTCAGCCTCCCCAGCCTCTGGGATATCAGATGTGCACCACCTTGCCCAACCTATTTTCCTTTTTCTTTTAAACATTGGTTCATTGATTTATTTATTCTCCACTTTTTAAATTGGTGCATTATGGTCATATAATGGTGGGAGTCATCGTCATGTATCTGTACATGCACACAATCTAAAAATATAATTTGGCTAATATCACTCTCCAGTTTCTTAAGGGTTGAAAAATCTTTCTACTTTTTTCCCCACAGCTTTTTTTTCTACCCAGATATAAAATTCTGGTCAAGAAGTGTTGTTATGAAAAGTTAAATAATAAGAGGAGCATGCATATTGGAACAACAACAACAAAATTCACAGAACTACTTGTCTATTGAAACCTACTCCTCTTAAAATAATAATTAAAGAAAAAAATCAGAATCTCAGGAAGGCACCTGTAAGGCTCCTGCTTTGATCAGTAGCCTCTTCCCAAAATGTTCTCCTCTTCCCTTTCCACCCATTGTTTGCACTTCCAGCCACAACAGGAATTCTTCAGGATGTCTGGCCACAGGACTTTTGCATATGCTGCTCTTTCTGTCTGGAGCCCTCACCTACATATCCAGGTTGCAGATCACAATTTGAGTCTGACTTTTCTGAGAAGGTTTCTCACCTCTCTCAGTCTAGGTCATATGTGCTTATTACACGCACTTGCACAAATTTATTTCTTCCAATGTGAGTTTTGATCTCAGTTTTAATAAGTTATTCAGTTTTGCAATTGCTACATTTATGTCTATCATTCCCTCCATAGATGGTAAATTCCATGGAATTAGGAATAATGTCCACTTTTGCTCTTTCATCTTAGTTACACCGGGATATCAGTCCCTGGGACATAGTATGTGTTTGATAAATGTTTTGAACAGTTTAATGGGTGAACATAAAGGGAGTTGCCTTTCGGGAATGGATATGGAACTATTTTAGTTGTCTGAGCAGGAATCAGAATCCTTTGTTCAGTAGTCTCCACCAATGGCAGGCTTCCTACGTGTTTACTTCATAGCATCAGATTGGACTTAGTTTAAGGAGCCATATTCATTTTTTTTTTCCTGCAAACTGGCCAAAATATAAACATAACAATGGGCAGGGATGAACTAACCTTACTTAAGTGAGAAGTCCAACTTAACAGCACTGGTTCTTGAGCTTCTTACTTAATCTTGATTTTTATCATTTTTTTTAACCCTTTGGAGCCAATATTATTTCCAACATACCTGAGTCTTTGGATGATAGATAAACCCTCTGTCTTTCCTGGTCAGAGCTCTGGTCCCTCCAAAACTAATTTTCTTTTCTCCTTCCTCCTGTCTGCACTCTGCTCTTCACCCCAAAGTGCACCTGTTACCTGATTTCAAGGGATCTCCACCCTCACGAGACCCAGGTCCTAGAGAGTGCTCTGGCAATCCTTATTATTATTCTTCTAGTTGATTTTGCAGGAAATGAGGAAGGAAAGATAGAAAGAAACACGAGTAACAAAATCTTAGTTGGCCGTTGGGTCAGATTGCAGTGTTTCAGAGAAGGTATGTGGTGAGGGTGGAGGAGGAGCAGGGTGTACCCATCCTCACCAGTGCATTTGGGATGGTTGCTGCCTTCTGACCTTGAGGATCAAGGTCATTTCTTTGATCTGAATATTTGTGCATCCCCAAAATTCATATGCTGTATCCCTAATTCTCAAGGCAAGATGATGCTCTTAGGAGGTGGAGCCTCTGGAGCCGAACCAGTTATGAGGGCGGAACCTTCAGAATGGGATTAGTGTCCTTATGAAAGGTGCCCCAGAGGGGCCCATATGCTCCTTCCAGAAAGCTCCATCTGTGAAGCAGGAGGCAGAGCTTTATCTGATGCTAGATCTGGTGGTTCCTCAATCTTGGATTCCTCAGCCTCCAGGAATGAAAGGTAAATGTGTGTTGTTTATCAACCACCGAGTTAATGGTATTTTGTGGTAGCAGCACACAAAGGGAGAAACCAACAAAAATAAAACACTAAGAAGTTTATCCTTCTCTAAAACTACCCCAGTCCTTTAGCCCTAGCTCCTGTAGCTCAGGCCACCTCCCTCCATCCCCTCTCCCCAAACCCATCATTTCTCAATCTGCAATACCCCTTCCATCTTTGCTTTCAACATGTCCACTTCAAACGAACTCGGCTCCCTTCCCAGGTTTCTTGGAATCACATGACTCTTAACTAACTTCATGAAAATCTCTGCCGCCTCCCCGACGGATCATCCTCTTCCCCTCCTTCCTCTCCCCACCAGGCCCATTCTTTCCTGCATTTGTATCACCTCCAGAGAAACCTCAACCACCTTCAATAAGCTCATCTATCTTCCTTTATACCATTCCACAATTTTGGTTCAAACTATCACAGTTTTATTCGTTGCAAAGACATGCCTAATTAGTAGACACGTCTCCCTGTCCTTCCACCCAAGGGACCCACAGGATCATCTTAAAAACACACACCACACTTATTAACTTGTGGCCCCAGGCAGTGGTATCCTTTGGTCCCTCAGATTTACCTGCCTTGGCCCAGCCACATGGATCTTCCCATCCATGTTTCCCACAGTCTCAGGCCTTTGAAGGTACCGTTAGCTCCCCATGAGCCCCTGCTATCTTTCTTCCACTGGAAAATACACTTTCCTCACCCCTGAAGAATCAGATTCAAAACCTTGGCCTCCTCTCCAAGGCCAATTCTAACTTTCCATCACCACGCCTCTCACCAAGCCGTAACTCTACTCATCCATAAAGCAGAATGATTATTTTTTTTTAAATAATCCTCTCATTACATCCCTCTCCCTCACTGGACTGTGAGGTCTGTGAGCCCGAGACCTACATCTCATAATCCAAATCTTCTCTTTGTGATTAGCACAATACCTGGGGCATCATGAACACTGTAATAGATTCAGTGAATAAATAGAGTGTAGCTTAAAAATATATCTTTCTTCCTTGATTACAAGCATTTACTCCACAAAGGAAATGTGGTCTCCCCTGACATTGAAATGGTATTTTATTGAAGTAGCAGCCCCGTTGAGAGATATAAAAAGTGGGTAACATCTGCATTTGGATGTGCGTACATCTGTACTAAATTGTCATTTATGACGATCAAAAAGAAAGGGAGTGTAAGGAGTTTATGCTTTAAGACAGCCTATAAAAATAACCGAGATGGTGAATCTGCCATTTTAATTTTATCTTGGTTCCAACAAATATTTCTCTCTAAATGCCTTGCCCTCCTAAAGAGTGCTGATAAGCTCTCCAAACAGATCTCCCGACTCCTCGAATTTCTAAGCCTTTGATTTGAGTTCTTAGTAAATGCTAAATGATAAGAATAATACTCGATGATATTTGTGAAGTTCTGGAAATATTCTTTGCATCTAATTTTCATTTTCCTAGACTTAATATATATTAGCATTTCAATGATTCACTTCAAGAATTTTTTTTTTTTTACTTCAAGAATTCCAATTCTTTCAATTCTATGAACATTTATTGAGGGCCTGTTGTATCCCAGGCTTTGTATTGGGTGCTGGTGATTCTGTAATGCTTAAGACAAGGTATTTAACTTTAAGACGTTCTACGTCTCAGCCAGAGATTTAAAGAAATACGATTTTAATCATGCTCATAGCAAAGGAAGACTATTTAACTTTGGAGGCCAAGACTAGACGGATTGTTGGGAAGGTGGGAGACAGAGTTGGCTTCAGAAAGCGGTGGCTTTTGAACTGGGCTTTGAAGACTAAGTAGGAGTTTACCACTGTGTGGGATAAAAAAAAAAAAAAATTCAAAGGATTGTGATGTTTCCACAAAATCATATTACAGCTGATTTCAAACAAGTCCAGGAGACCAAGGCTAGGAAAGAATAGGAAGGAGATGTAGAAGAGATGATGTGATTGGGAAAGAGAAAAAACAAAACAAAACACCTTTTTCTCCTTTTGGCCCTTTTGCTCTTGTTTCATTGTCTTTGAGGCTGTAGGAAAAAATAGTTTGTGAGGGCCGCTTTGATGTGTATGAATTATTCATCATTAAGAAGTCAGACAGCTGACACTAGCTCTTGTTCAAGCGACTGAGGGTCTCAAGGCCCCCAGGAAGAGCGATGCACTCTGCCCTGATCGAGGGTCATCTGCATGGACAGGAGGCCATGGTCAGCCTCTCCCCCACACGGATGCAAATCGGAGGACCCTTTGCTAATAGCCTTTGTGTCCTGTCGTCTCTCTCCTCTCTTATTTTAGGATGAAAACCGCTTGTCATTGGGGACACAGTCACGCACACACACACACACAACTGCCCGAGTCTGTGGGTTTCTTGCTTCATTAAAAACCCAGGGCCCAGTGAGACGGAAAGGCAGGGCCACCTAGTCCATTAGCGCTCCTGCTCTGACATGGGCAGCTTGACCTGGGAGCAGTCAGAGCTAACAGGATGTCTCATTAAAACAGCTTTTCCCTGCATTTTTCCTGCCATTTAACATGCTCCTGAGCACTGTGCTGGCTGTGGCCGGGAGTCAGCTGCCTTTTCTCAGGGTGGAAGGGTGCAGATGGTGGGAAGCATCGATGGGGGCTGAAGGCCCACTGTGTGTGGCTTTACTCTTTCTCTCTCTCTCTCTCTCTCTCTCTCTCTGACATGCCTGCTTGTCATTTACCTACATGCTAACTGTGTGAGTCAAAACCAACCTGTTTTTTATGTTACTGAGCCTTGGTTGCCACATGATATGCTTCCAATAGAATTACCTCGTTGAACCCTGAAACCTCTGAGGTACATGCATTATCGCTTTTTCCATTTTACAAGTCATAAAAGCAAGACCAACACAAAGTAGCTTGATCAAACGTTAAAAAATAGCATCTCACAAAACCACACTCAGTGGAGGTGGTCTTTTTACTATACTGTTAGGGTTTGGATCCTAAGTGTCCCCAGAAATCTTACTCTAGGTATAAAGACTTGGACTGCTGATCCTGATCCAGAATAAATCTGATTCTGGTTCTGGAACTTCCTTTGGAACTTCCAAGTCTATCGTAGTGCCTGCCTTGTAGCTCAGATATTTTTTTTTCCCCTCTGCGAAATTCTGCTTTCCTTCCTTCCCGTCTACTTATGCTGGTTCTAAGGATACCCCTGGATAAATATCTTGCAATTGACTTCTCAGCTATCTGTATGTGCATAGTACAAATGTCTGAGGTAGTGGGTCCTACAAGAGGACCAGGTTAGCATGGGTCCAGGTTAGCATGTTAAGATGCATGACTAGTGCCGCCTTATTAGAAGACAGATTTATTGTGATGCTGGCTATTTGATATACCAGCCCACAGGACCCTTCCTTTAAAATGTTCATTGCTGACACAATCACTATTGATCTTACATGCATTTACTTTTCAGGGAGTTGGGTTTACACAAGTGAAAAGATTGTACTGATGTCACACAGCGTTTAAGTAGTAGAGGAGGCTGACTCTAGCCCCATGGTCCTTTCAGGATGGAAGCATCTCACCGTTCCAAGCCCAGGTGTGCATTTTCCCCTTGTCTGAAATCCTCTGGGGCTGCACCAGCTTTGTAACATCTCCACACAGAAATAGCATTGCCTACCTCCCAGGACCTTGGCATCCAGGAGAAGGTCTTTTCCACCATCAGCATTCTATCCTGTCTCCAAGGGCTGTCAGCCAGAGATGGCCATGTAAGTGATGGAACTTTAAAAGGTTAATTACCATTAATCATTATGAGAAGGTGGCTTATTATCAATTCATAAATTCAGAATAAATTTATTTTGCTGACAAGCAAAATGTCCCAGTTGCCCTGTGGACCTGGTTCCCATTCTGAAAAAAAGAAAAAAAATAGATGATTTTCTTTTTTCTGGATTATGGTCTTTTGTATAAACTGCTGTCTCTTCCAACACACCATGTGGTGAAAAGCTTAATTAAATTCATAAAGTTAGTTAAATTATTCCACACTTATCAAAAGCCTTTAGAATTACGTGTGCATGAGTGAGTATCTGTGCAGGCCCAGATGTACAGTTAAATGTCTATAAATAGAGATACACAGAGGTTCATAACCAACACCTTGAAAGTGTGTTCTACAGATGACTCATAAGTGAATCTTATTATCCAAGTTTTCCAAAACTCTTCATGTCTGATGTTTTAGTCAATCCGATGCTTACACTTTCAAAGCTGCAATCTGTAAAACCCAATCCATCCAGAATCTAGGTTGCAATTAAAGCTTTATTAAAACTGTGCCTATTCTTGGACATCCTGTAGAATTTATATTTTAATGTCTTAAATTTTTGTGAAAGAAACTACAAGGCAAAAATCAAGCCATCCCTAATATTAAATATACTCACTAACCAATATGCACCATTTTTGAATTCCTCTTACATGTCAAGTAATACTGTGATGGTTAAATTTGTGAGTCAAGTTGACTGGGTGATGAAGTGCCCAGATATTTTGCCAAATGTTCATCTGTGAGTTTCCATGAAAGTGTTTTTAGATGAGATGAATATATAAACCAGTAAACTGAGTAAAGCAAGTCACCATAATGTGGGTAGACCTCATCCCATGGGTTAAAGGTCTGAATAAAGGAAAAAAGGCTGAGCCTCCCCTGAACCTGAGTAAAAGAGAATTCTTTGTGCCAAAGCATTCAGACTTTAGTATTGCTTTTTTGGTTGTCTTTTTTTTTTTTCTGCCTTCACACTCAACTGAAGCACTGACTTTTCCTTTGGTTGGAGCCTGCTGGTCTTCAGGCATGAGCTGCCCTCTTGGCTTTCCCGGGTCCCAGACCTGAGGACTTCCACGAGAACTGAATGGCCAAGTCTCCAGCTTGCTGACTCAACTTGCCCACCTCCGTGGTCATGTCAGTCAATTTCCTACAATAAATCACTTTTTTAAATATGTATACATCCAAATGCTTTCATTATTCTGGGGAACCCTAACCGAAAGACAAACTCTTCATAAAAGAAATTATTATACTGGAATAATATAATATATATTAAAATATATAATATTTAAACCTACCTCCTTCCACCACCAATTTCAGCCATCACCTCATCTAGTGTTTTTTTTTTTTTTTTTTTTTTTTTGGTGAAGCAACCTAAACCTGCAATCCTGATGGATCTGAGCTATTCATAGTCTTGCTTAGAAGAGGTGGTCATTTTCTATTGACCTTAATCACAGGGCACTAGGAGATGACCTGAAGGTTCTCTTATACGAAGATGGATGTTTCCTGCCCCCTCTGTGTGGATCAGTCACTACAGTCATCCCAGTGACTCCTTTCTCTGCCTGTTGTTTCACAGGTACGAGGAGCTAAAATGGCCAGACGGCCAGACACTTCCTGTCTAACAGAATCATTGTTATATCCTGGTGGAAGCACTTCTACCAGCCTGTAAGACCCACAGGCTGGTAGATAACAAGGTCATGGGAACAGAAAGCCTGGTTGGGGTGGAAAGATAGGGAGTGTGACCCAGCCATGCCTGTCTATATGAAAATACTAGCATGCCATCTATTCCTATGTCTAGCTTCCTGCTCTGGTAATGTCAGGGCAGGTCCATGTGTCAACCAAATCCTTAACATGAAGACCTTGTGGTGGTCTCCCTGTTGTCATGTGAGGTTGGTTGGCCCCAACTTATCTAACTTTTTTTTTTTTTAATCTGAATCCGGGAACAAATACCCTGTCTTTTTTCATCTCTCCATTTTTTTTTTTTGTACAAAAACAGGATAGAATGACATCTGAGAACATTTAATCCCTTCCCCCAATCCGCATTCATTCTTCTTATATAATCAGAGAAAATTGGCTTTGTCGTAGGGTAAACTCTTTTGGCTTGGGTTTTTCAACTAAGCCCTGAAGAGAAATGACAGCATCTGGTATTCTTCTGCACATGCAATCAGAGTACTTTTAACCTTATCAGCACAAAATTGCAGCTCTGATATTTTTTTTCTACCTGTCCCATCTAGAGTTGAAATGTCCTAGTATTCATTTGTACCAGATGTCAAAATAAAATCAGCACCCGTCATATCAACCTCATATCATCTCTTTTCTTGTTCCATGGCCTTGGTAGTATAAAGGTCTTTCCCTCCCCAGCTTCTCACCTAACTTTGGGAGTATGTACACTTATGCCCTGGAGGAGGTTATAATATTGTTAACTATGCATTAGGTGTTGATTAAAGTAATATTAAGATTATTAAGCTTTTCTATGCATTAGACATTACTTGAATGTATTCCCCCAAGGTTTCACATGCTGTAAGCTTGGTTGTCAATGTGGCAGTAGGACCTAGCAGAAGGGTGGTTAAGTCATTGGGGCATCACCCTTGGAAGGATTAATGCTAGTCTCTTGGAATACATCAGTTCCCCAAGAGTGTGTTATTATAAAAAAGAGCAAGATTGGCCCCTGAATTTCTCTGGCTTCCTGTCTTCTCATGGGCTTCCACCATGATACCCTCTGCCATGATGTGACAACAGGTAAAGTCCTCACTGGAAGCTGAACTGATAGATCTTGAACTTTCACCTTCAAAAACTGAGTTTTGAAACCTATTTTTCTCTATAAAGTTCCCAGCTGTGTGTATTTTGTTATGGAAACAGAAAATCAACTAAGTCCATGCTTTAGGTATTGTTTGAATATTGCAATGAGGATGCTTAGGTAGGGAGCATGTGAGATGGAGGCAGGTGGGGAGACTCCAGAATATGGCATCGTTGGCTCTCTTTCTGATCTGGAGCTTTTTGAAGCCCATTTTCCAGGTGTTTTCAGAGTATTACCCTGATTTGCTTTGGCGGAAGACCTCGTTTCAACCTGAAATAACAACAGGTGTCCTTTCTGAGGCTGGCTTACTGGCTTGTCCCATCTTTACTTCCTGTGGGGATTCAGGTGCTGATTTCATAAGTAATCCTTCTCAAAGAGTGGACCAGGCTGTCATCTTTCTGGGTGGAAAATGCATTCCACAGGAAAGATAGAGAGCTTAACCCTAGGAAATGCTCCTTTCTTGGGAAGGGATTTTTTTATATATATCTTTGAATGAGCAAGGTGTTACCACACTTGAGCTTTTAAATGACTTTTGGCTTGAAAATTCTATGATGTCATACATCTGACTTTCAAATTAAATTTAAACCCAATATTCTTTTTTTTAATCTTTCTTTCATTCAGAAATCTAGTCAAGGAACTTGTATTCACCACATAAGACAATGCTGGCAATCATGCAATCAAATATTAAGTAGCTATTTAAAATGTTTATGAAAAGCTTTGTCAATATGGGAAATGGATTCTAGAGATTCTTAAAATGAATAAAAAGTACCATATATACTATGATACTTGTCAGCAGGGGAAATGGAAAAGTGAAATCAAAGCAGAAAGAATTTACCAAACTATAAACAGGTATTTCTGAAAGGTCAGATCTTGTTTTGTGTGTAGTTTTTTTTTTCTTCTTGTATTAGTTTCTAAATTCCTTAAAGTGGCCGTGTATTCTCTGGTAGGGATGGGAGGATTATAATCTTTACAAAGAAGTTGTGTTTCATGTGAATCGGGTGTGATTTCCAATCAAATCAGCATATCAAAATTGCATACCATGTTAGCAGGTCTATATTATTTCTTTGAGATTGAGTTCATGTAAGTTTTGTACTTCACATGTTAAGAAAAGCAGAAAGATAGTATGTCCCCATCATACGTGTGTGTCTGTATCTATTTAAGCATTCATATTAAAGTTACCCAGTGAAACTGATTTCCAGGAGCCTGGAAGATAAAGATGAGCCCACCTGTGCAATTTCATGGAGCCAAAATGATCTGGCACATGACTGAGATATTAACCAGATTGTTCTTGTTTTCCTTAATGGGAGAGAAGTGCAAAAACATCAGTGACCTCAATTTTTAAAAAACATTCTTTAAAACACATTTTCAATGTAATTGTATTAAAAATTAATTCCTAGCCAAATTCCTCTACTCTTGGAAAACTATTGGCAATTGGTGATCTGATCCCTGAAATTTCTCACGGTCGTTATTCCCTTGCTAATTATGTTCTGTGCTGGAACCCACACCCACACTTCCATTCCTGCTATTGGTCATGATTCCATTCTCAGCCTGATTCCAGAGAAGGCGGATAAGGTGATAAGAGCATACATGTGCAGAAGGGAATCTGAGGGAGATATTGGGGTCAAAGAATCTTGCTTTGCAAGCCCATTTTTTAAATTTAATATATTCCTTTAAATTCATTCCTTGTGCTAAAAAAATGATTCATTCGGAAGAAGGTGCTACAGTAATAAGAAAATATAAATCTTTTGGCTGATTTTGAAGGTTTTTAAATGAGAGAGAGAGAGAGAGAGAGAGAGAGAGAGAGAGAGAGAGAGAGAGAGAGAGAGAGAGAGAGATGCTGAGTTTGGGTTGCCAGGTGAGCTAGGAATCAGGACACAATATCAACCCCCACCCCTACTTCCTCTGCAGAAGCATCACATTTTCTTGAGTCTCATTTGCCCGTCTGTAAAGGAAGCAAAACGCTTCTCCTAATACAGGGTGTGAAGAAGCTTAATGAAACCATGAGCGTAAAAAGCATCTGACAAGTCCTATGCAGATTGAGTGTGGTATGGAGACTCAGATCAATCATTCAGCCTGACGCCTAGAAACAGGGTCCTTCTCAGGCAGGTGTGGACAGAATGTGCAATGGGTCTTATTCATCTTCAGTTGCTGGACTGACCCCTTTGGAGGTGGCTTTCAGCAGTCTTAGACTCTCTAGGATGTGAAATGCACCCCTACAATGACCCACGATGGTCTCATCTCTGGGACTGTCTCTTGTCATCTATGAAGGTTTAAATGTCACCTTTAAGGTAAATCTCAAACATCGAATTTTGAGAAAAGGCAGACCTGAGGATAGGTATTCCTCTGAATTGGGTAAATGGGCTTATTCCCTTTGCCCATCAGTAGGCAAACACATGTGGCATTCAGTGGGCTGGGACCCACCTATGTGGTCCTATGCCTGTACCCACCAGATGAAGGTCACCAAGCTGCACTTCTTCCTCAACATATCAAATCCTCACTATCTTCCATGTTTTGACATGCTCAGAATGGCTGCAAAGGAGGTCAAGAAGAGAGGTCCTTCCTATTAAACTGCCTCACCCTGGAGAGGGGGAGGGGGGCAAACCTTCCTGAAGCTCATTCTCAATTCCGTCAGTTACCACATCCATTAAAAAAAAAAATCCATAAATGTTGACTCATTGACGAGGCAACTGTAAGGTGGAGTTATTAAGGGGGGATACGTTTATAGAGGAAGCATACCCTAGATAGGTTCTTGATAAGCTGGAGAGATTTGAGATGTCCGAGAAGCATGGGAGAGAGCCCTGAGATGTGGAAATGACCCTGGGAATAGGGAAGGCGTCCGTCTACTATCTCCATTCATTTACTGTTTTTTTTTTTTTTCATTCTATCAATTCTATCAACATTTACTGTCTTGTTCTACTGGGTCAAACAATCTTCTAATCGTAGGGGGAGTGAAGTCTGGACCAGTCTCTACCTTTATTCCAGATTGACAGACTCAACCATAGACAATTTCAAGTTTGCATGTTGAGTTGCTGGGAGGGTGAGAACAGGGCTAAAATACACCCCCACCTTTTTCTGCAGTGGGTCTAAAAAAAGTCTTAGCAGAAGAGGTGGACTTTAAGTGCATGCTCTTGGACCTGTGCAGGGGCCAGCAGAACATAACAAGAGAAAGACAAAAAATGATGGTGAAGATAGGGCAAAGTCACGAACAGTGTGGACAAGCATTGATATATTAGAGTTGGCGGGTGGGGGATCATTCGATATGTGGGTGTTAACAGAAGTAAGGGATTCAACACAAGGATACTGGATTTTTAAAGGTGGAAATTTCATAGGAGTCTCTAGTTTTCAAGGAAATGCTGACTCCCTCTCCCCCAAATTAGTGTGTTTCTCTGGGCAAAGTAACAGACAACCCAGGGGACATGAAGTATTCACAGGGGGAATGTGGATTCTTTAAGCCTTGCCGGACACAGGGCGCCTTGGTATTCAATCCACAGGCAGCGAGGCAGGAAGGTCACCTCCCTGTGTAACCCCCTGTTTGAAAAGATTATTTAGAAGCATCCCTAGGGATCCGAGTGTAATTTTGTTCAACCTTTATTTAAAAATCCACCTCTATGACTACCAATTTTTACTGGCCCCTCAGGTGATAACTTAAGACAGATTTCTCTTTAATAGTTTTATAACAATTTAAGTCTCAGGTTCATTCATCTCATTTTATTTCCTATTTCCATAAAAGGAGTCTGGGGTTCTCACCAAGGAAGAAAGAGGAAATCCAGTCCTTGGAAGAAAGGGGTAGATTCCCTGCCTCTTCTCTGACACTACCTCTGTGACTACCTGTAGGAGGTGCCTGAGCTTCAGCATTCTGGGCGTGTGACGGGTCAATCCCACCCGGAGATACTAATTCTGCTATTTGAAGGCTATCTGATCTTGAGATGTCATTAAAACTCCCTGAGACTCAGTTTACCCATCTGCCACATGGAGGACAAGATTGAGGATATACTGCGTAGTTTGAACCAAAAGAACAGTGAATTTGCCTATGGAAGGTGAGTAGCTACAAAATGTGGGTGATCATTGTGGTCAGCTGAGTGGAGGCACCATCATCAAGCACATGTCTTGGCCGATTAGTCCTAATTTGATCTTTCTAGTTGCTCATTTCTCCTTCTGTGATTTTTTTTTTTACTATTATAGAAAAGAACTGATTATTGTATATCAGAGTTCCAAAATGTTCCAAAGTAACTGGATTCCAGGGAGACCAACTTACCCAGAGCTAAACCCTCATGCAAAATCACCCACCCAGGGCTGCTCCATCAACACTCCTATTTTAACTAGTGTTTATGTGTAGAGATTAACGTGTGTGTTCTGCCACACATATGTCAATAAACTCTGAATTCACTACCAGCATGAGGTCTCGAGAAAGCATATGCCCATTTGCAGTAAAGCCAAAGTACCAAATAAAGAAAAACTTCAACTTCTAAATTAATATGTGATTTTTTCCCATTAGCAGATGAAATTCTCCTTTCATTGTGGATCAAGATTCAGTTATGATTCACAGATTTACAGTTGCTAGCAAATGACCATCCCTGCAACATCAACTAGGGGGCATGTTGTTAGAAAAAAAGAAAAGATAGAGAAACTGAAGAACAAGTTTTGAGAATCTTTGAACCTAGGGAGGTAGAAAATAAATGCAAGACACTGATTTTTTTCAGCCAGTAAATGTAGCTCAAGGCTGAATTTTCAAAGTCTTTCAACCCGAGCTAAATATAACTTCGAGGTTTGAATTACTATAAACTCCTATTACATTTATCCACAGGATGAGGGTCACATATTAAGTGCTTTTCTAAACATAAAAAAGGTCCCAGGCCGTGAATTCATTCTCCTTACAGCATATTTTGCCAATATTTCTTTAGTTGTAAATAGCAGTGATATTTCTATTAAATTCATTTTCTCGCTTGGTGGCATATCTACTCCAAATATGATCTCATTATCTGCAAGGAGGCAGATTCCCGCTGGACCCCTCCAAATTAGGCCATCCGACTCCCTTGTTTATACCTTTTAAACTCATTCATACACCGGCAATGCTATCTCGTCCTTTGGAGAGCAGAAATTCAGCAATCCACTCTGCAGAAGATAAAGAAAAATGAAGCTAATATTTCTCTTTGTTACGCCCATATTTACTGCCTCACCACAACGCACATCTTCCGCTTTTCTCTCTGATGGGCACTAACACGGAGAGAATGTGTTTTGTTCCAAGTGCAGCTTAATGTGCCCACAGATAAATCTTCTGTCCTGCTCTGTATCAAAAACATCTACCAAGTCCAGGTAAATTATACACCACCACTCCAGTTTCATCTACTAATTTTTTAATGTACATGAAATATTCAGAGTGATTTGTGAGGCACGAAATACCTTTCATGAATCCATCCTGACACCTCCCTTGCTGAAAATACATTTCTAGAGGCTGCCCACGTCCATCCAGGGCTGACGTTTTTTAAGTAGATTAAAGATCTGCTGGCTGAACTGATAGAGTGAGGGGTCATCAGAATCCCCAGGGTTCTCTACCAGTTCTTTCTCTCCCTCCTTTGGTCAGTGGATTTTGGAGTCTGTGTAACTCCTTGCATCGTCTGCTCCATGGCATAGTTACTAGGATGGAAGGATGGAAAATCTGGAAAAAAATCAGAAAATCTGGGCTTTTCTTCAACTTCACAGAATCCCTATATACTTAACCTCCCAGGGTCTTTTTTCCTAACCTGTGAATTGATGGTGCAAAGAAAAGCATGAAAGCAAAGCCTTCACATATAACATACAACACAAGACTAAGAAGAATAAGACCCTGGCTTTCCAGCATCTGTACCAGACAGATTAAAATGTCGCCTATATTATAATTTACTGCTGTCATGGCAAAAAAAAAAAAAAAAAAAAAAACAGAACTTTTGTGTTCAGAAACTGGGGTTTTATTTCCAGATTTACCAATCATTAGTGGCAAGATGCAAGCTATTTAATTTAAGCTTTCTGTACCTCCACGGGCTTTCCTGAAATTTAGGGAAATTGGGCTTTTCATAGGGTTATTGTGAGGTTCGAAAGAATTCGTGTGTATTTGTGCCCAGAATATTACAAAAGCTCTGTCAAAGTCAATTTCCTTCCCTCCCTCCCAGTTCATTTTTGAAATGGTGCCCTCCTCCAGATCACCCTACTTGGCTATTGGAACAGCTTCCACGTAGGGAGCCTCTGGCAGGCCGTTCATGTATATTTTTCATATTGGAGACTTCTCACAGCGTTTCACAGTTCGTATTAGTAATTCCCACTCCGAGAGGGAACACGGAGGTTCTCATATCTGGGGAACATGGTAAAGGGCATATCTTTTCTGCCTCATAGTGCCAGGGTTCTAGCCCCAAGAGTATGATCCCCCAATCCATCCATGTTCCTTCAAATATGCCTTCTCATCCTTCTTTGCACAATTTAGTCTTCATCCTCTACAAGAAAAAAAAAATCTCTAGCATATTACATCTCCCATCTCCTCTTTCTACTGTATTACAGCCATGTCTGAAAATGCTCTGAGTGTCTGTCCAATCAATACCTTTGGGGCTATGCTATTGCCACCCTAATTTCATAAGGGTTTGAGAGCTACATGCTTTTCACCAATGAGTGGTTTCTTAAATTGTTCTAGGACAGTGCATAGCCCCATTTTTGCCATGTACATTCTGTTCTTCCCTTTTTAATCTTTTTTTTACAATCCATTCCCATGTTTTTATACCTTTGATAGCAGCTTAGGATGTTAGTGTCTCCGGTTATTGGCCGTTTATTCTTTGTTTTATTTATTCATTTATTTTCTCCCACTTCTATTTATCACTGCATAGCTCTCCCACTTTTCCAGATGCATTAAGTTATTAACTCCATCTATTTCTTTTCTGTCTTCACCTACACTAATATTACTTCTCATATTCATTCCTCTTCAACGTTGTCTTCTGGAAATCCAATATCCGTGGCTCATGTTTTCCCTTAGCTGCCGTAAGCTCTTATTTTTAGCCTAATTATGAGCGTAATGAAGTTTGGATCATAATTTTCCAGGTTTCCCCCTTCAACGACTTGAGTCATAACCTCTCTAGTTGCCAAGTCTGTGCTTTTACCCCTTAGAAATAGGACTAACATATTAAATTAGAAAGCTATCTTGCCCTATATCACAAATACTCTGCCACTGTTACTTCCTCTCTTTATTCTCGGCAATCTGAGCTACACTTGGTAATTAGGAATGACCCAGTTTGAAGACCCTTATCGTTTTGTTCAGTTGGGAGAGGGGATTGTCACTGTAGCCAGGTCTCTAAGTGTGCTGTCTGTGTTCAGTTCAAGCCACATTTGGTAGAAATAAAGGACATGATCCCTGGAAGGTCCTTTAAGTATCATTAAAAAAAAAAAAAAAAAAAAAGAACCTGGAAAGAATCATTTAGCAGCTGCACCATTTTGTGATGGTCTCTGAAGCCATTTTCCTCCACTAAAATACCGGATTACAAAAGTAATGCATCAAACTTACAGAGCTGTGGTGTGGCATAAATAAGTCTTGGTGAACAAGTCCAACAGGATTCTAAGCTCACTGTAGCTTCTCAAGTCAAAGTCAATTAAATGTAAATCCAGTACCATTCTATGACTGATCCCCAACGATATCCTTGAAATCACGTCACCATGTCACACCAGTCACAGTCTATATTTGACCAACCCAAGTGGCAGAAACCTCACATCCTTACAGGTTTGTCTGTTCCATCACCAGACAAGACTGATTCTAGAATGTTCTTTCAGTTGGGGGCAGGCCCTAACTCATGATTCAGGATGGTTAACCAAAATGGTTCTCCATACAGAAAGCCATCATTTGGCTCCCTCTAAAATTCACCCATGGGCTCTTGTCTCTCTTCCTCCTCTAGGAGATGTGGCCATTTACTTCACAAACATGCGTATTCTTCCGATTTTTTGAAGAGCTCCCCAGTACTCCTTAGCTCCCTCAAAGACACTTCATGGTTTCCATGGTTTCTAGTCCCCCTTGGCATCTTTTCCTCTCACCTCTGGTCTATTCAAATATATAAGGTCCCAGGCTCCCAGACCTGACTAGAATATTTCAGGAACAGCCTACACAGTGCAGAGTGGAACAGGAGAGCTCCATTCCTTGTTCTGCGTGTTCTCCTTCTCTCTGCAAAGCCCAAGGTCAAAATCTTGTCCTTAGAATGATTACCAGCAGCAATTCATTTTAATTAAGATTCTAGTCAGCCTAGAAATCCTCCATTTCTTTCCCTCCCAGGCACAGGCAGTTCATTTTTTGGAATCCAGGTTCTAAACCTCACATTTACTTGGGGTTCACCTGTTTCCTCAGAACAAACCCTGGTGATTCCGAGAGATCAAAGGTCACCGACAGACTTCACTTAACCCATTTTATAAATGCTTTCTGAACACTCAGTTCAGTTACTGCTCCCAGCTCTGAGGATATACATGGGTTCACGGAAGACATATTTGTGCATTATGGAATTTACAGTTCTAACAGAGTGGATAATTATTAAATGACTAATTTCAACAACAATAATAAATGTGGTAACAAGAAGGCTTATAACAGGGATCTGAGTGAGTCCGGGAAGCTTGCTAAGTTTTCTTATGTAAGTTAGTTTGACTTCCATGTAATACAGAAATCCCTTGGTGTTTTAAAGAACAAATAGGAAGATTCCATGCATTAGGAAAGAAATGTGAAAGGCCTTCAAGACAGAAAGAAGGAAGACACACGCAAGATCCACAAGAGCAAATCCTAAAGAGGTAGAAGAAAAGGGAGGCTTAGGTAAATCTGCAGGTCAGCCCTATCACGACGGGTTTGGGTTGTTTTCTGAAGAGCAAGGAGCAGCTGCGAAAGGTTTTCAAGCAATGGGGCAGAGCAGGGGACTCAGTGAAATTTCCACTTTAAAAGGATAATTAGGCATCTAAAGTGTGGGAAAATGGATTCTAGTGGGGACAAGGAGGAAATGTAAGTGCCCATAGTAACAGATGACAGTAGTAACAATGATACCTTGGACATTGGTGGTGGCAGTGGGAACAGGGGTAAGTGGGTAGATTTCTTCTTTTTTTTTCTTTTTCTTTTTTGTACCAAGGATTGAACTCAGGGGCACTCTACCACTGAGCCATGTCCCCAGCCCTATTTTGTATTTTATTTAGGGACAGCGTCCCACTGAATTGCTTAGCCCTCGCCATTGCTGAGGCTCCTGAGCCACTGGGATTACAGGCATGTGCCAACAGGCCTGGCAAGTGGGTAGATTTTGAGGAATGTTCAAGAAATGGACTAAATAGAACATGCACATTGATTGAAAAAGAGGAAAGCAGGGAGTCGGTTTTAAAGTATGCCGCCTGTATTTTTCAATTTCCCATCGTTGTAACAAAATACTCAAGGCAATTAAATTATGAAGAGAAAGGGTTTATTTTAGCTCATGGTTTTGGAGGTTTCAGTGTAACAGCAGGTGGCCCAAGTTCTTTGGGCCTTTGACAAGGGTGACACATCATGGCAGAAGCATGCAGCAGAACAAGCTCTTCACTTCATAAGCTATAAAGCAAAGTGAAATAGGAAGGGGTCAAGGTTGCACAATCCTCTTCAAGGGCATGACCCCAATGACCCGAGGACCCCTTGGAAGACCCACCTCTTAAGATCCATATTATATCACAATTGTGGCACCCTGAGCCCTAATCCTTTGATGGATGGAGGCACTCATCCTGATAGTGCTGTCAGGAGATGGTGGAACCATCAGGAGGGGGTTTAGTGGAAGAAACTTATGTCTTTGGGACATGCCCTTAAAAGGGATTTGGGGACCTTGACGCCATCCTCTTTCTGTTTCCCATCCACTATAATGTGAGCCACTTTTCTCTACTACATGGTTCCCAGCATGATGTTCTGGTTTGCAACAGGCCCAAAAGTAACAGGGGCAAGAGACAGAAACTCCCCAAATCATGAACTCCAATACATCTTTCTTCCTTTTAAGATGCTTAATTCAGGTATTTTGTCATAGCAATGAAAACCTGCCTAATACACTACCCATGTTTCTTATTTGCACATATGGATGAATCTTAATACAATGACCAAGTTTGGGGAATTGGGTGGATGGAGTTGCCAGAGGAGAACATGAGGTACATTTGAGAGGGGGTCAAATTTGAAGTGCTCACTTGCTATCCAAGTAGTGTTGGACATGCATTACATTTTCTAGTTTCCTTTCCTCTGCTAATATACTATTAGTTAGAATCTCTTTGTAAATCTTAATGTTCAGTGATTAGCTATGCCAGCAAATCTAAGAGAGTTCTCCTTATAGTGTGGGTTCATGCATGTATGCTTGTGTGTGTGCCCATGGGTATGGTAGGGAGAAAGACAGGAAGAGAGAGAGAGAGAGAGAGAGAGAGAGAGAGAGAGAATGAACAGATGAACAGAGGTGATTTGCTTCCATCTTGGTTTTCTCTTGAGACATCATCTTATAAGCACCATACAAGAATCTGATTCTCCTCTATTAGCTGTGCCTTAAAAAGTTCTTCTTTAATGAATTTATCTCAAAAACCGAGCTCCCAGGCCCTCACCTGTCAAGTTGATTTAACGTCAGGTATCTTGATAAAGTAACTGCCCAATTACCAGATTGTATAATTGCTACATTGGGGCATTAAGCCTGAAAAATATGCATGTTCAAGACCTCAGTGCCTCCTATATTTTTTCATCCATCCATTTTGAGTTTGAAAAATTGGCATGAAAATTGTTTTCTGACACTTCTTTTGAACCCTTAAATTATGTATCTATGACTAATAGCGATGTCTCAGGATGTTCTCTCAGAGAGGAAATCTAGTTTGAAAATCTGTCTTTTGTTTTTCATTCTGCAATTTCCTAAAAAGATCAGTGCAGGGAGGTTCTGTGCACCCCCCACACCTTCCCAGCAGTACGCATCAGCCTGCTTGCTCCACTGCTAACATGCACTTTCTTTGTGCGTTCAGACAGCTTATTTCTGTTCAACATTTCACGTGTTCAAAATTAAAGTAGCGTCAGGGCAATTGGGAGAGGCCTCCACGTGGAAAGCATGCACAATGGGATTTAAAGTCAAATCAAGGGGGCCTGTGGCCAAATATCAGCCCTGGGTGCTATTAGCAGGCATGGTACACTAAGTTCCCTGCAGGGAAAGGCTGAGTTTGTCCTGCTCAAGAGCACCTACCACATGGCCTTGTATTAAGTACCTACTTACCAAATGTTGAATCCCGAATGGTCCTGCATACTCCTTCCTGGTTTTGCTTATGGATTCTCTGTGAAGCTTCACCTGTTTCTTTTAAACCCTACATCCTATCTGCATGGAGAGCATCCATAAACCAGGCTCCAAAAATTCTCATACTTTACCATCTCTTCCTTTAGCCTTTTTAAACCAGTCATGTTCCTGGAATTTCAACCTATGCTCAGTCTCTCTGTAACCACAGTTCCACAGTCCTGACCTGCACCTTTAGATATTTTTAATTCCATCGGCCTCTTCATCAATGCACACTGAACCCTACTTCCTCACTTTTTGCACCTGAATCCTGGAGATGCAGATGCTAAGTCCTGCTCAGAGTGTGGTGCCTGCTATGTAGACACAACCCCTTCCCCATAAACAAAGATTTCCGTAAGCTTCCCAACCTCCAGGTGTCCACTCTGGTATCTGGACACACCACAGCCCTCCCCCAGCATGTGCTCAGCCCTTTCGGGTCTCACTTTTGTGTCCAGTTGCCTCCCAGAGCTGAATTCCTCCTTCCCTTTGTTCTGATCCTGTGCATCCTCACTTGTCTTAACACTACTATTATTTAGGCACATAACAAGTTCCCTTTCACTATAAGTAAACGAACAGAAACTTGGAAACCCACAGCAAGAATTTTTATAGAAGCCACTCCAGTATCAACTAAAGAGTCAAACTAAACTGTCTTTGATGCCCTTTTCAATCCTGAAATTCTGATTACACAAAATACACCCCATAAAAATCCGAAGGAGTCAAATGTGCCTCAGCTTGGCTGTTTGATACAATCAGATGACTCCACCGCTTGCTTATCGTGAATAGTGCTGCAGTAAACCTGGGCTCACGGGTTTCTCTTTGATTTACTGATTGTGTCATTTGGATATTTAACCCAGTAGTGGTTCATATGGTAGTTCTATTTATACTTTCTTTGTTTATGCTGATTCCAGGCATTCATAAATATGTGATAGATATAAATTGAATAGACCTGTGTTGATTCATTCAATAAATGAGATGAATTTAACCAGAATATATTTATAAAAACCAAATTTCCAAATTAACTCTTAACAGTTACAGTTATGGATAAAGGTGTTCAAAGTTATGGATTTCTTACCTAATTAATATGACAGGATTCTACATATTCAAAGAGAGCTATGTTATTACTTTTGTAAACCATTTGAATCCAAGGTCCTCCAAAGGCTTTTCTTTATCCACTCAAAATGATTCTCAGGTTCAAACGTATGTCACTAAAACAGTATTCTTTTTTCCCCATCCCTCTATATCATCAGAGGTAATTAAACTCTTGTAATCCCTCTCACCTTTACTGATAGTGTTTCACAGAGGTTAGAAGCATAACCCACACATTCCTAGAGAGGTCAGAGTATTATCCCATTTAAATTTTATTAACAAGTATTAATTCTACTTGCTAATGGGGTTCTGCATGGTATTTTTCTACATGCATACGGTACAGCACATACTTATCAAATTCAGCCTCCTTGTCTCCATCCTCCCCGTCTCCCAATCTTCCCAGCCTCTGGCTATCACTCTTCTACTTCAGTGTCCTTTTTCATATCTTAGCGTCCACATATGAGAGAGAACGTGTGGTGTTGTGTTATTTGTCTTTCTTTGCTTCATTTATTTTACTTAGCATAACATCCTTCAGTTTCATCCATTTTGCTGAAGATTTGTAGGGTTTTACTCTTCTTTTTATGGCTGAATAATGGTCCATATAATATATATATATATATATATATATATATATATATATATATATATAATATTTATATCACTTTATTCATATAAATAATATGTCAATCACATGTATAAGTATGTATACACATGCACACACAGTAGAATTTCTTTATTCATTCACCTGTTGATGGTACCCTCACTAATTCCACACCCTAGTTACTCTGAACAGTGCCACAGTAAACACCAGAGTGCAGCTCTCTCTTTATGGATTTGTTGTCTATTTAATATGACACGATTCTACATATTGGTGTGTGTCCTTCCCTTTGGTTTCACACACAGAAGTGGGGGCTGGACCACATGATAGATTCATTTTAAGCTTTCTGAGGAAACTCCATACTGTTTTCCACGCTGGCTGCACTGATTTATATTCCTGTTGGCAGAGTGTAAGAGTTCCCATTTCTCCACATACATTTGATGGACAAAATCCTGGCAAAAGAAATGTTATCTTAATCTAGATTAATCGCTTTGAACTTGACTTTGCCTAAAGCGTGTGTCATTTGCCTGGCTCTGACACATTCACAACTTCTGCCAAACCGTGACGCAGCACATCAGCAGAGCCCCTTTTGACCTTCACACACTGTCTGACCATCCTAAGTCTGATTCACGTTGTGTTTCTATGACTTTCTTTCTTTTTAATTTTCTTTCTATATATCTTTATCCCCCCACCCTTCTTTCTCTTCAAGTTCTTCAGGACTGGTTACCTAATCCAGACGGGAAGATTAAGAACAAGTTATCTGTATCCATAACAACCTGAGGGCTATTAAGATGAACGTCTTCTTGACAAGATGACAGGGATTTCTCTGGCCCTGGCTATGTGATCTTATACATGTCCCCTACACACAAGCCCATAGTTAGCTATTGGAGAACCATATAGAATTACTTCATGAGGTTCATGCCCAAGGCTTGGCATGTGCAAATTCTCTTTTATGGTGACATCTCCATTATAGATTTTCTAAAACACCCATCCAGAGGGTCAACTAAAACCAAGAGCAGACGTTGATATGAGAATAAATGCTAAGATACGGCAAACCTAGAAGCCTCTCTTTCATGGTTACATTTCTAACCTTTTAGAGACTTCATAGAATAGATGAGGAATTTAAACCAGCTATCTGTTAGGAACTTCCTCGTCATTTTGCATATGTTTTCCCCCTTGAACTGCACAGTAATGCTATAATGTAGCTCTCATTATCTTCATTTTTTTTTCAAAGGGTAAAAGCAAGGCTCTGAGAGCTGAAATAGCTTCTGATGTGAGATCTCAATCCTTCTAAGTGCCAGACAGAAGCCCAGACATGTCTGTCTCCAAATTTATGTTTTATTTTTTCCAAGGAATATCCAATATTGGGTATAGACTGAGGTTAACCGTGCTGAAGTATATTCTGCCGATGTTAAAAGAGGGTTACAAATTGGAGGTAATTCTGTGATCAACTTAATTTAGAAAAGAGTACATGACCCAAACTAAATAAAACACACTCTCCCTCTGCAGAACTTCTCAGGACTTTGAATGAATGAATGCTGTTAGCTCTAAATATCCCTGAGTGCAGGAAGTGATGGTAATTGATCTTTTTCTATAGAATATTCTGGGAATTCCTGATCTAGGGAAATCATCTGTAAATGAGTAAATATCTATTCTATGAAGAGACTTGGTATTTCAAAATATTCTATATTATTTAGCAAAATAATCTAAGATCACATCTGTTCTTTGGGTGCCTATATACTAATTCTTGTGAGATATGTGAGCATCCTTAACAAATATTATTGTGGTGTTTAATGAGGGTGGATCTTCACAAAACATGCATTTTGCACTAGCATTTTCTCCCAGATTATTTTACAGTACAAGGCTCCTAGGTACCAGAGCCCCAGACATCCAGCTGCTGTAAATCACCCGAGAAAGGTGATCATTAAATAGATTAAAATGCATGGAAATTACCTAAATGTGGACCATTAGATTAAATGAAGCAGCTACAGTATAATGCCCTGATGGCTCCAGGAACTTTATTTAGATTATAACTGTACCAGTGTTGTGCAAATCACATGGTTAAGGAGAATATTATGAATCTCATTCCCCATCCCCCTTTCACCAAGGGTTTGCAATTGAAATTCCTCCAAGGCTTAACAAACAGTTACCTCCAAGAAGGCACTTTGAAACTGACTTTCTAGACCAATCTGCATTTCGATGTGGTTCAGAGCAAAACCTTATCTCTGTGTGGCATGTTTGCAGGAATAACAATGTTTAAATAATGTCTGAAATGGAGCATAAAAATCCTTTGTAACTCAAATGGACATATTGAGAAATCTTAAGCTTCAGCTCACATTACTTTTTTGATATTTCTTTCAAAGACTGACAGTAAGACATCATCACTTCCAGAAAGCAACTCTCTAAGAGCCCTGTGCAGATTTTTGATGTAGTTCTCTCTTGAAAACTCTCCTCCTAATGCTAATAAATGCCAATTTGGGGAGCAGGAGTGGTTAGACTTCTAAATTTTTCATCAAATTTTATGTGAAATTGAAATGTCGGCTTCCTTCTGTCTAACCTGATCCTTGTAAAAAGAGGGGAAAAAAATAACTGTGTACTTATGGGTCTTCACAAAAGTACCTCTTAATTGGAGTCATTTAGGATGCTCTGGGTAAGATTTTTGGGGCAGCAAAAATGATCAGCCAAGGTGTTTTTCTTTTTTCTTATTCTTTCTCCCTTATGTCAAGTGGATTTTTGTCCCTTTATTAGATCATTTTATTTTATTGATACTCAAAGGCAGGAAAGGGATGGAAGCTCGTATCGGTGGAGCATCTACCTAGCACCCAGTACTGTGCTTAGTATTTCCCATGGTACCATAGTTCCTGGAATTTAACCCTTACAACAACCTATTCAGGCATCTATTGGTTAATACAACTGAAATCTGAAAGGATTAACTAATAGGCTCTCATGGAAGAACCAGATTTTGAACCTACCTTGGCCTTGAACAAGTGCACGACCAGGGTCTTCTCATTACATTCTGCTGGTCTGTCGAATGTCTCACCAACAGAAAGCATCAATGGCTAACCCATGAATCACTCTGACAGCTTTTGGGGGTGGGGACTGGGTTGCAGGTGTTAGGAAAAACAGTCATGACTAAGTCTGGATCCCTTTTGCAAAACTGAAGAAGAATGGGAGAGAAGCAATAATTGACGTAGTCGTTGGTGTATCAGGACCTCTGCTAATCATTTGACACGTGTTTCTTAATCCGAATGACAAACCTACTATGCAGGCACTGTTATTTCCACTTAACAGAGGGGGGAAATGGAGGCTCAGAGAGATAAGCTTAAAAGTCATAGAGCTAGAAAGGGGTAAATCTGTGATTAGAACTAGGTTGCAAAAATCCGGAGCCCACCCAAGAGCATAGTGTACTATTGAATGCTTTAGAGTGAAAGAATATGGATTTTCTGTTTGCTTATTGGTTGGTTGTTCTGTTTACCTATATTTTTTAAGCAGCATTACTGAAGTATTTCACTCGCTGTACACAAACCATTTAAAGCATCAATTTTAATGTATTAGTAAATTCAGTGGGTCATGCAACCATAGCCACAGCTTAATTTTGCAACATTTACATTCTTCTGGAAAGAAACCCCATATCCATTCCTAGCCAACCACACTATTCTATATTCTGTCTCTATTGATTTGCCTATTCTTTACATGTCAGGAAAATAGGCTCATATAAAATATGGTCAACTGTGAATGGTTCTTCACTTAGGATAATGTGTCCAGAATTCATCCAAGTTGTGGCATATATCAGTACTTCATTGCTTTTTATTGCCAAATAACAACCCATTATATGGATAGACCACATTTTATGAATTCAATTGTTGGTTGATGGATATTTAGGCTGTTTCTACCTCTTGATGACTATGAAGGCACTGTTTATGTGCATTTGTCTATAAGCTTTCCTGTGGATACATATTTCATTTCTCTTATTATACACTGAAGAGTGAAAGATGCTGAGTCTTATGATTACTCGGTGCTTAACATTTGGAGGAACTTCCAAACTGTTTCCTAAAGTGACGGCACTTTCACCTTCCATTACATTGTATGAGGGTTCCAATTTCTTCCTGTTCTCACAGACATTTGCCATTGTCAAATTCTTTTAATTTTAGCTCTCCTAGTGAGCCTGAAGTGGCATCTTATTGTAATTTTGGTTTACATTTTCCTAATGACGAAGAATGCTGAGCTTCTTTTCAAATGCTTATTAACCATGTGCATGATAAACCTACCTCCCCATGCTGACGTCTCAAAGAAAGAATTGACCCCTTGCATGATTCCCAAATCATGGTCATTATTCAATGAATATCCAACATCCCACATCACTAGAACATCTTCCCGAAATCAAATGATTCATTCCAATACTGGGAGGAAGGAAGCTCATATCGGTAGAGCATCTACCTTATTTAAAAAAATAAGGAACAATTTCATAAAATTTGATCTCTCCAGTGCCCCAAAAGGAACCTATTAGTCATTATGTATTCCTCAACTGTTCTGGGATGCCATAAATATAGAGAAACCATTGAATGAAGTGGATTTGAGAAGGAAGATACTTTCAGTAACAGATCCCCTATGGGATGGATAGTAGTGTTATCCCATTTTGCATATGAAGCATTCCAACTCTTCATCCTATCCATGAACCTACAAGACTTCACGGTCTCCACTCAGAGAGATAGTGGAAAGAATCCTGTTCTTAAGCAACGATTAAGACCCAGTGATTTCAAATATACAGTCTTGTGTTGTCCTTCTCTTTTCTTGTTTTCTGGAAATTTTTCTTGTTGCCCCCAGAAAAATAAGTTACATACTTTTATTTTCCTTTGAAAATAAATGACTGATTCTCCTTGGCTTTCAAAGTGAATAGACTACACAGGTCTTACACAAGATTCTTAATCAGTATCAAAGGTCACCAAAGTAGAGAATCTCATGCCTGTTAATGCTTTCACCCACTCTTTCCCCCTAGGGAAGTCTATACCTCAGCCTATATTGGAGAGTCCCAATCTCTCTCTCTCTCTCTCTCTCTCTCTCTCTCTCTCTCTCTCTCTCTCTCCCTCCCTCCCTCCCTCTCTCCCTCTCTCTCTCTTTTGTTTCTCTTGGAAAAAAAAAAGTCCAAGAACTCATATGCTTTAAAAGGTGTCATTGATGAGTATTTTGAAAGAAAAAGTAGGGATTAACATGCACGGGAAAGTAACAGAAGTTCTAGAGTTTGGCAACTTCTTTATCCCTGTCCCTGAGGGCAGAGCTGTACTGGAAACTGCATTGATCTCCCACTCTGCTAGATGAGGCTGCATTCCTTTCCTCTTTGGAGAAAAAGATCCCATGGGATGCTGGCTATCTTCAGGGCTGGACTTCATTACTTGGTTATATGCAACTTTATGCTCTATGGATGGCCTTAGTCTGTTTTCTGTTGCTATAATAAAATGCCTAAGACTGGGTAATTTATGACACACAGAAGTTTTTTTTTTGACTCATGCTTCTTCATCTGGGAAATCCAAGAGCACGGCAGTGACTTCTGCTTAGCATCTGGCAAGGACCTTGTGCTGCATGTCAACATGGCAGAGGGCATCCTGTGGTAAAACAGAGCAGGCATGCCAGCTCTTCTTACAAAGCCACTAATGCCATCATGGGGGTCCCATGTTCATGACTTCATTGAATCCTAATTACTTCTGAAAGTCCCACCTCCAAATACCATCACCCTAGGCATTCGGAGTTTGAGCTTGCAGCGTATGAACCTTGAGAGACAAATTCAAACCATAACATTCACTAATACTAAACTGCTTGTATTTTTAATAACTTGCCTGACTTTCTGACTCCCGTAGCTTGTAGAAGTGATTCTTGCTTCCTGGAGTTTCATTTCTTCTCTCTTGTTCAAAATGCAAATCCACTCTGTTTGTCTTCAAAAGTGACTCCAATATTAAATACTTAAAAGAGCTTTCTGTGAGCAATTCTACCCCTATGTACAGCTTATATTTCTTGTTTCCGTCTTATATATTCTCTCAGAATTTTATTTACCACTTTGCAGGACAAGAGCTTTGCTATGTCTGTCTCTCATGGTATGCTGTATTTTTTGACCTTCATGCATTTGCTTCTTTTTGGCAGCAACGATTACTTGGCACCGAGTAATAGCTAATTAATATTTAGCAAATTTGGTTTCCATTAAAAGAAAAGAAGGCAGGGGTTTGTAACTGCATTTGTTAATTTTACCAACAGAAGCCCACTGAAAGGAATATTGAAAAGTCTCTGAAAAGTTCCTACTGCCGATGCTTATCATGTTCTAGAAGGTTACTGGTGCTTCACATATTCATGATCTTACCAACATCTCAACAGCTTACAGACAACATTCACTGGAAGAAATGGCCTTAAATAAATTACTATTCCTGTCTCTATGTGCTCCTCTGGCAGAAACAACAGGTTCACTAGGTATTGGGAATATGGAAGAGGGGAGAAGTGGATGAACAGGGGAAGAGGGAGGAGAGCTTTCATAATTTATCAATGTGTGGCACATCATTTATTTTACAAAATGAACTTCTGATATATAGTTAAGTTGGGACTTGAAACAGACTTCCTGTTTCCATTCCACAAGACCCCAGGCTTGCACCCTGTGATATGTGGCTTACTCACCAGGTGTTTCTCTGGAATCCTCCTTTTTCTTATCTTATGTTGTGAACTGGGACCTACTCTTTCCCGATGGCTACTACAGTCTTGCGGAAGGAATTTCTCTTCGTAGGCCACTAAGCCCAATCCTCCTTCATCAACACGGAGCACAAAATCAGGGACATGGCATGGTGCACCCACAAACTTCCTTTGATGCTGATCACCTCATTTGGAACGAGTGAACATCTAATTGGAAAATAATCATGCCTAATAATTTTCGGATCTGTTTATTTGTCAGTCACATCTTTGAAAACACTATCAACAGAACAATAATGGGATCACTTCTCATTGGAAGTCACCTAAAGAAATATCTGGTTGCATTCTTCTAATTGTTTAAGGTAAGTCCCTACAGCTCATTTTTATGTAATAATAATAATAATAATATAAAATTAAATTTAAAATCTGAACAAAATTGAAGAAATGAGACTTTTAGTCAAGTCTACACAAACAGAATGTATCTGACTCTCTTCCAGGAACTTTTTCCTCCTGCCAAATTTTATATCACTTCTCCATCTCTCCTCTGTCCAATTTCTGTTCTTCAATGGCCAGAGCAGCAGAACTGGCCAAACTATCCTTGGGACTCAACCTTCCTTTGCCAGTATATCACCCACCTCTGGGGTTTTTCCTTTCAATGTCAGCCATCTGTTTCATTAAAAAGAAGCAATATGTGTGTGTGTGTGTGTGTGTGTGTGTGTGTGTGTGTGTGTGTTATGTTGAACATAGAGTTTTCCCACCCTGTCCTGTCAAACAAAAAAAAAAAAGAGAGAGAGAGAGAGAAAATGTCAGATGCTAAAAGGTTATGCCAGATCAACCCAGGCTTGGGAGGGAAAATAGAAGAGGTGGTATTTATTTTTCTAAAATATTGGTCTTGTTCAAAATATCTTAATATCCTTAAGTTATCTTGCTTTAGTTGATCTTCACAAGGAGCAGTGTATGTCATTCTTATCTCACTCCCTGGAAACCTGGGTGCAGTTGTCCCCCAGGGGACTTCTGATGCCCAATTCACTGCATCTGTGGTTTTCCATGCTGTCCCTGGGTATTGGAAGAGGTCCTTTCTCTATTCCGTAACTAGAGGTTACACTCATCAACTGTGATGGTGTTCATTCAGATTTTTTTGCTCACTTCTCCTAAGGAATTTAGATAAATTGCTCTGGGTCTTAACTGAAAGCCCATTGAATTCCTATATTTTGCAACACAGCCAGGGACCTTCTTGGGTCCTACTGATTCTGTGAATCTCAGGATCTCAGAACACTTTTCCAAAACATGATCTTTATTGTTTTGTTTTATTCTCTGAAACCCTAAAGTTTTAGGTTCCAAATAGTAATTTTGAGAGCTTTTTCTTTTTCTTTTCTTTTTAATTTCCTCAAGAAGACCTCACAGGTCCTATTGACATCTGGAATTCTTTAGGACCACTCTGGTGTGTCAGAATTGTTAAGATGGCTATAAAGATTGAAGACCACCATTGGGATCCTCATTGGTATGTATGTGTTTGTGTGTGTGTGTGTGTGTGTGTGCGTGCGCACGCGCACATGAGTTTAAGAGAGAGGGACAGAGAAGTAGAAAGACAAGGGGGAGGAAGATGAGGAGCAAGAGAATGGTGTAGGAGAAAAAAGGGAAAAGGAGGAGGAGGAGGAAAATGAGGAAGAGAAGGAACAGGAGAAGAACAAGGAGAATGCGGAGGCAAAAGACAAGCCATACTCTGCCAAAATATTTGAGAGTTTAGCCAAGAATCTCTCTTCTCACTTTCCTTTTCCTAACTATATATTATCAACAAACAATTCATCTAATTTTTCTTGGCATTGAAGTGAGTGTTATCTTTTATTACTGAATTTCCCAGAAGATTTGTCCTTATGTTTAAAAAAAAGAGGTGCTACTCCTCACCTCTGCCCTTTCAAACATCACTTCAGCAAAAATCTCCAAGTTGGCAAGGTATTTCATTGGCCCTCTTCCATCTTTCCTTTCCCTACCAATGCCCAGGGGAAGTCGGATGTCCCAAACCATGACCAAGTTGCTTTAGTGAGCACTGCCTTCTCCTAAAATACTGCAGCTATAAAAATGGCCATTTTCTTCTTACCCCTAAGGAAAAACTTATAGTAATAAGAGTTGGTGTTAATATCCCTGTTAACCCCATCTATTCTCAACAATATTATTATTTCCTTTCTCTCTCTCTCTCTCTCTCTCTTCACCTACTCATCCTCCATCTTTTCCTTTCATTTTGTTTCTCCTTCCTTTCTTCTCTCCCTCCTTTCTTCCTTCTTTCCTTCCTTTTTACCCACTTGCCTGAGAGTTACTTTGGTCAAGTCATTTAATGTTTAATGTTCCTGATATTTAATGTTCATTTTACTCAGACGAACCTGTCATCTGCTCATTGAGGGTACCGAAATGTTTACTTTCTTACAATCATAAATTTCCATCCTCATTTCCAATTCCTTTCTCTGGGATGACATGTTTATCACTCTATCGTAGACTTTGGAATGTTTTATTAACTATTTGTTTCCAACTCCTTCTTCTACCTTTGGTGTTCTGTAATTTCATTAGAATGCATTGGGGTGTAATTTTGTTTGAGGTTATCTTGATAGTTCAGGTTTCTGAGCTTCCCGATCCATGTCTTTTATCAGATTTGAGAAAAAGCTGTTGTAATTTCAAACATATTTTTCTAACCTAATCTCTTTCTCCTTTCCTCAGGGACTCCAGTAACAAGAACATTAGACCTTTTTGTATTGGGTCTGCAAGCCTCCATATCTCAATTTTTCTTTTATATTCACTGATTTTTTTTCTGTATGATCTCTATTTTGCTATTTTAAATCCATTTAGTCAATTTTTAAATTTGTAATATTATATTTTTCCATTCTATCAGTCTCATTTGGTTCTGTTTTAAAATTGTTATTTTTCTTTGGAGAACTCCTATCTTTACATTCATTTCAAGAGGACTGATTGTGGGTCTGAGGGTGTAGCTCAGTGATATTACGTGTGTGTGTGTGTGTGTGTGTGTGTGTGTGTGTGTGTGTGGGTGTCTGGAAAAAATCAAAACAATAAAGTAAAAGAGTACAAGACTATTAATGCCTCACTGAACATAGATAATATCTACATAAAAGTCTGGTAATTCTAGGTCTTCTCAAGAATTCATATTTATTTATTTGGATTTTGTTTTCCCTTACCCTGAGTCCGAACACTTTTCCTTTAAGGGTCACATAGAAATTGTTTTAGGCTTTGTGAAACTATGGTCTTTGTTGCTGCTCCTCACCCCTGCCATTGTAGCATGAAAGCTGTTATAGACAACCCATATGTGAACAGGTATGGGTGTGTTCCAGTAAAAATCACTCATAGACACTGAAATTTGAATTATATTAAGTTTTCATATTTTATAAGCATTCTTCTTATTTTTTTTAACCATTTACAAATGTAAAAACTTTTCTGAACAAACTCTACTAGTATGGTTGGTACTGCAGATTGGGTCCATGTAGCAGTGCCTACCTTTGAGAATTGCCTGGTTCCTTTATGTCAATTCATTTTGGATTGTGTCATGGGCAGGTAAAGTATTATGCTGGGAAACTTTGGTTCCTATTAAAATCATCTGGAGAATATGGGTGGCTTTTGGTCTGTTTCAACAGGTTAGGTTTGGTACACATCACAGTTTGTCTTGCCTTTTGTGGAATGAGGTTCCGATATCATGTCAGTTTGTGAAGTCTCTACTATTTCGTTTGTATGTGCCCCATTTATGCAAGTACCACTCAGAGGTTAGTTTGATGATATAAAATTTTGAGTGATGGCTTCTATTCTAGTTCATTTCTCAGTCTTTACCTGCTCTTGGATCTATTCTGTTCTGTGCATTTGCAACTCAGTTGTAAACTCGATATTCACTCATTCATGCATTCATTCATTGCCCTGCTGGGGATAGAAACCAAGATATTTTGCTTGCTAGCCAAGCGCTCTACCACTGAGCTGTACCTCCAGATTTGACCTTGAGGTTTCTGTTGGCTAATCCTACAGCTCTCCTCTCTCCAGAATGATCCTGCATTCTGGAAAGTCGTTTTTCCTCTGTGTCTTTTCCTTTGACCCAAAAGAAGCATTTTTCTTAAGACTTTATCTAAAGTTGTCCATTTTCAACATAGCTGGGGCTGACCTTGGGGAAAAGCACTGAGAGAAAAATGGACAATGTGGCTTCCCTCTCCAGAGCACAGGTTATCTGACCATGGAAATGGCTTTTTCTTATGGGTCTTTCATCGTCCACATCTCTGCACTGCGCTCGCCATCGTTCAGCCATATAACCTGGCATCTGAGTCAGGAGAGAGAAAGAAAAGAAGAACCATTAGCTCTCACTCACAAGGGTCCCTTTTCTGGTTGAACATTTTCTTTCAGTTTTCGCTATCTGCATCTGCTGTGAAGTTTTGTTCCTGGGTCCCATCTGAGATGCAAAGAAGAAAAAACACCAGAATGCCATTTGGGTCCATTTCTTAAATTTGAACTTCTCTTCCCAAGCAAGCTGCAAGATTTTACTTTCAGAGATGTCAAGTACTTGCTTGCCACATCCTGTCCATATGCTTTCATGGTAATCATCAGGATAGATGGGATATTGTGAGCTTACTCTATTCCAGCTGGGAATGAAATCCACCCCCACCCCTTTTTTTTTTAAGCAATCAGAAACTAATATTGAAGGGAGCAAAGTCAGTGCAGAAGATTACAAAATAAGTTACTGGAACAGGCAGAATCAGAGTCTAGGATTTTTTTTTTCTTTTATGACTGCCCCCTTCTGAAAATAAAATGTCAGATATTATTTAGAATGGAAAGGCATTTGATTCCTAATGAATGTTGTCCTCCCTTCTTCTGTATTACTCACCACCCTCATACCCACACATATTTGCTTACTCTGTTAGTATCACATCATCTTATGGGCTGAGTCCTGATGAAATTTATGCAAAAAGTAATAGAAAAAAGTAATAGAAAATAGTAATTAAAAAAGTAATAGAAAACTCACAGAAGTAGTCAAATGGTAGAGGTAAGAAGCATATTTGTGTGGGTATGGGGTAGTATTTATTTTTATGTGTATATTTGGGTGTGTATTTTTGGGTGATTATTTATCCATGTGTCTTGGTATTTCTTTATATGTGTGTAAATGCCATATATGTTTGTTATGACTCTAAATGGTATTTTAAAAATGAGGTTGCCTAACCCCAAATTGGCAGATGAAGAAATGCTGAGAATCAGATAATTTAAATAATTACTTTGTTAGTAGGTCAGATATTGAATACCTTTTCCCCAATATGTTATGACACATATCACTGATTGCATTCTTTTTGTCAATTTGGAGATGACAATATCTAATACGATGAAAGAAAAGATTTGGAGTGAATCGATGATGACAACACACCTATCCAGCCTCAGTTTTAAATGGTTTTGCTAAATTGTAAATGAACCGAGTGTTTTCTGAATCTCACCAAGAGACTGAGGTGCTGATTTTCTGTCTTTATCTCCTAGTCTAACTTTCTTTCCAGAATGATTGGTTTTCCAAGCCATGCCCACAGATGTCTCTTTCCAAGATATATATTTATATTCTCACATTAAATATACAAAACACAGTTTAGCACTAAGGATTCCTTGTAGAAATATAGAAAAGCAGGTCTGGCTTCAGATTTTTAGAAATCAGATGTTTTTATGAGTCCAAAAAGAAATGGCATTGGAAAGTCATGTCATTCTGTCAGGCAGCATCCTTGGGGGCTTGCATTTTTGTGACTGAGGCATTGGTTGATAGTCCATTTCCTATTGCATTGAAGAAGCCTAACTGGAAATGTTTTTTATTTCATAAAGACTCTTATTTATCTAACAGCATGGAAAAGGAAAAATTATCCTAGTGGTTTTGGTTGAGAAAAAAAAAAAAAAGGTTTTGCTCAGGCAGTGAAAGTTTTGTGGGGTCCACCTCTGCATCCCATCACTGGGTAGGACACTTAACAAGCAGGGTCTCAATTTATCTAATGCTCAACTTGGTGAGCAAGAGTGGGTATTATTCTTCCTATCCAGTGGAGATAACTGAAGTTCAGAGAATTAAAATAATAAGCTGAAAATACAAAAAAAAAAAAAAAAAACAACTAGTGTTCATTATCCATGTCTGTGAAAGGCTCACCATTGTTATCTTTTTCAATATGCTGAGCTACCCATGTTATATTGGATTGTAAACATTTTATTTGCTCATGGTTTAGCATTTGGGGCTGGGCTTAGCTAAGAGATTCTTCTGTTAGCACATGCTTGTGTAGTTATCAGGAGACCCAGATGAGACTATTTGTTGTCAGATGGTGCATTTATATGTCTAGTCAGCTGTCCTATCTGTCTGTAGGTTGGTCTCTTCAATGTGGTCTTTCTGGCAGGGTAGCTCTAGTTTTCTCACACGATGAAAACAGATTCCAAGAGTTCAAGCTCCTTTGCAAGTGCTTATCAAGTCTCACTATTGACATTAGCTTCAACAGACTGGCTAAAAAAAATTACACTGCAAAACTTAGAGACCATCTGTGGGATGGGGATGTGTCCATAGTCATCTCTGTAAGATATAGATTTTAGGAAACATAATTTATTGAGGATCATTAATGCAATAATTATCTCCCATAGTGATTTTCAAACTGAGGTCTATCTGATTCCAAGGAAAGGCCCTTTCCCCAATCAAATAAAGTTGACATCTTATTGCTTCGAGGTTTCTTAAATGATTTATCTGCCTCTCCCACCAACAACACCAGTAAGATGACATTTAAAAGACATACACACTCACAGGCAAAATTTTTGTACACATTATACAAATACATTCACAGGCAGGTACAAAACCACACAACAGAAGTCAAAAAGCAAAAACCATATCCACAATGATGGGAATGTGTCAAAAAATGGAGTAATCAATTAAAAGAATTTTCAGTGACCAAGTTGGTATGAGCTGAATAACTAAATAAATAAAGGTGTGTTTTATTTTTCTCCAAAATATAAAATAAATATCCATGGCTCCATATGGATATAAACAAATGATTGGATAAATAAATAAATGTGTAATCAGACTTAAGTTCTCCCATGTAGAAAAATTCCAAATACTTTATGTGAATTCTCCACCTACAGGAGATGGAGACTAACTCCCCACCCTTTAAGGGTAGACTGTACATAACAACTTTCTTCTGTGGAGTACAGTGTGAAAAAAAAGGTAATTTTAGTGGGCAAGTCTGGAGAACACAGTCTCAGCCAGGTGGTCAAGGTCAGCATTAGTGGTGATGAGTGGGTCACATTAAAGGATCTCTTTCCTATGATATGATAGAACAGTACTTCATCTCCGTGTTTTTCCTCTCCAACTGGTAGCTGCGGTCAGAGCACTCAATAACTCATGTTTTCTATTTGCATTTTTTTTCTGTAAATCTAAAACCATTGTGAAAAATAGTTTATTTAGAAACAAATGTCAGAATAGAAAAATATTTTAAATATTTGTAGCAAAGATCTGATATTTTAGCATATAAAAATATCAAGCTAACTGATTTTAAAAACCATCGGAACCCCAAACATAAATGGGGAGAGGGTTACAAACTGGTAATTTATATTAAAAAATAAGAGTAAATAGGGACATATAATGCAAGGTTCAACAACCAATAATAAAAAGAATTAATAAAATCTATATCATCTGAAATTTTATGAAACAATAACTATTTTTAAAATGATAATATTCTCTGCATATTATGTAATATTCTATTTATGTAGAATATTGATAGTCTATTCTATCTAGGATATTAGTTATTATTTTATGTTTACTATAAGAGTCGTTCTTTAACAAGATTGTTGATGGTGAACCAGGAAAATCCTCTTGCAAATTTATTTGAAAATCTCTTTCTGTAATATAAATATGCTACTGCCTTTCTTCACAGTAATGCCTTTCAGTTAATCTTCTCTTAGAAAGTAATATGTGTGAAACATATTTTCCATAGATAATCATCACAGAGTTATTTATAAATATGTAAACTTAGAAATTATGTAAATGCCCAGCAGTAGGGGAGTGGTAAATAGTCCTAATTTATTCACTGGGTGAAACACTATGAAGTGATTAAAATGATATTTACAAAGAAAATGGAACAACACAGATAAGTATCTATGTAAAAAAAATATTGAGAAGTGACTAAAAGTCAAAGTTATCTATAGACTATTTTAATGCTTACATTTAAAACTGAACCAAAATAGATCAATACTTAGAATAGAATTATTTGCATTTTTGATCTAGCTGTTGTTTTTGTTCTTAAACTTCTTTTTGAATTTCAAGGTATGAGCCAAGAATTTTATGAGCAAGAACAATGAAAACATGTTTTTAAAAGAAGATGAAGATGAAGAAATTGCAATTTTATCCTAATAGAAAAACCCATTGTATTTTACTGGTAAAGTTTTATTTCCTTTCATGAGTAGAAATCACACTTACGATGGCATATATACATACAGATATGATATGTATAATTGAATATATAAGTGCATCTACATGTAGCTTATTAAAATGAACACCTGAAGAACTGAGATATTTAACTATCCACCAGATCTGATTTATACAAAAAAATAAAACTTTTATAGACGTGAAAAGGGGAAGCAGAAATGACCAGCAGTCAGTTTGGGACCCAGTCAGCTTATGGGCAGATCCGTGAACACAAACAACAAATACAGGGAGATCCTGTGGGAGCCATAAAAAAAGAGTTATCTCTTTAAGATAATCTGTTTAGAAGTTCCTGTTGCCTTGTAATTCATTATTGGTGATACATAGTTTTTTTTTTTCTAATTATCATAAAATATAACATTATAAATGGCTTTTTTTTGCCTTGGAAAGAATGCTTGCTTTTTATTCTGATAAATGCTAGAGTGTTCTCTAGTTGTTCCTTAAACCTAAATGTAACCTCACAACTACATCCTGAATGTTGTAGCAGGGGTCTACACCTTGATGGATGGGTTGATTGATTAGGTCTACCCCAGTCTGAAGGCAAAGGGCTGGACCAGATGCTCTGTGAGGGTCCAGCAGCTACAGGCTTGAAATTGACCCCCAATCTTGATGCTGTCAGTGAGAAACATCAACCAAAGGCTGTTATCCTTTTTTAAGACGTCAGTTGTCACTGGAGCATAGGCAGCAGCAGACAGGAGCAGCTGATAAGTTTTCTCCCCATTCTGATAAGGTCTGACACCCAGAAACTTCTGCTCACATACTGAAGTTCTGTTTCTAAATAGAAAAACAAACAAACAAACAAAAAAAACCCTGCTTTAAAGTGCCACAGTCTGATCTGAAGCCCAAATTCTTCAAGTCCAGATTTAAACCATTTTAGGGGGTGGGGGCGGGGAGACTTTGGGGACCAACAGACCCTTTGGGGCAGAGGCCTAAAGCAAGATTAACAGCAACCCAGTGTCCAGGCCAGGGGATCTAATTTTAGTTTACAGGTAATTGAGTGCATCTATTGTGCTCTGGTTTGCTAATTAAGAATAACCTTGATATTTCCTGCCTAAGGTTGCCATCAGGATTAAACTTTAAAATAATGAAAAAAGAAACATTTATACAAATCTCTTAATGAAATAACTACCAAAGAATAAGTATTGTAAAATAGGAGCCATTAGACAGAAGCACAGCTTTGGCCCTGCTGAGACTGAATCTTCGTTGAAACCCTGAGAAAAATGTCCATGGTGGACAGACAAACCTAAGAAGGGCAATCCTCACAATTCTGGGTATTTTGTTTTCCTTTATTTTTTAAATGAGTGTTTATTTTCTTATCTTGCTTACGGAATGATAATGATGATAAAAAAAAAAACCTGTTAAAAAGAAATATTGGATAAACATTCTCCAAAGTGCTGCTGGAATACATTTACAAATGAATAAATAGAGAAATGTCGGGGTTTTTTGCAGATAATTCTTCAAACATATAGAATCTGTAACAGGGATGCTGTAGGGCCTTCATCCCTGGGCACCCCCTCTCACTGCTGGGCAAACTCCAGACACACTGGACAGACCCCTGACCTTCCCCTGAGCCCTACCCTTTTCAGTGGCCAGGGCTTCTGTTGACCCAGATGTCCCCTGGCACAACCTGCCCTGGTCTCTGACTCCCTGATACCTACTCATTCTTCAGATTTCCTTTAAATACCGAGGTGTCAGAGAGCCCTCCAGACCTTGCAGTCTAATCTACTTCCTGTTCTGTTCTTCTGTCTTAGAGAACACTGTTATTTTTCTCTTTTACACTAAGCGCTTGTAACAAGTTTTAGTTATGCAATTATCCGTGTGTGTGTGTGTGTGTGTGTGTGTGTGTGTGTTAAAAGTCCCACTCTGCAGCTCCATGGGGCAGCAGGATGCCGGTTGTGCTCATCATCCCAAGCCAGAGCATAGGGAAGTGCCTGGCCCCCATCAGGCTTTCAGGAAATACAGGTGAATGAATGGCTGAATGACTGAATCAGGAAATGAATGAATGGGATGAACAGCAGTATTCGTAGCATCACAATTTTAACATTGAGAATGAGGATATTCTTGTGTACTTTTGGTAGGGGAGGTCCTCTGTTTTCTCTCTCCTCTACTTCTTAAATTTTTTATTTTATTTTATTCTTTTTGCCACTGAGGCCCAGAGCCTCATGCATGCTGAACAGGCCGAATGTACCCTGAGGTTCACCCCAGCCCCTCTCTCCTCTCCATTCATTGAGATTCTCCTTGCCTGAGTTTCCAACCACAGTCCTTTTCTGTGGCTCTTTCACATTCCCTTGCTGGGCCTCCAGAGGAGCAGTGCCTGGGGAGTTTTCCAATCCTCCCCGCAGGGACATTCAGATCACCATCTCCCCTTCCCTAGTCCTCTGTCCCCACTGCTGGAAGCCTTTCTGGCTGCTGAGCAAGATGCAGCCAGCTGCCCAGGCTATGGTTTCAATTACTGATAAAGGCCCATCCTGCAGACCTCCGCATGCTAATCCATGCATCAACACACACGTGTGACTCACTAACGGAATTCCTGGCATCAGGAAGAGATTGGGAAGGGATGTCTTAGGGATGAGGGTTAGAAGGAAGCCGTTCCTTTTCTTCCTGAATCAACTTTCAAAGATTCCAAGAATTTGACCAGTGAGGCAAGACACATGGTGTTCAGAACAACCTAGTTCTGGGGTTTGAGGACTGGCCCCCAGGTGCTGTGAGACAGGCCGACAGATACAGAATTGCAGAGCACAATTTATGGGGGAACGTACTGAGGGAAGGGTGGTCCTCAGCAGCAGTAAGTGGAATCCCTGCAATTTGGGTCAGAAAGTGGGGTGTATCTATGCACTAGGTCAAAGTGACTTTATCCTGGCTGGAATGTACCAGGTTTATCTTAAGAAAATATCAAAGGCAATTGCCACCCTGGAGCCAGGTCCCATTGTAAAAGCCTGCATAGGACTCTAATGATTTTATCTATTTGCAATTTGTTGGGAAACTATGAAGAATAAACCAGCTAGCATTGCTCAGGGTCAATTGTGTTGGTTAGTACTCAAGAGGACTGCAGACTTGTCAAGCTGAATCCATATGCACGGTCAAGTGGGTTTAGACAAACAAATAAAACTGATAGGAAGCACGGTGTGATCTTACTATAGTAACAAAGAAAATCCATGCACACATAGATAATGTCCGCAAAGATCTATCCTGGGAGTTTAAATAGGCTTATCTGTTTGTGGCGGAATTAGGATTTTGCTGTGTATTATATATTTATATAGTCATATTTTTGTATATATTCCGCTATCAAAAAACTTCCATTGTGCTTTTTGAAAAAGGATATAAAGAAATAAGAATTTAAAAGTAAATCGAAAGAATGAAGGAAAAATAGGCCAGTCTCATAGAAGGTGATTTGGTAGGAAGGTTAGTTGTTTGTCTCCTTGCAAAAAAAAAGAAAAAGCACCAGCAGCTCCGTCTTCTAAGAGTCATATACTCTACTTTTACGGTTTCTTTTTCCTTCATTATTATGCCATCATACCCCTCTAGAACCACTCTGGGGTAGAAAGCTCAGGAAGACTGAAGCAAGACTAGAGAGGAGTCCAGGAACTTGACTATTGCCCTGGATCTGTTGCTTATTTTTGCTGAGCTGGCCATCATTTCCTGAGTTAGCTCTCCTTTCTGGGCCTCCCTTGTCTTCTGTAAGCAGACAGTCTGACTTAGGTTGTTTCATAAGAGCCTTTTAAGAGCTCTAACCTTCTGCATTTCCTCTTCCAACTTTATATGTTAAAAGTTGTTCATTCCACTAACTTTTTAAAGGTCCTGCTGGACTGAAACTTTTGGCTGTTATTTTGCCCTGGTATCACATGGACATTCTAAAACATGATTGAGGTCCATGTCTTAGAAGGAATCCTGTGAAACATAGGTAGGATAAGCATGTAGTTGATCATCCCAAGTAGTGCATTGGCCATTCATATGTATGCTTGAAAGGAGACCATTGACTGGGGTGGTCTTGGACACAGCAAGGAACTGGGAAGAGTCCAGCACTCCTAGTCCAGCTGTTTACAATTTAGCTCTGTAAATGCATTTCAGTAGACTGTAAGCTCCACGAAGGAAAGGAATGGGATAATTCCATTCCCTATGGCATCTTCCCTTCGTAAGAACCACTAAAATAGACCTCAAAAGAATGATTAAATGATGGAGCTGTGATGTTTGTGTTAAGTGAAAAAAAATGAGGATTGATGACATATTGTTTCAAGTTTCATGTGGAATCTGGCACATGGTCATGTATGTACCAAGGGGAACTATGTTGCTATCTTTTTACACAGTTTTATAGGTGAAAACTCCAATGTCTACAGAAGCTAAGTGACACTTCTAAGAATGAATGTAAGTTTTTTGAAATCCTATTTTTCCTTTTTTAAAAGATGTCTACTCTTACTTGATTTTAACTTAATATTTCTATATGCATATGTACATATATATGCATGCATATATATTTGCATGCATATGATGTATTTAATTTATAAGATCATGCCAAGAGTTGTAAGTTAACTTAACTAGAATCCATGGCTATTGATGTCAGTGCCAGAATTTTCACATTATTCCTCATTTCATATATTTTTTTTCCTATCCCAAAGTCCCTATCTGTACTGTTAAGCTACAAGCTGTGACATGAAATATCTCTTGTTATTTCCACCCAGGAGATGTGGCTTCAGTAACTCCTTCCTGTTCATCACCACACAAACCACACACACACCCCTTGAATCTGCAGGGTAGATCCGTCTTGAACAAATAATATGTTCGTCTCTAAACTATGGCCCATCACCTCTTTGAGAAAAGAAAAATACTGAATAGTGTTTCCTGAAAAACGAATGTAAATGTTTCCCCGAATGACATTTCCATTGTCTGAGACTTATGTGGCTTTAATGGAAGTATTTATATCAGGAAAATGTAGGGAGGAAAGCATAAGGTAACCCAAATCCCTTTCTGGCTGGAAAAGCTCTCCAGTCACTGAAGATGGTTTTGCCAAAAAGGCTTGGCAAGAAGCAGTGATATTTGCAAATTGTTCAGTGAAACTGCTCTTATTTAGTCAATTTTATTCGGGTGTCCAATGGATTCCCCGCGCAGGGATATGTTTCTTAGACAATGACAAGCTTTACACCAAATTATGAGCTATAGCTGAAAATATAGTAACAAAATGTCACTCCTGATTTGTTTTCTGAGCTGGAGCTACGTGGCTGGAAATACCAAAGGGGTGATCCATGGGAGTGTAAATGCGCATTCTTTGGAGAGGAAAGACTTGAAATGGCTGTGGAATTGGGCACCAAAGCCGACAAGCATGGCCAGACGTAATGTGGTTTGCTCCAGAAATGAGAAGAGACGGTCCCCAGAGCCAGCTGGCATCTGACCAGTGAACTCCCCACCACTCCCAGCAGCACCATCCGCCTATGTGCACGGATCCAACTTCGCAACGGAACTCTGCATCAGAGAGCCAACAGGGGCCTCCTCCCGGAGAGCAGGACAAGCTCCTCAGGGTTTATGCTCAGCTTCCAAGGGGGCAGCCATTCTGTTTTGGCTGAACACCAAAGTGTTCCTGAAAGCAAGAAGGAAACTCTGAAGAAGAAACACAGTTGAGAGAGAAGACTGGCTTCAGAGTCAGGCAAGGCAGGTTTGGAATCTCAGATTTAGCTTGGAAGCAGGGGTGGAGAGATTTATGATCCTCTTGAATCCTCACTTTGCTTATCTGTAAGATGGGAAGGTTGATTGCCATGTTAAGTGCTTTGGGACAACTTAACTTTAACATGTTCGACTCATGTACAAGGAGCCCATAAATGCCAGCCCTTTCCTTCCTCTGGTTTGGAGAGAAGTAATGATGCCATTCATTGCAAAGTGAAGCCTGCCCCTCAGAGGGCCACAGAGGTTGCTTAGAGCCAGCAATTACTGGAGGATTCAGGGAATTTGCTCTGTCATCAGAATCTTCAGTACAAAACGTGGGTCAATGGAGAGCTTAGAAAAATGACGGGAAACAGCAAGAATCAGAGTTCAGATCCTTGGCTTGGTGGACTTACTAACCCATCTTCTGAAATATTCTAGACCCTTCTTCAGGTCTTCAGTGCGAAACTTTCATGAGCCTTCATCGAATCAAGATTCCGTTTTGTATTTGTAGCAACTGAATTTGCTTCTTAGGCACAGACTGGTGTCTGGCTTCTTCAGACTGGATAGAATATGTGACCTAGACTAGATGACATCGCTGCACAATGGTGACCTTTCATGGGGGCTGGCACTGGATATGAGCTCTACACGGTGTTTTAGACAAGCAGTTCTGATCAGCCAGAAAGGGAAAAGTTTGGCACCAGATAACAGGCCTTAGAAGAAGGGTAACCTCAAGCAAATCATTTAGGCTCACTAAACCTCAGTGTTACTATCTACAAATTGGGCATATTATCAGCTCACTCATTTTTAATAGAAATATGCATATAAGATGCTTACCACATGCCAAGTTCGCCACAGCAAGACTATTAGAAAGATTCTATTACATATTGCAAGCTTTTAGAATCTGCCAACATTTCTTTCCATATACACAATTTAACTGCACAAATACATGCACACACATACACAATTTTTTAAAAAAAAATGATGTTATGGTTAAAAGTAGGGAGTGGAATACATTTTATATTAGGTCAAAAATACTAAACATACAAACAATTTACATGTTCCAAGGGACTTCTTGAATCACCTCCTGTAATCTACATTTACAGGAAATAAAAGGAGATGTAAAGAAGAAGAAAATAGAGACTATTTTTAGCCAAAGTCACTTGCTCTTTTTGATGATCGAGATCTTTTTCTAAGAGCTATCCTGTTGCTATGGACCAAATGTGGGTGTGATCCCGTTGATGTTCTTTGAAATTGGCCCAAAAGTACTGTCCTGTTCGTCAGTATGGTGTTGACTAAGCTCTATGTATGTTGATTGGAATTTCCGTATTTTACTGCATAATAATGGAAAATGGTCCCCATTGCCTTAGTTTGTGCTTTAAGAGCAAAGACTCCCCCCAAGACATTTGCACTTGAAGGGATATTGCCTTAATTATACTTGGGAGGTCATCAAAGATGCTCATCTTGTTCCTGTGACACCTTCTGCGTCCATCCAGAAAGATCAAGTCACTAAATGGTGAGACAGTCTGGACTGCCCCTTCCGTGTGATCTTGACAGGTCTGGAAACTTCTGTTTCTTTCCATCTCTGCTCATTATTACTGGCTTTGGAACTTGAGGAACATTACTTAACCTTCCTGAGCCCCTTACTGTCCTCATTAGGAAAGTCTGAGATAGTAATCCCCCACCTCACAGAGTCTCCACAATGACCCATGAAGATTGTGTGTACAAAGAGCTTAGCAGAGTGCCGGGGTGCATACAGTGGCCTGATAAATGACAACCGTGATGATTAGCTTTATGAATTCCTCAAGAAATGTTCTGTTCCTTAGTGATTCTTCAGCGCTGTCGGGAATAAGTGATGGAGTAAAATGAAATCATTTGGTGAATTCTGCATCTAGGAAGCCACTTAATGCCAGACAAATTGGCCCGCTATTGGTGACTGTTTGGGAACATGATTCATTTTCAAAACTTTGAACTATTTTGAGATGTTAACTCTATCAGGCATTTAAAAACAATTATAGTAACATAGCTGTTCCCAAAGGATGACATAATTTGACCTTCCTCAAGTCAAGGATGGGGACAAAAAGATAATGAAGAAGAGAGGAAGAGAAGAGCTTTTATACTAAAGGGACCAACCAAAAATATTTAAAAAGTCAAATCTCTTTTTAAGTTCAAGTTCTTTTTAAGAATTCTGTAACTTTCATAATTCTAGCTTTTGTTATTTTTTGCTACTTCATTTTCATTTCCCTAAGCATGTTAGCAATAAAATCTATAAAAGCCAGACTTCTTGCTAGCTGGATAATAGGAAAGCTATTTAATATGCTGATACCTTGATTTCTTTATCTGTAATTTAGGGACGAAATAATGTTTACCTGTAGGGTTTTTAAAAGTACTTAATAAAATGATTCGTAAGACTTAACCCGGAGTGTTTTAAAGTCCTACTAAAAAAATTAAGACAATTTAAAAATAGTTAATTTTCTTTTTTCTTCCAGATTTTTCATTTTGAAAACAAACATGGAAGATGTCAATGAGCTAAACCAGGAGAATAAGGAGATTGTAGTGGTTTGCACTGAAAATTGGGAAGTATAGGAAATGGCAACTTCAAAGTGGAGGAGACTGAGGGTCCATGTCTCTGGACCTAGGAGAAGGAAGTGAAGAAAATGAGCACCTCTCCTGAGACAGAGAAGAAATCCTTAACTCTAAGCATATAGGAAGGTGATATAGGTCCCAAATGTTCACCTTGCTGTTATTCAAGTCCTTCAAATATAGATGCTAAAATGCTCTATCATCCAGCTGAACATCAGAAAAACAACCAAAGCATATTTTAACCGAAGTAGTATGAACTCCACTCTCCAAATATTCTACAAATATGTCGTTATCTAAGGATATTTCTTGTATGGACACATCTTCCCCAGGGCAAATGCCTTAGTCCATTTTTGTAGTGCTGTTAATAGTCCAGAATATTTCACCTGAGACTGGTTAGACAGATCTTATTGGCTCACAGTTCCAGAGCTGGGAAGACCAATATCGAGATTCAAATACCTACCAAGGCCCCGTGAGAGAGGCTGAAAGGGAGCTGAATTCCCTTTTTATAATAACATCAATTCCATCTAAAGGATGGAGCCTCCATGGTCAGATCTCACTTCAAAGGTTCCACCTCTTAAGACTTTTACATCGGCAATTAAATGTCAGCATGAGTTTTGAAGGATAAGAACATCCAAATCATAGCAGTAAAGATACAATAGTTTGATTAGCACATTAAGGTGTTGGGGGAGGTTCTTAGAAATAGTCCCCAGATGGAAGTTTAATGGTTCATGAACCTATACCTCTACCATGTTCACCTATATATTTACACACACTTATGCACATGTGGGAAATACTTTTAGGAGAAATTTCATGTAAAGACATGAGCTTCCAGGTATGTAAGTTTCACTCTTGAGGTTAAGTATCTCCACAGGTAAGAAGTATCCTTAACCCTCACAGCCTAGCTATAACCAAGTCAATTGTAAGTTCCTATCTTAGATTGTTTTATCTCAAAGGATAATAGCCCTCGGATCCTGTTGTTGAAAACATCAACATTTTAGATAGCATTAAGGCTCTTCATGTGTCTACTACTCACCATCCCTAGGGTAAATCCTATCTTTCCCCACGTAGCTTTGTAAGTTAAGCAGCTAATTCACCTTGGGAGATTTTAGAATGTTACAATCAAGGTCACACTGAATATTTGAGAGTGGAGGGGAAGGAAAGATGCAACTAGGAGAGAGGATGTTTAATGGAGATAGTAGGCCAAATACCTAAAGGTAATAGCAGCACAGCTGGACAGTTCTGCCCAATGAACTCACTTTCAATAATACCTGTTACAAAACCAGGCCCAGGCCTTCAGGTGACATTGAACTTTTCAAGGTTCATAGGCACATCAGCTTTTGTTAGGACCATCTCAGAAGGTGATAAGCTCTTCTTTACCAGACTGACAGAATCTCAGCCCACTGGAAAAATGTAAATTCAGGGTCCTAAAATCTAATCAGAGCAGATGCAGTGATAGAGCTCAAAGACGCCAAACAGAGGGACAATGTCTTCCGTATATTTGTGACAGCACACAGATATGATTAACCATTTGGTTCGTGCCCTATGAACAGCATTTGAATGAGTCCTGGAAAAAAAAGATGAACTCTTAGTTTGGGAGAACTATTATTATGAAATGTATCACCTGCAAAGGGATCAAATCTCAAGGTGGTAAGGGGCATTCTCCATTATAACAGTGCAACTCACTGGGCTCCGTGTGTGGTGTCATTTCTTTTACATTAATCTGTCCCAATGTGAATGGATGAAAGGTGCCATACCTGTCATTGATGTGACAAAACGTGAGAGAGGGAGTGACGAGCTAGTGTGGAATGGGAGAAAGGTAAGTCCTGGCTTACACTCTCAAGATCATATATTCATAAGGTCAGATCCTAGTCTCACACTGATAAATATGAGTACATGGTGTTGAACTCCAAAGCTCTTATCCTTTCTCAACCCTTTCCTTTCTGGTGTGACCATTAGCACAGCCCTTCACTTTTTCCCATCTGTAAAATAGAGTGGAAATCGATGACTGCTTCAACCTCTTAGAGCACTTTAATCTCTTAGTTTACTCCAAAATGTTTTGATTCCACAATATAACTCTACATTTTTATCTTCTGGGATCACCATTGCTAGAGCCCTTGCAGAGACAACTGATCTTAACTCAGGACAATATTTTATCCCATTACGCAGGACAGATGGAAGATAACGAATGTTCTATGAGTCTCTCTTTAAGACAACCTAAAGGAAGGGGTGATTTGGTGCGTCTTATCAGTGCAGTGTAGTTCTGTTTAGAACTTCTCAACAGAAGTGCTGTGAATCCAAGGCAGAAGATTCATGACATTGGTGGGGTGGGAAGTTGGGAGAGAGCCTTCTAGTAATCCAGAGTAAAACAACAAGGACTATAATTGGCATCTGAAGTTTCTGTTCTTTGTTCCCTTGGAGCTCTCTGATCTGCCTTGCTGCCGTTGTTTTCCCTAGGAGAGCATGCAGCTGTCTCTGTGTGTCTGGGGGGTAGATATCCATCACCCGGAACGTATCACAAACTATTAATAATGCATCACTGCAAATCCACCTTGTCTCAATAAACACCCTGTCTCCAAGTACAGATAAAAGGTCCAGCAGACAGATGTTGGAATTTATTATCCCCACGGTTCCCACTTCCCATTTCTCGGAGGATGGTGCCCAGTGCTGAGCTCTCCTGTGAGTAGTGCAGAAAGAGAAAACGAACACTTACCTAGCAACTTCTCTGTGTTAGTTGCTTATGGAAAATCACATCAACAGCCCCAGAAGGTTTTTTTTATCTACCCCACTCTGCAGATGAGGCTTAGAGAAGGGAAATGACTTGCCTAAGAATACTCAACTTATAAGGACCAGGAACAAGATAAACCCTCATGCCGAAGTCCTATTCCAGATATTTTTCTCTGTCTTCTAACATGTGGCCATCATGTTGCTAGGAACTTTGCTATTTTATCTTTCTTATTATACCTCCTTACCATATAAGGTAGGTACGAAGGCAAGCTTAGCCAAATTGCATTTTGGGAAGGTGAATTTTTTAAAACCTGCAGTGCTACTATCTGAAAGTAGATTCTTACACTTGCGCAGCAATGAACCTCCAAAGCAAAGAACCTCCAAAGCACCTCTAAAAGCTGGTTGATTCCTAAGGCTGCTTGGCTATTTCTTCCTTGATTCTTTGTCTCATGTATAACCTCTGTGGTTGAGATGATTGAAAGGTAGCCTTTTCTAACTCTTGCTTACACCATGTAGCAAGTGGCATTCAGACTTGCCTCTGTAAACCTGTATATGTGTCCTCTACTTGATCTGCGCCATGGTGTTACATGGAGGCCCTTCACCTCCCCTACAGGTAAGCAATAGGAAAAACAAACAGCCCAACACTTTTAACCTCTGTGTTCCTCCCCCTCCCCAACTAGCACAGTAGTCATTCCTTTTCAAGAGCTAATAATGGAACTGTTAGATATTCAATGCTTTTGATTCCCTAAAGGTCATGGTTATACTATACCAAAAAGTCATGACCATCTATCCTGCAGTCCACTCTTTAGAATGAAGGGACACACCACCTTGATTCATCCATGCAACTGATATGGGAAAAGTACTCAATATCCACAACATAGATCTAACAACGATAAATTCAAAGAGGAGAGGTTAGGAAGATGGCCATACCACTACCATAACCAAGAAAGTTTTAAACTGGGAATTATACAGTAGTGCCTGAGCTAAAAATGTGATTGATACCAACTTCTCTACACTTTATGCTGCACTGTGTGTGTGGCTCCTTAGGTCACAAAATCCAGAACAGAAGAGCAAATTTGGTCAGTAAAATCCCATCCAAATCTCCAGCTGCTCTCACTGGACCATATTCCCCTTAAAGGCAGAAAAATTGCCAATGTTTGTAGCAGAGCTACATTAATAATTCAAGTATAGTTTGCACACATTTATGGCCCAGACTATGTGTAAACTTCGATCTCTTCTAATGCTAAAATTCATCATACCTACAATCACACTTGTACCTCTGACATGATGCTTTAAAATTTTTCACTCCCAAATCATCACAGTTAAGTCATATTTTAATTCCCATTATTCAGGTGAGAAAATTGAGGCTTTGAAAGAATTCAGGTAACAGCCAAGTTATACAGTGGGCCAAGGGCAAAAATACAATTTGACACTTCGTCATTGAGTTTTAGCTGTAGCTGTTTAGGAGAGAGTGGTATAGATCCTGAGCCCTTGATGAAATAAAACCTTAAACTCAAATTCCCCAGGTACCAAGGTGCCCTTGAAGTGCATCCATTTCCCTTTGAAGCAGCTCCCAGTGATAGCCCAAGTGTCATGCAAGGGAATTCTCATAAAAATAGGCATTGCACACCGGGCCCCATTTCAGCAGCCGCAGGAGAAAGAAAAACCCCAAGTAGTCATAAGAAAACCAAACCATTTTACTGACAAATTAAAGGTTTTAGGAGGCAGCGGGAGAAAGTGGTCAGCTGCAACTTCAGAGAAAGCTGCACTGAACATTTCAAAGCTTCTACTTCAATTAGGAAGGGAGAAGTTGAGGTCTGGCAAGTGGTCCCCCATGTGTGTGCGCCCAGCATTCACTATGCCCTGTTGTACTTGCTCAGCAGGCTGTGAGGCCTTTTAAGGAGGACCTGGATAGCAAGCTAGAGAGGAATGGAAAAGAGCCAGATGGAGAGAGGGATAGAGATAGCTAGCTAGCTAGCTAGGTAGGTAGGTACAGTACCCATGTCTTGTCCTAAGCATCAAATTGTAAATTGAAGGTCCAAGCCATAGTCTGAGCTCCACAGCTTAGTGATGGAGCCCAGCACTGGCTCAAAAAAATAAGGAGTAATACATTTTGATGAAGCACCTTTATATTTTATAAACACAGTTGACCTTCAGTATCCATGGGGAATTGAATCCCAGACCACCCTGAATAGCAAAACCCATTGATGCCAAAGTCCCGTATATAAAATAACTGCTTTTTCCTATAACCTACACACATTCTCCTTTATATTTCTTTAGATCATCTTTACATGACTTAAACTTCCTGATATAATGTAAATTATATGGTAAAGGTGGTTAGACCACATTGAGTACAGAATAATGACAAGAAAACATGTCTGTTCATGTTCAAAATAGATACAAGTGGTTTTTTTTTTTTTCAATGTTTTCCTTTTCAATCTGTGGTTGGTCGAGGCCATGGATTCAGAATCCACCAATACAGAGGGCTGACTGTGTATAATATCATAGTATATATCACCACAATTTACTTTTTATAGAATAAAAAGAGCAAAGCTCAGAAAGTTTAAGCAAGATGGTCCACAGGTCATAAGTAGTATAGCAATTGGCATCTTTTCCTAAGTCCTGTGGATTCTTCAGCAGTCCCAAGGTGAATTTGCCTCCAGGAAACCTTGTTCATTGCCTCTAGGCAGGGTTGAGGGCCACCACCTCTGACTTTCTACCTATTCTAGTACCTTCCAATTAGATGAGAAGATACCATTTACCTCCCTCTCTTCCTGAATAGACCTCGAGCTCCCTGAATCAAATACCAACTAATTCGGTTCATAGTTTCACCTAGTCACTTCTCCGTTCATGACTTGTATAAGGTAAGGTCTTGAAACCCCTTGAGTCTCCTTTCCAGAAGGGGCTATTGGGATCTCCTGTATCAGAGAATCCAAACTCTGGATGGTTATCTGCATCCCGATCCTCTTCATCATCTTTGCCCTGTAAAACTGTTGTCAGCTCCTGATGAAGAGAATTATTCATTACATGACATCACTCCAGGGCTTAAGCAAGAGAAAGGAGTACCATTCATTTTCCAGCTCAGAGATGCCTGTAGTTTCAATAACAGAAATAATTGTCGTCTATTGAAGTGAAAATAGTAGTAAGAGTAGCGCTGACAATAACAAGTGATGTTAACTGGGAAATTATCACATCCCCCCTTTTGCAGGAATTTCCTTATTTAATCCCCACCGTGGGTCATAAAATATATACAGTATGCTCATCTCTGTTTTATAAATAAGTGGTGCTCATGGATGCTCAATCTTCACTCAAGAGCACATAATAATAATTTGACTGTCATTTTGTCTAATTTCTAAGTCATTAAAGTTTCTCATGTCAGCTGGCTTTCAAAAAAGGTAGTAAATATAAAGGACAATGGCAATGGTTATATACTGAGCATCTATTATGTGCAGTCACTATTATACACTCTGTGTATGCAAAGCCATTTAATGAGTTCGTGTACCCAGAAATAATGGCAGTGCCTTTTTATGGATTGATATAAAAGGGACTTATGGAGCTCAATTGATATAGAGAGGTTAAGTCAGGTGGCTGGACCAAATGACCTTTTGATTTTCATTCCATGATTCACAGACACTATTTTAAAGATAAATGAGGGCACATAGCAAGCCAGCAAGAAAAATATACAGGTCTTTGAGAGCTATTTTGTCACATAGTGAAGGCAGGGACTCTTCCTCTTTGCCTGAGGGTTTTCCCCATGGGGCTCCATGGTGAGGCCCTAACTTTCCTCCCATAGGAAGGCCCTGCTCCCTGTAGCTGATGGGCCATGACTCAACACAATCTCTTTGGCTTCAGGGAAGAATGGCAATTATTTAAAATTGGCTCAGGTCTGCATACTCCACTGAATTCTTTTTATCCCACTTTAAGTCTTTCCCTTGGGATGGCTTAAACAGCTCTATCTTTTAATGACAAACTATCCATCGATAGGACTAGAAATGAAATCAAGCTTTTGTTTAGCAACCAGTCTGTTTATTTATTTTCCAAGTTCATGAGTTTATGTGCATGCTGCTCTTAATGGGCAGTGCATAAAAATGCCTCTTTTTATTTTCTTTTCATTTACATTGTTGTCGATAATGGCTATTATCAAGCCATTAGAGGCACGAAAGTACCGCTTTTGCCTTCCAAGATGGGCTGCATTTGTATATGTGGGCTCTACGAAGATTGGCCAATATGTTAAACTTTCTTTTTTCTTTCTTCCTCTGATACAGATGGTTTTATTTCACTTACATAATGTTCCTATTGGTGCATGGAATTACATATACATGTGTGAGTGTACACATGCATACACACAAACAAATAGTGATACTATATCTATATGTACACAGGTATAGATGTGCACACACACAAATATCCTTTTAAAATCTAAATAAAAAGTTGATGACAGAAATGTGAATTGAATTCCACTCCACATTAAATTTTCAGGTATTGTTATGTAAATCTACGATCTTGTTTTAAACAAAGAAATTGATGGACTCATTCCATACATAGCCCTTTCAAGCTTCCATAGCCATCTAAAATCATTTTTAGGTTATATATGAGAAGTGCAAGCCTTATGGAGAAAAACAAAGGATGTCATTCTTTATCCAGATGTTTCCCAATGTTTACTTCATGTAGTCAGGCAAAATTATCAAATTTGGAAACTGACTTTTTTTGGAGATTTCATAAGTTTTTGAGAGTGGTATGTGAAGTGTATCTGTGAGTAATTGGATTTCTTCATGGGAGAAGAGAAGAGGGAGTTCAGTTTTGTTTATTTTAGTATTTTAGGGTAGATGAGATGGGCAAAATGAAGGAAATAGTACTTACTGAGTATCAATATGCTCTTGGTCTATTAATAAATATCACTTAATGTTGCCATCTATGAGGAAGTGATATTAAAATTCACATTGCTCCTATGCAGTATCATCTTTGTTTTATTGTTGATCGAGCTGGACAAAGTGATTGTTGACAATGTGAAAGGGGCAGATTGATGAGAACACAGTGAAGGAAAACCCAGATGCTCAATAGCTAAAAATAATTTAAAAAAAATGTTAAGCTCATTCTTGCAAAGGACATCAAGGCCTGGAGTAACAGGAGGTATTAAACAGAGGTTCTTCCCTGGGTGATTTTGCCCCCCAGGAAGCAATTGGCCATGTCTGGAGACGTTTTTGTCTGTCATCCTACTGGCAAATAGCAGGTAGAGGCCAGGTATGTTGCAAAACTTCCTGAAATGTACAGGAAAGGCTTGCATGACAAGAAAACATCTAGCCTAAATGTCAGCAGGGCAGGCGTAGAGAAACTATCTTCCATCCAGGACTTCTCGTGCTGTTCTTATAGCCCCAGACATTTTCATCTCTCAGCATTCTAACCAAAATCTGGGAAACAAATGGTGTGACATCAGCATGTGTTTTGGGATGAAGCACAGGATGGAGGAGCTAGAAGCAAACCCTGTCTCAGCTACAGAGAGCCTGTGCATCTTGAGACAGTCACTTAACCTCTTGGCGACTCAATTTCTTCACCTGTAAATTTAAGAGAATACAATCACAACCCATTTAGGTTGTTGTAAGGATTAGATGAGACAATATTTAAAGAGTTAATAGGACCTAGGTTGCTGAGTCAATGTTCAACCACTGAGTTTTTATTTTCACCTTAGTGGCTATTACTATTAATTTATTCACTATTTCAATTTTCCAGTAACTACTCAGTTTGCAATATTTTATTCATTTTTGAATTAATATTATTTTGGGGACAGTTTTTGATTCACAAAAATAAGTGCACAGAGTTCCCATAGGACTCTAGTTCTTATAAATGTCATGTACATGAAATCATTGGTTTCTTCTTTAATTCTTATTACTTCTATTTTTCTACTTATCTTGGAATTAATTTGCTATTATATTTCTAGTTGTTTAAAGGTAAAACCCTAGATTATTGATTTTTAGATAGTACATGTATTCAGAGCTATACATATCACTCTAAGCACTGTTTTTGCTGCATTCATAAATTTCAATATGTTGTATTTTCATTTTTATTTAATTGAAAATACTTTAAAATTTCTCCAGAGATTTCTTTGTTGACCCATATGTTATAAGGAAATGTGTTGTTTAGTTTTTAAGTATTTTGGTACTTTCTAGCTATCTTCCTGCTAATGAATCCTAATTTAATTCCTTTGTGATCTGAGAGCAAATATTCTAATTTCTATTCTTTTTACATTTGTCAAGGGTTGTTGGTTGGTACATAATGTGGTATATGGTGATGAATGTTCCATGTGAGCTTGGTAAGAATGCATAACTTGTTGCTGGAGAAGTTGTCTATGTACCTGAATTGTATCCAGTTGATTGACATTGATAGTGCTGTTTAGTTCAATTATGCCCTTACTGATTTTACACCTGCTGTATCTGCCCATTTTTGACAGAGAGAGTAAAAGTCTTCAGCTATAATATTGAGTTCATCTGTTTTGTCTTGGAGTTCTATTAGTTTTTGCCTCATGTGCTTTGACATTGCATTAGGTGCATACACAGTAAGGATTATTATGTTTTGGAGTATTAATATCTTTACCATTATGCAATGGTTCTTTTTATTTTTTATAACTTCTTGCTCTGAAATTTTCTCTGAAATTAACAGAGCTCCTTTTATTTCCTTTGGACAAGTGTTAGCATTATATATCTTTCTCTATATCTATTTTAATCTATATGTACATTTGTATTTAAAGTAGATTTCTTGTGGACAACATGTAGTTGGGTCTTGTTTTTCTAGTCTGACAATGTCTTTTAGTTAGCATATATAAACCATTGACAATATGATTATTGATATAGTTGGATTTATATCTACCATATTTGTTACTATTACATACTTGTTGCTCTTGATCTCTGTATCTTTCTTCTCCAATTGATTTATGATTTTATTTGAGCATATTTTATTCCATTTTTCTCCTTTTGTCACAGCCAAATTATGTGTTTTTTACTTTTTTCAGTATTGTCTTGGAATTTAAAATATGCATTTATAACTAGTATTAAGTTCCCTTAAAAATTATTCCACAGACCACTTCAAAGGTAATGAAACTAACTTATAATTACAACATATCCCTAATACCTTCTTTGTGATACCTAATACCTTGTAATACCTAATACCTTGTATCACCACTGTGATTCATCTTATTATACATAAGCATGTGTGTATGAATATATAAGTGTATATATAAATGGAAAAATTGAATCTATGATTATTATTCAAATTTGTCACTTTGTTCAATCAATGAAGGATAAGAGAAACAATAGTTTTTAATTTGACTTTGACTTAGTCATTCTCTGAAGCTTTTCTTCCTTCTTTGGCGGAAATCGGAGCTTCTGATCTATATCATTTTACTTCTCTCTGAATAACTTCTTTATTATTTTTTACAAGTCATGTCTCCTGGAAACAAATCCCCTCAAGCTTTGTTTGAGGAAGTCCTTATTTTTCTTTACTTTTGAAGGATAACTTTACAGGGAAGAGAATTCTTGGTTGGTGTTTTTATTTCTCAATACTTTAAGTATTTCACTTCACTCTTCTCTTGTTTACATGATTTCTGAAGAGAAATTGAATGTATTTCTCTCTCTCTCTCTCTTTTTTTTTTTTTTTTTTGCTCCTCTGTAGATGAGGTCCTTCTTTTCTTCTGGCTTCTTTAAGATTTTTAATTCATTCTTGATTTTCTGAAGTTTGAATGTGATGTACATAAGTAATTTTTTAACGATTTTTTTCCTTGATGTTCTCTGAGTTTTCTGTATCTCTGATGTGTTTCCTGGCATCAAGTTTTTCTTTCTTCCTTTTCTTTCATTTTTCCTTTCTCTCTCTCTCTCTCTCTCTCTCTCTCTCTCTCTCTCTCTCTCTTTTTTGCTCTTTTCTGGTTTTCTCACAGTATTTAGATATTTGTCTCCATTTTTTTTTTTTTAGTTTTTTTTCCTCTTTGCTTTTCAATTGAGAAGTGTTTAAGTTGATGATTCTTTCCTTACCCATGTCCAGTCTACTAACAAGCTCATCCAAGTCACTCTTCTCTCTGTTGCAGGTTGTTGCTGTTGTTTTCATCTCTAGCATTTCTCTTTTGTTCTTTCTTAGAGTCTCCTCATCTGCTTACATCCTCCTTCACCTGCCTCTGGCCTGTGCCTTTCTTTTTTCCATGAGAGCCCTTAGCATATTAGCCCTTGTTGTTCAAATTCCGAGTCTGATAGTTTCAATACCCTTGTCAGATGGAACTTTTGTTCTGATACTTGTTCGGTCTCTTCAAACTGTACTTTCTGTCTTTTTGAGTTTACCTTGAATTTCATTGTTGTTGTTTTAACCTGCTGGATGTGAGGCACTAGGTCATGCGACTGCTGTGAGCAAGCCTTTGCAACGTGGTGGTGAAGAGTGGAGAGACGGAAGCACTCTACAGTCCATGATCAGGCCTCTGTCTTGCAGTGAGCTTGTGCCTCTCTGGACTGTGAAAATCACAGGGGCTTCTCAGATTTTTCTTTGCTCTTCAATGGATCAGGATGGCTGCAGTACACTGAAGTTGGATCAGTTAGGCTCTGATAAAAATCCGTCAGTCTAGCTTTGTTAAACTGTGTCTCCTGAGGGCAGGTCTTGTTAAGAAGAACAGAATGTTCTGGCGTAATACAGGATGATTCTTTTTCTTTCCTTCTCTCCCTGCTGATAACATGAAAGACTTTTTCTACTATTGGTAGAGATCGTGGAAGTAAGACTAAACAATAGAGAAGGATCTATGGCTGGGTCATTTTGGCTCTCAGACATGTGCCCCTGAGCCTCTAACAATTCTACTGTAATTTAGACTCTCCTTCCCCAGCACACTGGTTTTCCATGAGGTTTCTGTTTATAGGTTTCTGCTCTGGTAAGTTGTGTTCTCTGCAGACACCTCTTTCTCCAAAGTGGGGGAGGAGGCAACGGTTTGTCCTATGACCTCAATTCTTTGATAGAGCTAAGAAGATTTGTTGATTTTTTTCAGTTGGTTCAGCTTTTTATGTGTTGTTAGTACAGAGTGGAGACTTGTGGGCTCCTTCCATGTCATACCGGAAACCAGCGATTCTTTTCTTTTTTAAGAAAGCTTTTATCTCAAGGTTAAATAGACTTGCTTTCACTCATATTTGATTATAGACTGCAGCAGAATCAGAATGAGGGGGAGAGGACCAATCTGCAGGAGGGAGCTGTGGGCTATCTTTAGACAAAATGATTTTTTTTTTTTTATGAACAACTTGACCATCTTTTCTGTATGGTATCCTTACTGCCTTACTGACCTATCCAGAGCCCCTTGGAAGTTCCAGTTACCTCTACATAGAAGAATGGTATCTCCAAGCTCAGCTCATCTAGCATAGATAGGGACCAGAACTTTGTCTTTGTCCCAGAACTGTTCTCTCTCAGCTATAGATAGAATCAGGCAGCCCAGGGAGTTCACCACACACAAAAAATTTTGTGTGACTTATAGTCACTGTCATCAAACATGACAAAGATAGGACCAGATAGGAGAGGAATGAGGATAGAGGAAAGAAGATAAAAAAGCATTCGGATGGATATTGAACTCAGGTGGTTCAAGAGAATTGCCCAAGGCCACACTGCAAATCTGTGGGGAAGCCAACATTTAAACTCCAGTAATCCCTTCCTTTCAACTTTCTGCTATATTTTCTCAGGCTAAAAGGAATCCCTTGACTAAAGAAGCTATAAACAGGATCCTGAACTCAGGTACTTACAAGAAAGGCAGAGTGAGGCAATCTTGTTATTGATAAGACAGTGTAAAGAATGAAATGGAATGTGTTGTTTACCGCCTGCTACAGAAAACAAAGAAATAAGAAATATCCATCAAACTCTCTCACATAGAAAATCAACTTTCTTTTCAAATACAAGAGAGAATTCTCATGTTCTGTGTTTATTCCTTTCTATAGCTTAAGCTGTTTTTCTTCTGCCTAGGAGCGATTGGATGGTAACATCCCTGGCCAGGTATGGTCTAGAGCTCTCTGTGCCTGTTGGGAGATGCTGCCCCATCCTTTAGGACCTGATGTATTGACGAGACAATCCTTGGGCGTATTGTCAGCATAATCAGGGTACATCAGCCCCTGAAAGGAAGAATTGTGTGAGTATACAAATCTGAAGATTGTTAAAGTTTATTGATGATATTCATGGATATGGAAATGTTCAACATCACTGTCACCGTCACAACCACTACCACCAAAATATTACCCTATGTTCCGTATCACAACCAGCAATACTCCCACTATCACTGCCACCATCATTATCACCACCATTACCATCATCATCATCATTCATTGCCATCACCATGAACATCATGGCCGTCACGACCACCACCAGCATCATCATTACATATTTCATTTAATTTCCCCAGCATGAATCAGTTAGATGTTATTAATGTCCCTTTCTGGGTAGTTGAGGGAGTTAAGGCTCATGGGTGAAACAGCTCATCCAGGATCATAGTTGGCAGGACATTTCCTAGTACACAAACCTTTTTGACATCCTGCCTATCCTTCTAGGTCTGATGCAGATGTTCTGTCTTCCATGAAGCCACCTTAAATTCTCACATTTTGTGCATCTCTTGTGAGAGCATATTCTAAGTTGTATTGTGCTGTTGGAATAAGTTCATTGGAAATAAAATTGAGAGGATAATAGAGACTATCATTTCCCAGCACATAGTCAGCACCTAATATATTAAACAGTTGTAGTACTGGTGGCCTTGGGAAAAGTTTTAAAAGATTGTGTATCTTTTTCTGGATCCAAATTAAAGCAGTAAAATATACATTTATCTATCTAATAAGGTTGTAATTGAAACATTCCAAGCTTGAAAAACACAAGATAAGGAGAAAGAAATGTGTTTAACTCCAACGTTGACCAAGTTAGATGTTTTCTGTAAAAAAAAAAAAAAAACATACTTTCCCATAGTGATAAACTTTTGCTTCAGTCTTGGTAGGAGCCCTGGGCCCTGTGCAGAGTACTCTGCTACCTCACTATGAACCATCAGTTCCTCACAAGGCTAGAGCTCTCTCAGGCTGTGGTCCACCCACTGGTTTGCCAGGCAGTCAGTGAGCCACTCAGTAGCAGATGTTCACTCATCTATATCTCTCATTCCTGCTCCTAGTTTGAAGCCTAGACATTGGGAGTGAAGGTGCCTGCCAGGAATCCCAGTAGCTCGGCAGGCTGAGGCAGGAGGGTCACAAGTTCAAAGCCAGTCTCAGCAAGTTAGTAAGGCCTTTAGCAACTTAGTGAGACCCTGTCTCAAAATAAAATATAAAGATGGCTGGGGAGGTGGGTCAGTTTTAAATGCCCCTGGGCTCAATCCTTGGAACATATAAATAAATAAAGCCTAGCAAATGAATATTTGTCAGCTTTATCAATTTTTCCAACTATGAAATGTGAGGAGGCATGCTGGGGGGGGGTGGGGGCTGGGAATCCACCAGCTCTGAGCTGGCAAAAGGCTATGGGAATCCACTGACAGTAGATGTGGTTCAGAGCAGTGGTGGCCCACAAAGGTTTTGCTCCTTTTCAGTTTTAAAGAAGATAAAAAAGGCTTAATCAAGCTGTCAGAGCCATTCATTTAGCATTATCTCTGCAAGTGAAATCCATAACTACTGGCTGGGAAAGAATCTGGAGAATGCTTTCCTCTCCCTTTACTTCAGTGCTGAGGTTACAGATCAAGGTTAACTGCATCATCACCTCCCCAGCGCCTCCACCATTGCTTCATTGTTGATGCAGGGGAGGAGGAGGAGGAGGAGAAGGAAAAAGAGGGAAAGGAGGAGAAGAGGAAGAGGAGAAGGAGAAACAAGAGGAGAAGGGAAGGAGAGGGCAAGGAGGAAGAGGAGGGAGAGCTGAATCTATGGGAGCATTACTTCTGAATGCAAGATGAGGCAGAACAAAGCAGGGAGAGAGTGGAGTCTAACACGCCCTTGCCCTCTAAGACAGATACAGCATTAGGTCTCCACTGGGCTAATTTAACTATCCATTCAGACTACGCCCAAATGGGGGCCTCTCAAAAGTAGATCATCAACATCTCTGGGGAGGAAAGGTTCAGCTGCAAGTTGTAAGATTGGTGGAGAAAGAAGACTTGCAGTGTCCAAAGTCCATAGATGTAAACGGACACAGATTTGGAAACTTTCACACTTTTCTCCACACCGGGGCACCTTTGTGGAATACCTGGGAAGATTACAGGGTACAAAAGTATGGCCATAGACTTTGGGAGGAATTACTCTAACAGTTTATGGCTAAAATCAGAGGACTTAACTGTCTCCTTTCTTAATGCAGAGAGACAAGATAGATGCTTCTGGCGATTGATGGAATATTTAGATATATTTTTTCATCTTCCTTGACTACTGCCATACTTTCTATCTGGCCTGCCAATGTCTGTTCCCATCTCCTTTCAATGCATTTCCTGCATATCTAGCAGAAATTCTAAACTGCCTATATTGCTTCCCAGCTAAAACATTCAGTGACTTTATAGTGATTTTAGAGTAAATAACAAATTATCAAGATTCTTAACAATGTCTGCTCTGATCCCTCTACTGCCCATGTCTATATGCCTCCATATCCCAATTACATCATCTCACTATAGGGTCTCAAAAACCCTGTGGAACCTTTTCCCCAATCTACCTATTCCTGACATAAATCTCATTTCTCCTTATATTACAAATTTATTCATTTATTCATTTTACAGTTTTTTTTTTTTGTTTTGTTTTTTGCAGAATATTGAACTCAGGGCCTTATGTGTTTCAGGCAACTTTACCACTAAGATACCTCTCCAGCCCCTCAAATGTGCTTTGAATCACAAATTGACTTCCAGTCCACCAGGGACCCAACCTGAACAATCAGTTTAGGTCAAAGTTCTTTATTATATATTCTTAAAGCACCCTGTACTTTTCCTTCATGTCACTTAAATTTGGACTTTAAAAGCATGCGTAATATACATATACACATATACTCATATGCATATGTATGTTTATGTATCCCCCACATCTGTCCAACTGCCTACAATGTGGTAAATACTTGACAATATTTGTTCAATGAAAATTGTAGAATGTTATCTCAAAGAAAGGAATAAGAAACTCCTAGACATTGGGAATTAGGGTAAACAGTGAGGCTGCCATGTTATGGGCCGAAAGTGATCAACTAAGGAAAAAAAAATTGATTGACAGTTCTCTTCATTTATGCATCTTCACCTGTGCATGTGCAGATACAGTCCTTTCTGATTGTGCCTTGATAGTCTAGTACAACACACACACAACCATCATGAAAATGGTATTGATTCCAAGTTGACTCTATGAGAAAGCATCCCATATTTGAAGTCAGGAGTTGAATTGGGATTCTGGCTGCTAAGTGGCTATTCATGTTACCTATTTATTAGCTCATCTCTTTGAGTTTCTTGTTTATTATTTAATGACTTCAAGAAGTCCTACTACGTGCAAGGCCACCTTAGATATTTAGTGAAAATAAAATGGAAGAGTTTCAACTCAGCGTTTGAGAACTTTCCAGTTTAACAGTCGACAGGCATATCAATCAACTCTGGGGTAAGATCATTTCCAAGACTTGGACAAGGATTGTAGATTTAAGAGAAGGAAAGAGCTTCAGGGTGCTGTTTACAGGTATCAGAGATAGCTCTTCCAAGAAGACTGCTTTGAGAATTAAGTTAAAGGATGGACTTACCTACTACATAAAGTACAGTAATAGGCACTAGCCCTGGGTCCAGAAAGCACTTATTAGAAATCCTACTCCACCTCTCACTCTCTGAGAGCTGATTTCTACTTAGGCCCTTTGAGATCATTATGTTCATCTACAAAATGGAAGTAATAACTCTCCCTTGCAATGTTGGAGTGAAATTTGGAGATAATCTATGCAAAGTGCTTCTTATCAGAAGGTCTGACTCACAGTAGGTAGTCAATCAATGGTTGATGTATGCATCCTTCTTACTACTCCATCTCAGCATCTGGCAGGCCAGAGCATGTGATTTTTATGGATTTCTTCTATTTCTGTGGGGAGTGGTTCAGCTATCCTGAGGGCCAAGTGAAGATAGCTAAATGTTGTCTTTTGATGTGTTTTTCTTAAGGCGGTCCTCAAAGGCTCCCTCAATATCAGTTTCCCAGCAATAGCAGGAAATTACAAAATGCCCGGAGAATGTTGCAGAGGAAACCAGCCTCTGATAGGAGTTGTGAACTTGAGGACGGTTAGGTGGGTGAGGATTCCTGTTGGGTCTCACACCAGGGCCTGCAAAAGGCATTGTGGCATGTTTCAGACGTGAACTTCAGTAGCTGTCACAGACAGTTTTAAACTTTGGGATGAAGAAGGAGGGCTGACGGAGGCAGAGACTCTGAAAATATTTTGGGCAGAAATAAAAGAGATATTCAAACATAGGTAGCCAGAAAAGGAGGGTCAAGAGATTCAAGCAAATTTATACATTTTTTAGACTCCATTATTTGAGCAATCTTATGTGTTATGGTTCAGATATGAAGTGTCCCCACAAACCCCACGTGTGAGACAATGCAAGAAGGATTAGAGGAGAAATGATTGGCTTATAAGAGTCTTAACCCAATCAGTGATTTAATCCCCTGAATGGGATTAACTGAGTGGTAACTAAAGTGTTAGGATGTGGCTGGAGAAGTAGGAATTGGGGCGTGGCTTTGGGTATATATGTGTATCTGGCAAGTGGACCCTTTGCCTGCTTTTGGATCCCCATGTAAGCTGCTTCCCTCTGCCTTGCTCTTCCACCATGATGCTCAACCTCACCTTGAGCTCCGAGAAATGGAATTGGCTGTCCAAGGACTTAGACCTCTAAAACCATGAGCATCCAAATAAACCATTCCTCCTCTATAGTTGTGCAGGCTGGGCCTTTTATTCTCAGCAGTGAAAAAGGTGACTGAAACATCACATGATACAGATGTGGGCTCAGATGCTTCTATGTTGAAAACCTCAACAGTCTGTCAACTTGGCTCCTCTTAGACATCCATCCCTCTAAGAAACTTTCTGTGACCTCTCCGGTTAGATTGAGCCCTGTTCCTCCTTCTTCCGTTCACTAATGATCTATGTCATTTGTAGCCATCACATGAAATGTAAAGGACTCATCGGTGAACATCCACCTTTGTCCCTGTGATCCCTTCATTTGTCCCTCCCGTGCAAACTCTTTCCTGGCCCCATCAATTACTCAGAACTTTCTTGTAGTCTTAGCTCCTGGGAACACCTCTCAGGTCAATTCATAAGAAACAACCTTTCTTTAGAAAATGTGACATCGAGTGCCATACAACAGTGAAACTTTAATTGTCTATTAAGGTTGAGATTTCTCTTTCACCTTGGCTGGGCCCTTTTTAAATCAGCTTTTTTTGTCACTGAGACCAAAAACCTGAATAGAACCACCATTGGGCCCAGCTATCCCATTTCTCCATCTATACCCAAAGAACTTGAAATCAATAATTTCAGAGGAGGAAAAGTTTGGGGAAGGAGCCTTATAGTTTCAGAGGTTTCAGTTTATAGATGGCCAAATCCATTGCTCTGAGCCCAAGATGAGGCAGAACATCATGGCAGAAAGGTGTGGAGGAGGAAAGCCGCTTAGGACACGGTGGCAGAAAGCAGAGAGATCTTTGCTTATCAGGGACAAGTGACCTCCTCCAACCACACACTACCTGCCTATAATTACCACCCAGTTAATCCACTCAAGTGGATTAATGCCCTGATTGAGTTAAAGCTCTCATAACCCAATCGTTTCACCTCTGAACTTCCTTGCATTGCCCCACACATGAGCTTTTGGAGAATGTCTCATATTTAAACAATAACAGGCTCCAATACAGACATAAAAACTGTTGCTGAACAAGGAAAGCCTGTGGACAGCTCTCCCTACTTTCTCCCCAGGATCTGACTACTTTTCCCTTAAAGTTTTTACTGGGACTCTCTGCCTCACCAGGGTGGGAGGAAGGGGAGGTGTTCAGGAGGCATTATTTACTTTGAGTCTTCTAGGGATGCATCTGGGATGGTGTTCTATTAAAAACTGACCCTTCGGAGGCCCGTTTTGGCTTCTTGCAAGTCCCCCCAGGTTCCTTTGCTGGGTATCTCTCCCCTCTGCTTTCCTCGAAAATGGGAATACATTTCTACTTTGAGTGGATACTGACTTGTCCTTCAGCTCTAGGTCCCCAGGTTCTCTGCTCTGATCTGTTCAACCCTCCAGGAAACCCTGTTAGGAAGACACCTGAGAAGATTCCATGCCAGGTCTCTCCTCAGGAGTACGGATCTTTGGGTCATGGCTAACACTCGTACAGCATTTTCAGGGTTAATGGTAGAGCACAGGCCACCAGCACACAGTTCTCCCCTTTGCTCCACTATTAAAGCTTCTAAGAGTCATTCCTCTTGTTATTATGTCATTGTTGTTGTTGAGGTAGGTATTGGACACCAGGAAGCTGTGCTACCAAAATTTCTAGTAGCATATACTAAATTTTCACAGTAGTCCTGCCAAGGCCCCTTATGGAAGCTTGAAAGAAGGAAATGACCTCCTCTCTCCTCATCTTGGAGGCCTGAGGAGACTCACGATACTAGCAGCTCTCTTCATGCAAATCAAAACTACTCTAAGGTTTCATCTCACTCCAGTCAGAGTGGCAGCTATTAAGAACACAAACAACAGGAAGTGTTGGTAAGTATGTGGGGAAAAGGCACACTCACACATTGTTGGTGGAACTGCAAATTGGTGCAGCAAATGTGGAAAGCAGTATGAAGATTCCTTCGAAAGCTGGGAATAGAACCACCATTTAACCCAGCTATTCCTCTCCTCAGTTTATACCCAAAAGACTTGAAAACAGCATATTACAGGGACACAGCCAATCAATGTTTATAGCAGCACAATTCACAGTAGCTAACCCGTGGAACCAACCTAGATGCCCTTCAATAGATGAATTAAATAAAGAAAACATGGCATATATACACAATGGAATATTACTCAGCAATAAAAGAGAAAAAATTGTGGAATTTGCAGGTAAATGGGTGGAATTGAAGAATATAATGCTAAGTGAAGTTAGCCAATCCCAGAAAACCAATGTAGAATGTTTTCTCTGATATAAGGAGGATGATACATAGTGGGGTTGGGAAGGGGTGCATGGGAGGATTAGATGAACTCTAATATGTCAAAAGGGGTGGGAGGGAAAAGGAGGGGGCATAGGGGTAAAAATGATGGTGGAATGAGATGGATTTCATTACCCTAAGTACATGTATAAAGACACAAATGGTATGAATATACTTTGTATACACCAGAGATATGAAACATTGTGCTCTATATGTGTAGTATGATTTGGAATGTATTCTGCTGTCATATATAACAAATTAGAATAATAAATAAAAAAACAAATAAATAAGTAAATAAACAAAAGCTTAAAAAAGCTATCTCCTATAATTTCCCATTGCTTTCAATGTGATGGAGATATTTAACAACTAATTTCCCAAGTCCAGAATGACTTTTGTCCTGAGTTCTCAGGCAGACGTCCAATTTAACATTCTATTCTGACATGATTATCAATTAAGCGGAATTGCTCCACAGCAATGGGGGATCTATTATAAGGAAGCATAGCTTATGAATTTGTACTTGATAAACTGCTCCCTTATTTCTGAAACTGGAGATTACACAAAGTTGAGTTCTCTGGAAGAATATAATATTGAAAATAAAGAAAATGCTGGGGATCAAACCCAAGGCCTTGCATGTTAGGCAAATGCTCTACCTCTGACTAATGCCCTTGGCTAGGGCTTGCAGGCTTGTTAAGCAATTCTTTTCATTTTACCTGGAATTGGCTGAGACTTCAATATGGGGCTTCAGTACAGAAGGATCACTGAGGTTGACTCCAGCCATTTGCTGGTATAGAACAGAATCAATATCATTGCATCAAGTTAACCTTGAGAATATTGAAGGGTAGTCAAGGAGTGGTCAACTTAGAGGTCAGCTTGTCCCATGAGAGAAATGCAGACAACATTGCAAGCACCTCAAACATCAGGACAAATGGAAACTCATTACCCAGTCATTGGTTCAACAAATACTAATTGAGCATCTTCTATATGACAAACACGTTTCTAAACTGTAAGGATAAAGAATAAACAAAAGCAGACACAGCCTTTGTACTTGGGGAGATGATTAGTCTAGTGGAGGAGACTGGTACTAGGAAATAGATACAAAAGTAAATGTAAAACTGCAATTGAGATAAATATTCTAAAGGAAATATTCAGAGTGCTCAGAATTAGCCAGGGATGACAAACAGGGGAGTAGGATACATTTTCTGACCTCTAAATCTGAACTATTGCTAAGGCTTAATTTAGCAAAGTTGACACGGGCGATTATACAGCTTCTATTTTATTTCTTTTTATATCCTCCCATCAGCAGTCACATTTATTCCTTCTGGTTTTGAGTAAACTTTTTTTTTCATCTTGGGATTTGTATCAAATGTTGTGATGGTTAATCTCATTTCACAAAGGCATCATTAGGTCAGAGAGGACGTGGAATCAAGACAGGCTTTAATTTGAATCCCAGCTCTCTCTCTCTCTCTCTCTCTCTCTCTCTCTCTCTCTGTAAGAAAATTACTAAAACCCTCCATTTCTTTCATTAGAATCACTTTTTTACAAAGTAATTGTATTGGGTAAGTCACACGAGAAGAACTTCAAGTAGGATTTTGAAACCCAGGAAGGACATTTACCATCTCATTGCTCTAATGGGTGTGTTTTTATCCTTACCTCTTTATTTTTCATCTTTATCTATGTAGAACACACATAGATACAGTACACTGAATTATTATCTTAATCTATGTTCAAAAGTTTTGTACAGTTTACCCAGGTATTGGAGAACTTAGTTTCTGTGACTTTTGAATCTTTCCAGAATTCACATTTTGGTAGCAGAGAAACTTGCCCAAATCTGAAAAGCTGGTTCCTGGAACCCTGAGACTGTGTCTGGGGCTTTGCCTGTGTCACTGAAGGTGTGGAAGGTGGGATCAGAGTGGTGCTGGAGGTGGGGAGGTTGAGACTGCAGGAAGGATAGAGAAGAGCTTCTACAAATCAGGTTGATTATTTCGCTTCTACCTTGACTGAAGATTCTTCTCTGGTTTTGCCCCTGCTCTCTTGACAGGGACTTTCCTTTAATGTGAAAAATGGAGGAAAGACAGAGACAGAGACAGAAGGTTGACAATAAAACCTTTCTCCGACAAGTCTTTTCCAGTCTACAGGTGAAGAATGGATGTGCATAGAGACATCCAAGGCCCAGCCTTACTTCCTGGGCTAACTGGGCACTCATTTGATTATTTCAGGTCTTTCCCCAATTAAGTCTTGATTTACCCATATTTATCTTTTCATGTCTCCTGATTATACATCTAGAACATTGGTTTAATAGCATTTGATATAAAAATTGGAAATTGTAGTTTAAATTAAGATTTAACTTTGTAAAATGATAATTGTTTTTTATTTTTAAAATAACACACTATTAAAAGGAAAATATTCAAAAAGCATGAAAATGGACTACACATATACATATAATTATATATATATAATGTATGAAAATGGATTACATATATAATTGTTTAAAAATGCATTACATGTACATTCACATGTATGAGATTTGCAAATGGGTGATATTTGTCATTGTTTGTGAGGTACTGACAATTCTACTTCAGTATTTGTACACTTTTGATATAGTTATTATACATAATATGCTTTTATTTAAAATCTTGAAAAGTGCCAAATATTTATAATTTATTTCTTTTTTTCCCACAATGCCTTGAGAGCATTTTCTCATGCCATTAATTATTCTTACTTTGATGCAGCATTCTTTCTTGAAACATGTATTGAATTTTCTGTGGTTGCCAAAGATGGTAGATTATTATCAACAGTTTTCCACTGTAAACAACACCATGTTGAACTCACTCTTTGGATAGATTCCAAATAGCTAAATTATTCAATCAAAAGATATAGATATTATAAGACTCTTGATACTTGAGGCTAAATTATGTTTTTGAAAAATTTTATTTTCATTAAGAACATATTAACACCCTCCCATGGGATGACCCTAGCCTACCCTGATAAAGTGTGTGTGTGTGGGGGGGGGTGTAGTGTGTGTGTGTGTGTGTGTGTGTGTGTGTGTGTGTGCATACTTTGTGTATAAGCATCACAGTTTAGTTCTTAAAGTCGTATCTGTCCTCAGTGTGCCAATTCTGTTTTTCTTCTATATGTTTTTTACTATTTGAAGATTTTCCCCCATTGTGAATTTTCTTTTAATGTCTTGTGCTTATTTGTGAGATATACTCATCTACTTTATTTTCCCACCTGTATCTCTTATCATCTACTTATTATCAGAGAATTGTAGGAACCTTACAGCCAAAACACAAATGATGCAATGAACACATTAAAATCGGGTCAAAGTGAAACAGAGCTCACACAAATCCTGGGATATTGTGTTTTAATAAACATGTTCCCATGATTTTTTTTTCTCCAGTTTGGTCTTCACCAGATGTGTAGGTGGTCTGAATAATTACACCCTGGCAGGATAGATGTAGCAAGTGAGGCTCCTCAAGGGGAAGTGACAGAGCTGGGACAGAGAGCTGTTCTCAGCACGAGGACCATCATGCCATCTGTTTAATCTCAAACCCACACTGTCGTCCATCCAGGCCATTCATTCAATAAATATTTATCGAGGGTCTGCTAAAGGCCAGGCACTGTTCCTAGCACTGGAGATGCAGGAGAAAAAGAAAATAAACAAAGTCCTGCCCTAAAGGATAGCAGGAACGAAGGACAGGTGACAAGGATAGATGCATATCACTTTAACAGAATGAGAACAGGAAAGAAAAATAAAGAGAGCTCCAGAAGGTGAGGGAGGTCAGGGTGCCGAGTGCAGGCATCACTGTTGATTATGCCTCCTTCTCTGCCCCTCCAGTAGGCACAAATTGCCAAGCAGTAAGATTATCCCCTAGAAACAGGCTAGGGAGTTTTAAATGCAGACAGGGAGAGAACTAGGTGGCTGCTGATCATTGCCACCCCTTCCCCCATGGTGTCATGCAGTCAAATGTATTTATAAGTCCGGAGTGAAACTGTGCAAATCCATCATCAACAGCACCTTGAAAGTTACCCCCGGGGGAGCCAATACACCCCCGTCAGTGAGCTGGATATATGATTATTGGGACAGAAACTCTTGGGGAGTTGAGTATGACAGCAATGGCCTCTACAGGAAGCACAAAAGACCCAGCAGAGGAACAGAAGGGGTGGAAGAGCTACTCCTCCCTCAGAGGGTTCAATGTCATTTTGAAAATGAGACCGAGTAACGTTCCCCTGTGCTCTTCCATCGGAAGTGACAGCCCCTCCGTTTGCTTTTTCCTTGATTGTGTAACTTTGATTAATAACATAGCCAAAGGATTCCCAGAGTCTTGCTGCAAAGTTGGAGGAGGCCCCAGAGAACCAAAGAATCAGCTCTATAAAAAAAATCTCAATTCCTAGCATGAAAACTACAGCAGGACCCACAGCGTATAGGAAAGGTGTCTGCATTCATGTCACATAGCTGTGCCTGGAGTCCAGAGCTGGCTCTGAAGGCTGTGAGATTAAATATCAGAAGATGCCCATTGGTTTCGTAATGATGGCCTAGATGTGGGGTGCAGTGGGGCTCATCTATACCGGGGAGGACAGTGACATCCCAAAGGGGGCCTGTGAGGATGGCTGGTGTTCTCTTAAAACATGAGCCGTTGGATCCTCACCATGCAAACTCTGGACCAACAGGATCTTTAAGAAACCTCTCTTACGTCTGATTCACAGAAATCAGACTCTTGGATTCTTTGGGGTTTTTGTTGCTGTTATTTGTTTTGTTTTTTAATCAAGCTGAACTTTGAAGCTTTTGAATCTTAGTGTTCAAGCCTTCTTTGTACACTTTAATATTTTTAAGAGGCATCACATCTAAGTTGAATTCATACTGTAGAACAGGTTCTATACCGAACATTGCAGGTCAAAAAAGACACATTGCTGGCTGGCCAGGACAGAAGCTTCCATGAGAACATCATAAAATCTATAGTTATGTTCATGGGTATTAAACCCAAATGGCTTTCTCAGCACATATAAGCATACAATCATGTACACACACACACACACACACACATACACACACACACCAAAAAGAGTCTGGGCCCTCCTGAGATTGCACATTTCTTAGCAAACTGGAAAGAGGAGGTGGGGAAAGAATCACTGGAGCCTGCTGTCAGTCACTGACTACAACCAGCGACTCCTGGACTCCATCTGGTTAGGGCTTCTCAGTGCAGTGAGGGCTTCCGTGCAAGCACAGTCACTAATCTTATTTTCTGTAATCAAACTGTTGATCCTAGGAATACAGTGTCAAATACTTTAGATAAAAATCCTTGACAAATGGAGAAAGCCAGAATTGCAGGAGTCAATTTTAATAATGTCCACCCTGTGTGACCAAAAGCCCTGTCAAGAACAATTTTAGAAAAAAAAAAAGTTTATTTGGTGCTCATGGTTTCAGAGGTCGCAATCCATAGATGGCCAACTCCATTGATCTGTGCTGGTGGGGAGGTAGAACATCATGGCATAAGGGCAAGACAGAGGAAAGCTCAGGATATGACAGTAAGGAAACAGAGCGAGCTCTGGTTCCACAGGGATAAAATGTATATCACAGAGGCATGACCCCCGGGACCCACCTCCTCCAGCTTCACCCTACCTGCCTACAGTTATTATCCATTCCAGGGCATTAATGCACTGATTAGGTGAAGGCTCACATAACCCACTCATTTCACCTCCAAACTTTCTTGCATTGTCTCTCACATGAGCTTTGCAGGGAGCACCGCACCTTTAAACCATAACACTGTACTAGAGAAACACATGGCAATAGCAGTAGTTGTTGGAAGTATCTGTAGTTGGAAGTATCAGCCCCCATTTCCAGTACAAAACTTCAGGCCAGGGCCCCACTCAGGTTTTTGCTCAGCACAGGGCAAAACCCAGCCAGACCGCTCTGCTAGGTGTTGCTGACTTCATTGTTATCTCCTCCTCAGACTGCCTGAGAGTGGTTTCCAGTATACACAGGGGCCTGGAATCTAAATCTCACCACTTTGAAACATGTGGCTACTGTAGCCAGGTTTTTATCTGCTTGAGATTGAAGGAAAAGCTCACAATAGAACCTGGAGGGTGCCAAGGTGGATGTGGACATTGAATGAGTGCAGATGGTCAATGTGGAGTTTCACTCCAAGACAGTTTGTTTGTTTGTGAAAAGAGTTGGGAGGCCAGTGTGTGACTGCCAGGCTCTCCTTAGCCCTAGAGGGGTCTGGATCCAACTTCCCCTTTCTCAGTAAAGCCCGGTCTCCTTGTCTCTGCTGGGTGATTGCTCCCCATTCCAACTTTTTTTTTTTTTTTTTATAGAAAGACACCATGAACAACACTATTATGTACCACATTAAATAAAATTTATTTCAACTTTCACAACATTCCTCTGCTGGAGACATTATCACAATACTGTTCACACAGGGAGAAAATCAGAGTTAGAGGAGTGAATATCTTTCCCCAGATCCCAGACTTACAAATAGTAGAACAGGATGAAACCCCAGGGCTAAGGCCATGCTCAATACTGCACAGACATGTCAAAGTTTGTAAAGAAAGACATTAAAAGTATAATCCAGAGATTTAATTTTAACATAATGATGCATTTCTTTCTTGTCTTGTTTTTTTTTTATTTTTGCATAATTTTCTTTTTACATAATTGATATTTGGGTAGTAGTGCAACTTGCTTTTTTAATGTACTATGTTAATAATGTTAGCATCATAAACTCTTAGTAACCATAACTATAAATTTTTAATAGTCTTAATGCTACTGATAATAGTGAGGATATATATATATATAACTTAATTTACTCCCACCAATAAAGTCTGGATATATGTTTGGATTATTGCTCTTATTGTTGTAATTGTGTTGGGACAATACATGATGATCCTATCAGTATCTTTCTTTATTCAATAAAGTACACACATCAGATTCCAAGATAATAGCAGAAAGTGGCTTTTTAGCAAGACTTAATTTCCTTCTTAGTAAGAACTGCATCGTAGCAATCGTTTCCTCAATACCTAGCTTATTATACATTTTATAATTGTGAGAGTATCAATGTGCCTGTTTGTGTTTGCATATGTGGACATGTGAGTAGATATGTATTTGCATGTATGTATATGTATAAAAGCATGTGTGTCTGTGTGTGTATGTGTGTGTGTGTGCAGTTTGACATCAGGAACAAGTTTACAAACTATGGAGTGAGCTGCTGTAACATATATTGACAATGATTCCAGTTGCACAGCAAAGCTCCTAGTTCCCCATTCCTCTTCATCTAGGACTTGACTGAAAAGATGAACAGTTGCAATGAATAAATACCTTTTATATACAAGCTTTGCACACATCCGCTTCGGAACTCCCCTTAGGACCTTGCAAGGAAAAGCATTTGAAGAAAGTGGAGCTCAAAAAATGAAGGGACCCCTCTAGGATTACACAGTCAAGACACAAAAAGCTGGATTCAGACGTAGATTTCAGAAACCCATCCTACTGAGACACCCACCTCCAAAATGTCTGAGTTGCATGTATGCACCTGGAGTAAATGCAATATAAATACATCTGCCACTCTTTTTGTGACAGGTTTGACATAATTCTTTGTGCCTGGCTTTTCCCAAACATCTTCAATACATGTCAGGGATGCTTCCTCTAAACACCCTGCATTTGTGTAGCCCTAGGACAGACCCCTCCCCCACTTCACACTTCTCATTTCCCTTGCAGAGGTGTAGAAGGGGTCTGTAGCCTGCTGTGCTTGGCTGCAGTTTATGGGGAGGGGGTTAAGCCGAGAGGCGCCAGACACTGCTTCAATTACATTTTCCTTGTTCCATGGGCTTTAATCATGACCTCTTTCTCAATGGATCCTTTCAGAAAAGCCAGGGGGAGAATAGGCAATTGGAAATCCTGGTAGTAATCAGGGTCCCAGACCTCCAACTCCACTGAGAAACATACTTGGGACATGAGATTCATTAAAGGAGAAAAATAAAACTGAGAGAGACTAGCTGTTTCTAAATGAATCCATGAGTATTAGGGACCAGTGTGTGTTGTGGGGGTCACAGAGATCATAAACAACACATGGAAAGCATAGGTGACAATAATTAGTCCGTGGTTTTAATTGGGAGGTCTCTTGGGCCAGATGTTCACTGAAAAAAATTAAAACCCCTTCTGGGATGTGTAATGAAATTTACACCCCCATGGCTGGGGAGGAGGGTGGAAAGGCAGGGTAGAGATGCATTATAGGCTTATAGGTCTTTGCCTGAAGCTTCCTGGGATGGGGGAAGGATGTGTGGTGTGGGTGCAGTGCCACCCCCTATCCTAGGCTCCGACATTTGTTTTCTCTCCTGTTCAGCAGATCATGCCTGCTTCTGATTAACATCAGGAAGATAGCCAGCGACTGACTGACTCTCTGCCTGGTCTGGACTGTCTCAGGAATCTGAGCCTCTGTGTACTGTCTGGGATTCATCCTTCTAAAGAAAGAATGGGAATGAGAAGAAGCATCCCATGAGTCTTCCTGATGCTTCCAGCCAACGGGCTTCTGCCCCAGAGAAGGGTGTGACACAGGGCTGGCTTTCACCATGGCTACATGGATGGGTTACATGCAGACTTTTGCCAGTTTTCTCACTCCCCAGACATCCTCCTGACCTATATTTTGTTTATCAAGGACCAGGTCATTTGTTGCACCATGAGCTACTAGCTATTAAGTGCCAAAGTCCTGAATGATGACACATGGACATGGATATTTTCCCAGAGGGATAAATTAAGAAAATAAGAGTTGCTATAATAGGAGTAACTTTGGGGACTTTCTAGGCAGTTTCAATGAAGTAGTCTATTAACACTGTGGGGTAGGTCCATTCAACCTCATTTGCCAGGGAGGAAGACCAAAGCTCAGATCGTTTGTGGAATGTTCCCAAGTCCACACCCTCTGTGAGCAGCACAGAGATTTGATTCCAGGCATCACATGTTCAGAGATGGGTCTCTAAGTTCTCATAAAAAGGAATTTCAAGGGAATGAAACTGGGGAAATGCAAGAGAACTGAGTGAAAGAAGATGGGTGCCGATGGTAAAAAAACAAACAAACAAAAAATTATTTTCCTCTGGACCAGAGTTGGTTGACTTCTTCTGTAAAGGGTCAGGTAGTAAATGATTTATGCAACTACTCCGTCATTGTAGCACAATATGTATGGACAATATGTATACAAATGAATATAATCGTTCTCTACGGAATACTGCATTTACCCAATGGGTGGATTTGACCCATGGGATATGGCTCACCAAGCCATGCTTAGGCCATTGCAAGTGTTTGAAATACAGAAAGATTTGAGAGAGAATATACTTTGATACCTTCATTTATGGATTAATCAAGGTTCCTGGAGTCACAGGGATGGAAATTCAAGAGCCAATAATTTGTCCATCCTTTAATAAACATGCCCAAGATCGCACCACTGGCAAAAGGTAGATTCTGGACTCGAATCTGCATTCAAGTCTTGAATTCTGGACTTGATTCATCTCTAAAATACCTTTCCTTGCCAACTAGATGCTATTGACTCTGTTAGTACAACTAATTGAAGTGAATACCTGGGTAGACTTCTCTACAACATGGTGGGCATAGAAAATCAATAGAGAGGGTACTCCCGTGCATTTTCCACTGACCTTGTGACCTTGGACAAAGGATCAGCTTCTCTGAGGGTCAGCATTATCCTCTTGTTACAAAGTATGTGATCACTGATTGCATATCCAGACAGATCTTGTTCTGGCTTTGAGTTCTTTACCTGTGGAATCTTAGACTACTCTCTGGCTCTCCTAGAGTTATTAATCATTTCCCTCATCACATCTCTTAAGATAACTCCATGACTGTTCCGGCTCCTATCACCAGTCACAAAGTATACACACAGCAGTCTAAGCCACCTCAGCTGGAACACTGTGCATACCCCTCATCATAGCCCACTGGACCTGACCTAAGGACAATCAGGGCACTGGATGAACCAAACCTATCAGATTCTGCCTCTCGACAATGTGAACTAAGGGAGTTTCCTGAATGTTGGGGGCTGAGTTCGATTGATTGGGGTTGCAATGTTTGGATATAAGGTGTCCCCCAAAAGCTCACATGTGAGACCATGCAAGAAGTTTCAGAGGAGAAATGAGAGAAGAAATGATTGGATTTGAAAGTCTTAACCCAATCAGTGAATAAATCCCTAATTTGATTAACTGAGTGGTAACTAGAGACAGGTGAGGTGTGGCTGGAGGAAGTGGTTAATTGGAGGTGCAGAAATGGGGTATATATTTTGTATCTGGAGCTACAGTCTCTTTCTCTCTCTGCTTCTTGATCACCATGAGCTGCCTTCCTCTGCTTCGTCTTCCGCCATGATGTTCAGCCTCACCCCAAGCGCAGAAGAATGGAACCAGCCTTCTCGGGACTGAGACCTCTGAAACCATGAGTCCTCAAATAAACTTTCCCTCCTCTGCAGTTATGCTGGTCAGATCCTTGAGTCACAGCAGGGAAAAAGCTGACTAAACTCGGGATACAAGTTTAAAGACCCAGCAACCCTTGGTGCTGAGGTTTCTGAAGACGCCCACCTGCCTCCCATATTAAGGACTTCTGTAGTTCACCTTTAGAATCTTCTGCAATATGGACCAGTTTGGTTGCATTTTTAGTTTCTAGGGTTAAATGTATCTTAGGATATCCCATCTGTAACATAAAGGACATAAATGATACATATAGGCTTTTGTTGGTCCTGAGACGGGATTAAATGCAAAGTGGCCACAAGGGCAGAAAGGACACACATGGGCACGGAAGCAATGTGACCGCTATCCTTTGCCATTTACTTTCTGAAACAGTGATTCGAAATCTGTTTTCAAGAAAGAAAGTATGCCAGCTATCGTGGAATTTCAGAGCCACGCATACTTATGAGCAGGACGAATGTTGAGAGCTACCCTGAACAAACTCCAACTAGACACAGCGTTCCCTGCCAGCCTTACTGACAGGTGCCTTTTCTGTTCATGCTGGAATAACTCCAAGGGACAGGGCTCATCTCCAGCATGGTGTCTGTCTTTGTCCCATGGCTGTGTTTCGTGGCTTGGCAGGACCCTCTTGTTTATAATGTGCTAAACATGTGGAACTTCTTATTTGTAATGTGTTACACTTGACTTTCCTGCAAAACGTTCACCACGGGTCCACACGTTAAGTTTTGAAACCGTCAAGAAGGAAGTCCTAAAAGTATTAAAAGGGATTATGCAAAGTATATAAATAGGACTTGAATTCAAATGGCAAGATCATGAAGAATTGCGCTGTCTACTTTCAGATGTTCTCAAAGTTGGTCAAATCTATTTTTTTAAAATATTTATTTACTTTTTAGTTGTGGTTGGACACAATATCTTTATTTTATTTATTTATTTTTATATGGAGCTGAGGATCGAACCCAGGGCCTCACACGTGTTAGGCAAGTGCTCTACCACTGAGCCATAACCCCAGCCCAAATCTAACTTTTAATGGCAGAGATGATTTAAGATTGAAACATAGGAAAATAGAGGGTGTTGCCTGCTGTCTTCCTTATGCTATTTGTTCCTCAGTGAAAACACCTCCAAGAACTGCCATTGCTTCTCATGGGGTATGATTTTGTTCTCTGGATTTCATCTTCTTTACCAACATCTTTTGAAAGTGTGGACTTTAGAACTAACATGGTGGTCAGTCTATGAGCAGACCAATGCTACCACGGAGATTTATTTTTCTACCTAACTTTCACTAAACCCAGAGGATAAGGGTGAGTGTAGTTTCCCCACCCCAACAATTTCATCCAGTGATTCCAGAAGGTTGTATCAATACATAAAAAAAAAAAACAACTTGTGAAAACAGAAGCCTTTGTTTAACAATCATCTCAAGATGCATCTGCCTATGGCTTAACGGCAACTGCATCTCTTGGGATTATACCCAGAATGTCCCATTATGTTCATGATGCACCTTCTAAAAATTATCTTCCTACATCTCAGCCTGTTCAATAAGTGGTGAGTCCATTTTCTCGTAGGATCTGGTTCTGGCCATTCCTCAGATCCAGCTAGCATTTCAGAACTGCCTGAAGGGTTGTTCACTCAAATTTCCAGTGTCCTAATTTGATACCTGTTTTGCAACACCCTGGAAGAGATGTTAATCTTTTTAGCATCGAATATGCCATGTTTGATTATGGAAACTGCCAGCTTCCCAGTTCTCGGGTTGGTACCTTAATGAAGGCCTAAAACAATGATAAGGAAACATGTTACCAATGGGAAAATCCGCAGGGTTCATCATAGTGATGGGAAAGGGCCACACGATCCATTGATCATTATTCGTTCATTGATTATGGCCCGTGGGGGAGAGCATGCATTTGGACAATGAAAGGTTAGTGTTGATTCATTTCTACTTTTAGAAATTTATTTCTAATTCTCTAATAATAATCACATGTATATTTATGGGATACCATGAGATGCTTTGATTTATGGATACATGGTAGAAAGATGAAGTTGTTACTCAGCATATTTATTACCTCCGCAACTTTATTTGCTTTGTTTGTAGAGTAAGAGTTTGTTTTAAGTCAGTTTTTTTTTTCCTGCTGTGACCTAAAGCTCTGACAAGAACAGTTAGAGGAGTGGTTTTTTCAGAGGTTCATGGTTTCAGAGGTCTCAGTTCATAGACAACTCCATTTCTAGGGGCTCCAGTTGAGGCAGAATATCATGGCACAAGGGTATGGCAGAGGAAAGCAGCAGGGGACATGGCCACCAAGAAATAGGAGCCAAATATATATCCCAAAGCCCACCTCCTCCAGGTCCATCCTACCTGCTGAGAGTTACCACCCAGTCAATCCCTATCAGGAGAATAATTCACTGAGTAGGTGAAGGCTTTCATAACCCCATCATTTTACTCTAAACCTTCTTGCATTGTCTCACACATGAACTTTTGTGAGATACCACGTATCTAAACCATAACAGAATGTTGAAAATCTATCTTTTGCATATTTTGAAATATGGAAATCCAATCTGCAGGGTCATTCACTCCTATGACTGCCCAGAAGTCAGCATGTGGATCTTACTCAGTGGGTCACGAAGTCAGGATGTGACCACAGGGTTTTGCCTGCCTCCGAGCATTTCGAAAAGTTCCACCCTCTTGCTTCTTTGCATCTCACCACCTGCAGCCACCAAACCAGAGGAAGCCAGGCTGAGCCATGTGCAAAAATATTTCACTGAGATTTGCTTTGATTGGAGACAGCCAAATCTCACAATGCCCAGAAGACCCCCGAAGGGCTATTTCTCTGTTTCTGAAAACTAGAGCTTTAATTGAAAGGGATTGGATAAGAATAGAAATTCTCTGGAGACTAGAGTCAGGGGCTGCTGCAATGGGCAGGACCATAGGGTTGAGTCTGTGGTTCCCAAACTTTAGTGTGCATTCAAATCACCTGGTGGACTTCTCAGAGTCTGGGTCTACGCATTTAAAAAGTCTGGGGGAACTTTAGAGATTTGCATGTAGAACAAAGTCCTAGGTGATGATGGATACAGTGAGCCTAAGGGCCATACCAAAGAAACAATGAAGTCAAAGAAGAAAGAAGTTCAGCATTAAGGTTACAAAGGCTCTGGTTTCACCTTTGTCATTTAAACCATGAGGCCTTGGCCAAACCACTTCACCTTTTTGAACCATGGGGTACTGCTGCTATTGCTGTTTATAAAATGCTGAAAAAACCCTTAGGTCAAAATATTGCTAGGAGCACCTACAATAATGCGTGTCAAAGAAGAGCTGTGCCTATGGTAGAGCTTCAACCAGCACGAGATTCCCCAGTTCCACTGTATCACTTTCATTACCTGCACAGGTGCGGCTCAAGCAAGTGATGTTATTATCATTTTGTTTGGCAAACATTTGCTCTGAATTTTTCTGCACAGAACCTCTTGATATCCATTGTCCACCACAGGGAACAACACTCAGAACCACTAGCCAGGCCAGTGGAGACAGGATGTCCCTGTTTTCTCCACATCTGGCCTCTCTAGCCCAAGCCTCTAATTTTCTGTGGTTCTGTCTTGGCCTTCCTTCAATGTGGGAGGGTGGCGTGGTTAATGAGCCCCATCTGGGAGGCAGCTGGGTTCCGGAGGGCCCCCTTCGCCAGGCCTTTGAAGAGGCCATGCATATTCTGCCTGGAGGTCTGCCACTAAGGCCAGCACCTCTGTTCCCTATTAGCAGTGGGGATAGCATCAAAATGTTAAAAGTAGGAAGCAAATTAATGTCCTATTCTGGGCTATCCTGGAACATTTCAGTATGGAGGATGTTGCTACAGAAAAGAGTTTCTTGGAAGCAGATATCACTGAGGTTACATCTAAAATAGTACTTATTTCCCTCCCATTACTGGAAAGCATTTCGGGGTGGTAGATGGAAAAAAAAATGACTTAGAAGCATGATATTGGGGTTTGAATTCAAGCTTGTCCATGTCCATGTCACAATGACCCTGAGTCTCAGGGCACAGAGAAAAGTTACAGTCTACACAGGGGTTTGGGTAAGATGTCTGCCCTAAATTTCCTTAACATTATTTTTAATAGCAGAAAGTGACAATTAATTACTCCTGTTTAAATATGCTAAAAGCAATTGGCCATTCAAGAATATGAATTTGAGCATTTCAACGATGAAGCCCACCAGTTTATTTCCTCTTATAATCTCTTTTGAAAATTTAAATTACATTTATTTTTTTAACTGATGCATACAAACATAAAAATTATACATATTGATGGGTTCCCATGTGATATTTTGACAGACAAAAACATAGTGTCCTGTTTAAATGAGGTTAAACCTAACTATCTTCTCAATCATTAATCACGTCCTTATGATGAAAACTCGCAATCCTTTCTTCTAATCTTTATATTTGCCTGCAGTTCGACTGTTTGCAGTAGCTGAGCTCATCTGACGTCCTCTGCGAATCTGTGTCCGTGGTATTCTGAGTTGCTTTCATCTCAAGGTGCTGGTAGGTTTCATGTGAACTCAAGGACTTTTGCTCTCATTCTGTACCTTCAATATTTGTTGAATGAAGCAAAAACCCAAATATTGCTGTACTTTCAGATTGTTATGGAGCAGCAAGCTTCTGCCATTTATCTGTTCTGTGAGTTTGGTTAAACTGCTTAATTGGGCTGAAGCTGCAAATTGAGGATAGAAATTATTTTTTCAGGCTATAGTGAGGATTTCTCATGAAAATATATTCCTGGTACACAAGAGGTTCCCCAGACCTGCTATCTATCTGCCAATCCCTTCCCCTGAACATAACTTCCTTGAACATAAGGTTAGTTTTCAGGTGAGCTCATTCAATGCTGGATAATTTGATCTTATGTGTTTTAATTTTATTTTTTCCCATGGATACTTAGAGAAGTTATTGGCATAACTTAGTTATAACAATACTCTATTCAAAGAGTGCCCACCCTGGTGGTATGCGCTAAATATTTGACAACTGGCACACTAGGATGGATCCAGGTCCCCGAGTCGACACTTTGGTCAGATTCCATACCATAGATATTTCCATAATGGATCATTTCTAGCAACCCAAGAGACAACTCCGATTTCAGAGCTGAGAAAAAAGAAGCACAGTTGGTTATCCTAATGTAGTAAGAGGCTGCTTCAGTCACCGAGGTGTTGCAGTATTTGGAGTTGACCATTTCCAGATAGTTTTTTGGGGAATATAAGAAGAATGAGCAGACAGAGACAACACACACACACACACACACACACACACACAGTCAAAAAGAAAGGAGAGACAAACAAAAGAGAGGAGAGAGAGAGAAAAAGAAAAAGAAACAGAGAGCTTAGGCATTATCCCTTCTAGTTATTTACTTTTGCAAACAGAGAAACTGAGGACAAAAGGAGTAATAAACTTCTATGAGCCACCTCCTATGTCAGTGGTGGTTTTGGGACACCAAGCCAAGGCCTTAATATGTGTGATCAGAGACCAAGCATTCTAGCAGAGAACTAGAATTAATGAGTGCAACTGAGCAAATAACACAATAGTTTGAGCCAAATAAAACATTGCCCTGTAGTTAAATCTACAGATGCTGTAATGACTTCTCTGGAGGAACCGCTTCACTTAGTCACTTCAAACTCAACTAGACAAAAGGACCTGAGGACCAGCGTTGAGGAACAGCCTGTGTGGTTGGACAATGGACAACGTGACCTGGCGGGCAACCCCAGCCCCGAGTGTCTGTAATTCTGTGGTCAAAGGGCCTGACATTGGCACTCAGCTGTCACACAGCAACCAGCAGTGCTACGCTGAAGCCACAAGCAATTAACATGCACAATCTTGGGAGGATTGCTGAGAAATTTGGCAAAATTACTGTGTGATTTCTCCCTCTGGCATTTGTTTTGCAAAGGGAATGATTTCTGTTGTGTTTCAGGTTTTCTTCCTTGTAATGTCAACATCCATCTGGACTAGATACTGCAATTGTCTTAGGAAACTCAGAAAAGCAGATCCTTCTTTCCCAAATTGAAAAGCTCAGCATCCCAGTGAATAATACCCAATTCCTGTCTGTCACAATGGTGTGTAAATATTCAAGAGAAGGAGAAAGAACTGAGTTTCAAGGAGCCCCAAGAATGAAACTCCACAGTTAGCATCAGTTTTGCTGATAAAAAAAAAATCATAACTCTATCTAACACTAGCTAGCTAACCTTTTACACCACTTCTAAGTTCTCTAAACTCAACTCTGCCCATCATCTGGAAAGTGATAATAATAACTAATTGCATCATGGTTTAAAATTAAATTTCCAAAGAAAGAATGCACAAGATTGAACCCTGTCTCAGTCAAGTAATAGCACAATATTCTTAGATAATTGTTCTACTATTCCTAAGTCTTAGCTTAGACAAAACTCAGGATGAAGACACTGTAAAGGATGTTTTTGTGAAGATTAAATGAGATGGTACCTGTCAAATAGTTAGCATTGTGCCTGCAACAGACTGAACTCTTAGTAAATGTTGACTTTCAAAGCTTGTCAATATTTGAATAACAAAATTATAAATTTGTGACCCTATTCTGTACATACTCAATAAAAGAAGTAGCTTGCCAAAGGTACACAGCTAAGGCTCAGGTCTAGGTTTTTATGACTCTGAACGCTATATTCTCTGTGTTAATAATGTTTTACAAGAGTCGTTGAGAAGAAAGAAACATGTATTAATAATTATTAAAATTACTTTTTTTGGTACCATTATGATTGAGAATCTCTGACCAGAGGGAATGTTAAGAGACAAGCAAAAAGAAACTTGCAAGTTTTGTAATTTTTAATGCTTAAATTCTGGAATGCTTAAACATTCTCCAGGCCACAGAATTACAGGGAATTCAAGACAGTTTATCATTGTTATTTTTGTCTTAAAGGAAAAGGGCAATAGAAAAAAAAATTGGAGAGAAATTGCAAGCTTAAATGAATTTCCAGTCTTCAAATGATGGGTTTTATACTTGAGACAACTACCCAAAATGGTCACAAGAACTTTGTGAAATCATACTGTACTCCATCTTCTACAGCCTTGATAATTCTTGGACTGGCCCAAGACATTTATTTATAGGGGAGACACATATTCTGATGAGAATCATTCTCTAGTTTGACAATTTTATTTTAGTGTTACTCTATCTACTTTGAACCTCCTGGGAAATCTGTGCTACATTTGATTTCTCTCCATGTCATCCTGTTGGCTATTAGAGGGCTAATTTGTTTCACAAGATATGCCAATAGAAGGGGCACTTGGCTTTTATTAGGCTTAGAATTTCACCACTCCGATGGTCAGATCTTTTATGATTAAGACAGAAAAGCAATCCAATCACAGCGGCCAATGAAAATGCCTTCCAGTCACCTGTATTCCCTGCTCTTGGGTTTCTAATGGAAGTGGTCTCACTTAGCTCTGATCAGACAGCTATAATTTATCCTAAAATTAATAATATGCTTTGGAAGTTGAGGACTATGAGAAACTTCTCTCCTTTCCCCTCATCTCTATTTCTCTGTTTCTCCCATTTCCCCTATTTTTTTTCTGCATTTTCTTTAAAGAACAAAATGAAGCAATGAAAGAAATGAAATGAAGATAGACTGTGAAAAAAAAAATAGCTGTGTGAAAATAGCTTGAACATTGGTTTCTAGGGAGGTTTAGTCAAACACTACAGCTTTGGTGTCAAACAATCCTGGACTCCAAGTTCTTGAGTTGTTTATTAGTCATACAACTTCAAACTTGTTAAAAATTTTCCTCAAACTTTTATGTTCTTATGTTTCCAATGAAGATTCTCAGAGAGTTTTGCAAGGAATATTTAGAAGAAATGAATGAGTATTGCCACAAACATTAGAAAACTGTCAGAAGATGCCATTTTGCAGCCAAACAGACTAAAATGAGACCCAGACAAGGTGAACCTTTAATATAGCAAAGTTAATTTTCAGAGACATCCCTGGGAACAGAACAAAATGCAGTTTTAATTTTGCATGCCCCTAAGAATCAACATGAGCAGGGTATGAAGTGCCTCAACTCTGAGAGCATAAGAAACACCTGCAGAATCATGAATAGTCAAGAACTTCCTTGTGTGTGTGTGTGTGTGCATGCTCACACATGTGTGCATATTTTGAGACTATAAAATAGAAAGTGCTTGCATAAATGATACTGGATTTCACACATGTCCCAGGATAGAAGTTGCCTATGAAAAGAAAAAAAAAATCACCTGCTAAAAGATACAAAATTCTTATGGGAGCTTAGCTGAGTTGTCTAACTTTAACTGGCCTCGGGTACCGATTTCATAAAGTAAGAAGCACCCTATATCCTTCCAACTTCCAACCATTTACTTCAGCTATCCAGGAAAAAGGCGAGAGAAACATTCAGAGAACATTATGAATATGTTTCAAAGCAAATTCCAGGAAGGGGCAAGTAGATGTGCCCTTCTGTCCCCTTATGCTGACTCTCTCAGACACCTCCTGTGGAGATGGTCTTTGGTAAGGAAGGATAAAGTGGCAGAGGTTTTGTTAGGATAAAAACAATGGGATTTATTTGCAAAAGCCCCTCCCCAGTAGAAGGAGGAAGTTGAGACTATGAGAAACTTCTCTCCTCTTCCCCCACTATTTCTCTCTGTTTTTTGTTGTTGTTGTTGTTGTTGTTTGTTTGTTTGTTTTATAGCTACTGTAGTTTGAAGTTCCTGAAAGATCTAAACATTAAGGAAGACTCTGGGTCTTGGAATACAGAGGCACAGAATGGGACCTGGAGTACTAATGACACAGTAGAAGAATGAAAGAAATCAGAGTAAGAAATGAGCTTAAGGTGGATCTGTATGGACTCAGAAAACAATTTTCAGAATATATAAGAGTAGTTTTTTTAGGGTTTTTTTTGTGAATGAGAAATGCATTTCAGCTAATTCTAAGGCGTTTACTTCATTAATGAAATACATCTGCAGTGTCAATTTATCATGATACTGTGGGCTCAGCCACCAAGTGAATTGGCAGCTGGGAGAAGAGACAGGCCAGATAGGCAAAGCAAAATTGATGGGAAGGTGATCACTACATGAAATATTGGTAGTGGGGAAGGGTCCTCCTTCTAAGTGAGGTACTGCAGAAAGAGTTATGTTTATATTGCTAAGTTAACATAATATACCTGCCATCAGTGAATAGAGAATTTGGGAAAGGAGGATTTCCGGCATTTATCTATTGGATCATTTATTCAACTTTTGATGTATGAATTAGAATGTCTACAATTATCCTGAACGTGAAATGGATGGATAAGATGGTCCTCATTCCCCAAGAGTTAGGACTTGTTATCTGCTTAAGAACTGAGCAGCAACCAAGTAGACCTGTGGGTGAGGAGTGATGAGATGAGGATTGGAAGGTGACATGATGATCCAGAAAAAAGAAAACCAGTTATAACACTGGATAGACACTCTAGGGTAGCCATGCTAATTCCAGACTCCATTTGAAATTGGCTATCAGTTTCATAGGCTATTCTTAGCCTTGATCAGCATTGGTTCAAAAAATTAGGTGGGAAGAACCCTATGGTGAAAGAAAGTCTTCTACCCTGGAAATTAGGTCAGGCCAGGCTGGGTCAGGAAGTCATTGTCAAAATGACATACATTGAGGCATAAGTTTCACATATATGTCCTCATACTTCAAATAACTACCATGTGAGAGAAAAACCAGCAAACACACAGGAAAAGAAAAAAAAAAAAGAGCAATGTGTTTGCAACACAAAACTGTGCAGTTAACCGTGCTCGAAGTTCAACTGTGTGACCTTGTACTTGTGGGGAATTGGCTGGTCGTGTACAGCAGCCTGGGCAAAGAAGCACCTGTACCTAATTGGGGAGAAGTTCCAAAGAAACGGTGAGGCAAAGTGTAATGACCACCCGGCTCTGAGCGGTGAGGTCTTGAGGAGAATAAATAGATTAGTGTCATTGAGGAGGTGTCTGCTCTCTCCATTCAGCCACATAATGCAATTAGTTCGTAGTTCAGGATTCTTTTAATTCTGTTTGAAGAACTTAAGAGGTTAAGGGCTTGAAATGATAAATGCATTATTAATGTTGCCTCATAGAAACATCCGACTCTATAATTTCTGAGGCAGGAAAAAAAAAAAGACTAATAGGTTTTTACTCGCTTTTTCCCCCTCTGGTAAATTAACCTACAGGACCTGTGAGAAATGTATAAATTAGACATTATTAGAGAAAGTAATCATGGACCAAAAGCCGTCATACGAAGTTTTGATTCATTAGCAAGGCTCATGTATATAACTTTTGTATGGGGGGGTTTGATGTCCGACACAGCTGAAAAGTAAGGCGTAAATAACAAGGGTAGGGGAAATTGGGGATGGGTTTACACCAGGAAGGGCAGTGTCCTGTCTGGCTCCATGTGAGCCCAGCAGTTTCTTGGGATAGTCACATAAAACAAAAGGCATGGAAACAGACATGGGCCCTTAGACCTGGGTTCAAATACCACCTCTTACCAACTATGACTCCTGTGACCAAGACAAACGTGTGCTTCACTTTCTTCATCTATAAAAAGAGGTGTAATCCTTCTTCAAAAGAAGTTTTATGAGAATGAACAGAGATTTCGTTTATAAAGTTAAGCATGAGCCCAGAACATCGCAATCATTCAGTGCATTAAAGCTATTAGTGTTACGGTTAGAATTGCAATTGAAATTGCTTCTAGGATTAATATAATATCATTGTAAGATAAAATAGAATATCCAGTCTCCAATTGAATGCAATACCCAACTCACAGCTGAAATTTAGATAAGCAAAGTGACTTATGCAAGATAATAGTTAGTGTGTAATCAGAAGCTTCTCACTTACCTTTTTCAATATATTTAGGTTCTGTTGGCTTCAGTCACTTCCATGTGCAAGTTCAAATTTATTTTTATTTCTTCATCTAACTCTCTTCTGGGCAATTGTCACACAATGTTCATTGAAATACCATTCAAGTATTTCAGAAAAAAAAATGGCAAAACTCATAGTTATTATTTTCGTTAATGGATGGAGTCTTCCTCTGGCCGGAATAGTGTAACAGGTAATTGGCTTGCCATTCCACACAAACAACTATAAATCTGGGGAAAATAATGGAGCAAAAGTTTTTGAGCACTAGTAAATAGAGTTGGATTTTGATTCTTTAAGGATGTGAAGTGAGCCTTGTGATAGTTCAGACTGTTTCCTTGGGCAGTCAACAAACTGTGGTATGGAAACACAGAAGTTATGCAGAAAGGTCAGTCTTGCTGAATGCAGGAACAAAAGATCAGAGTTAAGGGCTCTTGAAAGAACTAGAATTAGTGCGGCAGGATATTAGGGAGGTGGGATCTGTGTGGTAAAGGCTCAGAAGTACATATAGGGTTCACTGTTCCTTGGCAGTAAGTCACTGACTGCTGTCAGGCTGAAAGAGTAGAGAACAACTGTTCTAGAATTGGCTCAGTGGAGATACCAGAAAGGCACAGAGCACTCAGGGTTTTGTTTGAGCCCATGAACATCATTCTTTAGGACTGAGGCTCTCACCTTATGGTAAGATCCATACCTTGGCACTAAGGAGAAATCCAAAATATATTCCCCCCGATAAAGAATAAAATCTAACCTGCTATATCAAAAGGCCCAGCAAAAATTTATCTCTCTATGAGAAAAAAAATCTAAATATCCTTTAAACATTATGCAAAGACAAGATGATCCAGACTCCTTATGTTTTATCTGCAATGTCCAGTCCAGTGTGTAATCACAAATTATTAGACTTGCGAAGAAGCTTGAAAATGTGACAGACAAGAACATAAATAAGAAATAAAAATTGACCTTAAGATGACACAGGTATCTAAATTAGAGGTATTACACATGTGTTCCAATGACTGAAGGAAAGAGTGACCATAAAGATGTACATATGGAATAGCAGAACAAAGGGAAAAACTGAACCAGAAAATAACAAAATAGAAATTCTAGAGTTTAAAATAAAATACAATATATGAAATGAAAAACATACTTAGAGAGATTTAATAGAAGATTGGAAAACCACAAAATAAAGAGTTTACCTTGAAGGCAGATCAGTAGGAATTGTGAGTAGATCCTTAGCAATTGTTTAAAATAAATACAATTCAATAGGGAAAGACCATTCATTTCAATAAAAAGTACTTAGACAATATTAGGTCCACATGTAAAGAATGAACTTGGAACTTTGCTTCAGACAATATACAGAAATTAACTCAAAATGGATCTATGAATCTAACCAAAAGTAATAAAGCTATAACATTTTTCAGAGAAAATATGGGAATAAATCTTGACACATTTGGGTTGAGTAATGGAGTCATCATAGATATTACATGAAACAACAACAAAGGAAAAAAAGTTAATTGGACTACATAGAATTTAAAAACATTTGTGCTTCAAAGGACTCATAAAAAAATGATAAAGATCACCCACCAAATGGAAGAAAATATTTGTAAATCACTTATCCAATAAGGAAATTTTATCTAGAATACCCATAACCTTCTGTAACACAACAAGAAAAAGATAACAAAAACTTAAAAGTGAGAAAAAGATTACAAAACAATACATTTTCCATAGAAAATATTTAAATGACTTATAAACACATGAAAAGACATCTAACATTCTTAGCCATTGGAGAGTTGCATGAAGAGACTCCTTCTCAACCACCGGGAGGGATCTAGTAAAAAAGACAAAAATAGTAAGTATTGGTGAGGATATTATAACTCAACATATATTTTATGTAAACAAAACAGAGTTCCAGTGAACTGTGGCCTAATATCAGATAATTTAATATATGTGTAGCTGAAATACCAGGAGTAGAGAGATAATGAGATGGAAAAATTATTTGAAGAAACGCTGTCCCAATATTTTCCAAAGTTGATGAATACTAACATATATGCAAAAAGTTCAGTGAATCAAAGCAGAATATACACAAGAACCATAAACAAAACCCATAGAAACATCATTGTGTATCTCATGAAGTCCAAAGATAAAGAGGAGCATCTGAAAGTGGCAGAGGAAAAAATAAATTAATGTATAAGTAGATCCATGCTGCAAATGACAGCTAGCTTCTCATCAGAAAGAATGGAAGGCAGGAAATAATGAATCAGGGTCTCTAAAATGTTGCCTAGAAACTGCCAATATGTATTTCTATATACAGAAAAAATATATACTTAAAAAATGAGGATTTGACAAACCATAAATAAGAGTTGAGAGTATTTGTCACAAGTATACCTGTACCACAAAATTTCATCAAAAGAGATATTCAGGATGAATTGAAATGACATCAGAATTTCAAAGCTTTAAAAAAATGGCGAACACTGAAAATGATAAATATGTGGGTAAATTTTATTGCTTTCATTAATTTATTTGAAGGACAACTGAAAAACATAAATTAAAAATAATATTTTATAGCATATATAAAATATTAGGCACAAAAGTTGAGATGATCCATAGAAGTTATTGTTATAAGTTTTCTCCATTTTTTAGATTGATAGGCTTGGATAAATCCAAGATTATTCTTTTTTAGAGCAACTGCAAAACAAAGCAAAGACACAGTTAATAAACAATCAAGCAAAAAAAAATGATACGAACATTTTGATTAGCTCTATGAAAACAGGAATGGAAGAGAAAAAAACTACTGGAACAAATACAAAACAAAATGCATGGTGATGGATTCAAATTAAACTCTATGAATACTTTACATTAAATATAAATGAGCGAATAACACCAACTAAAAGACAAAGGTGTTTCAGACTAGATAAAATACAAGACACAGCTCTAGGTTGTCTTCAAGTGATTCCTTTTAAATATAAAGACCCAGTTAGATTAAAAGTAAAAGGATGTGGGAAAAAATGGTATGTGAAAAAATATTAATCATCAGAAGGCTGCACTGGTTTTACTAATACCAAAGTAGACTTTGAGACAATGAGTATTTACAGGAATAAAGAAGTATGGAATCCTCTTTTCATGGTCTTTGTATTTCTATCAATATCACCACCTCAAAATTCTCCCACATTTCAAGATATCATATGATTACAGAAATCCCATCACTCTTAATTCCTATTATAAGGTACTTGGATTGTAATTGCTTATGATGTAAGACTTATAGCTTAGAATCATTTCTTTGAGAATTTTCTCTTAGATTCTTCCAGGTAGATGGACAGAAATATTTCTGATGGGGAAAAGGAGTTTCTCAGCATGACAGAATGCTCTGATACCCACATGGGTCCTTTGAATAACTCAATTTTCTTTATTACTTTATTTCTCAGACATTCTTCAAATACTGTTCATGAACTAGGTATTGAGAGGGATTCTAGGAACACAGGTGTAAATTTGGTCAGGATTTCTATCTTCATGAATCCTACAATTTGCACAATAAGATTACATTAAAAGATGATATGGCTTACACTAAATTGTGGACAAATTTTGGGGAGATTTTACTTTTGCTATAGGTAAAGTAAAAATTCCCCTAAATCAATGTGAACAATGATGTGTTTTTAAGGTGGAAATGCCTGAAGGCAAACCAAACTGTGATTGGAGCTTTATCCAGTGTCTTGGTTCAGGACAATTTTGCAAGATGGTTTTTAATTGTTGCCACTAGGCAACTTTATACATAGTCCCCAAGGTACTTTTGTGTTCCCATTTCTTTGTTCTTTTTTTTTTTTTTTTTTTTTTTTTTGATTTTTCTTATGTCCTTCCAACCTTCTCAATACCTAGCAAAATCCTACAATTCTACCAAAGCTTAAGGCAATTGTCATTATTGAACTTTAACTTTATTTGATACCATTGATATCCTGCTGGTAACCCTTTGACACTGAGCATCTCTGTTTAAATGAATTCCAACCACAAGCACCTACAACTCTTTGTCCCATGGTTTTCTCCAGCCCTGTAGCCTGTTCATATGCCAAAAGTGCTGAGACTTAACTATGGAAGGGAACATTACTGAATCCATGGCTTACAGGACTTGGTGGACAAATACTCCAGCTTTCTTTTTCTTTAGGAAGATCATATGTTATGCACCTTATCCTAGGATTCTCCAGGGATCATGAATACCAATTTCCCTCAGTATTAATCTAAGGAATAATTTGCTTCTATTACCTTCCTTTACTTCCTTGAGTTACTTCAAGTGTTCTCTGCCTGTTCTTCCAAATTGACCACTTGAGGATGGATCAGATAAGGCCAGGCTGCCAGCAATATTAATAGTAGGCTCAGAATCTGATGACCACAAAACAAGGAAACCAAAGGCAGGCCCTTCCAAGTGTCTCAACCATTGGATCCAGAGGAGGTTTCCAGAGCTCCAAATTCAACACTAAAATCTTCAGAATCAAATTTCTGGAAGCCATCAGAGGAGCTCAGGTCTTGGAGAGTCCTGGAGGGTGAAGGTGTCTTGAATGAACCTGTGTAATCAGGGTGTAAATGCGATCTGGTGCATCTTGTAAGGGTAAGGCTGCACCTCATCAAGCATAGACTAAACGTGCTGCCTACTTCTAACTGCATACTGATCTTTATGTTGGGGTTTTTTTTTGGAGTAATTTAACTTAAAATAATCCACATTTAAAGGCATAAGCAATTGCTCTTCACATATAGGTTGCATAAAAAGGTTGAGCCTTTTGGCAAAATTTAGATTACACCCTACCTCTACTGCTTACTGTTTTGTACTAAAATAAGTCTTTGAGTGACCTTGGGCAAATCAAGGAATCAAAACCTGTCTTGTTTCTGTAGTCTATGTATTTCAACTGCACATGACTGTGTCTGGTGTGGTAGCACATTGCCTATAACCCAGTGACTCTGGAGGCTGAGGCAGGAGAATTACAAGTTCAAAGCCAGGTTCAGCCACTTAGCAAGATTCTAAAGCAACTTATAGAAACCCTGTTTCTAAATAAAACATAAAAAGGAGCTGGAGATGTGGCTCAGTGGTTAAGCATACCTAAGTTCAATCCCAAGTACCAAAAGGAAAAACAAAAAACATAAACTATTTAAAACTGAAAGATTTATTTACTCCCCTATCCAGAAAGTCAAATATTTCATAAGGCGTCAGATTTGGTTAGAAGAAGCCACTCAATAAATATTGCTTTTTCCTCATGGTTTGGTTTGATATTCCTTTTATCAGTTTCATTTCCAGATGAATTCTATAAGTTAGCCAAGATGGTACATGGAAGGTCCAAATTAAGCTCTTGTTTAAGTGGCTATATCTATAGAGGACAGAATGCCTCTTCTCCAATAGTTTAAGCAAAACTTTGAGTTGTAGGAAGAAATCCTGGGTAAAACATTGAATCCATCTAGATATTTACGTTTTAGGTCATGCCTGGGTAATATCTCCACCCTCAGAGGCTGCAGTGGTACGAGCCTTACAGAAATCATATAAACTAAAAGTGAAGGAAAAAAAATGTTCCAAAAGAAAAAAAGAAATCTGTTTTTCAGATAAGAGAGAGCAGAGCTAGATAAGCAGAATGAGAAGGGCTTTGCTAAAGGAATAACCTAAAAAGGCCATTATGAAAACTAAATGAGATGATCATGTAAGCCCTCAGTGTAGGTAGAGACAGCACTCCATCGCTGATGACTCTCATTACTGTCAATCATAGGGAAGAGAGCCTAATTTTCTCATTTGTTATGTGCATAAAAAACACATACCTCTAAAGACTGCTGGGAGGGGTTTAAATAGTATGTGAAAATTCCCATTGTTTGTCTTCTTTCCTCTAGATCTTCTTAATTCTCTACAACCTGCACCTCCCAGTTCCCCATCAATGCACTATTTGCTAAATGAAAATAGGAATGAATGAACACATGAATAAAAGAATAAATATAATCTCAAAATGTAGGGTCACTTTTACTCACCTCAAATCTACTTGCTCAGGTATAATAGTTTTCATTTTAGAAAAGTCACTCCTCCTGTCTCCAATTTGGGGATTGTTTCAGAGGACTGTACTGCACAGGGAAGTAATTCTGAACCCATATTATAGAATCTCCAATTTTTACTAGTTTCCTGTGAAGAAAAACATTCTTCAGGCCCCAGACAGAGGTACAGAGAATGGTTAGAGTCAAGGACCCTGAGTGCAGTAATCAGTGGCTCTGTGCATTCAGTAGTGATTCGGAACATTATTGCCCACCCCTACCTCCCTATCCTCATTCATTCACTATCGGTACCTGGGATTCACTTGCCCCGTGGTGACACAAGGAAAGAGAGATTGAAGATTATAGGTCTGGCTTTTTTTCTCTGAAAATTAACTACATCAGATAGATATTTCATTTTCATTACAGGAAACAAGCACAATCATCTCAGAGAACTGAGGCCATCACCCACAGCAAAAAAAAAAAAAAAAAAAAAAAGGACAACATGATTTGTGGGTTTTGAGAATACATTTCCTATCTTCTTGGGCTGGACATAGATTAATTTTACTCTGGCACAGTACGTCCCACTTGATGGCACAGTCATTTAGCTTTGTTGCTGAATGCAAAAACGGAAGTAGAGGAACACATGAAGAAAAGCACGGAGCGTGAACCACTCTCCTGCTGGTACCTCCATTGGGTGCTGTGTTTCATACTGTGTTTTAGAAACTTCTCTGGCTAAAGAAGTACAAGCATTGTGAAGTGATTATAGGTTTGGGAGAGACAAAAATAGGCACAGATTCCTATCATTGTGATTTAATGACATATAAATTAATGAAACAATAGCTGTTATGGACTGACTGGGTACCCCCAAATTTCAAATAGTGAAGCCCTAATCCCAGTACCTCAGATTGGGTTTGCATTTGGAGACAGTGTCTTTTAAGAGACAATTAAGTTAAAAGGAGGTTATTTATTTGGGAGAACCCTAAGTGGACTGAAGGAAACTTGTGCACAGGAAGGGATACCAGGAGTGTGGAAGCACAAAGGAAAAGCCATATGACAAGACAGCATAAACATGGTCACCCAGTGTCAAAAGAGAGAAACCTGAGATGGGACTAAACCTGCCCTTAGATTCCCAGCTTCCGCACTATGAGAAAAATTTGTGTTGGTTAACTTACCAAATCAGTGGTAACTTGCTAGGGCAGCTCTAGTGAACTAACTACACTATATGCTTTCATGGCAGTCATTTAAGTACAATGGCAGTCTCAAAAGTTGTTATAAGTTTACACATTTTACAGATGGAGAAACTGAGTTTGAGAAAGATTGAGAAAACTGTTCCAGGCCATGTCAAGATTCTGAGCATCATTGTCCTCATGGTTCTCATGAGATCCTTTAACTGTCCTCTTGAAACTATCCCTTGAACATCTGAACATGACTATCACCAAACTCAAGATCTTTTCACCAATTCTCCATCTCTCTGTCATCATCCTCATTAATAGAGCAAAATCCTTTTCTTTTTAAATTGAAATCTGCTTTACTCTTCAAATTTAATCCACTGTGAAATCTTATTTATTTGTCTTCGTCTTCTCACAGATTAGCTAACACAGTAGACATCAAATAGTAACTTGGTGGAGGTAGAATTGATATGCTTAGCCATGGAATAGATGGACATTGGAGTATATTGCAGGGAGGGTCAAAGATTATGCCAAGATTTTGATTCAAGCATAGAAGGGAATCTGAGGGAAATTTCAGTGAGATCACCCCTGAAGAAACTCATCAGCACATTTCTCCTCTGTTCTCATCCAAGCCTCTCTGAGTTCTTCATGCACAGGGTAGCTGCTCCGGGCCAGACCATCTCCTCTGCCCTGGACTACTGCAGCGTCTCTCTGGTCTGAGTTTACCTGCTCCAATGCACCTCCCTCTCTAGTCACAACAACCAGTTACAATGATTCCCTTGAAAACCCTTCATAGGCTCCCCCACAGGATAAATGTCATGCTTATAACTCATATGATCCTACTCTCACTCTGAATCATCTCTAACAGAGACACTGGACAAAGAACTTAAATCATTTGACAAAAGCTGCAACCTCTATTGTGTCTCAGTTGCAAATCCATAGGTAGTTCTTTTTATATTGCACTTAGGCCATTCGCAGGAAGCCAGTGAAATAAAGCAATGATATCCCAAATGCATGTCCCTGCACCTGGGCATGAAGGAAACAGGACTAGGTAGGACTCCCAGATGTCAAACGTTTCCTTTGCTACTGAGTTTTAAGACAAGCCAGGGTTCCATTTCTTGGTTTTCTCATCTGTAAAATGTAGGAGCTGGAGATACAAATCCCTGTGTTTCTCTCATGCTCTATAAAGAAATTATAATACCACTAGCCAGGTTTTGAGAAGAAGCAAGAAAAATCTCAGGAGACAGAAGAGAAAAGCATATTCATGCAATGCACAATCTGAAAGAAACAGTAATGCTGAAAATGGATTGTGTGCATGAATTGCCTCAGAAACCAGTGATTACACAAACTTGGGTTTCCCCAACCTCTGAGTTTGCTCCATGCTCACCCAGGGAATGCCAAAAATAAGAGCAACAGGAGAGAACGATAGAAACTGGATCTTGGACACACCTCTTCCCCTCTAGATTGAGCCAGGATCCACCCAGGAGATGTGGCCAGGAGGTTTAGACAGTTGGAGCCAGATCCCTGCCCTTTCCGTTAGCATGGCAGCTCCTTGAGATCACATTAGGCCTAGCTGGTTAAAGAAAAAGAACAACAACAAAAAAAAAACACCCTAAAAAACTAGTATCATACTCTATGGGCAATAAATTACCCTGAAAAGTAGGTAGGAAAAAGTACACACTTATTTTTCAAGGGAGAAAATTGAGTCTCAGGAAAGTCAGATAACAAGTTCAAGGTCAAACAGTCTGCAAGGGGTATTTAAGCCATGTTCATTCTGTATCTAAAACCTGCATTTTTTTTTTTTTTTTTTTTTTTTTTTGCTGCGATACCTTTCCCCAATTTTGGATGCTTTCAGAATGTCTGGTTGACATCTCTGGCCTGAGCGTGGGGACATTTGTGTCCCATTTGCAGTTTTCATAGACTTTCTCCCTGTGCAAAGGCAACATTTGCCTCTGACACAAAGGAGTCACACGGGAAATTCCAGCATCTCTTGTTCCAGGGTCTGCAGGAGTCATTTTCTTCTACCATTCTGGTTCTTTCATGGGAAGACTGGGGCTCAGGATAAATCCTCTCTCATTTTGGAATACAGACATTTTCATTTGATAGCAGATATCAGTGTCACATCAATTGTTAAATACTCAGCATACGACAGGAAAAATAATCAGGAAATAAGTTGAAAATAATCACTTGAGTAATTGAATGCACAACTTCCATTCGTCAAGTCCTTACCCTGGTGTCAGTTTGCCCATCTGGGACAAGGATGTGTGATGATGTGATCCCTTGATCCCTTCAGCTCTAGCTGTCTATGACTGCAAGACCCTAAGCAACTTAGTGAGACTCTGCTTCTGAATAAAATATAAAAAAGGGCTGGGGATATTGCTCAGTGGTTAAGTGCCTCTGGGTACAAAATTAAATAGATAGATATGTAGATAGATAACCTGTGGTGAATAAACCAACCTTGTTGAGCACTGTCACCATTAATTATTAAATATTGGGTGTGAAATTTCACCTTCCTCAGCAAATAAAAAAAAATTAAATCTTATTAAACAGCATCTTAAAAATCAGAAGGACTTAGTAGTTAACCATCACAATAACTATCATTTTATTAAGCACTTAATAGATTCCAGATACTTTGTTAGATGTTTTACATGAGTTTTCTTATTTAATCTCTCTCAATCTTAGGAATTATATTTTTCTATGATTCCCATTCAACATACGGGAAAACCGAGGCTCAGAAAGGCTAAGAAACCAGAGTAACACAACTAGGAAGTGTTGGAGTTGATATTGAAATTCAACTTGACCTGCAGCTCCTAGGACTACTCTTCAAAATATTCTATCTTTGGAAGTGAGCTTAAAAGTTGCATGCTTTCAGGATTAAAAGGATTTCTCTTCCTTGGTGTGTTGTTTCCCATTGGAATTAAATTATCTATTGCCTCTTTACACTTGACTTTGGCCAAGTTTGCAAGTTGTCACATACACTGATCTGTGATTTTGCATGTCTGGCTCTTGCACCAAGTGAGAGAAGCACTGGCTGGGGTATTCTTTCAGCAGTTGGGGTCAAGTCCCACTTGACAACTCCAGCTGCTGGAGAGATAGAAGCTCAGACTTAGGTTGAACTACCTAAGAGACAGGAGGAACCATCCTGGAAAGACCCAGATGACAACAAGATTTAAACCCTGTAGGTTTGATTTACTAATAGCTACAGCAACATGTGAATATATAAAGTTCAGGAGGGAGGAAGGAAGGAGGAGGGGTGACCAATTTTATTTACAACATATTGTTCAGAACTGTGTGACATGGCCACCAAGTTCCAGTGGAGACTGGGAAATATCTGCACAGGACATGAAGTTAATAAAGTGATTGGAAGGGGTTTGGAGTGAATCAAACCATATTTTCTGCACCTCTCCTTGACAGGTACCTTGATAAGATCCTCAAATAAGGAATGATAGCATCCATGTGTAAACACACCCAACCCAAGGAAAAATCAGGAAATGGAATGCGAAGGGGAGGCAGGAAGGTTTGCATTTATCAACATGACCAGAGTGTGTCTGATAATGACACGACTGGGTTGACATATCTCGAATCTGAATACAAGCTTGAATATGAATCTGCACACAGAATGATCCGTCACTGGAAACAGATGCCTACCTCAATCTCTGACATTAAGAAAGGTCAGGAAAAATTGACATGTTTTATTCCATGTTGCACAGAATATACTAAGTTCTCAGGTCCTACCTCAGACAGAATATAATTTGCACCGAAAGCAGAAAAGAGAAGTTAAAGGCAGTTTATAGGGGGTCTCTTTTGTGGAAGTGACTCAGAGGACTTATCTCGTTTCATCCTCTCAGAGGTATCCCTGATGTGATGGATGGTTACTTCATCCACCTCTTCCAAAAGCCTAGGTTTCACTAAGCTACCTTCTTACATTCAGGCTGGAGTTCCATATATCTGGAATAACAGGTAGGTGGATGTTGGTCAGGCAGAAGGAAGGTTCTACAGTTGAAATGACTAAATTATCATTTAGTTTATGTGTTAGTATCCTATAAACATGGTGGGCATGAATTTCCAAGATCTGGCCAGCTGTGGATGTCATCATAAAACCAAAGACAGTTCCTTGGAGCTGGCTGGCTCCATTGGGTGGCATGTCCTCCTGTACACACACACACACACACACACACACACACACACACACACACAGACACACACACACACACACTCTCACACTTGGTGATTTTGTCTGCATGGCCCCTAGGTGTTAGGGGATTTTGTGTGTATCATGCTTCCTAGATTATAGGTCTCTATAACTCGTTCCTGTTCTAATGGCAGCAGGAGAAAAAAAAAATCAGGCTCAATAAGGGAAGGAAAATCTTCCTTATGGTAGCACTATTTGGGTAGGCAGTGCATTCTCCCTCCCTTGACATAAAAATGCATTGTTAGAATCCTGTTGAAAGATCCCCATGTCATAAGGGGAATGAACTTTTGTCTGTGAGTTTCTAGGGTTCCCCAAGGTTTTGTTTGTTTTTTTTAACCTTCATAATCTTTGAGCCAATGCAAACTTTAAAAGCAATGACAGGTGTATGTGTGTCCATTCAATGACTCATTCAGTAGATCTTTTATTTATTTAGCTAATAAGTATGTGCATATAACTCACCATGGGTCATGATATGTGAAAAGGGCAGAAAAAAAAAACAGGGAGAACCACTGAGTCCTCTCCTTCCCTTGGGCAGTTTATGGGGGTACTTGGTGGTGCTATATGGTGTGTACTTGGTCCAGGTTAACTGGCATACATGCATTAGCCCAGATTGAAAGAAAACTTGCTATTGTAAAAGTGTCTGAAAATTTTAAGTTAAGAAAAGGCATTTATCATCAACTCTAAAACTCTCCAGATACTTTAAAAAAGCTCATCGAAACTATATTTTTACACAGAATAATCCCAGTATCGTTGTTCAGATGAAGATTGTGTATATGTGGGTGTACGTCTTATTTGAGAAAACTCAGGTCATCAGAGCTAAAAATACTCATAGATAAGTCATCAGATCTACTCTTCTCATGTATCATGGAGGGAAACCAAAACCAGAGAATGTGGAATACCTTGTCCAAAGACCCACCATGGTATTTGTTTGTTTGTTTGTTTGTTTGTTTGTTTGTTTTAGAATCTAATGCAGGAATTAGGTGCTTTTCCTGGTTTGTCTTATGTGATGTCAACTTGGTTTGGTATTTTTTTAAAATTTTAGACTAATAATACTATTGTTAACATGCATGAAGTATTTACCACATACCAGATAACTCCCAAGGTACTTCAAGCACTTGCCCCATTGAATCCCCAAAATAAACTTAGATAGTAGCTGTTAAGTCCTCATTTTACATAGGCAGACTAAAACACAGGACGTGACAAACTTTGTCGAGGCCTAGAACCAAATGGTGGCAGATGCAGGATATGAAGCCTCATTTGTCTAAGCCTAAAAGTCATCATGAAGCATTTCCTCCAAGACTTTCTTGTCTGCTATGGTTGACTGCTTGTCCCCTGTCCTCCACACCAGAATCATGAAAAATAAAACCGCCGTCTTAGATCTCAGCTTAACGCATGCTAACACTTGTTCTCAGAGTCTTAGTGAGTAGAGAAGGAGGTTGGCTGATGCTGGGCGTCACTCCCATCCTCTTCTCCCCAGGATAAGTGCCCTTGCTGCCAACTGAAATAACCTTGAGCAACTGGAGCAGAGATAACTAATCTCAGGGCGAGACCCACCCCACTGGAGACTTCCACAGCATTGCCATAGCAAGGCAGCAGCTGTGATAAGGAGCTGGGAAAATCTTTCCCAGCGAGGACTACGAGGCCTACGCCCGACTCAGACAATACACATAGACCAGAATCAGCCCTAGAGCTCATGCAGGGTGGGAGACAAACACAGTTCCCAGGGTGTGAGGCCTTTCCAAAGGGCTCCTGAAATGTGGATGAGACCTACTTTGTGCACAGCCAGCTATGTGGGGTGAGGAGGGGCCCTGGTCCCTTTTAGATTTAGCACCTGTCACCCTCTCTCACTTTCTGTTCCTCTAATACCTCATCCCCTTTTGTCCACCACAAAGAACTACACTTACAAGTCCCAGATATTCCAGCCCATTTCTTAGCACTGTGTTATTGGCAGTACTTTCTTTTACCATTATTCTTATCCCCCCAACCCTTTTTTTCAACTAGAGAATGCCTATTCATTCTTCAAGATGGCTCCTATGTGGTACTTTAACTAGGATGATCTCCATAATCCACCATCCACACACCCCACCTCATCCAGATGAGAATGTTTTCAGTTCCTCTCTCTCAAGGGTAGTCACAAAACCTTTTGAATGTGTGTATAATAACAGTCTCCATATCATATTAAAATTGTTTTTGTATTCCTTAATGGATTACTGTCTTTTCCAGAGCAGAGACTATGCTATATTCTTTGTATTTACAAGATGTATTAAAATAAACATGACACTGCAGATTCTCAATAAATGCTGGATGGATGAATATGTGGATATACAAATAAACAAACTGATGAGCTCAGATTAATTTCTCAAAGAAATCCTGGCTTCATAAATGGAGCCAGAAAGAATTCATCTTTCATGTCTCTGCTAGGGGCCTGATCCATGGTATCAGGCATAGAAAGAATAGTTCCTGATCACTGTGATGAAAGGCTAGAGGGAGAGTTCAACTCCACACCACTTTATACACATGGGAACCTGAGGTTCTGGGAGGGGAGATGACTCTGAAGTCACCCTCCTTCTCAGGACTGGAGGACCTTCCAGTGGGCATGAGGCCCAGCCCTTTTCCATTAATCCAGCAGGTGATATTACCACCATTTTTCATATGAAACAAGCATGTTATTTTGCCAAGTGTTTACTGAGCCTTATAATAGGCCAGGCCCTATGTTAGAGCTGAGGTCTGGTGATCCCTGCACTTGAGGGCTTACAGACCAGGTAGGAGAAGAGACAGATGATTGATCAGCCGTCCAGGTTGTGTGAAAGGTGGGTACTGCACAAGGAACTGGGACTCAGGAAGTGCCAGTTAGAATTCAGGGGACTCTGAACTTGCACCAATGGACCCCTCCTTGATTGAGTAATGGCTGCCTATTTGCTTTGTAAGTCCCATCTCCACTTACGCTTTCAATCTCCCCACTGCCAGGCCTGTGCAGGGTGTTTTAAATACTCTGCCTTTTTAAATCCTCTGATTGCTCCTAAACTTGAGTTTGAACATCTCCATTTAAACAGATGAGGAGACTGAGGCTCTAAGCAGATAGAGATAAACAAAGTTCACATTGTAAGGAACTGAGATCCTTGGTCTGTCACTGTCTAGCTCTGCACCTTCCAATCTGCCATGACTTGCTTAGTTACATGTTTTGTGCCTCAGAGATAAATGTTGATAAAACAGCATCTCCCTAAATTCCACGAAATCTCTACCTTTCCAAGACTCACTGGTCATCTACCGTGAGCAGACATTGGTACTGGGCTCTAAAAAGAGCTGTGGGGAAGACCAAGGAACTCTAAATTCCAGACGGTCAACAGTTCTTAGTAGGCCAGAGAAATAGACACAGAAATCAAGAAAATATATGAAGTTAAGGAGGAAGGAGAGAGAGACTCTGAGGGGCTGTGGGAGAGGTGAAGAGAAGTGACTTGGTCTCCCTGGGAGGTCAGAAAGGGGATGCCAGCTTCTAGGAATCTAATTCAGAGTAACAACCACATTTTCCTGGTGAGCACATAAGTGCAACACTGGATGCACTGGGTGGATTTAACAAGACTGAGATGTTGGCAGCTGCTGTATTTTCAAAGGTCCTGCCCCTAACTCTGAACAACTGAACTGTATTCAAGAATTGGGGAAACTTAGCACTTACTAGTCTGGTGACAAATGGTAGTCTCAAACCCAGATACGCATTGAAAGATTTGGGGGAGCTTTTAAAATATCCCAATTCACACTTCAGATCAATTTAATCAGAATTGTAGCAGAGGGGTCACAGGTTGATAGCTTTAAAAAGCTACATACAAACCCCTCATTGTGCTCTTAATATGCAGCGAGTTGGGAAACATACTATACTGTGTGGACAAACTTAAAGCCACAGACAGACATAAGGAAAAAGCATTCCTAAAATAATTGTTAATTTGTTTTCCTGCCCCTCTCTCATCTTAGGGTGTTTTTTCCTATGGAGGGACCAAATCTGGTCTCTTCGTCTTCTGTTCTGACTTCAGAGGTCTCACCTGTGTATAATTGTACAAAAAAGAGGGACACTTTTAACTAAAGTTCATTAGATTGGAAATTTCCAGAAGTAGAGACCATAAAGATTGTCATTTTTCTCAGCATGAAGGTTCCTCAAAAGACTAGAAAGTAAATCATCATATAACCCTGCTATACCACTCCTTGGTATTTACCCAAAAGAAGTGAAGTCAGTCCACTACAGCGATATGTGCGTACCCATGTTTATAGCAGCCCGATAGCCAAGTTACAGAACCAGCCAAGGTGCCCATCAATAGATTAATGGGTAAAGAAAATGTGGTATATATATATTCACAATGAGGTTTTAGTCAGCCCTGAAGAAGAACAAAATTATTTCACTAGCAGGAAAATAGATGAACTTGGAGACCACCATATGAAAGTGATGTGGCTAAGAGGTAGAGAACTTGCCTAGCACATGCAAGGCCCTGAGTTCAATCCTCAGCACCATATAAAAATAAACAAAATAAAGTTATTGTGTCCAACCACAACTAAAAAAATAAAATATCTTTTAAAAAAGTCAAGAACTGTGTGTTTTCCCTTGTATGTGGAATCTAGAAAGGAAGAAAAGGATTTTATGAAAAATAGAGGAGAAACCACATGTAGAATACAAGAAGGGGATTGTGAAGAAGAAGGAGGGAGGGCAAGGAGAGGTACTCGGGAATGAATTTGATTAAATTATGTTACTTGCATAAGTATGTCACAGTGAATTCCACTAGTGTATGTGTGTGTGTGTGTGTATACATATATACACACACATACATACATAGTGTGTTTATATGTATGTATACATACTCAATATGTACCAATATAAATGTTTTTAAAAGAGTGAAAAATTAAGGATGGTGATTTGGTCTGGTGAGTTTGTCCTTCCGGGTTTTGTTTTTTTTGCAGATTTGCTCAGCGTGTCAACGTTAAATGGCCCTTCCTGTATGTCTGCATTTCTCAGCCCCTTTTATCCTCTGATGTCTCATTCCAAAACCGTACTTGCATGATGCCTATCCAAATGATCCTGCAGGAACTGCCTCTCTTCTTGTATACACAATTTAGAGTCCCAATTAGAGTGTACTGCTCTCTATTACCTTGAGAGCACACTGCTACTTGCAAGAGTTGATGAGCAACTTGAAGGTGGTATTTGCCTTATTATTCCTGCCCTTTCTTCCATAGTGCCCAGTACAGTGCTTGTCACATACTATGTATCCTGAAATTATTCATTTTAATACCTGTCTGAATAAGCGAATATGTATCATGGGTAAGTGAACAGTAGACTTTTGGATTCATTTTTCAAATGAAAAACAAAGGGACAGTCACACAGATTTTAAGTGTATATGTATTCCAAGCATTCAGTGTAGGAAAAAAAATCACTAATCAGCCTTCTTTCTCTTATTCTTTGTAGACAACACTCTAATATTTTTTTTCCTTACTGTAATAGAGAATGAAGATAAAACCACAGATCTGAATATATTTGGATAATTACATTTTTCACATTGCTTAGCATTTAGGATTGACAACTACTGATTATCTGAGGCACTTTGTATCTTTAAAAATAATTCACAACACAAAAGTGATAATTGGATCTAATTGCAAAACCAGTTGATATGGTCACAGCACACTCTTAAGGGACCTCAGTTTCCCTATCCATAAGATAAAGAGGGCTAGATAGATTAATGTTCCTTAGTATTTGTCCCCTTAAGACTCATGTCACAACTCCTTCCAGGTTCATTCATTCATATGGTCAATATTTGATAAGAAGCTACCAGAGTCAAAACACCTGCTGGTAAGGAGGTAGACATTTGTCAGTAATAATATAAACCAATGTGCTGTTTTCTCTGCCTAGTAAGTCAAGGTGTTCTGATGGAGTATAGTGTGGAGACTTGAGCTAGTCAAAGAAGTCAGAAGTAACTAACAAAATGGGAAAACCTCTTCCTGGGATATGGGCATGTCTTAATCTGAATGCTCCAGAGATACAGAACCACCAATGGAATGTGGAAAGGAGATACTTATTTTAAGGAATTTGCTCAGGCAATTATAGAGATTGGCAAGTCAGAAATCTGCAGGGTAGGCTGGCAGGCTAGGGACCAGTGAAGAACACTTCAGGTCCAAAGGCAGTCTGGAGGCAGAATTTATATTTTCTTCAGGTGATCTAGGCTGGTTGGCTGTCAGGCTTTCTTTTCTTTCTCTTGCTTTCCTTAAACTTTTCAAATGACTAGATAAGGCCCATCACATTATGGAAGTTGATCTGGTTTACTCAAAAGTCTACTGATTTCAATGTGAATCTCTCCTACAATTCTTTTTCCCAGTAACATCAAGACTGGTATTTGACCAAATATTTTAGTGCAATGACTTAGCCAAGTTGACATACAAAATTAATGATCACAGGGTACATATGAAGGACAGAAGGAGGCATTGAAACTCTTGAAAATGACTTGAAAGAGGATGAGATCGGAGATCTAGGGAAGGGATGTGGCCATACAAGGTCTCTTGATTTATTCTTGGTTGTGTATCTTTTACCTACAAGTAGTATAATGGCTTTCAGGGGGTGAAGCAGAGTTTATATGTGGTCAGACACACTTCCCAAAGTGGCCATACTGTGAGGCCACGTTATGCCACATGGGGAGACTTTTCTGTTAAGTGGAACCCAAGGAGCCTGTGGGAGTAAGGTCATAGTGAGACAGGACGGAGATGTGATGGGCAGAGAAAAGGCCCAGAGCATGAAGGTGGAAGCACCAGGTGGTGGATTTGATGGGCAGGATGAACTAATATCCCCAGTCTCCACACTGAAGGTCCCAAATCCTGACAAAACTCTCAGACCTAGCAAATGGAGAGTGGTTCACCTGAAGGGAAGAGTTGATGAGATTTAGGTTCCTGAGTGCATTGGGGTCTTCCTGAATTCTCTCTAATTTGCTAAGTGATGTGTTTTATAGGAGGGCTTATGTGATGAATCCTTGGTGAATGTGTGAAACTTGCTGGACAAAATGTTAAATGTTTTATCCCATATTCTCTTATTCTGGCAATGTCTGGAAAGGGACATTCTCAGAAGTCCATTCTGAGACCAGAAGTATCAAGAGACAAAGCCTTTCCACATCAGGTAGAAATTATAAATTTCTTTGATTTCATTAAACTCAACAATCTCTACATTGACCTTATTATGGGAGGCATTTAATTTATTTATTTTGCACATTTTTAGAGTCCTGGGAGTATTAAAGGCAATATCTATTTACCTTTACTAGGTAAAGAACAACTCAGTGAAGGATTTTCTTTATCTTATATTGTCCCATTGGTGTGTTCTGGCATGTGCTCTGTCTCTCAGATGTAAAAAGGACATTCAGCATTAATGGAATACTATTGTTTAATTAACAGTCTTTGGAAAAATTTCATCACTATTCCCAACAACCTCATTTATACCACCACTCCTGCACCTGCAGGACCCATAAACCTTCTCATATACTAATTTATGTATTCATATAATTGTTAATTTTGATAAAGTTTTTTATAAGAAAGTTCTTTATTATAAATTATGCTCCCCAAAGATTGAGAACATAGAAATAAAAAAGAAGTGTAAATTCACTACCTGAGCTCAAGAACAGCTTCATTCCATTCATTTTTAAATTGTTGTATTATAAAATTCCATACACCATTGAACAGATTGCTTATCTAACCTCATATCTTGATCTTCATCTCTTAACTTTGGAACTCTAATTTAATTTCCTGTGTGAAGAAGTGCCTGTGATCTATGTGAAAACCTAGACTGAACAGTACCTGGGTTAGATGGGATCATGTGAGGTGCTTCTCACCTGGTGGACCAAACAGAGGTCCAACATTTGCTTTTTCCAGACAGGTGAGTTCTCACCAGGTAAGCATCATTTGAAAACAAATTCTAAAGGAGATACTTTATAAGAGTAACTCAGATCATGGACAAGTTTCATGAAGTCTTCAAATTAAACTCTTGTTTCTGTGTTTGTATATTTGTTTATTTCCCAAGAAAATGCAGACTTTCTCCATATTTTGGGGAATGTCTGAGGATAAATTTTTTATTGTTTTTCCTACCCATGATTATCCATTTTTCTGGTAATAGAGCATCCAAAAATGTCTCAGGGACACAATCATTCTACATACTCAGTCCATTGGTTTGAAGAGAGTCCACTCTTCTTCTAGGGGAGACTCTGATGGGCCTAAGGGTATCAGTGCTTTCTATTTTCTTTGCCTTCGTGCTTGAGGCACACTGGCCAGGTGTCCAAACCCAGAAAAATGAGATATATGCAGAGTATGAACAGAAAGCTTTATTTTATTTTATTTTAGATGGACTCTCCAGATCTCGTGTGCTCATCTGTGATTTAGAACAGAAACTCACAGCTCAAGGCAGGACTGACAGATGAATGGGAGACCCCGAGTTCTAATGATATCAAGCTTGGTTCTGGAACCAGCCAGGCTCGAATCTACATTCTGTAGATCTGTACCTGGACTTCTCAGTTCAGAATGCTTGGAGGAGTCTAACAAATATAACCTTTTTATTTATCCCGAGATGGAAACAGGGATTGGAAAATAACAGTGATTTCCATGAGGGACGCCATGAGGGAGGGGCAAAGTAGGGTGCTTTGTCTTCTGTCTGTCAGTCTTTCAGGGAACTGGCATCATTTTTCACTTCTTCCTCCATGAATTTACTAAAAAAAAAAAAAAAAGATTTCCTCTGTCTTCTGAAGTCACAGGATACATTTAACTGTCACAACCTCTTGGGTGACTAGTTTAAGAATTATCATCAGTTCTTATCACAACCCTTTGAAAGAAGATTTAGCTACTAAATCTTCAGTCCTGTACTCCTAAGCCAGTGAGAGTACCATTTGGAACGGCACAGCCCCAGTATCCTACCAAGATTTCACGACTCAATCTCTAGGGACTGACGTTGGCAGCATCCACAACTGGTTTATTGTGATTCACTAGACTGGTCTATAGCCAGGCATTCTTGGTACTATTCACCCACACTACCTCTGTTTCTGTTTCTGATTAAAATTCTCCACTCTACCTTGCTGTTACTTTAAACAGCAGGGTTGCAAATTCAAGCCATAGCGTGCAAATACTGAGGCTATGGGTCTTCCTTTGTTTACCTAGTTATGTTTGAGTTTGACTAAAAACATATACACACTGAAAGGAGTTGCAGGTGATAATTTGAACGTGCAAATTCTATTTGTTTAACACAACTTTGCCTACCATTGCCTTTCTGAACAACTGATTCCCAAATCTCGGGGGCTCTAGTAGCCCTGGGTTTTAGGGATTCAGACAGATGGTACCTGAGCTTCTTCTTTCCTCTGAGTTCCTTCCATCCTCATCTGGCCATTGCTGTGAGTGTCATTTTCACAACTATAAACAGCTCCTTTCAAACATTCTTTCCAGGTGTGTTGGTAAAAGGCCAAAACAAGGATGTGGAAGAGAAACACAAAATAGAATGACTTTTGAAAGTTTTTTGCTGGTATCAAAGACTTGAGTCCATTTCCAGGGTGGTGTAGATTAGATGCTTTTAAGGGCAAAACCACTAGTCTCAATCTTGATTTTCCAGTTCTTTATCTACAGTAAAGATTATTGGCAGATTTTTGTTCAGGTTGAAATAACTTTTATTTTTAGGAAAAATAAATAAATTCGACTACTTCAAACTAAGACATAATTCTAAAGGTGTCAGTCTCTTCTCTCTCATTTCAGAGTAACTGGGCAAAATATGTCCTGTGTCTGGAGGATTGGATAGTAGGAATTATCAGCAACTGGTGAAGATCAATATGTCCCTGAAGGGCCGTATTAAAAACAAGACACAGGGGACAAGCATTACATCTCAGCTGAGGAAGCATTAAGAGATGGCAAGAGTCTAGAGTATACTTTCTGCTCTATTTGCTATGCCCTTGCCCTTGGAGAAATGGCTGCAGGCCTCAGCAAAGCAATGGGCTTAGATTCATTTCCCACATCTCTTTGGATACAGCCATTGGTGAGTGATTCTACTAGGTTTGGACAGACAGAAGACATCTCTCTGCAACAGTGGGAGAGAAGGGAATATGGGGCTAAGGTCTGATAGTGAAGCAAAAGTCAAATGAGTTGAAGACCCAGCTTATATAGAGACTGTCACACTCAAAAGAATCACAGAGGTCAAACATTGAGATGTCCCAGTTGGAGACAATGGGAACACTCCATACCAGTAGGAACAGCCTACAACACATTCATGTGGGCTGTGGAGGTCGTTTCTGTGATAGTCACAGTATATTAGCAGTGGGTGCATCATTAAGTTCCCAGAACCTGAGAGACAGACCCTTATCAGCAACTGGTATAAGGTAGGATTAACAGGTAAAGTCCAGCACTGGAACTAGAAAATTTCTTGAAAAACACAGTCAAACAGAACCACAAGAGAAAGTCAAATACAACTGACTTGTGATTTGGGAGGTCAGGGAGAGATGGTGGAGGCATTGACACAGTGTTGGCGAGCTACAGATAAAGGAGTGTGGCTTTTCTCTTCTGCAAAATTTGCCATTGGCTCCATTCAAAGCCACATTCCTGGATGCTTGGCTACTCTGTGATTTGCTCCCCCTCTGGGAGAAACCTCCTTGTCTTCCACCCTTCTCCTCTGTGTGTCTGGTATCCCTCCTCAGCCAGCACTTCCAGCGCTTAAGGGTTTGATTGCCCTGTGATTAAGGAGGTTTGTTGGGACCTAACACACTGAGAAGAGGGTGGGAAGAAGGCAATAAATATTTAATGAGAATTTTGCTTCTGGGCCTTCTTCTTAGAGGGGAAAATGGAAATCAAAAGTCTTCACTGGAACCCCCTGTTGTTGGAGGACAAAGAAATGTTCTCTCACTGCTGTGAAAATGAGCTGCTGGCACCTCAGCAAGAGGCCCCTGTGAGAGGGGGGAGTCCTTAATGAATCACAGAGCAAAAAGCTCTTTCCTGGAAGGAATTATCCCCGGTGCTTTCTCTAATAACACTCCCAGGCCTCAGCCTGATGGATGAGGAGTTATGGCTTGGGAGTGGAGGCTCCTGGGTTATAAGGTTGAGATTGATGCAGCATCCCCCACCACGGCTCCTCCACCATGCAGAAAGGAGAGCCACCCAGCTGGGTTCTACATTTTTCTGGTTGGGACCTCAGATAACACAGAGACAGGCCCAAGAAGAAAATTTTCTCAGAGGAAAACTGAGGCATTATGAGCAGCTAGATTTGTGGCTTTGGATCAATCTATGTTTAGCTGGACTCTCTGTACCTTTAATTTTCAAACCTGTAAAACAAATAATAATACTAGTGTATGGGGTTTTAATAAAACAATATATTAAAAACCATTTAGAATGATTGACATACAGTAATTATAAATGCTGAACTATTGTTTTTATTATCATGCTTGTGGTGGTAATTCTGGAGGAAGGTGGAAATTAAAACTGAAGGACTGGATAATAGCTGCTGTGGAAGGGTCGGAATGTGGCTGATGCAGAGAAGATTCTAGGTCTTGGTAGTATCAGCAGGCAGGTAAAGATTGCTTATCAAGCTCATAGGATTTGTTATTCATTATTTTATTTATCCTCACAGTAGCCTGATAAAGTCATCACCATCACTATCATCTTTGTCACCATGACCATCACTACCACCACCACCACCTCCCCCCATCATCACCATCACCACCATCATCACCTCCAACATCATCATTATCTCCACCATCCTCACCTCCATCACCATGGTCACCTCCACCATCATCACCTCCACCATCATCATCACCTGTTAGAGTCTGTAAACAAGTCTGGATGGCGCCTGGCATTTTGCCAGAGGGAGTGGTTTGTGAAGTAACTCCAGCCAGTCATTAAGTGTGGAGATTTCTTATTGGTTGACTGCTGTATCTAGTTTGTGTTAATTAAGATAAGCTGTGTGGAATGGATAAATACCCCTCCTGTCCTACAATAAATGGCTCCCACTCCTGCTGTATCAATCTATGCAAGTTGTTTGTCACCCCCCGGTTATTTTGCTGCAGCCGGACTGTGGCAATCACCAACACCATCATCACTTCCACCATCATCATTATCTCTGCCACCATCAATCCTACAACATCTTCATAATAAAAGATGGAAATTAAATCCAGGTCTGAATGACATAAAAATTGGTGTTTGTTCTTCCTCCCACAGTCATCTCTAATACAGGCAAAGACCTGCCAGTTAATTGAGGCAACCACAGTAATCCTTTCTTGCTGTTCTTGGATCATGCCAGAATGATTTCAGATGTGGCACTCAGAGTAGCAGGCATGACCTGATTAGAAGGAATAGGTAAAGGGGAAATGAGGACGTTCCCAAGGGAGAGAATAAATCCTCTCAGAGAGGAGAAAGACAGTGCACCCCGCCTGCCCCCCAATTTTATTGGGGGTTCAAGGAAAGTTTCCAGAGCCTAGCCCAGGTCCATTTTTTTTTTTTTTATTTTGACTGAGAGCATAGTAACTCCAGGGATTGCTTCTAAGAGAGGATGGTGTGGTACTGACAATATTGAAGCTTAAGGAAATTGAATCCTCTATTTTTGTCTCAGTTCCTGCCTCCTTAACTGTTTATTACCCTTTGGATAACTGCAGCAGACTTTCTGTGTAAGGGTCTTGATATTTTGGTTGCCAGGTGATTGGGGATTGGGACATAGGTTCAGTGGTAAGGGAGGGTCCAGGCCATGTGCTAGGGTGTTTTGTAATTTTGAAACAATAGTTTTCCTTAAGGGGATGTAAGAGTGGATTGGGGAGGTTTTGACCTACTAAGGTTGCAACCTCCGGGTGCTTGCGTATCAGATAAGGGTGACCGAGCAGGGGCTCACCCATTCATGGCTGACCAGCTACCTAACAATCTCTGTTTGCCTTTCTCAAGTCTCTCATGCATTCTGACTGTGGGATTCCTGGAAGGTAGGTCCCACAGCCTCTCATGTGCTCCTGTCTCCACCCTTGGGTCCCTTCAGCTGCTGACACTGATAATGATGACCAGAAGCTTTGATTCTGCTCTTCCCCTGAGATAATCCTGACCAGATTTATTGCTACAGCTGGACCAGAAGATGATTTAAGGACATGGCCCCATCTCTCCAGGACATTGGGAAACTGGGCATCAGATCCTCTCTTGTCCTTCCCCTTGTTTCTCAAAAGTGGCACCATCTCTGGCATCAGTGCCTCAGTTTCCCTTCTACATAGTTCTGTTCCTATCAAAATGGGAATACTGTAAATCTATGCCTCTTACTAAAACCCCAGGTATCTGGATCTTGTATATCACTGACAAGTTTCTTCCTGGAAGCCTATTCAAAAAGGTCTGCAATTTTGACTTAACCACCTATCTTGCTACTTGCTACAAAGCCTGAACTGAGACCCCCTAATCTGAGAGTCCCTGTGACAGGCATGTGGCTCAGGCCACCAAGAATGATAATACTTGAATAACAAGAATTATGCTTCATCCTACTGCTTCTGATTTCAAAGCCAAATTTTCAAGAGAAATAATGGGTCAGTTGACTTGCTTTCTTCTCTTTTTTTATTCAGATTTAGATGAACATGAGGGCATATTTAGTGACAGATAATATACCGTTCTTCAAAATATGATTTTCCTCCAAATCCTTAATCTGGCTTCCCTTTTCCTTTTTCAAACAGTCTCCTGTGTTCCATCTCCACGGGCACAATGCCACTCATCCTGATTTTCCAAGACTCCCCAAAATAAGGAGTGTCCATGCTAATCTTATCACTCCCAGGTCACGGGAAATAACCAAATGCTCTGGAAAAATGTGCACATGCTTATTTTCCAGAAAGTTCCCCCACGTGCTGTGTCTGCTGATACCCAGCATCTCATCCCTTAAATTCTGGGACCTCCTTTACTCTCCATCTGTGTGCTCAAGTGCTGATTTCATATAGGAAGATTCAGTATGCTGGTGTCCAGTGAGTGTCTCTGAGGGTCTAGTCTCTTCCTGTAGACATCTCTGTGCACATGCTATTCACTGAGTAGCATATACTCACCTGTGAACTGCTTGGGAACAAGGGGTGGATGGATTCATCTCTGTGCCTCAAGTACCAAGGAAAGTACCCATTCTTTCCTACGCCCACAGTCCTGGGGAAGGGTATCTGTTGCTTTAACTGATCTGATGAACTATTCAAAGAAGGTCTGAGATTGCTGAAAGACCCTGACTCTTTGTTGTTGTTGTTGTTGTTGTTATTGTTGTCACCAGGCGACTTACATGTGACCTTCAATATTAGAATCTCCAACAAGGAGTCCTTCCTTCATGCTGTCCCTTCCTCAACAAAGATAGCATATTGCAAGATTAGAAATTTCCTATAAAAAGTGAATTAATGAAAGAAAAAAAAAATGAACCCCTTATGAATGTCTGCACAGAACAAATGCTAGCATAGCCCAATCAGCGTCAGGGGAATCCGTGAAGGTCATTCTTCAGGGACAAGTACAGACTGAAGGGCTCACATATGAACAGATGGGAGATTTGGGGGGAACAGATGCAAGGCTAGGAAGGTCAGAATTAAGAGGGTTAAGGCCTCCTGGCTTCTCGTGGCATTCAGAATGGCCACAATCATGCTTCCAAGCCAGAGAGATTCTGCAGAGCAACAGGGCACATATCTGAGTCTCCCTGTCCTTTTCTCTCAACATTCTTTTGCAGTTCTTTGAAGGGACAGCTGGATCCTGTCCAGGTGATCAGGAGCAGGTACTCACATTTCCACTCCAGCAGCTGGCTGATTGCTGGGCTGAAGGGGTTTACGGTGACTCTGTTAATTGATGCACAAAACAAGCCATCAAAAGGTAAACTGATCCTGCTGCTCCCGGGGGCGTCAGGAAACTTTCCTCTGCAGCCTGCCTTCTGCTGCTTGTTCTAGTGCTAAAGCAACAATGCTTCCCAGTGCACTCCAGCGGAGAAACAGTTAAGCATTGTGTGGTGTATTTCACTCCAGGAGGGCAGTTCCCGTGTGTGATTGAACATTCCATCATCATTTGCCATCTTCAAATTGCCCATAAGAAACCCCAACATCTAGATGCAGCGTTAGAACAAAGAGGGCTGGTTACTTTGCATTGTAGGCTGTGGGCAGGAAAATTTGAGCAAAGGTATTAGGATAAATGCGATGATTGGAGAGATGATAGAAAAAGATATTTTTCATAGACTGCTTTTGTTGCTGATTTTTCTTTTTAATGTAGAAAGGCCATATTTTGTGGAAGGGAAAAAGCAAAGAGTCAAAAGAAATGTGGTTTTTTGAATCCCAATTTTCTCAGGTGAGTCTGACGTTTACTCCAGCACCTTTGTGCATAGATTTTTACGACGTGTGTGATACCCATGAAGACTTAAAATATGACATTTTTCCTATCTGATAAGCTGGATTTTCTTTTTAGGAGAGAGATAAAGCATTGCTGATTTTTAAAGAATTGTTTGTTAGCAAAGCTACAGGCATGACCCAGTACTGCGGATTTTATAGACATTAACTCGTTTAATCCAAGTGAATAATCCTCAAAGTAAATATTGTAATGCCCATTTTGCAAATGAGGAAACCAAGGCTCAAAAACTGAAATTTCTTACAGTGGTGCATAGGTTCAGTACATTTTGAAGCTGGGCTTTCAGACCTGGCTGATTTAACTCCAAATTTAACTCCAAAACTTTTGGTGAGACAGAATAGGAGAGTGGTCAAGGGTTTCAGATGACCACCAGATTGTATCTTGCTGATTCCACAGAACAATTCATCAATGTTAGGTGAGTTACAGCGCTTTTCCATGGTTTTGTAAAATTGAGATTATGAAGGCTCCTCCCCACCCCCAGAGTTTTCAGATTATTAAATGAGATATACATACAGAGCCCTTGGCAAAGGTCCTGGCGTAGAGAAAATGCCTCGTGATGGCTACTATACTTCTCATCAATGATATCTGGATCCCCCATTGCTGGAAGAATCCCGTCCTTCCTGAACCTTGTGCTTGAGAGTCTGATACCTACATTACCAGTTAAGAGACAAGCTTGGTTTCCCTTGGGAGGCATGGTAGGGCCAAAGTGGTGAGAAAAGAGAGAAAGGAATTAGCTTCAAGGGAACCTAGGTAGAAAAGGCTCATACCTGCACTGGGAAATGTGTGAGAGATGGATGCATCAAGGACAGCTCCTGTGATTCTGGCTGGATGGTGCTATTAGCCGGTTTGCCATTAACCAAAGAGTTAAAACAGTTACAGGAGGAAACAGTGCTATGCCTGTAGAGACTTATCTAGAAGGGCATATATCCAAGAACCATCATTCTGTGGAAACATTAATCAATAACTCTTTCCCTAAATGAACTTCTATTTTATTATAAATAGAGAACAAAAATTAGGAACTGGCATCCAGCTTCAGCAGAAATTGCTCTCAGAATTAGACACTAAGGAGAAAAGGCTTATGGCTCAAAGAGTTTACTTCATCCCATTCTCTTTAATTCCTGGAAACTGTGGACTCAAAGTTCTTATTTAATATGAACCAAAATTCACCATAAAGTTCCTAGGTGCCAGTTTACAAAAGCCCCCGTGTAATTACATTAGATTTGCTTTTGCCCTGCAGATTAAAGTCAGAACCAGGTCGAGGTGTAAATCGGGCGTGATCAGAGCAGCTTTCTAATGAAAGCCATGGCTGTGTGCCTGCCTCCTTTGTGGAGCGGTGAACATTCATCCAAGTCCCTTTTTCAATTGAAACTTTAAAATGATGCTGAAGTCTGAGAGGGCTGACGGGATGGATCAAGAAGCATGGACAACTTTTTTTTTTTTTTTTTTTCAAACCATCAGTTTCTCCAGTGAGGGTTTTAATAAGAACCCTTGCTTTGGTCATTGTTCCAGAAAGGGACTTGATTTGCATCTTTAGGGAAAAATGTGCTGGACTTTGAAATTCTTCACTTTCTTTGTGCACTAAAAAATGTCACAAAAGTCGGCACACTGAGGACCACTGAGTTTCACAGCAGTAAGGCCATACTGAAAGATGACAGCTAAATGGACCTCGGCCACGTGCCCTGCATGACACCAGGTGCCGGACTCACAGACTCATTTCTTCAACACCCTGTTTATTGAGAATCTCCAAATAGCCAGGGATCATTACCGGTACTGGGGACACTGGTCCCTGTTCTCATGAATCTTCAGTCCGTTGAGGGGAGACAGTACTGAATAAAAATACAGCCTTTGCCTTTCGTGGGCTCAGAGACTAAGAGATGCTTAGGATTTCTGGCAAGAACAGCCAGAGTTCCTGGCCATTGTGATTGAGGATGTAGGCTTCTGAATTACATTGCCATAGTTTTGAGTTTTTGATGTAGCACAGACGTGCTTAGTGTTCTTGGGCAATTAATTCTGTGAATCTCAAGAGTCCTCATCTAGGAAATGGGCATTCCAACGTTCATTCTCAAAGGCTATTATGAGATATACCTGGGGAGACATAGGAAGCAAGCTAACATGAATGAGTGCCACGTATCCGTAATAGACTGAGATGCCAAAATGACTAACACCATGATTTCATGCAAGTTGTATCACCTTTCTGGATCTCAAATCTCCTTTTTCCTGAAAATGGGAGCAATAATCCCTTCTGCAGGAAAAATTAAATTTGACACTTTCTGTGGGGCACCTAGGACAGGACTTGAGTTCAAAAAGTGGTAAATATTTTCATAAGTGTTAAATAATCACAAAAGCCCCTGAGCAAAATGCTACAGTCCATGTCATTTGCCCCCTATAGGGACAGCACAAAACTTCAGGAGGTTTTTTTTTTTTTTTTTTAAAGTCTACACATTAGAAAGTTCTTTTGAAAATCATCTCCTAGGGTGTTGTTAAAGACATATTTTGATGAGGGCATAAAAAATTCACAGACCAAAAAATTGTATTTCCCTTGTGGTAAGTGTTATCCAAAAATCTAATGGGAAAAGAATTGCTACCGACATTCGGAGCACGTCCACTCAGAGAATAGAGAGTTTTAATGAAAAACTGCCACCTGAGGTAGGAAATGTTTGGGGTTTTTCTTTTAGAGGACAGAAAGGACCATATTTTGACATATATACCTGTTTCTCAGAAAAGCAATAACAAGTAACTCCCACATCCATTTCCAAGAAAGCAAAAGAGGCCCTTTTGAGTAGATACCATTTATGGGTTGGAGATTTTTCATTAAAGGAATCCTGTTACTGCAGACCCACATGAGCCACTCCCAGCCTGGGCAGAGGCCAGAACTGGCTCCCGTCTCAGGTCCCCTCCGGAAGACCTGCTGTCTGTCACCATTGGATTTTCAGGTCCTTGTGGGGTGACCTAGGGTGGGTCTCTGTGTGTCACCTTAAGCCTGCCTGAATCTCCCTGCATATCCTTGTTTCTGCTCTGGTCTTTTTAAATTTTTTTTAAAATTTTCTTTTAAATTTATATATGACAGCAGAATGCATTACAATTCTTATTACACATATAGAGCACGATTTTTCATGTCTCTGTTTACGAAGTATATTCACACCTATTTGTGTCTTCATAACTGTACTTTGGATAGTGATGATCATCCCATTCCACCATCATTAATAACCCCATGCCCCCTCCCCTCCCCTCCCACCCCTCTGCCCTATCTAGAGTTCCTCTATTCCTCCCATGCTCCCGCTCCCTATCCCACCATGAATCAGTCTCCTTATATCAGAGAAAACATTCGGTATTGGGTTTTTGGGGGATTGGCTAACTTCGCTTAGCATTATCTTCTCTAACTTTATGCTCTGGTCTTTTCTGTTGTCCCTCCACTGTTCTCCATCCCTGTCCCCTGTCCCTTTCTGCCTCTCCTTTGTGAACATCTTTATTTCTCTGGGCTCTGCCTGCCCCTGACCCTTCTCTGCATTCTTGACTCTCTGGTGCCCTTTCTCCCTTGCCAATGGTTTGTCTGTCTCCTACTGGGCTGTTGTTTATTTTCTTTCTTTTCTCTCCTGCTTTCTTTCCTCCTTTCTTTCTTCTGCCTCTTCCCTTTCGTCAACATTTTCTCCCTGCCTATCAATTTTTCTTTCTTTTTATGCTGATTTTTTTCAGTATTTTTCCCAATCTGTTTTCTTCCTGTCTTGCCTGTTAGTGTCTCTCAATACCTCACCCACTCTCTCTGCCTTCCTCTTCCTATTTTTGTATTTGTTTCAGATTTCCCCTCCCTTTACCATCCTCCTCTTTCCCCCTGTTTCCCTTGCTCACTTTATACTCCCCCCCCTCTGTGTCTCCACTGGCTTAATTCTATCTATCTCTGGTGTGTCTGTGTGTGTGTCTCAGCTTTGCCTCATCACACCATCTCCCCCTTTCCAGAATAAGTCTGTAAGCACGTACACGCACGCACTCTCATTTTTTTTTTTTCTGTCTCTCTCCTTCCCTGCATCCTGACCTGCCAGACCTCTTCCCAGACAACAGGCTGTAAATTTAAAGGGACTCCATAACACCACTGGGTGTTGTTTGGTTTATGATGCCTTCGTGAAATCACAGACACATAATTCATTCTAGCAGCAACTTCTTTCTGGTTGAGTCAGCTTCACACTTGGTACCCTGATGCCTGAGACATAGCTGTCCCTGCTACCGCCCCTGTCACATTTCCAAGCCCCTCTGGCCCAGCAGCCTGGAGGCTCCTCCGTCTACCCTGGAGTGGGTTCCTCTCCTGGGTACCATCCCATGAGTCCTCAGTGAAACCTAGCTCGGGAGGGATTCAGTGCAACCTGGATTGAGTTGATGAAGTCAAATTATATTTAGGTTGAAAGAGTGAAGGAGAAGAAATAAGAAGCTATTATTAATATATTAATTAATATACATATTAATAGGGAAGGATGTGCTCCAAGAACGTGTTTGGCCTCACACAGTGGCAATCCTGGGGAAAGAGTATTTGGGATAGGCCCGAGTCAGGATGACCTGTGTGGGACCCATGACCTCCTCTCCAGAGCTGCCTTGCATCTCTTCTTTGGTCAATCTGTGTGACACTTTCTCAGGCAACTGACAATGGTGGCAAAGGGTGAGATCTGACTTCAAGAAGAACTTGGGTATAAGCCTTTCTCCACTCCCTTTTGGAGCTATAAGCCTGGATAGTCCTCTACATTGATTCTGAGACTCAGTTTGATCAGATGCAACTCAGTATTCCACAAAACAAACCCCACATTCAGGCGCCCCATTATTGAGCAGACCCTATGTATCAGGAGAGGGATGAGAGAAGGCCCTATATATCGTACTGAGGGCCATCGTCCCCCAGGAGACGTCCAGTGTGCATCTTCCCGTGCTTTGAGTGACAGGATCTGTTTCCTCCTGTATGTCTCAGTTTTAATTTTATTTTTATCTCTCCTGCAGAGAGATCTGAACAAAATAGATTGCTGTCTTCTTTAACTTCAGTCTCAGTAATCTGTTGATCACTGTAGTACTTTGCCAATTTATAATTACATAGTTATGCATTTACTTACTTAATTATGGCTCATGTGCCTTCATTAGACTTTAAGCTTCATGTACAAAGAAATTGTGTCCATTAAATCTCTGCCACAGGCCCACTGCCTAAGGTAGAGACAGGGAAACTGAGGCAAGGGATTGAAACTCGTCTCAGTCTGTTTCCAGTATCCCAAACTCTGACCTCTCCTTGCCTGATCATATTTGTCACCCAGGATCTATATCAGAAACAAATGAGATGTTATATATGCCAGTTGCTTTGCAAACTGGGAAGCTTTGAGAAAATGTCATTCTCAGTAAGGTTCGGCCAGATTCCTCCTTCCACATCTAGGATTACGTGAAATAGACAAGAGTTTCCCTGAATCTCGAGCAAAAGTAGACAGAGAAACTGACTCTTGTCTCCATGGAGGTCAAAATTAAATATGTCTAATCCAGAGCCCAGTAAGTATAAGACCCTGTGAGGACTCCACAGAGACTCCCAAAGCCCTGACCCCCTGGTTGAGTTCTGAGGAGCCTTGAATTCTCTGAAATTGCTGAAGGATTTCCTGTGGCCCAGGTGATCTCATTCCATGCTGGACCCTGTAAGTGGAAGGGAATCTCATAGTTCCAGGGATGGTGGCTTCTGTACCTCCATTTCCATTAAGTGGTATTAGACAGTATCTCGGAAAATTCTCTGACTTCCTTCCTTGAGGTGGTTGTCATTATTTCATTCTGGCAGTATAAGCCTCAGGCCTTCTGCCCTGCAGGCCTTAACCCAATTTTCTCTGGTGTCTCATGAACCACACGTACCTGACTTCATCCCCTTTTTGGGATGCTCAGGACATTTCCCCACCTCTACAGTTTAGTCTCTGAGGCTAGGAGTCTCTGATTAAGTGTCCAGCCTGGTGAGTGAGTGATAGCCTCTTACTTCATTTTTTGTTTTAATTTTTTATTAGTGCATTACAATTACACGTTATAGTGAGGTTTGTTGTTACTTATTTGTACATGCACACAATATAACAATATAGTCTGGTCAGTTTCATTCCCCAGTACCTCTCCTTTCCTTCCTCTTCTCCCTCCCACTCATCCCCTTCCTTTACCCTACTTCTTTCCCTCCTATTTTCATGAGATCTGTATTCCTGATGCATTGAACTTAACAATAGTATGTTGGGTATATTTACATAAGATATATTAGGTATACCATAATATTCTATGCATAAAATTAAGATGATAAATTCTGACATTTACTGAGCACTAAATAATTTGGAGTATTTCCTAAGGCTTCCAATGGCCCCTCTAATGTACATATTATTGTCAATACCAATTTAGAAATGAGAAATCTAAGATGCATTGACTAGCCCAAGGGAACAAGGTTAGTGAAAAAGAGATGGAACTGGGTAGCACTGGGCAGAGCGTGTTGCAGACCTGTCTCCAGTGAGCACAAGAAGTACCAAGAGTATTTCCTGTAAGAGTAAGGAAAAATATGTGTTTATTGAACCCATGTGGGACTGATACTAAGCTCACCTTGGTCCATTCAGCATGGATTATCTCTTTCAACTTTTCAATGGGTTGAAAAGGCGGCCCTTACTTTACAGATAATGGAACACACTTAAAATTCTTTCCTTATCCCTGAGACAAGATTTGCCTCAAGAGGTCAGATCACTGTGAGTCTTTGCAGCTGTGGGTTCTGAGTTGTCTAAGGGTGTTGACTATCAATGTCAGTTGGGGTGGGCCACAGTTTGCGCAATTGGCCAAGATGTGGCCTGGCTGTACTAAGCTGCATGATTTGGGGTACTCTTCCTTCTTTCAGTTCTAGGGCAGTTCACATGGTCCATGTCCAATTCTACTCTACTTGATATTTTCCGTTATTTTTCCCAATACTGAGTTGGGTACAGGTGCCATGTTCCGAGTGTGTGTGTGTGCACCTACCATCTTGCTTAAATCTTCCAAAAAATAAATCTGTAGATCAAATGAAACAAAAATAACTGAAGGGCAGTTATCTAAGCAAGGTCCCCTCCTTCTTAGTACTGTTGTTCCTGTTAATGAGATAACATAGAGGGAAGTGTTTTACACCAGGCATGGGCATTACGGACATTGATGTTATATGGAACCTGTAATTGAAGGAGTAGAGACTTGTGACCTTGACTTGGCCTTTCAGTACCTTAATTAGAATTTAACACTGTAGTGTTTGTTAAGGCGACATCATGCTGAAATGCTAATCAGTGCAGTGTGTGTCAAATCCAGGGCATGGGTTATGTGTACACACAGATTCTAGGAATGTCATCCCAAGTGACGGGCCATGGGCTTCTATCACCTGGAGTATAAGCCATTTGTCCTCTTCAACAGTGAGGTGGAGACAGGGTCTGAGCTAAGACCCCTGCCCCCACCTTGCCTCACTCCAATTTGGACACAGATCAGATCGGCAACTTCTGAAGCGCTCCAGAAATCTTGATTCTCACACGTATGCACGAGAAACCAATGAGCCTTCCAGGAGTGTTTTTCTAGCAGATTTCCAGACTGCCTATTGGTTTTCTGTCACTTACTTCAGGCCTGATTAACACGGTATAAAATTGAGGGTTTTTCAGCTGTTCTTCAAAGAGGAGGAGTCGGTTTTCTTTGCTCTTGTTCTGAAATAAGCAATTGCATTACCTCCAAGTGAACGGAGGTTGGGAATGCAGGGAGATGAAATCGATATGCAGTTAGAAGGCAGGCAGGAGCAGAGCATACTGCTCCTACTGAGTTGGGAAGATCAGAGAAGGCTCACACTGGGTTTCTGTGCCTGCCTGCAGAAGACGAGATGGGGACACAGGCCCAAGTGAACGCAGATCGTAATAACAGCATTAGTTAACTTCTTTGGGGTATTTACCAGGTGCTGGGTTACACGTCTAACATGGCTACTCTTTTAATCCTCACAGGTATCATCATAGCCCTACTTTACAGATGAGAGAAACTAAGGCTCAGAAAAAACAATGAGTTGCCTCGAGTAGAACAACTGGTGAGTGATGGAACCATGTTAAACCCCTTCGGTAGGAAGGCAAAACTCCTCCCTTGGTCAGCACTCTCTAATGCATCCAGAGTTGAAGCCAGACGAACTTCCTGATTGGGCCTATTAGCTCAGCCTCTCATTCTAGGAGAAAGATGGAGGAAATCTCAGAGACTCAATAAAAGTGGCCAAGAAATAGTCTCTCTTGCTGATGAAAATCTAAATTCAGAAGTTCCCCCAGGGTTAGATGGAGTAGGGGAAACAGCCTACAAAGATAGAGAACTCAATTTGAATCCCAGCTCCATTTGCTGCCTTGGGACTCTGAGCCAGTCACTTGATCTCTCAGAGCTCCAATTCTCTGACCTATGAAATGATGGTGGTGGTGTCTATCTTTCAGCAAAGTGCCTGGCCTATTATAAGTGATTCATATCTGTTGGCTCCTTTCTCTTTCTGGGAGCCTCAGTCCCCTTGGGACTCTGAAAAAAACCCATGAGTCCAACCTTCAGTTTTAATTTTTTTTTGAAAAGCTTGTTAGAAGTCATGCACTTGTGCAATCACCTGTGCAGAAACACACTCAAATTTCAGGTTCTTTGCTTTGAGTTGGAATGATATTAGTGGCTTCATCTTACTGAAAAGAAACTCTACTTAGCAAATAGAAAAGCTATGATTAAATATTTTCACAGGCAATGCTTTCCTATTGTAAGAAGAGTTTTCCAATATAAAATGTATAGGAGATATAGTTGAAAAAATATTTCTGTTAAAGGGTTGAACTACTCCATGAGTGACTTCTTGCCTTCTTCACATTCATCCTAGACCAATACCCTTGGGGTTTCCATTTCCTCTAGCCACATCGTGCACTTGGTTCACACCCAGGTTAGACACTCAGTGGCCATATTCCCTTATTCTTAAACTGGCGTAGCCATCCTGCCCCTCAGATCAGACAAGTCAGAAATCCCATCAGTGAAGAAAATAACTGGGAGCTTCACCATTTCTGTGATTTTAATACTGGCCAGTGGACCAGTTGTTTCCAAAATGATCAAAATGGTGGCATGATGCCAGATTAAATGAAATCTGCCTATTGGTGGACTGATATCATCTTTTGTAAATGTTAAGAAGGCACGGTTGATACACAGGCCTAAACTAATTGACCTTTGATCCACACTTAAGTTTGTCATCAGGATCATTCCTGTACCCACAGAGGCAGATCTCAGCCCTGGAGGGACATCACATCACCTAGGGGGCTTTAAAAAGCTGCCAAGTCTTTCAGCAGATGAATGAATCAAACTCTTTGGGTGTGACTTGGGCATCGTTTATTTATTTTTTTAACTCCATGGGGTGACACCAATGCACAGCCAAGGTTGAGAAAATCTGGTTTAATGAAGAAAGAACTAGAATAATTCAGAGGAAAAAAAATTATCTGAAACCTCACCACCTCCCCCTCCCCCATGACTCTGCAGTTAACTTCCCTGCCAACACCAACTCCCTGAAGAACCTGGTCAAATTTTTATGTGGCTTCTTCCTCTCCGAGGTCCTGCACATTCCAGGCTGTGAGCTGGCTAGCCAGTGATGTGCATGCTTGCTGACAACAATTCAACAGCTTCTCTTGGCATGTTTGTGCTCAAAAAGCTGAAAGATAAAGACTTCACATTAAACTAAGGGGTCTTGCTCTCTCTATTCCAATCTCCCCAAGCTGATAAATAATGGATAACGAAGAGTAGTGCTATTACGTGCATAAAGCACTTGGCATCTGCCTCCAAGACGGCCCTTTCCATCTAATCTGAGGTCCAGTTCAGCATAAAATCTGTTTGGTGGGAGGCTGGGTCCTTTTGGAGGGCTTATTGATGCTGCCAAGTTACTCAATGGAAAAAAAAAGAAAGAATTTAACTCTAGAATCAATTTCAGTGCTTGTTTCTGAAAGACCACAGGCTAGGTTAGCATGAATGGAGTTTCTCTTCCTCCTTGAAAGTGTGATACTCCTGCAGCTACCTATTTATGACGAGCAGAACAGCAGAGCTCTTCAGAGAGGCTCATCAAAAAATTGAGCTCCCTGGAAATCTTCTCATGTGCATTTCTCTTGATGACATTTACCACAATCATCAAAGCCCATTTGGTTGGTAGTTCATGTGTTTAATTGTTCTTCAACTCCCGGATTGGTGCTTAAATTTCACATAGAGGAAACGATGTCCATTTTGCACCCCTTGTATCTAACTATTTGCACCTCTTGTCTTTAACCAAGCACTTGGTACCCAGTGGACACCCGAAAAATATTGGTTAAATGGATGCCCGCAGTACAACATGTAACCCCGGCTTTACATGGAGTTTCAGAGCATGCTTTTGCTTTATTACATATGTATTCCTTATACCCCTGCGAAAAACGTGAGCTTCTCAAAGGTGAAGAGGTGGTATGGAGGTGGGAGGCAGTTATTTCTTTGTTGGCAATACAAGCTAGGCAACAGTTGAACTCTCACTGTGGCATATGGCTGTGCAGCCCTGGAGAAGTCATATCTTCAGCTTAGCAGACAAAAAAGAGACTCTATCCCAACTCCTCTGATCAGGGAGACAATGAGCCAGGGGAGACACCCATCAGTGACCTGGCATGGAGTAGACATTACCCATGTGTTGGCATAGATGCAGAAGGGTTGAGCATTCATTGTTTTAGTCAGCTTTGGTCAACAGGACCAAAAGAACCAACCAGAATGATTTAGAGGATGAAAAGTTTATTTTGGCTCCTGGTATCAGAGGTTCAGTCCACTGTTTGCCAACTCCATAGCTCTGGTCCCAGCATAAGGCAGAACATCAGGGCAGAAAGGCATGGAGGAGGAAAGCAGCTCAAGTCATGGTAACAAGGGTGGCAGGGGGGACTGCTCACCAGAATCAAAATATAGACCTCAAAGTCATCCCCCCGGTGACCCAACTCCTCCTGCTACACACCACTCCTCAGTTACCACCCCGTCCATCTATCACTGGATTAATCCACTTATTAGGTTACAACACTCACTATCCAACCATTTCACCACTGAACCTGAATTGATTGTCTCACACATGAGCTTTTGGGGGACATTTTCAAACCTTAACAATTCAACAGCAAAACCTTCAAGTGCACCAGACATTTGGACCAATTATGTAACCTCTGTGAATCTTACTTTCCTCATTTCAAAAATAACCGCGTTCAAGTATTTATTTTGTTTAAACTATTACAAAGTGTCTTGCGAAGTGTACTCCACAGGAAATTAATATCTCCAAATGTCTGTGGACAGAAGGTTGTACTTTGATACAAACTGAGAAACATGGTACCCTCTATACTTTGTGAAATAGTCAAGACTCAACAACAAATGTTTATTAGGTGCCTACTAAAAGCCACATACCAGGTATGCCAATGAACAGAATAGAAATAGTCATGTCCTCATGGAGTTTACATGTTATGACAGGGAAAGAGATAGTAAAAAGTAAATATTTAAAAAAATGCATACTGTGCAGGATGATGATAAAAGCTCTGGAGAATATAGTAAGGAAAGAGGATGAAGAGAATTAAGGGTGAGTGGAAAAGCACAGTTGCTTTCTTTTACCATAACTATAGATTCTGGGGAGTGTTCTGATTGGCCTGTGTGATTCACCTGCACATATCTTGAACCAATTATTGTTGAAAACTTTGTATGGACTCTGTGATTGGCCAGACATGGTCATATGCTCACTCCTAGGATCACTCTAGGGTTGACCTCCAGGGGGAGGAAGAAGAAAAATTTACAATAAATATAATGTCAACTTCTACCACAGGGCACTGGGAACTTCTGGAAAAACAGATTTTTTTGATAAGTTAATAATTCAGAGAAACCTTGCAGTGAATGTGTATAATGTTGCTTGTTCCAGTAGTCCCCCATTGTATTGGTTCACATATTTTTGTTTGTGTAAAGTCTTTAAATACTGAACAGGGCACATCTTGCTATAAATTCATATAATGTCATCAATACTCCATCTGTAGTGAATGTTACCTGGTTATTAGTAAATCTCAAGTTTGTGCAAACCTATAAAGAACTCTGTAGACTTTGAAAGTCAGCACTATTTTTTTTTTCTTAATGAAAACTACGTCTTAGAACACAAGTATATTTCCTCAAAAATATTGAAAAGTTTAAAGAAATTAGCATAGCGTCCTCCATGGGTTAGAACATACCTGCAGATGATAAATGCTTGAATCAGAACCTGGAGGACCTGGTTGTGAGGCAAAAAGAGACCAGTTGTCCCAGTCAAATTAGTCTATTTTAATGAGAAACTTTCCGGATGTTTTATAGAAATGTTTGCAGAATCACAGCCCTGTAAAATGTCATGTCATATTCCTTGTGACTTTGGAAAATGTCATGAAGTGAGCTACTATCAGTAGGGATCTTAATGCTTCCAATAAATGCCTCTCATGGAGAGGGAAGCAGATATTTACAATTGCCGCAGAGGTACAGGTCACAAAACATAAAACAGCTGGTTGAGCCACAGAAGCAAAGGACCCCAAACTTTTCCCAGCAGTTGTCAGTGTTCATGGGTAGAATCCAGAACTAACCCTATTGCTAAGTCAATGTCTCAGTCTAGCAAGTTATTTCACCCTCTGGGGAACCTGGGTTTCCTTTCAGTGGATGCTGGGGTAATTGTAATGAACTCCTGAGGTTTAGGAGGAAAAGGTCAGTGATTTGACAACCAAAGGGACCTCATAGTACACTTTCCCTTTAGACAAGTTTTGTTTTATTTGCTTTATAATGGCTCCGGTTGAAAACTCAATGTATACCCATTTAAGTAATATTTTAAATTTATAAAGAAAATCATACCAAAGCCCTTGTATTAATGCAGGGATATGCAGAGGTGGAATGACTGGACTATGAGATATATAACCTCATTAGTCTGTCCTAGTTTGGCTGGACTAACTGGATTGTAACTGTAGGTGGGGAGAAGAGTGTGGCTGGAAGAGGCAAGTCACTGAGGGCATGCCTTGGAAGGGTTTATGTTCCCTTCAGTTGCTCTCTTTTCTCCCTCAGCTTCTTGGCCACCATGAAAGGAGTAGCACTCTCCTACCACATCCTTCGGCCATAAGGTACAGCCTCACTTGGGTCCAGAGCAATGAAGTCAACCCACCATAGACTGAACCTCTGAAATTGTGAGCCAAAATAAATGTTTCCTTCTCTAAGTTGTTCTCGTCAGGCATTCTTATCATAACAACAAAAAAACCTGATAGCACATACTACTGGACTTTAGGTGAACTACTAAATTTGAGTGATTTTTTTATGTGTATGTTTATATAAGTATGCAAATGAGTATACACTGTACATTATGTGTTGGTAAATACATAGTTCTGCATGACAATTTATAGTAGTATTACATTATAAATATTTCCCTATATCATCAGAAAGTCTTCATATGAAACTTTCTAATGACTATGTAATATTCTCTCTATTAAGTGCAGTGTAATGTAGTAATCATTCCATTATATTAAGAGATCCATGCTTCATCTACATTCCCATGTTTCTAACGTTATAAATAAATAAAACTGATGAAAAAAAATTTCACATAGTGTGTTGAAGAAGATCACTGGTAGCATTCATTGATTAACAACATCAAAGACCCTCTAAGAACAGATAGTGGTCAAACTAAAGAGGGAGTAGGATAATCAATCTCAAAACAATGCACTTCTTCATACCTTTGATTTGTCTTTTCAGTGATGTTTGGAACACAGTATACCCTGGATGATAATGGCATTTTTTGATGCTTATCAGCTGGTAGATATCCCTACATGTACATATGGGTACACATACAAATACACATAACCCTCCCACACACATTCTTAAGTCTTATTTTTCACCATTAAGTTTCATGTAACAGTTTTGTAAAAATGGGACCACAGTTCCTTTGCCTACCACATAAATGGATCAATTGGGCTGATATGTTAGTGACATAGCTGGTTTCCAAGACTGAGCCCCACCAAGCCAACATTCCTGAATTAGTGCACCAAGGCACCACATAGGAAAGGTGAGCTATGATAAAATTTCTACACCTTAGATCATTAGGTTGATTTGTCAAGTGGGTGAAACTTGTTTGGTTACCTCTGTGGCTGTCTGGAATGTCCCATATCTTACCATGGAAGCAATCGTTTTTCAGCCTCTCATTTTTCAAATGATATTACACAATTCTTTGGGCTATTTGACATCATTCACCTGGTGCTTTCAAAGACTGTTATTATGTAAACTGTGGCACCAAACTTGGATAGTTTCAGGCTCATTGGTCCAACCCATAGTTCAATTTAGCCAGAGAAGAAATGTTTAATTATTGTAGAAGAAAAATCCCCAGATTTTTTTTTCTTTTTTCCAGCAAAAACATTTCTCCCCCACTGGAGGTGAATGGGAGTAGGGATGTCATGGCTAAGGCTGGGGACTCAACAACTTCTGGCAAAATAACTCATCAGAATGTAGGAGTTCAATGTCCCCAGCCTTTTCAGGGTCCTCCCATATGTCCCCATCCCAATTTACAAGATCCCATTATTTTCCAAGAAGCTCCCTCACTTTAACTGTAGACACATTTTGAGGCTGAGAGTTAAACTTTTGTGGGTGGCTGAACAATTCAGTGTGCACTAAAATCCAATTTTATTCCTTGTTCTCAGGGCAGCATAAGCTCCATTTCCCTGCACAGAGGACAAAAGGCATCAGAGAGTCAACCTGGCCAATTTCCCATTGATCCCATCCTCTTCAATGTGATGGGATGGGGAGGGCAAAGTGACCCACGGAAACCTCTGGCTCTGTGCCCTCCAAAGTCAGGGTGTCGGTTTTCAGGCTCTGCCAGACACTGTGGCCAAGGCCAAGGGTGCTCCGTCAAATCTATCCATTTCAATTAAAGGCTAGAGAGTTGGGAAGTAAAATAATCAATTTTGCAGGCTAAACTCAATCATTCTGTCGACACTTTATCTTTACTCCGGATGTACTTGTGCAGGATATGTTTAATACGACTCTCATGGCATTATTCACCGATGACACTTCTGGTTAGAGATTGATCAAATCTACTTTGTAAAAGTTATGAAGTGAGGAAAAGTGGTAAAAGTTTTTATATATGTATGTATACATGTGTGTGTGTGTGTGTGTATATATATATATATATAGATATATTTATATGTTTGCTATATAGAATCTGAATATGTAGTATATGTGTGGGGGTGGTATACAAAACTTATTTATGTAGAAACTTCCTTTGTCATTCAAAGATCTCCATGATCAAATGCTAAGCTCTATTTCCAGACCAGATAAATTATTTCCTAATGTAGAAGCCAAAGCCTTGATTACATTTGCTGATCACCATCCTTCCCAAATATCTCACATTTTATTGCCACAAGGATGTGGGGCTTCACTAATGTCTTTCCCTTCAACAGTGCTGCTTGCAACTATTTACTACAATAACGACTTGGTCATTTATTGGGTCATTATGTATGTAGGCAGTGCATTTAGAGATGTCCATACATTATCTGATTGGATTCTTAATTCTTCAGAATAAATAAAATGCTAGTAGGTAATTGTGCTTAACATATTTATTTATCTTGCTCTGTTGCCATTAATTTTTGCATTGTGCTCATGGAGAGGTGATAAATTCGGTGGCAGCCACTCTCTTGAGTCTCTAGCAGTGTGTGCAAAAAACTGAGTCTATGTTCAATATTGGGTATGTAAGTGAATCGAAATATCATTATTATCCTTTCATGTAAAATAATGAACGGATTTTCGGTGAGTTTAAGCAATTCGACCAAAAGTCATACAATTTGGAGGGCTGGAGGGCTGGGATTTGAGTCTGGTTTTGTCTGAATTCCCCTCCCCTGTGTCCGCTCATCACTGACCGAGCTTCATGACTGGTTTAGGCCCTTTCCTATTTTTGAGATGTTTTCTCTTCTCTGAGCACATGACTTAAGAAGGTGCACTCTCAAACAAAGGAAAGGTTCTCCCAAGAAGGAAGAATGAGATAGGGATGGCTATCGAGAAGATATCCAGAAATTCATGACACCAACAATGAGTATTCGAATAGTTTGTGACATTAACGTGCCTGGATCTTTCACTTTAGCCTGGGCCTCTTTCTTTAAGCACTTTGCACTTGACTACCCAATGGGTCATCCACAGTGTAGTTTTCCACAGGCTCTTTGCCTGAACAAGCTCCAAACTGAGCTGATCGTCTTCTCCACGATATCTCTTTGCTCTCTTGTGGTCCCTTCTCTCTTGGTCTCTGGTATTACTTCTATCAGTTAATCCAGGTTTCCAAACTTTTCATTTTAAGAGAAAGAAATCCCATAACCACAAAGGATGACTTTTGCATCTAGTTTACCTTTACCTATTATATAAGGAGACAAAATAAGTGAAAAGTGCCCCTCAGAGAAGTGATCTATGAGACAAGGGAAGCAAATGAGGTAAGTCCTTGGATGACCTTGACCTGATTGCTGGAGGGCTTCTAGGGATCAAGGAAGAGAAGAGAACCTCCTTCCCTGGAGGATATGCTGTTGGGGTGTGGGTGTGGGTGGGCGGATCAAGATGATCAGATTCCACAGAGCAGAATCCTAGAGAGAAAAGAGTTGCACAAAGAGAGTGGTGATGTGCCTGCCAAGGGTGTTCTTCAAGTCTGCACTTGAGCACTGATCAGAACTGCCAGAGACTGGGAAAAGAATCACCTGAAAGGATCAGTTGGAACAATCTTGGAGAGCTCACCCAGGGAAAGAAACTGTGCTCTTACCAGCCAGAGTGAAGAAAGACAGTCAATGGATGGATGGATGGGTAGATGCATAGATGGATATATAGGTAGATAGATAGATAGATAACCTTGAGAATGCAGGGTACATTAATGCCAAGTACAAAGAAAGAGTACCACCTCAGTAGCAGGGTAAAATTAGCCCTTGTCTATAAGCTACTCAGACTGTCCAAAGATGAGAAGCAAACCTTTAAACTATAGAATTGTTTTCAACTAAATTATCTGCATTCCAAAACAAAGAAAAAAGTATATTTAAAGGAATACAAATATATCCAGCCGCCAAAGTTAAAATTCAGTGCTCTCCTTCCAGCAAAATTTTACCTAGACATGCAAAGAAAGAGAAAAATTCCAGTTATAATGAAGAGCAAAATCAATGAACAGAATCAGTCCTGATGATTACCCAGATGACAGGAATAGTAGAAAAGATCAATAAAATGGGTACAATAAATATATATCATGTGTCCAAGAAGACAGAGGAATGTATAGACACATTAAGGAAAGATGTGGAATGGATTAAAAAAAAACCTCAAATTGAATGTCTAAGTGGTATTTGAGATTAAAAATGCATCAAATAGGATTAGCACCAGATTAAATACTGAAGAAAAGATAAGTAAATTTTTCAGACAGTAATAGATGCTGTCAAAAATGAAATGGAAAGAGAGAAAATGAAAAAAAGAAAAACCTGAAACAACAGGACTAGATAAAAACCAACTTTAAGTAGCATAATATTTGTGAAATCAGAATCCCTGAAATGTGAGAAGGGTCATAGTTTAAAAAAATGAAAACTAAAAAATTCTAAACTTGATGAATATTATTAAATTAGATTTAAGAAGCTCAACAAATGTAGAACATTACAGCAAGACATCTTTTAAGTATAAAGAAAGAGAATCTTAAAATATCCTGAGAGGAAAATAGTACACTGCACACACAGAGGACAAAGATAAGGGTGTCTTTAGATACAGGGTGAGTTACAAGATACTAGCTCCACATTATCAAATTTCAGGTTTGGTGGAGGAGGGTTCTCAACCAAGAAAGCTATACACAGTGAATATGTCTTTCAAAAATGAAGGTAAACAAAGACTTTTTAGACATACAAAATCTGAAATAATCTTTCAAGAGTTCAACAACCCATTTGCTTAATATGAAATGTGAAATGAATTTCTTCAAACAGAAGGAACGTGATACCAGATAGAAACTAGATCCCATATCAGGAAGGAAAGCATCCAAAAAAAGGGTAAGTATGTGGGTACATAATAAAGGATGTTTTCTCTTATTTTAAAAATCTCTTAAAAAACACTTGAGGAAAGAATTAGAAATATTGTATGGTTCACAAATATATAGATGTAAAATATATAACAATAAGTATAGCATAAATGCCAGCAAGGGAAAATAGAATATTTTTGTGATGTAAAAAAAATAACTGCTATAAACATAAATGCAACACTAAGAAGAAAATAAAAAGTGCTATTGCCAATAAGCAAAGATAATCCTTTGCATCTTTAAAACAACACCAATCCAATAATATACTATATTCACCTTGTTTCTGTGCTTATTAATATGTATCATCTCTTAATATATATTATTTCTTACTCTTTCTGCTTTAGAGTACCTTTGTTAGGGTCAGTTCAACTGATGCCTTCTCTGGGGAGCATGGTATGGGGTTCACACTCATACACTCTACTAGGAAAACAATTGTGAAATGATTTTATTATTCTTTGTTTCTGTGACTGACTCATGTCTCGGTTTTAAGCACAAAGGTGACAAATTTTCATCTATCTTCAGCAAATAGTACAACTCTGCCCCATAGTCAGTCTGAGAAAATATTTATTGAATGAATGAAAAGTCCATATTCAATGTTTTATTAACTCTAATTTCCCTCTGAGTTTTGCCATCTAAAACGTATTTACCTTGTTAGCACCTGTGACCTCCTTGATTCTAAAACAATCTGTTGGGAGACTAACAACTCAGGTTAAATAAGACTTACCTTATTACTCCTGAGATCGTGACATACAAACATTGCAATAGCAAAATAATAAGACCAGTTCCAAGGAGAGTTCATGGTATTATCTTGTTTTAAGATAAGTCCAGGATATCTTTGAGAATTCCTACGATTAATGTATAATCTATGAAATCCTTTCATGTCAAAATTCTGCAAGTTTCTACTCAGATGGTCCCTTTTTACAAAATTGTCTCAGTCTCCAAAAATAGAAATAACCTTTCACCTCTTCTGAACTCTCATTGTTCTTTACACATCCAATAGAATATTATGTATAGTATTTTTGGATATAAATGATTTCTTTGTGCTTCTTATCTCTCTGCCTAGACTATAGGGTTCTTTAATTTTACTCCTTTGTTCACCAATCCCTGGAGCACATTGTCAAATTTAGTGTAAGCTCAATTGTCATCTTAAAGAAGTGAATGAAGGATTCAGGATTCATTTGCATAATTTCAATAAAATTTGTTACAACTAAATAGAATGTTAGGAAGTTGTTGAGCTAAGATTTACATAGGGGGAAACTGAGGCTTAGAGAAATAACAGCAACAAAATAGTTTTGTAAAATGTTTCTTAATCAAACATATATAATCCTGTATCTACATTACAAAACTCTTCAAGAGTATTTTTTACCTTGGAGAATTGTTAAGCAGAAGCCAAACTTCTGCTTTGACTTTTTATTTCATTTTCTTCTTGAAACATATTTTTAGTGATTTTATTAGAAACCCACAACCTTTATCAATGCACAAGTTATTTAGTTTTTCCTTTACTCATTTATTCTTTCAATAAGTATTCTGTACCTACAAGATATGGTACCACAAGAGGAAACAGATAAAAAATAAAAATAAAAATTCCTACTCTAAATTGACTCCCAATAATAGAAAAGACAGATATAATCAAAAACATTCAGTGGTACATAACAACTAAATGCACTGAAAAGACACACATGCCTAAAGGAGTGAGGGGGCAAAAAGAGCATCCTGGATAACATGTGACCTGATAGGAAACCTACAAGAAAGAAGATCAAGACCAAAGGAGGAGCAGACATGGAGCCTGCATAAAGTATATGGTGGTAAAGTCTAACAGTAGAACATCAAGAGACATATCTGCAAAAGTATGTAAAGGATGAATAATGGAGAACATCTGTGCTAGTAACCAAATTCAACTTCATTCTCAAGATGGTTGTGTTGGTCAGCTTTTTGTTACTGTAACAAATACCTGAGATAAATCAACTTATAAAGATAGAAGATTTATTTTCACTTTTGTTTTCAGAAGTTCCAGCCCATGAACTATTGCCATCATTGCTTTGTGCCTGTATCAAGGCAGCACCATATATCATGTCAGGGAATACATGGTGAGGCAAGCTGCTTACCTAATGTTGGCTGAAAAACGAGAGAGAGGAAGGGGTGTGGTTCCACTCTCCACTTCAAGAGCACAACCCAGTGGCCTAACTTTCTCCCACTAGCCCCACATCTTCAAGATTCTACTACCCCTCAGAAGTGCCATAGTTGTCAGACCAAGTCTTTACACTGGGCCCTTGGGGAACACCTATCCAAATCATGGTAATGATAGAGTAGTGCCAACAAGGTGTTGTAAGTGAATGACGTGTATATTTGCATTAGATGTGTATATTTGCAAACCAGTGATTTGTATAGAAAACGTGTTGGAAAATGAGATGGCCAATTAACTTGTATGGGGATTCATTTTCCTTATCTAGAGAAGGAGAGCAAAAGAGTAGATGATTCCCACTGCTAATAATCTGTGATTTTCTAAATATAATGTCCCTTCTTTGACACTGTCTGAGGGATCCCAGGAATGGCATTTTCCTTCTCGGAGCCTCTAAATTTCATCATCTCTAAAATGAGGGATTTGGGCAGGGCAATCTCTGAAGTCTCCTTTCCCATGAACTATCCATAGTCCTGACAACATTTTATTTCTCCCTGGTAATAACAAAGGTGTTAAGAGTGTGTAAAACTGTGTTCAATAATTTTACAATTAAAAAAATACAGCAATATTGCACTCAGATGTCTACTCATTTCTAGCAATTAGAAAGTAATTATACTGCAAGTTTTTAAAAATCTCCCAACCTTGATGGCTCAGCAAAAAATATTAATTGAAACCAAAAATAAACATGTAACCTTGTTCATGCTCACTTTCTCTTTTACTCCAGGGTAATATCTCCAGTAAGCCCCTCCCCATTTCAGCAAGTGAGAAACTAGGCAATGATCTTCCCATTATTGATTCTTTATTAGAATCATGAGTCTTGTTTGAACAGCAGACTCTGTGGGTGACTGAAGGTTCCTGCTGCCCCCTGGGTAATTAAGCCTGGGATTATGAAAGTTGGAATTGCTTAGTCCTGCCCTGGGTCTCCTGAAAGGCCGCCAACACTGACCTAATGCTTTCATTATTCTCTTTCCCTAAATGCAAATGGTTTTTACATCATTTACCAGTAGGACAATATATAAGCAGGAAACTCCAGACATAGAAGGCTCTGGAGTGTTCCAGGTTACCTGAGTCTGAATTCAGCTCCACCTTTTGGAGCATGATTTTGGTATACCTGTAAAACTTAATCCTATTACTCTGAAAAATAGGAATAATAGTAATGTGTACTTCATTTTGTGAATAGAAAATAAGATACCTCCTATTTAATTCTGCAACGGACCCTGTTCTGATTTGTTTCCTTTCATTTTGCTCAACTTTATCTATTTACCTTCGCACTTAACCTCTTCTATCATATTATATTATGGACGCATTATTTCTATACTTTGCTTTTTCCTTCTTAGCATAGAACATGAGATCCATGAATGCATGTTTGCTTTGTCCAACAATTTATCCCAACTGCCCAGAACATCTCATGAACATAGTAGATATTCAACATATAGTTGTGGAATAAAGGAATAAATAAATTAATAGTGAACTTGATATTGGCTATTGGAATCCAATGAATATTGGATTATATTTTTGTCATTCATTAACATCTACATCATCATCATCATAAAATTCCAGGTAATTTACTGGTTTTTTGGTGGTTCACAAGAATTGTCTTATTGACTCTTAGTTTTCCGCCATGGATAGCATTCACAGTTGCATTTAAAAGAGGTGATGAGATCAGATGTTGGTTTGGTTTCTACTGGACACAGCCTGATTGATTGCCTGCTGTGCCAGGCACTCTGCCACATGCTGGGGTAACAAAGCAAAGGAAATCTAAGTCCCAGCCTTATACACTCACACATAGGGTAGTGATTATTATCTTGCAATTAATGAACTGAATCAGAAGCCTCTAATGAATGTATTCCTTATCTAATTATATCACCTGTGATCCTCACACACAGAGAGACAAATGGTTGTTTCCTGTCTTCCTTCCCAAACTCCAACTGTGGAAATTCAAGGAGACCTTGAACAACACCCATGACCTAGGCTGATGCTCATGGTTTGGAAAGCAGCAATAAGCAGGGCCATGAGAATTCTGACTCAGTGGGTGCTCTTGTTCAGCTCTGGAATGACTCCAGAGACCCATGTGTTAAAGGCTTATTCCCCAAGAGGGTAGGTTATTCCCTGGTGGTAGACCATGTAGGAGGTGAGGCCTAGAGCGGGGTCTTCAGGACATCGGGGCTGCACCTTTGAGGGGAGAGTGGGTCCCCAGCATTTCCTATTCTTTTTATTTTATTCCCAGACAGGAAGTGACCTTCTCTGCTCCATCACATGTGCTGCCCACCTGACCCCCATCATGTGCTGCCTTGCCACAGGCTCTAAAGCAAGCCAAACAATCATGGACTGGAACCCCTGAAATGTTGATTTTTATCTCTGGTATGTGTTATCGTGACAGAGAGTTCATTAACTTGGTAGGTCTGAGATGGAACAAATGAAACCCATCACCTTCTACAGAATCCCTGTGTTAGAGGTATGGCATGCTCCTAAAATCATTTTTCAAATGAAATGCACCTCTAAATCAATGTTTCTGTTTGTATAGTCTGTAAACTACCTGGGGCATTAGGATCTGGGCAAGCTAATAAATTATCAATCTTTAAGAAAATCTTAAAATGTGAAAAGATTCAGATTTTAACAATGGACTTGCACTTTTTTTCCAAAAATGCATGACTCTGAAGAGAAGATCCAAGGGCTTCATGAAATCTACCTACCAGAATCTATTTGGCCATCATCTAAAAAGCAAAGCTCTCAATTCATTCAGCAAAAGGCTACTATTGTCATACTTCTTTTTAACTTTAATTAATTATATAATTGCTAAAATACACATATTGACATATCAAATATATCATAAGATATGTTTGGGCAAAATGGCAAAATATTTAAATTCTCTGCATTTCCGCCATACAAAAGTGCTCATATCCATCCATTCTGTGTGTGTGTGTGTGTGTGTGTGTGTGTGTGTATGTGGTGATTGAACCCAGTATTTTGCATATACCAGACCAGTGCTCTATCCTAAGTTTTACCTCCAGTTCTTATTTTTAAATAAAATATAAGTTTTCTGGCCTCGAACTTGCAACTCTCCCCTCTGAGACTCTCAAGCGGCTGGAATTACAGGCCTGTACCACTGGCTCCATCCACTCATGTTTTTGTTAAATACTATAGAGTTCCCACTCTGTAATTGTATCATTATATACCCACTATCTACTGCAGTGTTAGGGTATTGAACAGAAAAGATAAAGCTTTCTTTGAAGGACCTTGATTCTGGTGGAGAGAATGCATAATAAAAACTACAGCACAGAGCCAAAGGATGGTGAGAGCTGAGAAAACAAATAAAGCAAGAGGAGGGAACTAGAGCATGAGGAGGTGCTGTGTTGTAGGGTGAAGGAAGGCCTCTGGGAGAAGCTGGTTGCAATGCAGAGTTACTGCAGGGAGGCAAGGAGGAACTGTTGCAGCAATAGGCAAAGCACCACGCTACAGCAGCCCGTGAGATCATGCAGCTTAGAATGCGTGGCAGAGTCCTGAACAGAAATGGGATACACTTTGGGAGGCAGAGCTCATAGGGCTTGCTGGTAGTGTGAATGGGGTGTGAAAGAGAGGACACCAGGGAGATTCATTATCTGGAATGTGTCAATCAGGCTAATTAATATACCTATCAGTTTACATGCTTATTTTGTGATGAGACCATTTAAAGTCTTCTCTTTCAGCAATTTTTAAGTACCCTACATATCATTATCAGTTATAGTATGATAGATCTGTAGAACATACTCTTGCCCATCTGAAACTCTGTACACTGTCACCAGTATCTCTCCATTTCCAAGTTATCATCATTCCACTCTCTGCTTCTGAGTTTGATTTATTTTTAAAACTCTGCATATGCGTGAGATCATGTAATATTTGTTAAGGGGATGATAAATTTTAGGAGGGGATCCAATAACTGTATTTTTTATGTAGTCACTTGGATGTTCATACTTGGACTTGACTCTGATCAGGTAAATTACACACACACACACACACACACACACACACACATGCTGCATAGACACACACTCTACCTATACCCAGTTCTCTGATTACCTAAGTATTGTTTGCATATCTGCTATTTATACAAGTCTGTATGCTGTTAACTCCAAATCTGAATCTGAAGACTTTAAAGACTCCAGAATCTCAATATTCCTATCAAGACATTTCAAAAATGAAAAAGGAGTGTGTGAGGGAATGATTCTTGTCATCATTAACTGAGACAAGGCAAATATGTAAGCGCACCAGGGATGTCGAGTCTGCTAGGCAGAGAAAATTTTAGAGTCTACCAAGAAAAAAACATCTGTAGGAAATCAAGAAGAGACACCCTAGACAAGAAACATTGAACCAGGACTCTCAATTTCCTCTCTCCAAAATCAAATCTGCTATTAGCATGCTGTGCCATCTCAGGGCCACCTAAGCATGATCCTCATGGAGTCTTGCTTTCCCCATCTTCACAGGGAACTCCTGAAGTTGACCACTGAACTGTGTGAAGCTTTCTGGATGACAGCATTCAACGAACATGGGAAGGAAAAGCTTTGAAAAGCACCGTGTCTGAGATTTCTCCCTGTGACATATCCAACAGAGTCACCTCCAGGTGTTCACATCAAGTTCTCAGGTTTCCCATCTGAAAACCTGGGTCAAGCTCCCCACAGCCTGCCAGAATCAGAACTTGCTCACAGCTGCAGGTTGGCTTCATTGTACTGTCTCTCACTTTCTATGCTCCCCTTTCATATGTCACCATGGAAGTGTTCTTGCCATAACTTACCTGTGCATAAATTTAAAAACTAGATGGATCGAGGATCATTCAAGACAATGTTGTCTTTCCTTGGGAAAAAAGAAAGAAGTGATGTTTCCATCTGAGTTGATAACAGTCTTCAGCCAAACCTCAGTAGTAATTGTGGAAGGAATCAGCTACTTTTCCAGAATGTTCCAAGTCCCATCCTCTGCAGTTAGTGATTCTCATTTGCTTCTGACAATGACCTGTGACATACATGATTTTTGTAGAGGCAGATGTATCAAGTGGAGTATTGAATGAAATTGGCCCCAATTAAATTGGGCTTTCACCTCTGGAGGCAAGATCACAGAATACCTTTCTCAGACAAGTATTTCTTTGTCACTTGTAACATTTGGATCTGGTATAGTTGCTTCATTTCTTCTCCTGATTGGTGAAAGGTCTGCAAGTGATCACTGTTATTCAATCTTAGAATAGTTTACTTTTCCCTTTCCCCATGGGTATATGTAGCAATCACACAACTGAAATGGTTGGAAACCCACAGAGCAGAAGGATTCAAGCACAGTTCTTGTGGTCAAGGTATCAGGAATGCCTAAGTCCTTCTGAAAGTGTTTCAGAGCTCACAGTTCAATGCTTGTACTAGATGTCACAGAATTTTGTAAACTGATAGTCCACCATAGAAGATGACATCACTGAAGACTAAGATTTGCGATTTATGAAGGAAGGCTGAGTTATAACTCTCCTACTCTTCTCAGAAACAGGCCAAATTCTTTGCACCAAATTGAAATTGCTAGGTGATAGAAGAGAATCAAAATCAGAGAAAGATTATGCAAAATCTGCAGTGTGACAAAAACTTTCAGAGTTTAGAATAAAGTGCATTCCTTTAAGCCACATGCAAGGTGCCACCTGGAGTCCTTCCATGTAATCTGTGGGCATCTATGAAGTTAATAACCATATCAGAGGTTCTATGAGTCAAACATATCCCCATGCTGAATCAAAATGTATGTCTAATTATTAATATTTATGTTTTAAAATAATTTCTGGAGGTACTATACCTGGGATTTAAAAAATTATCCTATGATGCCAAATAACAAAAAAGACACTCTTACTAACAACAAAGCTGAATGTCAACATGAATGAGAGCTACTTTACTTCTTAATGACATTGGGATGTAGGCTACTATGGGGAAATAGAGCAACACAGAAACTTGGTTGGTAGACTTATCATCTGTCTCTAATCAATGGGAGGCCCACGGGAAAGCTGCCATTAATACTAAGGAGGGCAAGTAACATCAATCATGTTCGTCCCTTACAGGACATATTCAAATGTCACAATTTCCAGGTTAAGATATTGGAATAGGTAAAGCAACAGTAAAACTGAAAAGTAACATGATGCATAGTTGGAGTAAGAACAGCCAAGAATTCTGGGCCAATTCCTTCACTGTTGAACACACAGGCATCCAATGGAGTCAAATTAACTTTATTTTTAATGAAGATTAGTCAAGCTGTAGGAAGGTAAGGGTTGCTTCAGTCAAAGAGAAGTGTATTGAGGTGGGGGTTCCCTGAGAAATCAGAAGGTTGCTGATAAGAAAATGCGGGATCTCTTTTATCTATGAGGGAGTTCACATCCTCCCCTCAGACTTGTGCTAAATCCGACCTGCAGTTTTGAACCAGAAAATCTCTTTGTAAGTGAAAACTTTGTGCAAAAAAAAAAAAAGAGGTGCTATAATGGTGTTTGTAATGGCAGAAGTAGTAGCAATAGCAGAAGTAAATAGTTCTATATACTATTTGCAGAAGCAGTAATACCAGGAATGGCACCAGCAGTGGTAATAATAATAATAACAATAATAATAATTATAAGAGCGGTGGAAGCAACAGAAGTAGCAGCTCATGTTATAGCACTATGGCTGTGAAGATGGGGAGGTCCCCCAGGGGTCTTCTAACTTGCCCTCCCAACTGCAGGAGACTAAGTATAGGAGAGAACATTGGGTTTGTGAAAGAAAACAGAGCACCTGGGACAGAATTCAAATGTTGTACTTTTCCATTTTGTAAAATGGAACATAAATATCTAAGTGTATGATTTCTAAACCTGTTCCAGAGCTGGAACTCATGGTAGTCTTTGCAGAACATTGAGACATTTTACCATAGTTATGCCCTCGCATTAACTAAGAATAGTCCCAACAGAAAACCCAACTGAACTCTTTGTCTGAAATGTACCCTTAATGTAAGTATATGTGATTATTAAAAGCAAAAAAAAGAATAAACCTAATTAACACTTTCTGAATCTTCACATTGATATTTGTTTCTTAAGTTTGATTTTTTTTTAAAGAAAACTCTGTAGAATAATATATTGTGTGGAATACTGAAAAAGACTATCTTGAGAGGTTGCAGTTGGAAGGGTCATTTCACTGTCAAAAGAAATGTTATCTGTACATACATACATACAATGGGAGATCCATTTTCCCCTTAACCCAATTTTAAAATTCTTATATACTTCAGGGTTTTGGAGATGGCAATGGAAGGGCCCAGAGAACAGAGAATCCAAAGTTTTCAGCACCAATTAACATGGAGAGGGATCTCCCTGAAAATACATGAAGGGAATTCTGAGATGATGAACAACCCAAGGAGATCAATCTTCAAACTTGGTTTAAGCAATTCTATAGTGAAGAAGGGTTGGAAATGAGTTATAGGAACATTTAGGATACCTCCTAAAGTGCTGTAAACAATTATATCTGCTTTCCACGTGTTAAATCATATCTGGTTTACATTTCAGGGTACGACGCTTCAATCATTCTTAGAGGTCCCTGTTTTCTCCATCAAATCTTGAATTAAAGGATTCCTCCAGAGATTATTACAGATAAGGTGTTAGGCTAAGTGAGCCTTGATTGACCATCAAAGTCAAGATCATATGAGCAGAATGAAAAACCCCACCACTGCCAAAGCATTGGGTCGCTCCTTCCTACATGTGGAATAGCAACCAAACACTGTAGTTACCTGTAGCTGAGCAGCAGCAGATGCAATTATTTAAGTGGGAGAAAAAGGAAGAAGAAAAAAATGATTGGTTATTTTCCCGTCATTTTGCCAGGGGTAAAGCCACTATTACTCTTGATAAGTTTATAGGACCTGAGAGTTTGAAAAGATCACTTGGAGACAAATTTGTAGGTTATGAAAATGCCTTTCCTCTCCACACCCTACATTCCACCACCCTACATTCCCTTTCCACTTCATCTTGCACTCAGTCCACAGCCCACGGCCTCCCAGCTGGGTTTAGTCACCGAGTGCTGTGGTTCTCAGCCCCACCGGAAGTCAGACCACACTAGGACAGGTTCCTGGGTTTAATCACTGAGCACTGTGGTTGGCAGCCCCACCGGAAGTCAGACCATACTAGGACAGATTGCTTTCATGTACCCGGGTGCCTATCACCTTTAAATACAAGTACTACATTTGAACATTTGAATAAAAATTTCCTTTGAGCCTGGTAAATGAAGAGGTGTCACTTTGTGCCTTGTTTTGGGTAGGACAGAGAAAGAGAAGAAGGTCTGCCATTGTACAGTTCCTGGGGTTGACTACAAACACTCTATCAGTGACCTTTTAGAGCTGACAAACAATGATATCTGGAGCCAATTTTGATACCGTAATTCTGCCCCGGGCTCTGCAGGAAGCTGCAGTAGAATCCTCTTGCTCCTAAAGCCATGATTTGGCCTCAGGAAAAGTTTTCCCAGCCAACTTTAAACCCCTGGAGACTAGGGGTGTATAATTTAAGCACTAATATAAGCTAAGAGGGAAAGCAACAATACTAGTGCTCCCATAATGGAAAGATCATTATTTTTAGTTTGTATAGAAAGCAGAGCTGGCAGCTGCGAGGGAAAATGTACCCTTTGAAAAGAACCTACCATTGTTATATTTAAGCTGTTGGGATACAGCCTTTGACTCAGAGGCAATTGTCATATGCTCAGAATTACCCCCGTGAACAGTCACAGGCTTAATGATTTTGAAAGTAGCAATATACAAACAAAGAGAGGGCTGAGGGGCCAGGGCCGGGAAGTGTTCATGACCCATTATTCCTTTTGCCTGCTGGAGAATTTGGAGTCATAAGCAGAGCTAATGGGACACTGATGGGGGCCACCTTTTTATGTGTTATTTATTCATTTACTTTCCTATCATTCCTTTATTCTTTCTTCCTTTCTTTTCTTTCCCCCTCTTAACATAAATATTTGTCTTGCCTTAGATCAGAGAAGAGAGAGTCCAACAGACTTCATTTAACAGATCGGATCCTGCTTACTGTGCGGCTGCCGAGGCACATGCTGTGTTTCATTCATTCCACTCCTATATTTACTTTTCCACGTTGATTGGCAGCTGCTCTGTGTCTGGCACTGTGTTTATTACCAGGGATACAATATAGAATAAGACACAGAGATCCCTGGCCTGTCAGAACCTTAGAATCTGGTGAGTTAGATGAGATAATGCGTGTGTGCCCCTGAGCCCAGTGCAGGGCAAAAAGTAACTTATCACAAACGTTAAATTTTGTTCCATGGTGACATTCCACTGTACAGACCACTGGGTTTGGGACAGGCCAACCAGGCTGATCTGACCTCTCCCACTGGCTGCATGAAGCTACAAAATCTCTTTGAATTTATTTCCTTGCCTGTAAGTGGAGGTAGGGGCATGATAACACCTACCTTCCAGGTATTTGTTAAGATTGAAATGGAAAGATCATATAGCCCCTGGCTTCGGGAGAGGTTGTTACATCAGAAGCCCCTTCAACCAAAATATTGACAGATGGATCATGACAATATAACATAATAACAAAAAGCCAACAGAAACATCTGGACGATCTAGCCTCAGTGCCTTTTTGGTAGCTTTTATTAGCACCTGATGGATATATCCCAGGTACCATGATGGATGCTGTGAAGGAGGAGGAACTGAAATTCCCTTGCTGTGGTCCTAGGGGCAGCAGCCTGGTGAGGAAAACAGAGAGGTACGTGGTGACTCTAGGATAGCACAGCCTGTGAGAGCTGAAGGCAGATATGAGTGAAGGGCTGTGGGGTTAACAAGAGGGAAGAGCATCTTTCGGGACTTTACAAAGGCTGATGCTTTAAGAAACATCTCATCCATCCTTTCAATGATCCTCTGGAAGGAGATGCTATTAGGCTCCATTTTAAAGGTGAGGAAACTAAGATTTAAAGGGTCTAATTCACTTGAGCAAGATCAATCAGCGAAAGACAATACGATATTTATATCACTGGATCTTATTGATTTTAATGCTCTTTTTCCTACTATACCATGATATTTCTCACTAGTTGTGTATAGATCGCAGTTTCCCTTGGGGATTAAAAAAAAAAAAAAAAGAGTCAAGAGAGGTGTAAACAATTCAATAAATTGACTCAAAGTTCCCTCTAGGAACAATGCACTATTATTGTCAAAAGTCCAAAAGAAACTCACCAGATTTGTACAGGCAGAGTAATTTACCCAAGAAAGTGAATTCCTTCAAGTCCAACACTCAGGTCATTTTTGTCTGTGGATATGTGCCTGATGCCTTCCAAGGACATAATCTACTGTGACTATATGCAGTAGATTTCTAAAGGGCATGAGGAAATACCTTGACTTTGAGTAAGGACCCAGTGTATGATCTTAAATTCACTTTGGTGGTTAATGAGCATAATAAAATGGTCATATCATCAAGAACTAGCCATGAAGTACAATATAATTGGGTGAGTTGGTAGATATTTAAGGAAATGTGGATTCAGAAAGAGACTCAAGGCAACAAAGCGATGTGTGGTTAAGTATCAGGATCCTTAAAGAGGTGGCTTAGATGTCTGTGAAAGGTCACAAAATTCATAAGATTAATCATCAGAAGCAGTTCTCTTTGCAGATTAGATTTATCCCAATTCAAATTCAGAAGTAGATGTGGATAGATATTCAGTCAAGCTTGGCAGGATCTAAAAGAATCCTGTAGCTTGGCCAATGGTATTATTAAATCGGATGAAAGAATAATTTAAAAATAAATTATTTAAAAATAGTCTATTTAAAAATAAAAATAAATCCCAGGCGGCTCGGGAGGCTGAGGCAGGAGGTTTGCAAATTCAAAGCCAGCTTCAGCAAAAGTGAGGCATTAAGAAATTCAATGAGACCCTGTCTCTAAATAAAATGCAAAAAAAAAAAAAAAAAAAAGAAGTCTGGGAATGTGCCTCAGTGCCCCTGAGTTAAATCCCTGGTACAAAATAAATAAATAAGTAAAACAAAATAAAGGTATGCATAGGATTTCACATCTTATTAGACCAAATGGAGAACATTTTGTCAGTGTGAATATAGTGTTGCCCCCAAAGAAAGGATATAACAACAACATATACCTATATTCTGGACACTTGGGATAGTTTAAGTGGTGTGTCCACTGCATATTAACATATTTCTCTATATTGCTCTTTGTTCTCATTGATGTTCACCACCATGGAATAATTGAAAATTTTGATGTGGGTGACTTGGAATTATAGATATAGATACACAATATATTTTTCTAATACATATGATTATTTGCAAAGCATAACCTGCAGACATATATTCTGAATTATACTGTAATCTCTTGTGCATTGGGTCATCCTGTTAGATCCAAATGGTTGCTTACCACTGAGTGCCTGACCTTGTTTTTGAACCCATGATGCTGAAGTATAGGCATGACAGTACACTCAGGACAACAGCCCAGAGACACATGTGTAGACATCTGTCTAGTACCTTGGATGCTGATTCTCTAATTTCAGCATATCATGCATATTGAACCAAACTCGAACCAAACTTCATTTTTCTTTTAGTCCCCTTGGCCTTATTATGTAATAATCTCAGAGTTTATTTTTCTGTTCTAATTTGTGCTGCACTAACCTAGATGCATGGGAAGATTGTGTTCTGACATATGTGGCACCTATTAACACTGGTGAATCAGAAAAATTGGAAAAGGTAAAGAGCATCATGAATAACTCTGGATGCTGAAGGAACCATGGCCTTAGACAGGATGCAATGACATGAGGGTGAACTGGGGTTCTAGCAGCTGAAGAACAAATGAGAATGTAAGATTATCACAGAATAGCTGAAACCAAAAGGCCTAGGTAGGAAGAGGTTAGGGAAGAAGATATGGAGGAGAAGAGGGCTTTTGAAATTCCCTCTTCTACTAGGTAATTGAGAAGGTCATGCCCAGGGCTGAACATAAAGATACCCTAAACTTGCTTCTCTAATTGGCCTCTGGGCTCTACACAAGAAAGAAGTAAAGACTAAGTGAGAGTTGTAAGTGGATGAGCTAAGCATTGGAGGAGCTCATGACACAGGAAATCAATCTGCAGACTGCTGGTGTATTTCCCCCTTTCATTTCCGTCTCCTTTTTTTCTACTTCTTCTTCCTTTTTAGGTTCTAGGTATTTAGGAAACCGCCAAGACACCAACTGACCAGGAGGCCAGTAGAACACAGGCTTCAGTGTTGCACATGACAAATGATGCAGGCTACCAAAAAAAAAAAAAAAAAAAGTAGAGAACAATCACCAAATACAGGAACACAACAATCAGCAACAACAAACCACAGGGAGAGGACAGTCTGATTTCTAAAGTTGCCACATTATATCACTTAAATTGTCCAGGCATAGCAACATATTATAAGATGAACAAAGAAATAAGAAACTCTGGCAAATTCACATGTTGAAATAAATAAATAATAGGAAGGCTGAAGAAGCTCAGGCATTACGCATAATAGATGAAGTCTTGGAATCAGCTGTTGTAAATACGTTCAAAAAACGTAAGTAAACCATGAATGCATAAAAGTACAGTTAATCATGAGGACAAATTCGCACAAAATAGAGAATACCGATGGAGAGGTAGGGATTATTCAAAAGAGAAACGCTAGAGTTGCAAATATTGAAATGAAAACAAATTCATTAAGTTCGCCAGCATATTTAAGCAAACAGAAGAAAGTTTCTGTAACCTTGAAGAGGAGTCAATTGAGATAAACTAGTCTGAAGGGTACAGAGGAAAAAGAATGAAAGATTAACAGGAAACCTGTGGAATACTATCAAGAAAACAAACATACTCTCAACTGGAGTCCCAGGGGCAAAGGAAGGGGAAGAAAGACTACTTGAAGAATTAATAGCAAGAATTTCCCAAATTTTATAAAAGAAATCAATGTACACATTCAAGAGATTCAATGAACCCTCAGCAGAAAACAAACAAAAACCTCACAGCAATCATTGATGCATCCTATAATCACATTGTTGAACCCAAAACAAAGACAGATCCTTGAAAACTGTAAAAGAAAAACTCATCCTGTGCAAGAAAGAGAATTAGGTGCCAATTTCTCATCAGAAACTGTGGAGGCCAGAAGGGACTGAGATGACATTTTTAGAATGCTGGAGGAAAAATACCATCAAGGAAGAATTCTATATTTGGCAAAAAAAACTGTCTTTCAGAAATGAAAAATAAATCAGGATATTCCGGATGAACAAAATCTAAGGGGGTATGCCACTCGTAGACCTTCTCTGCAAGAAATGAGCAGTGGAATCCTGCAGGTTGAAATGAAAGGACACAAGGCAGTAACTTGTGTCCTAAGGAAAAGTGAACAAAGGAAAGGTGAAGATTGCTTCAGATAAGTATATAAAAGCTCATGTTATCATGTATTTGGTTGGTAACTACACACTTGTCTTTCCTACACATAATTTAAAGGATAAAAGTATGAGCCAACAATTATGAGTCTGTGTCAATGGGCAATGAAGCTATAAAAATCAGAATTTTGAATACTCTGAAGCAATTGGCATGAATTTGAAGTTGCCTGCTAGAAGTTAAAATGTCAATTGTAATCTCCTGGGTAACCACTAAGGAAAAAAAAATACTAAAATATATACAGAAAAATAAACATGATGAGAATCATAAAGTTGTACTAGAAAAATCTATTCAGCAGAGGAAGAAAGAATTGGAGAAACTGAGGAGTAAAACACATAAAACACACAAAGAAAACAAATAGCAAGATGGCAGAAGTAAGTCATTCTTTATCAAAAACAATTTACACTGCAAATAAATTATACTATCCAATTAAAAGGCAGAGATTAGAAGATTTAACAAGACCAGAAAATAAATAAATGAATTACAAAAGAAAAAAAATGGGATCCAACCATATACTTTCCACAGAAACTCAATTTAGGTCCCTAAACATCAATAGCTTAAAAGGGAAATGATGGAAATATTTTCTGAAAATAGTAACAAAATATCTGGAGTGGCTATATTAATAATGGACAATATAGAATTCAGGTTGAATAGGGTAATATAAGGCAAAGGAAATTGTATATTGTTAGAGGAGTCAATCTATCGAAAGTTTTAACTATTATACACACATACACATTAACAGAACACCCAAATATATGAGGAAAACAGAGTATTGAAAGACTAAATACACAGCTCTATAACAGTTGGAGATGTTAATAGTTAATAGTGGGAAGGTACAGAGATGAAAGGGGAAGAGAATGTAATGGTTAATGTGGTAATGGATTATAGTTGGAGATACCAATAAGAACATGTTTAGTTTAATATAGATACATGTGGTTAGGTAGATGCATGCTATCCACAGCTTTAGTATACAAACATTTATTTCTTTTCTCGACCTAATGTACAGAACTTGGTTTCTAATATCTTCCCTAATTAAAAAAGAAAAGAAAAGAAAAAATATTCTAAGACTCTAGCAGAAAATATACAAAATGAGCTTGGCGCTTCATATAGAGCCAGAAAGTATGTAATAAAAATAAATAGTAATGAGAGTAGGTCAAAGGGACACACAGGAGTCAACATAAAGCATTCTTGATGGCCAAAGCCAGAACAATTTAGGCAACAAAATAAAGTAGTTTTGGATTAAAACTCTGAGTGTCAACATTGATGAGTTCATCCTGATTAAAATAACCCACTGAATACATAAATCTATGTGGGAGAACAGACAAGCATCTCATGCAGAAGAATTCCAAGTAACTTATGCAGATACTCCACCCTCCAGGAGGAAAGCAAAGCTTTCTACTCCATTAGTGTGGGCTGTACAAAGACTGCAGTGTGGAAAGAAGGAACAAAGAATAACGTCACAGGAAACGAAGCTGACAAATGCTACCTGAGGCAGACGAAGGATGTGAATATCAACAGTGCCACGTCATCCTGAGAACACGTACTGTCGATGGGGTGGATGGGGTGTGAGGACAAGGTGTGAGGACAAGGGAACCTTACCTCTGTGGTCTTCATTCTGAAGACCCAACTCCCAACGCCCAACTCCTGTGTAATCATGAGAAAAAGTGGGCAACCTCACTGGAGGACAACCTCACTTGAGACAAGACACATTAGAAAGTACCTGTGCACTGCTTCTCAAAAATATTAAGGTCCTCAAAGACAAGGGAATTCTCATCAACTATCCCAGACAAGAGGAACAATGACTTAATTTGATATGATGGACCTTATGAGATCCTGGGACACAGAAAAGATATCAGGCGAAATTTAGGGAAATTTCAATAAAGGATGAACTTTATTTTGAGTAATATATTGCTATGGCTTCATTAAGTGTAAAAAGTTTACTGAATTGATGTAAGGTGATGATAGGAAAGGAAATTGGGTGTGGGGTATATTGGAACTTTCTATACTATTTTTACAAATTGTGGTTACTTTTCAAACTGTTCTAAAATGAAGGGGTTTTTTGGGAAAAAATTCATCAAAATCATTTCATATTTCCCTCATGCATGTTTTCCTATTCATTTTATACACATCTAAATTTTATTTTGTATGTTCTTGTATATTTTTAATTATCTTCATACATTCACATTTTTCTTATTAAAAATGCCTTATTTAAATCATTGCAACAGTAGTAAATATTACATATGGAGGCACCATTATTTTCCCAATCTTGCTTTGAAAGCATTTTAAAAACATTTCTGTTTATGAAACATCTTTCTGACGGCCAGGCATTTCTTTAGGATTAGATGTCGTTTTATTCACCACTTATTTACAGGATGAGTAACAGTGATGTCATCCTTTGAAGGGCAGAGGGTAGCAAACAGCGGGATGCCCTAAGAACAATGCCTCTCTCCTGGTGCCCTGGTGCACACCTGTAATCCCAGAGGCGCTGGAGGCTGAGGCAGGAGGAGAGAGAGTTAAAAGTCAGCCTCAGCAATGGCGAGGTGCTAAGCAACTCAGTGAGACCCTCTTTCTAATAAAATACCAAAAAAAAGGGGGGGGGCGGGGGGCTGGGATGTGGCTCAGTGGTTGAGTGCCCTTGAATTCAGTCCCTGGAACCCCCCAAAAAAACAAAAACAAAAACAGTGCCTCTCACATTTTCACTTAGGTGAAACCAAAGGACAGCTCTTTTCCTTAAAATGTAGATTCTAATTCAGTGGATCTGGGTGGGGCTTGAGGGTCTGCATTTCCAATAGGCTTCCAGGCCATGGTGACACTGCAGGACCATGCACCCTGAATGGCCTGACTGCAGAAAGCACTGTGCCTGATTTGGGTGGGCTGGGTTGATTGTCTGCTTTACCATTTCTGTCTCTTGTATGAATGTCAAAAATCACTGTGAGAACACACTGTGCCCCACCCTACTTTCAGTCTTTGGTTGTTGTGAATTAAATTATGAATATAAAAGTTCTCTCTGAACTATGAAACAGCAGGAGTACGTCAGTGCTTGCTCCTGCTCATCTTCTTCCTCTCCCGGAAAGTTCACGGCGGTCAAGCCCCCTGCATTACATATTGCATGTATTGCAAAAGTATCTCAATGACAAAAATGGCAACATTAGCAACAAAGACATGCATGAGATGCTGCAGCACCATTAAGGTTCTTACAGTCCTCATTGCCAGGAGTCAGACCGTTTAATCCTCATTAGGGCCAATATCATTAGCAGAAGGAGTTAGGAGATGTAAGTGGCAATAAAACCTGAGCCTTGTTTTCAAGGAAATTGACATTCTTAGCAGAGCTGGGCAGGGTACGGGTCGTTAGGAATGGTAGAATCATCATTAAACAAGAGCAAGTCAATCACAGTGAAGACGGCAGGCGAACCTTGTGTTCTCAGAAATGGATGCTCTCAGCAGCATGCCCCCCATGGGGGCCCACAACAATATTCTCACCAAAATAAACAGGCATGTTGGGGTTTGCATTTCTGTCCCTGGGATGTGATCATCAAGTTGTCAAGTGACACAAGATTCACAAGCCATAGATTCTATCCAGACAGATGCAGCTAATATTGCTATAAGAAAACCCACTTTCACTTATTGAATTAAATTAATCAAGGAACATATACTATATATTATAAGATGTTTTTGTCAAAAGAATTTTGTCGACCTTAATAAGTGAATAGCTACACGAACAAATGGATAGACGGATGAAACAATAAGTCAATAAATAAGTGTACTATTTCAGTTGTGAGTGAATAATAATTTGGCAAACCCAATCACCTGAGATTTGGTGACTAATGTGACTCTATTTTTAATAAGCCAGAAACTCCATGAAACCTGACCTTCTCAATGGTAGTTGAAGAATGTAAAGGCTCGAGGAAAACGGGCAGATCAAATTTACCTCCATGCAAATTTTGAAATAGGAAAAAGAGGGAGAAAAATGGCAAGAGACTAGAAAAAAAAAATTGGCAAGAGGCAGAAACTAAATCTATCTTATCACAAAAACACATCCAACACCAAGCACAGTTCCTGACACACAATAGATTTTTGATAAATATCATTGAATGAACATGTGATTGCAACAGTTGTGCTAAAATTTCAAAATGCATGAGAATCATTTATGAACTGTATGCAGTCTTCCTTTAAAAAAAAGTGATTCTAAGATATCTACTTCAGAAGATAGTCCTAGATAGTTTGGATAGATGTAAGCCTCACTGAGAAACCTCTGCCAAGTTTTTATCAGAGGTTATTTTGAGGTAGCTCCAAAGAGACACTCTCATGATATTCTGATATGGATCATTTTGAAACGAGATTGAGTCTTTGCCTCTGGAATGCTGAAGTTGGCAGCCTGTTGCTTCATCTGATAATTCTGTATACAAGGAGCATTTCAAACTATGCTGTATGGTCAGGTATTTTTCTGAGATATCCACCTGTATGGTTGTTTTCAGTCCTGGTTCCACATTGATGAAGAGGTTAAAAAAGAATAAGGCCTGAGGCACACCATAAGTCAGCTAAACTACAAATCTGGACCTAGGGCTCGGGTATCAGTATATACAACAGGTATCCTCAGTACAAACAACTTGAAGGACCTGCCTTTTCTACTCCTGCAGAGCTGCCCATTAAATTTCACATACCCTCTCTTATCTGCTTTTTCATCATTGGTTGGTTTATATTCTAGTATCTGCTGGAATCAAAACTATTTATTTTATAAATTTTTCTAAAAAATACAAAAGAAAAGAAAAGAAAAAAACTCCCTATGTTAAAGCAGAGCAGAAATAAACAAAGAAAGAATCCATTTTGGAAATTGCAATTTCATGCCTTTTTTTTTTTAAAGGGAGAGTGAGAGAGAGAGAGGGAGAGAGAATTTTTTAATATTTATTTTTTAGTTTTCGGCAGACACATCTTTGTTTGTATGTGGTGTTGCGGATCAAACCCGGGCAGCTCGCATACCAGGCGAGTGTGCTAACGCTTGAGCCACATCCCCAGCCCAAATGCCTTCTGTTTTTATTTAATAATTTAATTTGGCAAGGCTGTGGTATGTTCCATTGTCCTGCAGTTTGAGTTTGGGAAAGGGAAGAAGGTTTGAACATCTTGCAAACACAACACACCTGCTGTCTTACTGGCTTTGCCTTGAAGTGACATCGCTATCTGGATGAGGGGTCTCAGAGGGGGCAGAATCCTTCAGAAATGCATTACCTCTGTTTATAATTAAGAAAATGTATGTTCTTTATATGCCTTTTGACTTGTTCCAAAGCATATTTAATGAAAATTTGAATGCACCTCAATACATAAAGGAAACATACATCAGAAGTAGCTGAAGACTTAAGTAAGGCAAAGGAAAACATGAAATGAAGGGAGATATAACTCCACATCAACTACTCACACTTCTGCAGGACTCCCAGAGACTCCAAGGACTTCTCCAATCTACCCAGATCTCTCAGCTTTGCTGATCTTCTCAGAGACCAACTTCATCATGCCAACTCTGCCTCTAACCACACTCACCGCACCTGATTCCTTGTCTCACACCCCTACCCATGCCTGGGTCCTCCAACATGAACATGTACCAGAATTCCCCAGAATGCTTGTTAAAACCCAGGTTTCTGGGCTCTCCCCTAGAATATTTTACTCATTAGGTTTGGGTTGAGACCTGGGAATTAGTCTCTCTCACAAGTGCCAAGTGATGCTAATAGTTCAGATCTGTGGACAACCACACTTTGAGGTACAGAGCCCTTACGGTTTCTCATTATAGCACACTATTTGGATACAGACATAACATTTTCTCTGACTTATGAAGAAGGCTAATTTCTGATTCCCACCTTCTTCTTTAGGTCCATCTATCAGCATTCTATTCTTAGCCTCCACCTTCCAAAGGTAGAGGCCTCCACCCAGTTTCTCAAATGAGCCCTCTGTCTTGCTGTCAGCTCTTTGCAGCAGGGAGTCTCACTCACCATTGCACTTTTCATACACCATCCTTAACCCACCATCATGCCAGATCCTGTTTGTCCATATGACTCAACCAGTGTGTCATTTCCCTGGGAAAGATCTTAGCTGAGGGTTCTTTATTTTATACTCTCACAGAACCACACTTGTTTCCATCTCTATGCATATCTCCATCCGTGATTTTATATCCACGAGTGTCTATGTGAATTAATGTCCTTCTCCTCCTCCAGACTCTAAGCACAAGAGAGTGGGAGCCATGTTGGTTTTCGTATATTGGTTTTCAACACTTGGAACTGAGATCAGATATTTACTTTTAATAGGAACATATTATATATACTTTCTATATGGTTGGATCTCACTTTTACAGCTAATTTCCCTACCACAATTTTGAAAGAAAGAAAGGAACAAAGAAAAAGGGAGAGAAAGAAAGAAATTATAAAATCCATACTCTTCATGTCATTCTCAAGCTAAAAGAAAATTAATTGTCCAGAAGAATTACAACCATTTATGATTTGTAAGCTAGATGACAATTGCAAGTGACTCAAACAACATGGTCATGTAAAATCTGGGAAGTATGCATGGATCTCATCCCAACTGCAAACTTAAAAACAAATTCTTGCTGTGGTTCTGCCTTCCTCTTTGCTCCCAGTGCAGGCCAGTGGAAGATTTCCAGAGCACAGAGTAGTGGAGACAAGGGGACAGAATGTAATACCCTGCAGGTACAGTGCTGATGGTCTGGCTTATTCTACAGTTGATTTAGAGACTTTCAATGACTAAATGGACTCAATATACTCGAGGCCATATTCTAAGAATAGCATCTGTCTCAGCCAAACCTTAAAAAGATAATTGATAAAACAACTGGGTTTAAGATTTTACTCTCTGGAAAGACAGCCAGAGACCAGTTTGGGTGGATTCCATTAAAGGATAAAGCTATGCACACACTAGAAGGAGAAGTCCAAACCCAGGCAAGTTACCCTGGGATGGTGGGCATGACATCAATGAGCATTTTCATTTTTAAACTTAATTTGATTTCTTTGTGCTGCTGGGGATTGAACCCATGTATTATGCATGTTAGGCAAGCTGTCTATTGAACCATATCCTCAAGCCTGATGGTCATTTTTAAGACCCATATTCTGACATCCTTCCATGGTCTGCAGGATCCAAATTTGTTGAAGGAAGCTCCACCGGAGACACAAAGATTAACCTTGCAGGAAGAATGTGGGTTGAGCCTGGATCATGGCAATTTAGATTCAAATTCTGCCTCTGTACACCTTTGAGTAATTTAGACAAATCAGTCAGCTCTATACCTTTGAGTAAATTACATAGGCCCTCTCACCATCTATTTCCTCCACCAGAAATATGAAATATATCGGGGAAAAAAAGATAAAAGATAATGCATGTAAAGTATCCAGCTTATAAAGTGTAATATATGCTATTTTTATTGTGTGCCACCACTTACCATTTTAATCAGTTAAACCTTGACATACTACCGCAAACTGATGTAACAGTAATTTTCATTTCGGAAGCAGCACAGATTTAAAGTCAGGCTAAGCCTGGCCACTGGCCTTTGTTTTTGTTCCCTAGTATGCCTTGGGAAAGACACAGTGGATGCTTTTTTAAAAACTAAAATAGAAAAAAAAAAGTGCTTCCCCAGGGCCTGGCGGATGAGGGGGCTGCCTATTGCTCTCGGAGTCAGGAGGTAGCGGGGCAGCACTGGGGGCCCACCTCAGAGGCCTTTGTTCTTGCAGCCGAGGGTGCTCATGAACACTTTGTAATTCAGGTATTAACCTGGCTTGCTGAGCTGCCAGATCCTGTCCCCAGTGACTTCTGCAAAGAGTTTTAAGTTTGTCAGCTCATTTTTCACTTGCAGCATCTAACTCTGGATATGGCAAATGGTCTTGGGCTGCCCCCAACTCTGATGAGCACACAGAGCATTTTTTAACAGAATCTTCCATTTTTAATATTGCTTGGAGCATCAGAGTCAAAGAGCAGTCACTGGGCATCAGGACCTGACCGTGCCCCTAAAAAGCATTCGAGGAGAGGAATGGCTTGTGTGTATCTGGCAACCCGAGTATCTGAGGTGCATAGAAAGAATTCCGAAACTCAGTGTACTTGGAGCCTTTGGAATACAAGGGGTGGTGACAGAGAATTGGGTCAGGCAAGGATGTGGGATTGACACTGCGGGGTCCTTGATGTTCCGGGGTACATCTTACTCTCATAAAGTACAAGAAATCAGCATGTGTAAGGTGGACATGGATGTGTTGAGATAATCATACAACATCACTCTTACTCTGATGGGCTTTGTAAAGGACAGAGATATGATAAATGTGGACTGGAGTAAACAAAACACCTGTTAAGAAGTGGTTAAGGGGGTTGGGTTGTGGCTCAGTGGCAGAGCGCTTGCCTAGTACGTGTGAGGCACTGGGTTCGATCCTCAGCACCACGTAAAGATAAAGAAAGAAAGAAATTGTGTCCATCTACAACTAAAACATGCTTAAAAAGTGATTAAGGAATCCAGGTTTTTAAACTTGAAATCATTACCTTTTTCTTTATGTGACCACCCTGACCATTTCCCAGCCATGAATAAGTATGTGCATGCTCACCCACCTGCGGCCCAAATCCCTAGCACCCAGAGAGAAACACACCGTTTAAACAGAGAAATTGGAGTGAAGATGGAGAATGGTCATTCAATTGAGAAGGTCATCCTATGGTAAATTTTTCCAAATCATCTATGGACTCATAAAAATGGTGGCAGAACAGGGTTTTTTTAGTTTTCTGACTTATTTCTCTGGGTGGATGAAGAGTTTATTATGAGAGAAGCTCTCCTTTCTCTCCAGTGTCCTGGTTTCCTCATTTGTAATACCAGCAGACTATAAGGCAGAATTTTCCTGGGATAAAGAAAGAGCACGTGGGGAAGAGCATGTGGTCACTGCTGCAGTCATAATCACACTCATGATTATGGTCACCATTGGTCACCACACAGCAGCTATATTTTTGGAAGGAAGGTGATTTCCATCTGCAGCATGAAGCTCTACATACAAATATTTTAAAACCAGGGTAATGCTTCAGGGCATGTTGTGTCTTTGAATACTAGAATGAGAAATTATGCTTGATGAAATAATTTTAGAGCCTGTGATTGAGAAATCTGTGTCTGGGATATTTAATGGAAAATTTAACGAAAGATGCCATTTCCTAAAACGTTGAGTTATCTATAGCATATGTGCATCCAGGAGCTAGTACTATGTCCTTAGGCAATTTAGCTAAGCTATGTGGCCTTCACTTCCTTGAATATAAAATGGGGTTATTAATACTGATCTCTTCATACTTGAGTGTGGATAGAATGAGAGTAGTGAGTGAAGTGACAACCACAGGGTTTGATGCACAGAAGGACTCAATTGCAGGGGCTCCTTCCATTCATCTGTTTAGAGGATTCAGTCTCACTTAGTGCTTCTGAGTCTATTAAGACTGCCGTTGGGGGCTGGGGATATAGTTCAGTTGGTAGAGTGTTTCCCTTGCATGCACAAGGCCCTGGATTCAATCCTCAACACCACACACACACACACAAAAAAAAATTAAGACTGCAGTTGGTCTTGTGAATCTGAGTAATCTATGTTCCCTGAACCTGCGTATTCTCATCTGTGAAATGGACAAGTTTGTAGCTACTTTGATGCAGTGAAGGTGATAATATATTTTCTTTTGCTCTTGCTCAACATGTGGTCACAATAAATTGTACCAGCTGTTACTCAATGTGCTTCCACACAAAGAGGTGCACGGTTATCAAAGATCTGCTGAGACAACAACAATCTGGAAAAGGAAGAATTGGAACAGTCCCATTCTAACTAGGTTAATGGGTGATAAATACACAGCAGAGATGGCATCCTAAGTTCCAAAGAATTAGGAAAGAGGCCAAGTACAAATATTTTCTCTTTTGCATAATTTATTATATGACAAGTAGTATAATTCAATTAGCAGCAAATGTATTTGAGCATTGATTAAATACTATTTTTTCCTACAAATGGTACTAGGTTTTGAAAGAAACAGAAGAGAGGAGAAGAAAATTCCATGTCTCACCTGATGCTCTCTGGGGTTAACACAAAGGCAAATAAGAGTAGGAAGGTGAATTAGTCACCCCATAAGAGGAGGGAGATTTGGTGTTAATGCACAGGAATTTATTCCTTGTTTTTCCTTTTTCTCCCCCTTTTCCCTCCTTTAACATCCTATCCCTGCCTCCTATTACAGAGAGTTAATTCCTCAGTTAGGAATATACCCAACAATTTTCATTGCTTGAAGAAGAACTAAGTCACTGAGAAGATTGTGTTCTTCAAGAGACACTCAGAAAGCGACACAGAAAGTCCTTGAACATGGATAAAACACAGGCCTCCATCAAGGGAGGCAGAGTTCATTTTCTATTTCTAAACAAGCTTTAATATTTTTCATCTGGCATTATTTCTATAATGTCAGCAGAAAAAAATCTTTGCATGTGGTTGTGTATTTATGAGTGAGTTTTATCTTTAAACAGATTTGTAACTAAAAACAGAAATATCTTTTTATGGGAGACAGCTGGTTGGGAGATTAAAGATACACATGGAGAGAGGGGCTCACATTAACAAACATTCCTAGACATAGAATGTCTGCGAGTATTAGGAATCTTTTGACTTGTGACCTAAAAACATCTAATCCCCACCAGTTTCCCAGTCTAGGTTTCAGCATATTGGGCATTTAGAAGGAAAAAAAATACAATAAAATAAAATCTTGGAAAGGCTTGTAAAAAATAAATAACTCTACAATATCTCAAGGAATCACAGATAACTATAAATATCATGTGAACAAAAAAATTAGAATTACTATGTAGTTCTGTTTAAGGAATTCAGAAAAAAAAATAAAAGATTAGCCAGTCAAATCAGGACAGTTCTGGGCTCATTTTCTCTCTGAGTACAAAAAGATGTGTGTTTGAAATTTTGGATTAGATATATGAATTCTGAGCATCTGCCACGTTTGTGCTCAGAGTGAGCTGTAGTCACAATAAAACTAGTATTGGGTTTATTTTCCAAAAGGCACTAATAAAAATGAATTTATAAACCTTTTTCATTGAGACTGGGTATAACCCTTTGGATCTGGTAAACCAACCCCCAAATTGGGTTTAGGATGGATACCAGTGATCCAAACATCTTCAGTTATTTTCTTCCTAGTATTATTGGTAATGACTTTTTTTCAATAAATGGCTAGGGCCCAGGATGGTTTTGACTGAGGTTGTGGCCACTGTTTGGGGACCTTCCGTGTGAGAGGTTTTGAGAAAAATCAGTTTCATGTGATGAAGTCAGTGCTTCAACTCAAGACTCATATATGCTTTTAAAGTACTCGATTTCTAGAATCATTTGAAGAAGACCAAGGTATGGAATTGGGTATAGTTGATCATTTTAGTGGTAAAATACTCATCAGGGTTGGTTGATCCTGAAGAAATGAATCAAGGTTCATTTTCTACATGTTTTCTCTTAATCTTGCTGGGTATTTTTCTGAATTCTGTTGTTATAAGTCGACTGCCTTCTTAAAATGTATTTGTGAAGGAAACGTGTCTCAGTCTTGTAAATGGATGACCAACCATATCAATTGACACAGGTGGAAGGTTGTGTAAACATAAATACAATGAAAAAATGCAAGATATTTGTTGCTCTCTGAAGACTCTGAGCTTAATGTGTACTCTTTTGTTGTGGTAATTGTTTAAAGGAAGGATAGATCAGAAGGGTTTAGGTAGATGCTAAAGACAAATTATGAACGAAATAATTGATTGGGCTGATTACTGAAAAAGGTGTACTTTTAAACTAAGCAATTTTTAATGTGCCCACACTACGGTGATCATTCTTCTTTAACATTGTGGTGGTATATCATGCTTTGAGAAATGGTTCTCTAGTGGACAGTTGCTATTACTACAGTGAAGCCATATCACTCAATAAGGCATAACACCTTAGGAGTTTATCAGTTATTATTATTTGGGAGAAACGTCTTACCCTCTTCCTGCACCATTAACAAGTCTACCTTGTCATTCTCATTCTAGAGCCCAGACAAGGGTGAGGCCTTCACATGATAATTTCTCCAGACTTTCACATGCATTGCTTCTACAGTCTAGAAATTCTCCTCCTCATTTCTCTTCCTACAGCAAACATGCCTGGGAGAAGTTGAACAATTCCCACTGACCCACCAAGACTCAAAGAATGTTCAGAGGACAACTGGATGAAAGATGTTGAATACCCTTTGGAGAATCTATTCGTGGGACATATTTTAAGGTATTAAAAAAAAAGAGTGCAGAATTGATTATCTTAGCATGGTTTGAAAGAAGAAAAAGGAAGCAAAGACAATATGCACAAATATGGGCTCGCTGAATTACCATGCTTCAACTATAAAATATGATATTCTGAAATAGTTAAAAGTAATGGCCCCTTGTATACTCACACAGGAAGATAGCCACCTTGTCTATATAATTTACTGAGCACCTCCTTGTTCTTTACTTGAATTGATTAATCTACTTTTAAGATCACCAAGGAGCCCCATATTACAAATGAAGAAATGAAGGCAGGAATTTGGAGTTATCTGATCAAAGTCATCCTGTAAGTGTCAGTATAGAGATTTCACCCTAGAAATTCTGATTCCTTAGAGAGTGATTAGAAATGGAAAATTGCATTGCAGGTCTTGAAAAATATACATAAAAATTTTAACTACACTGGGCTTGAAAGAAAATCCTGAAAGTTCTGCTTCTTTCCCAGGCACAAGAACTGGCTTTCCCTGATGACAGGGACCCATTGCTTAATTGACTGATGGCAGTAAGCCCTGAGCAGGTCACAGAGTCATGAAAGAGGACACTTCTACGTATACCCTGGGTCCAATAGCAGGTTCTTGGTGACAGGATGAGCCCCGATGTTGGGTATAAAGCCCTTTCTAAAGGGCTCACTCCTACCCTATAGGACTGGGTTTTCACAACTTTATTTCTACTGATCTTGTTTTGGATCACTGGTTTCCCATTAGGAGACCTTCTCAGTCTGATAATTGTGTTTAATTTCCACCACCTCTAAAATTTCGGAACCTCTGTAAGATCTCCTTCCTATCAGGGCTCCATTTTTCTCCCTTCTGAGTTGGGGGATTTTTATTACCAAGGTAACGCTGAGTCTGTCCCTAAGATATGATGGGAATGACTAAAGATCAATGTGCCCTACGGTTTTGCCCAGGATCTCAACTGTCTTTTCCAGGGAAAGGACAGAAATATATTCTGAGAACCTGTTGATGAAATAAATCTCTGTGTCAGGCGCTGGTTTGTTTCTAAGCACATTATAATAACGATGGCAGATCTATTCTCATAATCTCTCTTTGAAAATGAAAGCTCTGGAGGTATAAGTATCTCCAAGTGTTACCTTCCTACTGACAACAGCATAATTATTTTCAGCATTGTTATCATTCCAAAGAGGTTTATTTGTAAACTTTAAATAGCAAGTATTTTTAATCTGCTCTGCTGCCAGAGAGCAGGTGTGCCTCCCTCTGTCTTGGTTGACAACACCTATAAACATCAGCTGGAAATAAGCTGGCCTTGCTGTGACCATTTCTAAGATAGTGAAAGTGGTGAAAGAGGACTGAACGTGGGGGGACTGAGCCATGTCAACATGATTGGCACTGTCGCTGCGCTTATCATCCTTGGGGCTGTTGTGACCACTAACAAAGGGTCTGATATGAGCTAGACAATCTTCACTTTTCAAATCTTCACCTTTCAAATCTTCTAAAGAAAGCATCAAGGTAAATATCAGGACCCTGTGCAGAGATTAGGATATACAGGACCAAAGAGGTCAAGTGTACCATGACCTGTGCAGCAACAGCAAAAGGTCTCTAGGAGAGGCGAAGTAGGATTAAGAAAAGCACACACACACACAAAAAAAACATATTTTAAGTAAAGATGGGGCCAGGTGGGACACCGTCCTCTGATGGAGTGACCCAAAACTACCTCCACAGGTTTATTGCATAGGGTCTCATGATGAGGAGGTTTAACTATGAAAGCTCTGAAAATTGCTCAAGGCCTGTGGTTTCTCAAGAGACTTGTTTGTGCACTTAAAAGTTATGATGTAGAAACATCTTGGGGCTATGCTGCTGTACCCAGAAAACCCACTGTCCTGGAACATCTGATAACTGTTGGCGTCAGAGCCAATTATCAAGGCTGTTTACATATCCTCACCTCTGGCAGAGAATGCTCCCAGGTGTGGCCTTGCCAACACTTGGCAGGGTCAGCCAGTGACCATAGTTCACTCCCTGTCCACACATGGGATTTGCCCAGAGTCATTAGGAACTGGTGGAACTATTTTTCCCTTGTGCATGTTCCTGTCCTGAAACCCCAACATATTGTCTAAGGTTGCCTTTCATAAACAAATGACAGACTGGGCCCTGGTTGACCTCCCATCTTTGAAAAGAATTTTTGCAAATTTGAAATGCTAAGGACCTTTAGCAAATGCTAATGAAAATTCTGATTTCTGGATTCCCGTAAGGAGATGGGAACATGATAGGACTTTCTTTTCTCCTTCCTAACCACAATTATGCATACTGGAGACTCCAAAATCCCTGCACTGAGCTGCATCCACACACAGCTGTGGGGTTTCTTCTAGAAGAGATGTTTATTTTCACTGACCCTTCCTCTCTCACACTGTAGTTTTATTTTTTTTTTTCTTCATGGGTCTAAGTGTGAACAATCATCATACATATGAAATCTTCCAGCTGCTTCTGCAACTCTTTAGAGTCCAAGGTCTGAAAACCATTGTTCACTCTGCCCTGGTGCAAGATCTCTCTAGGGTAAGAGTCCTGGGGATGGGGCAGGGCTGAAGGAACAGAAGACAGGAAAATCCCAAGCCAAAGAAAACTCTGGAACCTCAGTGGCTGGTGGGGACAGGCTGTGGGAATGATCTGGAGACATGAAGACTTCTTCCGGTTCTAGCTTCGTTTATTTTCCAACTAGTGAGTTTTTGGACTTGTCTCTCTAAGTAATTTTCACTTGATGCAAGTTGTCTGGCAGGACCTGCATCTCCTCACCTGATGAGAAGGTAATGAGAGCTACTGAATATCTTCCAGGTGTGTGGTACTGTGTTCAACACTTAAAAAAAAAATTAGCAACAGAATTCATACAACATGAAATGCCCATTTTAATCACTTTAAAAAATACAACTAGGTGGTTTCCAGAATCCTCACCATGTTGTGCAACCATCAACACTATCTAATCTTAAAATATTTTCATCACATCATCTCACTGAATCCCATCAACAATCCTGCACGGTAGGATTTTTCTTTTGCACTTTACAGGTGGGAAAAGGGAGTGCCCTGCATTTGCAGCTACCTAAGTTCCAAAGGTTGGAGTTCAGGGAACTAGAGTTGAGTATGTGTGGCTCACATTGAACCTCACCTCACGTTTTCCACTGCAGATTTAGGGACCATGAAAACTGTGCTGTACTTCTCATAAAAATTCAGAAAAGCATATGGAGGAGAAAAAAAATAGTAGGATCATGCTTAAAAACACACCAAGGAAAAATTAGAGCGCTACCAGGAGATTACAATCTGCATATTAAAAAGGGAGTTATGTCTCTGGTGCGAATAGATCAGAGTGGGTTAAATTTAAAATAAATTTTTAAAAATGATAGTATGTGTTCCCGCCCATAAATATGTTCCTATGTGGATCAGCAGCTCTCCGTTCCTACTGCAGTAATTTCTCTGCAGAACCCTTCAGTAAAATTATCTGATGAATGATGTTCTATTACACTCTTATGCAGGAGTCAGTAACGAAAGTCAACAAACCAAGCAGTTTGGTTAGGGCAAAGCCAGGATTCGTAGAGACAGGAACTCCTAGTTAGGAAGAATGGCTGGGAGAGTGAGGAGAGGTCCTGCTGGGAAGGTGGTCACCAAGCAATAAGGGGAGATGGACTCAGGCAGAAAGTCAGGCTGCAGGGCCACAGGTAAGCTTCTGGTCTGATTGCAACAGAGAAGGCATTAGGCAGGATCTTAGAAGACAAGGAATGATGGAAGGCCTTTGTGGCCACGCCCATATCTTTTATTACTGGGTCTCTCCCTCTCCCTCTCCCTCTCCCTCTCCCTCTCCCTCTCCCTCTCCCTCTCCCTCTCCCTCTCCCTCTCCCTCTCCCTCTCCCTCTCCCTCTCCCTCTCCCTCTCCCTCTCCCTCTCCCTCTCTTTCTTCATCCCTCCCTGCCCCTCTCTTCCTCTCCCTCCCTTCCTCTCTCCCTCTGTCACTTTATGGGTGCAGTTCCTTTATCACAAAGCATATTGACTTCAGTTCCCAGAGGTAAGAACTGAACGGGGTCCTCGAGATGGTTCTGTCTCCCTTTGTATGTAGAGGGCTGTCTTCAAGGTCATAAATATGGCTTCCTCCCTTTTCACTGATGGTCAGTTTCTTGAAATTTTCTTTCTTTTAGTTTATGTTGATTTTGGAGTCTTGGGTTGGGAGATGAACCCTTATATTTGAGCCCTTGATATCCGACTACTTCCTCAGTGTCTCACTTCAATTATAAATACCCTTCTCTTTTAAATCCTTGTTGTCTGAAACTCCTGAAATCTTCTTACTAAAAAAAAAAAAAAAAAAAAAAATATATGCTTAAAGTTTTCCTTGAAGAATCAACATGGTAAAGATGTCAACTTGATATGTAGGTTTAATGGAATTCCTATTAAAATCTTAGCCAGTTTTTTTTTTTTTTTTTTTGGAGACATAGACAAATTTATAATAAAATGTCCACGGAAAGGCAAAAGACTTAGACTGGGTAAGGAAATTTTGAAAAAGAATAAAGGAATCATGCTACCTGATGTTAAGGTTTATTATACAGAAATAGTAATGGAGACAGCCTGGTAGTAGCAGAAAGAAAGACAGAGCAATAGAATAAAACAGAAAATCCAATTATAGACCAATATAAATAAATCCAGCTGAGTTTTGATAAGGGTTCAGAAAGATAGCTCTGTAAAAATAAAAGGCACTGTAGCATTTGGACACCCTGGACAAAAACCAAAACCAAAAACAACAGAATCCTGACCTGAAACTCACAACCTGCAAAAAAAAAAAAAAAAAAAAAAAAAAAAGTCCAAATAGATCCCAAATTTAAATGAAATATAACTGTAAAAATTTTATGACAAAATCAGGATAGTAATCATGATGCTCCAGGGCTAGATGAAAGGATTTTAAAATTGACAATAAAATCGTGAGTCATAAAAAAAAGAAAATATAATAAATTTCACCTCACCAAAACCTAAATTTCCTCTATGAAACACCTGCTTAAGAGAATGAAAAGACAAGCTACATACCAGGGGAAAATATTGGCAAACCACATAACTAATGAAGAACTTGTATCCAGAATATATAAAGAGCTTTGGAAACTCAAGAGAGAGAAAAATAATAATAACCCAATAAGAAAATATGTGGAATACATTTAAGGTATTTCATTAACAAATAAGAAAATGTTGGTGACTAAGGTCATGAAATGATGCTATTAGAGAAATGTGAATTAAAAGTGCAATCAGATATCATTATAAACCTATTAGAATAGTCATAGTAAAAGATAGAGAAAATACCAAATACTGGCAACACTAAGGAGCAAGTGGGTCACTGAGTCCTTCTTGCAAGTCATGTAAAATGGTTACTCCACTTTACAAAATTGTTGTCAGTGTCCTATAAAATTAAGCATGCAACCAAAATGCATCCTGGCATTTACCCTAGAGAAATGAAAGGTTATGTACACACATAAAAAAATCTGCATGTGAATATTCATAGCAGCTTTACTCATAATAGGCAAGCATAAACAACCTCAATATTCAACAGGTGAAGAGATAAACAACCTGCGGTACATCTATACTATTAAATAGTATGCAATAATGAAAAAGGAATGGAACGTGGATACACTAGCAACTTGGGTGGATCTTGGAGGTTAAAAGAGCCAATATCAAAATCTTAGATATTATGTTGATCCTGTCAAGGCTCCCTGTAGCACAGCTGGCATACTAATCCCTGCTGAGAAGCCAAAGCAGAACTGTGGAGCAGTGGAGCTGCAGAATGGTAGCCCAGGTGGATCTCTTTGGACAGCAAGTACAACCAGTGCCTTGTGGAGCCCGACATACAGGCACAGCAGGCCCGAGGCTGGCAAGCCATCACCCAGGTGAGCCAAGGTGCCTGGTCTGACATCCTTCAGAGGGCAGACCGAATCACTGTACACAGTGCTGCAGCAACCTGCTAGACCATCCAAAGACCTCAACCTCCCGCTTCCTGACACCTGCCAGGAGAAAATGGAAGTGGGGCAGACCTGAATGGAAGTTGGAACATGAGAGTTGACCAGTAGCATGAGTAGGTTTCCAAACCCTAACTAGCAAAAGTTTGGACCAATAACGGTGAACCAAGTGCTCTATAAGCCTCTAGACTACCACACCCCACCTTCCCCCCTGCAGAAAAACAAACCAAAAAAAGCCCCTCAAACCCTGGTATCTGGTACCCTCTTGCACTGCAAGAGTTCTCTGCTTGTTTCTCTTCTGTAGTAAATTCTACTCCTCTACTCACTCATCCTGGAAATGCAAGAAGAATTTGCCGGTAAGCCTGAAACTTTCTGCTAGACCCCACCTGCCAGCAGAAGAAGGGAATCAAGTTTCAAAACTTCAATCTCAATTCTATTTCTCTAACAGTCTTGAATTAATAAAATTAAAAAGGAGATTACTAGTTGCTAGTTGCCAAGTCTTTGGGTTGGGATGGAGGATTAGTAGGTGTAATTGGAAAGATAGAGTGCAATTAAGTCTCGTGGTAAAAATATTCTCAATCTTGATTTGAATGTGGAAATCATGTAAATCTATACATGTGATAAAGTTGTATGTAACTATATATACAGGCCTAAGCAGTTCGTATATAACTGGTGAAATTTCAATACACCCTGTGAATTATAACAACCTCAACTTCCTGGTGTCGAGATGGTGTGATAGTTATTTATGCCAAGCCTCACCTTTGGGAGATATCAGGCAAAAGAGACATAGGACTTTATCATATCTTATTTTATAATTTCCTGAGTTTATAATTATTTAGAATAAAAAGTTTAAAAAATGAGCATAGTACCCCTACACATGATCTCAATTTTTGTTCTTCTATGCAAGAGAGCCCATTCTTCCATCCCATGCATCCCTCATTCATTCATTCTGTTATTGACAACTTCATTTCCCTCTTCCTAATTCATCCAAATTATATTCTTGAGGTCTCCCATGATGTTTTGGTCTCTTCTCAGTCTTCTGGAGGGATTTGATTATGTGGTAAATATTCGCCCAACTCTGTCCTAAAGAACAGTAATTTGATGAAAGCTAATTGAGTAGCAATATCAGTAACAATTTCCAAACATTGAGTCGAGCAATTGGATTTACTGCTAAACTTCTGAGATCCTTTAATAAGGTGAATTACTCCAGGAATCTCTAAGAATCTGTCAGAGCTTATAGTAATCCCCAAACTATCTTTCCACATAAGCCTTTCCACAAGCAGGTAATTCATGGGACAGGTATTTCATAACAGACTAGTTTGGGAAACTTTGCCATGGAATATATAACCCCATAAACGTACACACACTTACAGTTCATTCTCTTTATGCATTCTTTCTCTGCCCTCTGTGTTTCCTCATGATTCATTCTGCTTTTTCTACTGATATCTTCCTAAAGACCCTTTACGTATCTCTCTAAAATCTTCCCATCTCATTTCCCAAATTCTTACCCTTATTTTTTCACAAGATTCATCTTTCAGGACTCACACCTCTTGGTGTCCCTAATGGGGACTTATCCCTAATGGAGCATCTTCCCAGTCTGTCTCATTAGCCAGATGTCGCCCCTCCAATTCACGCTCCTATGTCCAATCCACAATTAAGCAACTCCAACTTTGTAAAATTGAATCGCAACCTCCCCAATCCTGGTCTTCTTACCAATATTCTCACTTTAGGAAAATCCACCTCCATCAACCCATCCATCAGAGTGAGGTCACTGAGGACTAGTACCATCCACATGAGTTAAATATTATATACCCATTCTATTATGAAAAAACGAATTTAGGTACTCATGCCCAAAGACATTTAGGAACCTATTGATGGACCCAGGCCTTTGTGACACCAAGGACTCAACTCTTTTCCCTCTGTTACTCTATCTCCTTTAAAGTCGGTCTTTCAAACACATTCAATAGGCATCTTCCCCTTTCCATACTCCCCCCCTCCCCCCCTCAAATCCTTGAATTCTTTCCTAAGCATTTGCATTTGTCTCTGACCTAATCTTTCACCTCCAACCTTTCCCTTCTCCAGTTACTATTTTACATCACTAAGAGATTTTCACATTCTTCAGAAATACTTACTGGTTCTCTCTGGATGCTGAGTTAAATTTAGAATTTTTGGTTTGGTGGTAATAGTTATTTACAGTATGTCTAATCCTATATATCCATCTGTATATTTTAAATTACACTTTTTTTTTCTAATCAAACTCCCATTTCTATGATTATTTACATCTATGTCTTTAGCTTATATATGTATTTACTAGAATATCTAGAATACAGATTTTAGGTTTGAAAGCCTTGGGTCCTAGTCCCAGACCAATTTACCTTTATCTTTTAACAAATTATATTCAATAACCTAAACAACTCTCAATAATACATGAGAGGGAGAATTGCAGATGGAAAAGAGTATAGTAGCAAGAAAAGGTTGATGAGAATCCAAATGGTTGCCCACATTTATATCTACAAAAGTTGTGAAAGGTTGAATGGAAGATATCTGCGGTGGCACAGCATACTGGATGAAGAGTAACCAGATCACAGTGTGCATTACAGAGTAAGATTTTAAAATATGGGGAAAAAAAATAACCGACTTCCCTCATCACCCAGCCTGAGATACCAAATGGGGAGAATTGCCTTTGGTTGGGGCCTATATGTGAGACCATGGAGACAGTGTTATTACTCAAGCCCTAATTCTCCTAGTGCCTCTTTTACTTGGAATTCTAGGAATACCTGTATAAAACAAGAAGATGCATTGAAAGATCCTTTAAAAAAGGACAGAATATATGTTCCTGCCTCCTGATGGATTGTCTATGGACTTTAGTTTCTTTCTAACAAAATTAAAGACAATGGATGAAGTAATATGGCATGATCCTTTCTCATCTTGACTCCTGCTTATGGATCAACTCTGAGTCTTTTTTTCTAGCATGACTTTCAGTCGTTCTTAGAAAACTACAAACCACCTCCTTCCTGGACAAGGTTTGACTATGGGGTCTGAGTAGTTCACCTGCATCTGTGAGTTTCCTTTGGATAGATGTCCCCATTGTCTTCACATCTGTTGCAGGATTGGTCCCAGAGATGGAGATTAATGCCATAAGAACTTTATTATAGAATCAGAACCTATGCAAGGACAAGGAAGGAAGGATTGGGCAGATGGAGAAGGAAGAATAGGGTAGATGATGGAGAAGTGAAGTCGCAAAGTAACCTCAATAGAGGACAACAGAGGATTTAGAGGATTTAATTGATTGCACGAGGTGGTATGAAACCAGGATGACCTTTCAGAATTATCTCTAGTGGAGCTGGGCTGGGGTGTAGCTCAGTGGTAAAGATCTTGCCTAGCATAAATGAGGCCCTGGGTTCAATTCCCAGTCGTGAAAAAAAAAAATCTGTGTAGTGAAGAGATAGGTTCTTATAGAGTTGTGGCAACCAAAGATTGCATGCATGCTACCCCAGTGGGGTGGGACAGTTCTCAGCCAAAGCACCTCCCAAAGAAGACTGAATGCAAGAACTTTCTGTCCGTAGTCCTTTGAGTGGCTACACAAAGGATTCCTATCTTCTTAAAGGAACTTTGGGTGGCCCATTCTTATGATGGATCCTGTTCCCTTGTAAAACTTGGTGCCTGGGTATAAGGAATGGTTGGCAAAGAGATAGGAAGGACTGGCGGAGGTGGGAGTGGTTGGGATTCTTGTGTCTTTCTTACTGTGAAGAGAATTATCTGGCACTAGCTATAACCATTTGCAAATTCCTCAGTATCTTTATTATCACTGACATTGGTGAAGTCCTTTACTGACTGGTACCTGTGCCTCTTTCTTCCCAAGTCTTTTGTCTCTTGGTTAATTTTATTCCCCACATCTCAATCCATCTTCTGGGCCAAATATGTCAGGTTCACTGCCTTCTGAATTAGATCTCCATTATTCTTTGAATAAGTCGAACCATATAAGATTGACTTGGTGGGTAGATAACTGGAGGGGGAAATATGGGGAAAAATGATGGATTTATGGATGAGTGACTAGGGTATCTGATGGAAAACAATATCCTATAGCCATTTATTTTGAAGTCCTTCTTTTGTTCCACCTTGCAGTGTCAAGGAGGAAGGATGAGGGTAACAGCGGAACTTTGACTGGAAAAATGCACAGAAAATTTAAAAAATGTACACCAGTGTCGAAGGGGATCAGTGTTGCTGATTCCAAAGCCATCATGCTCAGGTCCACCTCTGTGTCTTTGAACATGCAGATCTCTCTATCTGAAATTCCCTAGCTTCTGCCTTTGGTTTCACAAAAAATCCCACTCATCATCATTTTTGATCCAAAATAACTACTTGCATGTGAATACTCTGTCCAATAATTTGTCTTATTATTTGAGCTAAGTTACTATTCATCGTTAGACATTAATATCAAGAAAATTCATGATAACATATTCATAATCTTTACTAGGGACTATGTTATGGCTTCAAGATGAAAAAGTAAGATAAATAGCCCCAATTCAATGTCTCCTCCAGAATATTTGTTTTCTTTTGTTGACAAGCTTTCATGGCACTACAATAGGGTAGTCATTATCATAGAAGGTGTAAAATATGTTGAGAGACGAAAGTATATAGTAAATGCTCAGTAAATATTTTAAATAAATGCACAAATGAATAGAGAAACATAAATCACACAGGATGGGTGGGTAAAGTTTTAATGCAGAAAGACCAGCTAAAGTGGATGCTTGAAATGAGATTTTTGAAGCAGGTTCACGGGCAGGCAAGTCAGAATTAACTGGCCAGTCAGGATGATGTTGTCCTACTTAGGGACACACACCTGCAGCCCTTTTTCAGGGTCTGTCATCAGAGCGTGGTGGGTCAATGAATGAATGATGACAGGGTTTGCACCATGTCACATTTATAGTAATAAATCCCCCAATTTAAAAGGAATTTTTTCCTTTTTTTCTTTTTCTATTTTAAGGCTTTATCTTGAATCCTGACATTTCTCCATTTTTTCCTCTAGCTTGCAGCAAATGCACTTCTAGTTTCATTTAAATAATGAAACATTTTGAATAGTGATCTTTTCACATTTTAGAATAATCGCACAGTTGTTTTCCCCCAAACAGATTTATATTTAAGACATTTAAAAAGCAAATCTGATGCCAATTTTCAAATATTTCAAACAGTCAGATATCAAACATATATTAAAGCTGAATTTTAGCAGTTTATCGATGAAATAAAATGAGCTGAAATCTAAGTTGTCAGCTTGTCATTTTAAGTTCAGAAATGAAAAAGCAAGTGAGTACAGGCTTTCCCTAAGCTTAGGCCAATGGTACTGAGCACCTCATTTATTGCAGATTCACTTAATGTGTGCAGGTAGGAATTGTGAATTAATGGAAATTCTGTCTCTTACCCATCCTCTGCTATATATGCACACTCTAACTGGGCTTAAGCTATAAAAGACAATTCATTTTCCCCTAAACACACAATTTTTTTGTTTTGTTTTGATTCTTTGAGCCTTTGTTCATGTGTTCCTTTGGTGACAAATGCTTTTCTGTAACATTTTTCTTCCCATTGCTTAATTCCCAGACTTCTACCTTGAGAATTAGCTGCTGCCTTTTCGGTCTAGCATACATCATATTAATATGTGTCATTATTAATGTTTGGCACAAGGGATATGTTTGATAAACACCTATTGAATTAAATAAATTCCTACACTACAAGAGAAAAATGAAAGACCAGGAATGAAATGTTTTTGTAAAAACTCAATGAATGTACACATTTTGCATTTCATTTTATATAAATGTTGTATGAAAGAAAATGTAAATACATAAAGAACTCTAGTTAGTAATGTGGAAACTAGTGAGGAAATGTATACAGTTATCTAAAATTTTGTTTGAAAGATGTCTAAAAAAATTTATGAATGGGTAGAGGAATAGATGGATGGATAGATGTGTGTGTGATTTTAAATATGAGTATAGTAAAATTTTAATGGTAGAAAGCAGGTGGGAGGTATGAGAGTTCTTGTAGTAAAATGATTTCAACTTTGGCATATATTTGAAAAACGGTATAATAAAAAGTTTGAGAGAAAAAAATAAGGTGAAAATGAAAGATTAACCACAAAATGTATAAGAGTAAACAAAAGAATCAGCATGGATATTTACTTGGATATTTAGTATTAGCTCATTTTTCTCTTTCATTTATTTTGATGCACCTGCTATAGTTCCAAGAATAATTGGGTTCATGACATCATTGACATTGTTTATATATATACGGGGCACTACCTCAATAATGTGCCCTAAAGGAGGTGGGAGAGCCCCAGTTTGAATCTAAGTTCTGTCTGATTCGGTATCTGGCACTGTAGATGATGAGAACTGAGAACAAAACTCTCTTGATTAGAAAGACGTAAGTTAGGTGGAAAAAAAAACCTTCCCAGGATATTTCTATGGGAGAAGAAACCAGTAAAGGTCACCCAGGTGGTCTCTCTCTGCATGCACCCTCACCAAAATATTTATGCATCAATCAGAGATGTTAACACACTCATACGTTGAGAGATTAATGATGTTTTATGTGTATTTTTGAAGTATGGGAAGGGATAGTTTATGGAAACAACAACCTAAGATTTGTATCAGGATCACAGAGAGTCCTGGCCTGAAGCCATTACATCACTCATATACAATATTTTATTTATTTGGATTTCAAGGAAATAAATGAAGGATACTTTTGAGGGGTGAACATGAAGCTGTAAAACTCATATATATCTTTCTTCATACTTTAGAGAAGACCCATAAATACAGGCTGAAACTGTTTAGATCTCAGAGAGGCAGAGGATATACTGCAGTAAAGGGACCCAGGTTTAAGGTCAGAGTCAGCTGGTCCCTTGGGCAGAGGACCTAATTCATGCCCACCTTCATTCAACTTAGGAATTTAAGCGCGCCACAAACTCTTCATACCTTCATTGCTTCATCTGTAAATTGGGGCAATAAACCTGGATGTTTTGTTATGGACTTGCTTTAAACATGGATCTTGAAACCATGTGTTTGCTCCTACATCTTCCCAATAGTTCACTAAAATGACAGTAAAAGGGTCTAAAAATTGCAAAACCGAACAAGAAAAGAAAGCAAAGTAGAAATGCAATAAGAACACAGATCAGGAGGACAGAAAACAGAGGAAAGAAGATGACAGTAGCATCAAGTTAGCTGGGGGAGCCAGGAAAAGCAAGACACCTGTGCCTGAGCATTTGAGGAGAGCCCATTCTAGTCTGAGAAGGTTGCAGGACTGAACTTTAGAAGGGTTTCTTGAATGGCTTTTTTAAGGTTGCTTACATTTTCAGTTCTTTTTGTCCACTCCTGGGACCAGGTAACCACCATTGGCCAAGGTCAATGGAAGACCATGAGTTTAGCACTTAGAGAAAGTGAAGCAGAAACTCTAGTCTCAGGCCTGGAAGCCAAGAGAAGGGTGTAAATGAGGTACCATACTGAAAATAGGCAAATATCTACAGCCTCAAAGGTGAGACTCCACCTCAAACCTCCTTTCCTTGCTGGGTTCCTGGAATTCTTGGTGACCAGTGTTAGAATTCTAGGAGATGAGAAAGACTTTTACTAGGGAAACTAACCAACTCAAGAGAAATGGGAAAGTAAATAGATTAACACACGGATAAGGGAATGAATGGAAAGATGGGCTTATGAGATGATACAGAATGGAATGGGAGCCAGTGAACATCCACTCCACAGAAGAGCTGTGTTCTCACCTTCTCACCTTACAGTAAATCCCCTAAGTGAAGCTCCACCCAGGACACAGAACTTTTAATCAGCATTCTGGTTCTCATTTTTAAATGTGAATAACTCTCAATGATCAAAATTTTAGGGACATCACTAACAAGAGTGACAGAGACCAGATATATAAACATATATAGGGGAAAGTACACTTGATTCTTAAAAGAGAGAGAGAATATTCACAGATCAGAAAAACAACTTGTGTCACAAAAAACACCATCTCAGAAGTAAAATTGGAAGTACTGGTAGAGTTGACAATCCTTCAGAGAAAAAGGGGAGAAAAGATACAATTAGAAAGTTTAATATTTAATGCACAGGTGCTTCAGAAAAAGAAAATTAAAAATGGATGGGGAAAAAATTAAAGAAATAACTAAGAAAATTTCCCATTACAAACCAACTTATTTTGGATCAAAAAGACACATTGATTGACGAGCATATTTAATGGAAAAAAAATACAAGGAACCTCATCATGAAATTTCAGCATTAAAGAAATGATCCCAAAAGCTTACTGAGGGGGAAAATGACCCATAAAGCCTTTGGAATAGTAATTAAGCATAAGTTAAAATTATAAGACGAGAAGAAATTCTCTCAGAATTTTAAAGTGAAATTATTTTCAACCTAAAGTTCTAGATCTAGGCAAGCCAACAGTCAAGTGAACGGGGGTAGACGATATTCCCAGACATGCAGTCTCTAAATATTGCCTGCATGCACTGTGTCTGAGGAAACTTCTGGAAGATGCACACCATGAACAGGAGAGAGAAAGTCAAGAAGGATGGAGACCTAGGAAATGGAAAGACAGGTCCCTCACGGGACAGAAGCAAAGGGAATAGCAGTGTGATGGTGGAGAGAAGCCTCAAGTGACAGGGGTTAAGCAGCAACACAGTAGAGGGCAACCAGACCCTGTTGGAGAAGAGTGAGAAGATCATCAGAAAACCTGACCTCAAAGAAAGAAATGGAGTAGATTATGTTGAAAGGAGATTTGTAGTACAATCAAAAATGTGTGGTTAATGGCACATGGCTGCAATCCCAACAGCTCAGAGGCTGAGGCAGGAGAATCGCAAGTTCAAAGTCATCCTCAACAACTTAGCAAAGACCCTAAGCAGCAGAGCAAGACCCTGTCTCAAAAAAAAAATTTAAAAAGGGCTGGGGTGTGTCTCAGTGGTTAAGCACAGCTGACCAATATATATTTAATCTCCAATATCAAACAAGAAGTAAAAATATCTAAGATGTAATCTTTGCATAGGATATTCTGGATACTTACTCTGGCTCCATTCCTTACAAACTATGATGTTGGGCAGTGTATTTACACTCTCATTGCGTTCTTTAAAGTGACATCCCTGTATTTGTAAAGTGAGGACAATTTCATAGTGAAGTAAAGAACCTTGTCCATAACTTCACTGTAAGGATTTTAAAAATGAGTAAATTTCAATGGGTTAAAAAAGGTTCTAAAAAGTAGGAATTGGTCAATAAGAGTAGAGAATCATTATATGTAGAGTCCTTCAAATGATACTCATATGTAGAAATGCTTATTAATGTAAGTTAATTAGCTAAATTTAGTCATTCTACAACGTATTTAAACTTCTAAACAATGTTACACCTAGTAAATGCATTCAATTTTATTTGCAATTTTAATAAAACAAATAAATAATTACCAAACACCCCAAAATAGTTTAAAAACAAACAAAAAATGAAAGATTAATAAACTCTATATTAAGAATATGTATGTACATATATATGTATATTTTAAATATAAGGATGGATATATATATATATATATATATATATATATATATAGACATACATCAAAATGTAAACAATGGTTTTCTCCTCCTGAATTTTTCTGAACTTTCAAAATTTTCTATAGTGAGCATATCTTACTTTTATAATTGAAAACAAAACTTTGATTTTAAAAATTCAAACAAGTTTTGGAAGATTAATCTGACTGTCATAGGGACAAATGATGTGAAGATTAAATGAAAAATAGTAACATCTGGTCTTCCCAGACAAAATACTGACTTTGTTCAAAGGTTACTTCTGAAAGCAAAGAAGACTTAACTAATTTTGTCCCATCAGAGCTTCTGTCATGAGCCAGGATTCTGGCAACACATACCCCCATCTAAAGCAATGATTGGAAAGATTACTTTATTCAGATACTTGCAACAACTTTAAAATGTGTAGTCAAAAATTACTTAAACTATTAGTCATAAGCATGGCTATGTACAAGTATTACATAGGTAGTAAACAATTTAAAAATATTTAGTGATAGAATAGAGACTCTATCAATGCCCCAAGTGCAATTATTAACAACTCAGAGGAGGTGCTTAGAGCTAATCATCGGGAACAGTTGTACCCACTGGAGCTTCTTCTGTACTTACGTTTTCTTGTATAGCTCAAGTTCTACCAATTTGCTTCTATCTGTTATTTTCTTTTCCTTTCCACCTTGACCTCCATTCAAGTAGGGCTCTCTCCATCCAATCTCTTGTTACTCTACACACACACATACACACAAAAAAACATTATTTGTTTTTGCTAAAACTCTCAGTAAAATTTCTTCATGTAATTTAGCATTGCAAAGAAAATCACTTCTCTCTAAAATGGATCCTAAATGTTTTCACTTATTCATTTTGTCAACAAATTAGTACTGAGAACTTACTGTGTTTCTGATGTTCTCTGATAAGCAAGGCATAGTTTTTGACCTCAGGAAGTTCACAAGGTAGGAAAGGCAACAGGCATTTCACCCTAAAGTCACACAATAGTAGATGCACAACTCAATTTTGGTGCTAATGTGCCTGTATGAAGTAGTACCTCACCTAGACAAGGTGGGCAGGATGGACTTCTGATTCTCCTCTCTGCATGGAATGACGTTCTGCATTCTGACCCATCGCCACTATATTTTCATCCCTCCTTTCTTTCAGGGAAGGTGTAGTTTCCTGTGGATCTAAGTTACAGAGGAATTTCCCCCTAGTATAAGCATGATGGCCATAACTTTCAATGGGACTTCATCACATAAGCTCTGCATTGCAACAACTCAAAGGGGTTCTGCTTGACGTTCTTTCATCTAATTACTCTAAGCAAAATTTTGAGTTCTATGAGTGCTTAAAAGAAAATCTGGGGCTGGGGTTGTAGCTTAAGGGTGGAGCGCCTGTCTCCCACATGTGAGGCACTGAGTTTGATCCTCAGCACCGCTTAAAATTAAATTTAAAAAATAAATAAATAAAGATACTGTGTCCATCTACAACTAAAAAAAAAATATTTTTAAAAATAGCAGATCTGCCTTGGCTGGGCTGGGTGGTGCATGCCTGGAATCCTAGCAACTGGGGAGGCTGAGGCAGGAGGATCACAAGTTTGAGGCCTGTCTCAGCAATGTATCAAGGCCCTGTCTCAAAATCAAAACAAACAAACAAAACACTGAGGATGTGGCTAAATGTTTATGTGCCCTTGGGTTTAATTCTTGTTGCCAAAAAAAAAAAAAAATCCAAACTGTCTTATTTCTTATTTTAATACAAGTGGTTAACACTGTGTCTCATAAAGTAGGTATTCTGTCAATACTGCTTGAATGAATAAATAAAGTATGGGACATAGACACATGGTTGCTCTTTCATCATTAAAATGAAAGGATTAAATGAGATGACCAGCAACTCCTACTTCAGCTCAGAAATGCTTTGGTCATTTGTCAAGTGGGTCTTTTAATAAGAATATTGGCCTCGCTAGAATTTCCTTCAACTTGCTTTCAGGAAAAAGACATCAAACAATATGTCAAGTAAGGCCTTCCAATCAAATGCATATGGACCCACACAGAGTGGACAGGGGCTCTGGGGTCACACAGACCTGAGTTCTGATTCTGGTGCTGCTGTATACTAACTGTAAAGCCTAGGAGTAATTCAGTAATTTTCTAGGCTTCTGGTTGTATCATCTTCAAAACAAATATAACAATGTGTGTCTGACATATTGGAGGCAGTCACTCAGAATATGTTTATTGAACAAATGAATCCACAGAAGACTAAATATAATAACCTATTTCCTGTGATCTAAGTGCTCAGATGTTCTTGTCCTACTTCCACAGATTTTACAATTCAATACAAAGATGATTCCTCTGACTTTGCAAGAAACTGTGCACTCTTATCAAATTTTAAAGGAATAAAACTGCATGACTTTTCTACTTTCCCACAGATTTTAAATAAAAAAGAACAAGTGAAATGAGACAATCAATTTACTAATCTATTTCCCAATGGGACCATATTACATTATCTTTAAAGTCCTTTAACAAACAAAAATTAATTTCTAAACCCATGAGTTGTTGGCACATTGATAGACTCCTTAATTACAGGGTCTTTGGTTTAGAAAATAATGATTGATTATTTTAGGCTGTATTTCACTTAGTTATGGATGAGACCCTGAATGTTTGCACAGAGAAATTATTTCCAAGTTATTATGATTAATAAGTGCTATATAGACAGGGTGTCTGAGTTATTGCAAAATCTGAGACATAGAAAATAATTTTCTGAAGTTTCTTAAAGGGTTGTTCTGAGGAACAGGAATTGGGGAAATTAATTGTGCTTCTGTTTATTTATTCCACAAATATTTATTTGATATTTCTAAACACACAGAACCAATGTTGGACCCAGGAGACACAATGTCAAAAGATGCATGAGTTCAAGATGATTACAGTATAATAGAGAAAAAAACAATCTTACATAAAGAAATTCAATGTGCTAATAGAAGTGTCCTGATAAGATTCAGGGAAGGGTCCCAAATGTGCAATTTTATCTGATGTGCTAAAAAACAAAAACCATCTCACAGAGGTGACATGAAGTGAAGCCAGAAAGATGAGCTTTTAGACAAGGCAAGATGTGCTATACTGAAGACACAGCATGAACAATATCCTGGAAGATAAAGACACCTTCTATGGCCCAGGTCATGGAGTGGAAGGGAACCGGTGGGTACATGGGAAGGATGAGGCTTTGAAGTCAACTGTCCTCTTTAGGTTTGTAAACAAGCAAAAAAAAAAAAAAAGTCACATTCATGTGTTTTTAAAACCTTTTTAAAAATTATTTTTTTAGGTGTGGATGGACATAATGCTTTTATTTTTCTTTATTTATTTTTGTGTGGTGCTGAGGATCAAATCAAATGTCTCATGAGTGCTAGGCAAGCGCTCCATCCTAGACCCACAGTCACATTTTTTTAATTGATTTTATTTTTTAAATACATGACAGCAGAATGTATCATAATTCTTATTATACATATGGAACAATTTTTCATACCTCTGTTTGTATATAAAGTATGTTCACATCAATTCATGTCTTCATACATGTACTTTGGATAATGATATCTATCACATTCCACCATCCTTGCTAATCCCCCACCTCTTCCCTTACCCTTCCTCCCCTTTGCCCTATCTAGAATTCATCTATTCCTCCCATGCTCTCCCTCCCTACCCCACTATGAGTCAGCTTCCTTATATCAGAGAAAACATTCGGCGTTTGTTTTGGGGGGATTGACTAATTTCACTTAGTATTATCTTCTCCAATGCCATCCATTTACCTGCAAATGCCATTATTTTATTCTCTTTTATTGCTGAGTAAAATTCCATTGTGTATATATGCCACATTTTTTATCCATTCATCCAGTGAAGGGCATCTAGGTTGGCTCCAGAGTTTGTGAATTATGCTGCTATAAACATTGATGTGGCTGTGTCCCTGTGGTATGCTGTTTTTAAGTCCTTTGGGTATAGACTGAGGAGAGGGATAGCTGGGTCAAATGAGACAACTGGTCTCTGGTTGTATTCCTAAATCCCTGATCCATTTTGAATTGAGTTTTGTGCATGGTGAGAGATAGGGGTTTAAGTTCATTTTATTGCATATGGATATCCAGTTTGCCCAGCACCATGTGTTGAAGAGGCTATCTTTTCTCCATTGCATGCTTTTGGCACCCTTGTCTAATATATGATAATTCTAACTTTGTGGGTTAGTTTCTGTGTCCTCTATTCTGTACCATTGGTCTACCTGTCTGTTTTGGTGCCAATACCATGCTGTTTTTGTTACTATTGCTCTGTAGTATAGTTTAAGGTCTGGTATAGTGAGGCCACCTGCTTCACTCTTCCTGCTAAGGATTGCTTTAGCTATTCTGGGTCTCCTATTTTTCCAGATGCATTTCATGATTGCATTTTACATTTCTATGAGGAATGTCAATGGGATTTTGATTGGAATTGAATTAAATCTATATAGTGCTTTTGGAAGTATGATCATTTTTAATTCTGCCTATCCAAGAGCAAGGTAGATCTTTCCATCTTCTAAGGTCTTCATTGATTTCTTTCTTTAAGGTTCTGTAGTTTTCATTGTATAAATCTTTCACCTCTGTCATTGATTCCCAAATATCTTTTTTTTTTTTTTGAGGCTATTATAATTGGGGTAGTTTTCCTTGTTTCCATCTCAGAGGATTTGTCACTGATATACAGAAATGCCTTTGATTTATGGGTGTTTATTTTATAACCTGCTACTTTGCTGAATTCGTTTACTAGTTCTAGAAGTTTTCTGGTGGAGCTTTTTGGGTCTTCTAGGTATAGAATCATATCGTCAGCAAATAGTGCTAATTTAAGTTCTTCTTTTCCTATACATATCCCTTTAATTTCTTTTGTCTAATTGCTCTGGTCAGTATTTCGAGAACTGTGTTGAATAGAAGTGGTGAAAGAGGGCATCCCTGTCTTGTTCCAGTTTTTAGAGGGAATGCCTTCAATTTTTCTCCATTTAGAATGATGTTGGCCTGGGGTTAGCGTAGATAGCCTTTACGATGTTGAGAAATGTTTCTGTTGTTATCCCTAGTTTTTCTAGTGTTTTGAACATGAAGGGGTGCTGTATTTTGTCAAATGCTTTTTCTATGTCTATTGAGATGATCATGTGATTTTTTTCTTTAAGTCTATTGATGTGATGAATTACATTTTTTGATTTCCTTGTTGAACCAACCTTGCATCCCTGGGATGAATTCCACTTGATCATGGTGCACAATCTTTTTGATATGTTGTATTCAATTTGCCAGAATCTTATTGAGAATTTTTGCATCTATTTCTTTCATTTCAAGAATATTTTTTAGCACCTCTATCTCCCTGTTGAGGTGATCTTTTGCTTCCTGTATTTGTTTATCTAACTCCTTGTTGAAGTGATCTTTCACTGCCTATATTTGCTCTCTTATATCTTCCTTGAGTTCCCAGAGCATTGTAACCATGTATATCCTAAACTCCTTCTCTGTCATTCCTCCTGCTGTGGCTGCCAATGAGTCTAATGATGTGGTGTCTTCATTTGTTTTGGGCACTTTCTTCCCTTGTCTTTTCATGTTGCTTGTATGTCTTCCTTTCTAGCTCTGTGGGTCTAGATTGTTACTGGTTTTACCCCATAGGTTTGTAGTGCTCTTGTAGGATTCCAAGACCTCTCCTTTGTGGGGAAGGACAATGTTAACAGATCCCAATATCAACAATAAACCACCTAGGAACAGTTTTTTGTTATTAAGATGTTTACAATTTAGTCTCGATGTACAGAAATGTTGGATTCAGTTATTTTCTAAAATATGATCAGTAGGTTTGTAAAAAGGATTACAGTTTCTGACAGTGGACAATAACTGGGGGTAGGGCTTAGGACGATATTCTGAGGAGGTAGGATGTGAGGATATAGAGTCAATATATCTTAGGAAGTAGAAAGGAGAAATATAGTGAAGAGATTTAGTAGCAAAAAGAAAGTAATTTAGGGTAGGCAAGTATGTGGGAAGACAGTAGAGTACATAAAATGAACACACATATGTATTTAGAAAAATATGGATGTTAAAACAGTAAAATTTGGAGGGGGGCAAGAAAAATGAGAGAATAAAAAGGAAAAGAAAAAAAGGGGCATATTCAACACCTCTATATTAATCAGATGACTCAGACCTCACAGTCCTATTTCATGCAAAGTCTTGTTTTCACATATGTTGGGGATATGAGGGCCGGAGGGCGGAGGGGTTGAAGAGAAAAAGACAAATAAACCAATAAACAAACAAAGCAACCAACAAACAAATAAACAAAAAACTCAAAGGAAGAAACCAGGGTTGTGGCTAGCTTTAGAGATCCATATCTTTCCTGCTTCTCTTCTCATCCAGTAGGTGGCGTCGTCTGTTGTAAGCTGGTGTCTCTGCCCTCCAGGTAGTGGAGGTAACCAGGGTGGGAAGACTGGTCCTGGCGCAGGGTGCCTGGATGAGGGGGAGTGGCACCCACCAGTCTCCTGCAGGAAGACTGCACTGCTCGGGTCTCTTTTTGGGTCTGCTCGCTCATATGACGTGAGCGCCAGGTACTATCTCCCTCTCTTGCCTGGAGATTTCCCAGTTCCTGGTCTCTCCTTGTCCCCCAGCAGTTCCCAATTGAGGAAACTCTCACCCTGGGGCTCCCGTGGGTGGCTCTCTGGTTGCGCTGCACACCTGTGTTGGGCAGCTACTGTGTTGGGTTACCACCGCTGGGAGGGGGAAGGTTGGAAACCTGGTACCTGGCCACTAGAGATCCATCTGGGAACTGCCTCCAGCTGAATGGGGAGAATGTTGAGCCAAGATGGCGGCTGTCTGCTTTCAGCACCGGGTGTGTGGTGAGGTGGGAGGAGCCTGGTGAGGTGGGAGGAGCCTGGTGAGGTGGGAGGAGCCTGGTGAGGTGGGGGGAGCCTGGTGAGGTGGGAGGAGCCTGGTGAGGTGGGGGGAGCCTGGTGAGGTGGGAGGAGCCTGGTGAGGTGGGAGGAGCCTGGTGAGGTGGGGGGAGCCTGGTGAGGTGGGAGGAGCCTGGTGAGGTCAGGGGAGCCTGGTGAGGTGGGAGGAGCCTGGTGAGGTGGGGGGGAGCCTGGTGAGGTGGGAGGAGCCTGGTGAGGTGGGAGGAGCCTGGTGAGGTGGGGGGAGCCTGGTGAGGTGGGAGGAGCCTGGTGAGGTGGGAGGAGCCTGGTGAGGTGGGGGGAGCCTGGTGAGGTGGGAGGAGCCTGGCCAGGTGGGGGGAGCCTGGTGAGGTGGGAGGAGCCTGGTGAGGTGGGGGGAGCCCGATGATGGCATTGTGCTGTGGGTAGGTAGCAGTGAGTGACCTGCGTGGGAGCAGAGCGGAGTCTTGGAGGTCTGCAGATGTGTAGATAGGTGATTCTGCTAAGGCGCTTCTGGACTGGAACTTCCAGCTTTGGGTCCTGCTCCCACACCAGGTGTCCTACTCCAACAATGAGGCCCCCGGAGCCCCACATGGGGTCACAGTGCTAGTGATTTCTGCAAAAAGCAGCTGGGTAGGGGACCTCTAACAATATCAGAGATGTAGTATTCTGACTAAGTGAGAACTGCGGGTCTGGCTGCACACCACCACCCCACAGTCACAGTTTAAGGAGATCATTCTGGTGACAATATGGTAGCCTGAAGATAGCTACAACTGGACCCATGAGTTTCTTGGAGAAAACAATAAGGATAAATGGTAGTGAGGAGGAGGTTTCTGAGGTCCATAGTGTAAGTGGAAAGCAGAGAATGTAAGTTGATCCCATGATTCGAAGGTCTCTGGGGGTGCAGCAAAGCTTGAGGCCATCTACACAGATATGGAATTCAGTGGGAGAATTAAGTTTGATTAGCTGAATAGATTTCCAATTAAATGGGATCACAGGAATATGAACTAGAGTTGTTTTTTTTTCTTTAGAGAAATATTCTTAACTGCATGTAATAAAGTATTTAACATAGGTGAGTTTTGATTTTTCAAGGTAGGGCACCAGGCTCTCTCAATGCTGTTATTGTTATAACTGAAGGCAAGTATACTGCTCTACACCTTGCCTTACCAACAAGAGATAAGGCAAACATGGTTCAAGTAATTTCTGCAATGATTGTTCCAGTGTTGGGATTCATTGCATGTTATTAAAAAGGGAAAAGACTTCTGTTCCATTCATGAGGTGAGGCTATCAAGAAAAAGTTTGGCTAGAGACAGAGAAATCTAATATGGCTTCTCTTAAATGGGGTTCCAAACTCATGTTTGTATGTATCTTCATAACAATAAAATTACAGGGAAGTAAAATATAACTGCATGGTGATCTGATGTGACTTCCATATTCTTCCATGGACCATCCTTGAGATGTGCTTTTGTTCCTATTTGATCTGTTCTTTTTTTGTTCAAAAATCCTTGACAGAAAAATTCAAGGATAAGAGACTGAAGATATCACTGGATGGCCAACTGAGGGGACACTAGGGAAAATAAAAGGAATATCAGTTGAAAACAAATTTAACTACTGTGTGTAGAGACTGCTTGAATGAAGGATTGTTTTCGGAATTATAAAACAGCAAAAGTTCCAAGTAAATATCATGTCCTGAACTTTCTCTTTTAATTCCTAACCTTTTGGCACAACATCCTTATGTACTAGGATCCTTAAAATGCATTGAAATTTGTTTTGGCCATTTCCTACCTAGATGACCTGAGGTCAAATTGCTGATCTTAATTCTCTTATATACTCATTTCTTCATGAAGGCAGGTCAACACAATTAACATTTATTTGACATCAAATGAAGAATGAATTTATATTTTACCGGTGTTTACAAAAGATGTTATAGGGTCTAGTGGAATCTAGCCTTGACCCTGTGTTAACCACAGGTGTTTTCCAAAGGAGATGGTAAAGAAGGACATTATTCTGTTTCAGATGAGAATGAGACCCTGAACTTGATTTTTCTTCATGGAATCATACCAGCATTTTTCCTCTGTCCTCAGATCATGTTAAGGTTGTAGGGCTTCATGAATAACTTGGGCAATACTATTTTGGTAATTTATCAACCCTCCACTTTTGCTTAGGCTGTTCAGCTCAGGCCTAAAGGAGGTAAGCCAGGAGCCTCATTCACCAATGAAGACCATCAATCATTCAATCCATCCTTGTCCCCCATTCACCGAGAGGAGCTAGAAACGCTAAAATGAAGTTTGCTATTGTTTAGGGAAGAGTCAGCACATAAATATGGCCATTCAAGAGGCATGCCTTTGAAAAAAGAAATTGTTTTGCAATAAAGAGAAGTAATTATTATCAGAGCAAGAACCATGAAATAGCAGATTGGAAATAAAATATGCTTTTATTAAGTCTCTATTTCTATGTGGCAGAAAGGGAAATAAATAACAAAATTCAGAGCCGGGGGCTGAGAAAATATTGCCAAGGGTAGAGTCTAATGACTTGACTATGAAACAAAGACCCAGCCTTGGAGAGAGTTAAATATATTGGTTAAATCAGAATAAATTTTCAAGTTCTCCATGGACCTGACATGCAATGCTTCTTTATTTCTTGACTTTTAAGCTTCAGATGGACCCTTTATTTTTTTTTCCTCTTTCGTCCTAATCTCTCTTGATTTCATTTTAAGAAGTACTTAGCCATTGTTAGGATCAAATAAATCCTCTGATTCATTAGGATTCATTGAGATAGTATAATATGGTGTTTTAAATAATACTGCTATTAACATTCTTTGTGCTCTGTGTTTTTATTCTCTGCTAATCTCTCTTTTGTCTCACCTCCATATGCTGTCTTGAAGTGATCATAATCAATTTCATAGAATGCGTGTTTGTGTGTGTATGTATATGTGTGTGTGTATGTGTGTGTGTGTGTATGCGTGTGTGTGTGTGTGTGTGTGTGTGTAAATTCCTGTGGGTTATCTATGTTAAATTCTGACTGCTTTTATTTTGTAGGTCACTTCAATGTCATATTCACAGGGAAGTCTTCAGTAAACTATACTTTGTGCTAAAGAAGGAGAAACTCGTTAATTTTCCTGCTCTCCTATGCTTAAAAACAATCTCATTTTTAGCATCTTGATGAATTTGGAAATCCAACTTTAAGATCTTATGGAGTTTCAGGTAATTAAATTAAAATCTCGTTCACAGATGCTCCATTAATTTCTTTTGTTATCAATAAATGCAGCTACATTTCTTGATACATTGAATGTATCCTAAATGTATATATGTATCCTAAAAATATATATTAATAATGAATTTCTACAAGAAATATACCACATGTGTAAAACATGTTATAATGATGAATATTTTTAAAGCATGTGTTTAATACATAATTCAAATTATCAAAATGTGGGTGTATAAATCATAGCAAGTTTAGGAATGAACTTTTCAAATTTGTAGAGGTAAATTTCTCTTAAGAATTTTTCCGTTTTCTTGTGAATCTGTGGGTTTGAATAATTACTTGATAAGCATCCACACATATCAATGGTTTCTAACCATGTCATAATTAATCTGTCCGTCTAAATGTAGTGCCAAGTTTTTTTTAATCATTTTAACTGCAATGGTAAAAGTGCCACAGCTTATGTTTAGCTGATAGAATTTCTTCTTGATTCAGTGACAACCTGAAATACTACCTAAGGTGGGTTATTTTCTGTGATGGAGACTCAGGACTGAAAAACCTGGAATTTCTAATTTATGTTGAAGAACAAAAGAGCTAGGAACATCCAAGTTTTTTGGCGGGGGGATGCCGTAGCTTCTACCAGTTCTGAGGGTGTCAAAATAAGGGTCATCCCTGGAGAAGGGGATTGACATTACCTCTAAGTAACATTGGCTTAGTCCAATCACAGAAGGTCAGTTTGGAACCTATAGTGAGTGCCATAGACCCAACTTCAGAATATCTTACCAGTCCACGTCCAACATGAAGGAGGCAGGCCTGGAGGGCAGGAGTGTCCAGCCAAGGGTAGACCTTATGCAGAGACAAAGAAACAACTTGGTATGGAAGGCAGTTTCTTCCAGAGGATCATGGAAGTTTCCTTCAATTTGGTCATTTTTTGATTCTCTCTTTTAGTCAAAGTCTTCTGAGAAAAAACAGTAATTTTTGTGACTTCTTAAATTAAGAGGTCAGATCTTTTTTGATCCTTTAGGTATGCTTTATCCTTTATGAAATAATTTAGGGTCTAGTATCTCAAGGTCTTAGAATCTTGAGGCTGCATGGTACTTCTAAACACTTTTTGATAAAAAGATGCCAAGCTAGAATACTTGTCTTGAAAGTCAAAGAGCAAATATTTATTTACTTAAAATCACATTGCAAGTAAACTAGGCCTTGTTATGGGTTGAATTGGATCCCCAGAAACTCTTACACTGAAGGTGCAATTCTAGCTACCTCAGAAAGTGAACTTATTTAGAAGTAGGATCAATGCAGAAACAGTTATGATAAAGTCAGTAGAGATGATCCTCATATAAAGAAACAAATGTGGATTAAGAAATGTGAATACTCAAAGAGAAATGCTGATGGAAAGACCACCATACAAAGACTGGAGATATGCTAACAGTAGCCAAGGAACTTCCAAAACCTACGTGAGAGGAAATGGTTCTTCCCTAATATCTCTACAAGGAAGATAACTTGACCAATATCCCATAAACTTTCTTGCCTCCAAAACTGTGAAACAATGAATTTCTCTGTTCTGAACCATGCAGTTTATGGTAATTTATCACATCATGTAGCATAGTTTCTCGGCAAATTAATACAGGCCTCAAATTCAGGGATCTTGGTTCCTGGTTATTGGTCTTTGTACCACATCCAATAAAACACAAGGGAAAATCCTTATATTTAAGTGAGAATTCTTTTTCACCCTACTTTAATAAAGGTAAATTAAGTTTGTTGGATACAGAGTAACTGAGGATACGTTATATCACTGTTCAAGAATTACTTTGCCATATGCAGAGAACAAAGGCCCTAGTAACCAGACTTCACTTTTAGAATATTTCCATTTCAAGACCAAGTCTGGAGGTAAATCAAGGAAGAGCAGACACCCTTTTTTCTACAAGCACATTCGTTTTCATATGTGGGTATCCCTTTGAAAGTACTAGTGCTAATTGGAAGAACTCTTTCAAGATACCAATAATGAAGAAAACCTTTGCTTTCTTGCTTCATATTGGAGATCTTACCAAAGGATGGCTTAGCAGGTCTCTTGTCCAGTACAATCTCTGAATAGACATGATTCTTGGATCCCATTGGATCTTTGTTTAAGTTTTGTTTGGTATTCAAAACACTTTGACACTTTCTAATTATCTAATATCTTCCTTTCCCCGATCCTGAAATTAGCTGAGGAGATGAGTACTTTCTTCTTTAAATAAAAATGTCCTGATTCATGTAAAATTAATAAATTAAGTAAATTGCTTAAAAATATGCACCAAGGTAAAGACAGGGTAGGGATGAGGGTATTGGTATTTTTTGACAAATTATTTTCACCTGGTAGATGTCTTCGCCTTTTAATACTCTTCTCTAATACTACGGGAGTCTCAAATATCAATGGTGTCTGCTTGGGAGAGAATAAATACTTTGGCCTCATATCTTTCTTGTTTGGTTATGCAATGGACATGGGAGTGCATGGGAGTGAAATCTGAATAGAAGTGACATGCATATTTAAGCAGATACTCTGCTTTTTGTTGTTTTTTTGATTTTGCTATGCTGGGTATTGAACCCAGGGCCTCAAATATGCTGGGCAAGTGCTCTACCACTGAATTCCACCCTTGACCCATATTCAAATATTTTGTTATTTTGCCATCTCGTTTCCTCCAGCATATGAATGGCAGTATTCCCAATGGAAACTTCTCTCTCAGCTTGTGTTCTGGCATAAAAATAACATTATACAGGCTAAATCCAATATGGGATGGCCATGTAGACTGAGTGAAGTAATCCCTGGTTGTTAACTATTTGGGTTGTAAGCCATTATGTTGGAGAGCACTTTAGCATCACATAGTTAGACTACCTGACTCATAAAATCTTCAAAGAAGCTAACTATCCCATCCTGCCTATGGAAGAGAGAAAAAGTTGTATTATTGCTTAAAAATTACTATACTAAAAATGGATATTTGATGCATTCCATTTGGACTTTATGCAGACATTTAATTTATGATGTGCTCTAATATGTGAATACAAATAGATTAAATTTCAGTGTGCAATAAGAACTAAAATTTATTGAACATCTATTATGTTTTTAAGCACTTCAGACCTCATTATCTCTAACTCTCACATCAACTTTCAGATGAAGTGGGATGGATTATAAGGATGTTGACAAATTCCTTCCTGTACCATGCCTCCGCAATGTAACACAGCAGGTTTTCTATTACCTTTTTATTTTAAACAAGTACTTTACAATTTTTTTAAAAGGTTTTCTTCTTTTAAAAATGTAAAAGAAAAAAATGTTGTCCCGTCGAAGGGAATATCATTATTCAAGATGACTTAGTTAAGAGTGGTGGACAGAACCTAGGTATTCTCTACATCAGTATTAGTGATGATTTCAGCAGAAAAATTTTCTAAAGGAGTATTTGGGTTTCTGCTATTTTCTACTCATCTGTAATAATATTTATCTAAAGTTTCTAGAATATAAAGGTCTAGAATATAAAGTCCCTACTATTTTACACACACACACACAAAAAAAAAATTCAACATGGAACCATTTTCATGATTGGTATCATCTGGGCTTACCTTACAGAATCATTTTATGATAAGCAGATAAGCAGGGTTCAACGTCTTAAGGCAGAGTACACAAGTTGGTTTTCATAAGAGTTTCTTTCTTAAGTTTTAAAAAATAACTCTTTTTTTTTAAAAAAAAAAGTTAAGATGTGTACTATCAGAAACCGAAAATCACAAGAAGCAAAGAACAATATTTTTAGATATGTGGATCTATAATAGGTCATAGGTATGTGCAGCTTTTAGGATGGAAACCAGCTACACCAAGCCAGAGAACAAGTAGGAAGGTAAAATCTAGTGGAGTCTCTCCATGGTTCAGAAGGCCATCAGAGTCTATTTTTTCAAGGTCATTTATCTGTGAATTTGGACACTGATGATGTGGTTCCAGTTGCTGCTGGCCTGGCCATCCAGAGATGGGAGTGGTGCCCTTCAGTTCAGTTTTCAGGAGTGATGGGAATGCTGGAGGCTATGGGATTTATAGTGTCATAAATTAAAAGGTAGCTTTAGAAGATGGCCTCAGGCTATGGAATTCCTCCTCCGACAAGGCTGAAGACTAAACCAAGAAGTGAGAGACATATTAACTGTCATCACTGTGGATTTGAGAGGAGAGAAAAGACTGGAGGGAATGAGAAGGACCACCTCTTGCATCTTCCAAAGGGAAAGAGTGTTTGTGAGACACTTGAGAGAACCATAAGATATGACATAAACCACTGTTCAGTTATTTTATTTATTTATTTATTTATTTACAGGGGAAGGGAGAGATCAGGTAAAAAACTTACCATAATTCAACAAGAAAAAAAAAAGGAAAACAGCAAATGAACTTCTGATGACCACAAGAGACAATAATAAAAGCTAGGAAACAACTATGAACGTGCCTTAGGCTTAAGAAAAACATGGATAGGTGTGTGTTGTGCGTGGTGCACTCAGGTGAGCAAGAATGCTGGTGAGAGTGTGTTTGTCAGAGAACAGAGAAGGACCCGCAGATCTAGACCTCTGTTTTCTTCACTAGAGCCACTTACCTCTGCATTTCTCTTTGCTAAAATCACCGTACTTTCTAGATAAGCCACTAGGGAAGACCCCTTATGATGTGATACCATTGAACACAGAGGCATTTGTGAGAATCCTTTTTGCCCCCTGTGGTTCTTCATTCTAATGAAGCTCGCCCACATTCCCTAAGTGGGATCCTAATGACGAAGGCCTTTTGACTCTGCCTTTGAACATTTTAAAGCTTTACTGAAGTGTTTGAAAATTCATTATACTTTGACTTCTCTTTATTGTACAGAAATAAGGAGTCCCTGATGGAATAGCAGAATCAACATGTTTCAGAAATTGAACCCACAAAGTGAAGAAAACCTTGAAAGAAAGAAAGAAAGAAGAAGCAAAGAAAGAAAGAAACAAAGAAAGAAAGAACCATCCAGTTGTCCCTGGAAGGCAGTTAAGCACTTATGCACACATTTATGTGCACACACATGTCTGAGCAAGCACATGCATCCAGTCATTAATGTGCATATCACTTACTGCAAGGTCACACATTTGCAGTTAAGCCTCTACCTTGGAATGAGGTCTATCCATTTTTGAAATAAAGCATACATGTGGCAAATCACATGGGGAAGAGAAAAAAGAAAAAAAAAAGTCAAAAGAAAGCAATTCAGAAGGGCAACAGAACAGAAAGTTGTAGTTAATTATGATTTATAAACTTATTAACTTGCTAAGCATTGTAACGAAACAAAGAACAAATTTAATTCTAAATAACATTAAAGTAGCAAAATTGCCTAGATGAAAGCACAAGCCAAGGAAATGTATTTAAAGACTGAGAAGTCCCATTTTTTTTTTTTTTTTTTTTTTAGGAAATAGCCTAAATGTCACCCTTTAATTCATTTAACGTGAATGAAAGTTGAACTAATTCCAAGTAATAACGATGCAACATTTCCTAGATAATTGTTGTTAAGTGAAATGTTTGTGTTTTTTTTTCTTTTCCTGTCACAATTTGAGTTATTATTTGCAAGAACAAATTACTATGGAAGTTGGTAGTTTTGAACACTAATGTTCTTTGTGCATCTACTTGTGCAAAAACATGGTCTATCAGTCTATATCTTATGCATATAAAATCAAGCAGAGGAATCCATCGTTTCTCTACTTTGAAATAAAAGGAAAACATTAAAATGAGGTAGAAATTTTGATGTTTTAGAAACCCCCCACATACTATGTGATGGTAAAACTGTTACATATGATTATATAGTATATTTAAGTTGAATTAAAACTCTGAATTCCTCTGGTTTTGCTAACTAGTGTGTGAAATAAGAGGGAAATTAGAGTATGACATATCAAAATGTACTTCCTCAGGCACATCCTGCCTGATAGTGCTTTAAATCCAAGTAGTGGCCCTGTTCTTGAACCAATCTCCACTTTAAAATATATTGATGTTCAGAGATGAAGGAGAACAATGGTGTGTTTGTTACTCTATACAAAAAAGTTTTAAGAGACTAAAAGCATTAAATACCTTTATCCACGCGCCCCCCTTTAAAAAAATGAGAACATTTCTACAGAGTATCTAGATTATAGGTTTATTTCTTTTTTGTTTTTCTGAGCTCCCTAGGCAGAGCTAATTTGGACCCTATTGAATCTTGATCTTTTATATATAGTATAATAAAATTGCATGTGTGTTAAAAGCTATGTACATATGGCATTGTGTAAAGGATTTTACTGTATTAAGATAGTATTATAGTCCATTTCACTGATAGAAAAACAGAGGATTAGCAAATTTACGATGCCTTCCTAAACTCATCAGGCTGAACTGGTGGTCCTGGGCAGGGTTTCAGGGAATCTGATTGTACAAGGGATCCTTAAGTCTTACAGTGTTTGTTTGATAGATGGTTGGATGGCTGCTGATGATGGATGGTTGGTTGATCTGTTGGTTGGCTGGTTTGCATGACTTTCTCAATAGACCAGGAGCTTCTTGAATAGTTTTTCAATTATTATGAAAACAGTGAGTGCCTAGTACATCCTAGAAACTACTCTGAGTAATAGGGATATAACAAGGAACATAATAGAAATTATAGCATGGCCTCTTGGAGATTATTCTCTAGTTTGAATAAAAGACAAATGCAGACTTACAAATAAGTGTATTTTACGTATAGTGTTGTAAATTGGCATAGAAAAACTAACTTAGAAAGTAGGATAGAAATTCCTACACTTAGGAAGCAGGGTATCTGTTTCATAAATGGTGAACAGGGACGGCTTCAAAGTTGATATTAATTTCAGGCAAATGAGCATTGATTGCAAAAGCCATGCAGAATGAATACACACACTGTGTTAAAAGGAAAACCAACCAGGGCAGGTTAGCTAAAGCTAAGAGGCAGTGTACCCCATAACAGCAGGAAAGGTCAGAGAATAGAGAAAAAGAAAAGCTCAATCACAGAGAGACTGAGGCTATCTAACACCTTCTGTTTATTCGTACATTGCCTGGTATTATTGTTCTCACTGAAGACATTTGTTTTATTAAACAAACAAACAAACAAACAAAAACAAATACTGGACTTTGATCTTAAACAGGTCATTCCTTATGGCTTTTATGTAGAATTCTTTATCAGTTAAATGATGGGATTGGTCATGAGTTCTTTGACCTCAGCAAATTTGATTTAAGTTTATAAATAAATTCATAGTAGTATAAAATAAGTCCCTTAATGAATTGATGAAATAATTAATTTTAAACCAAGACCAATAGACTTCTAAAAAAGAAATGACCCTAGACCATTCCTAAATGAACTGTACTGAGGACTATGGCTCAAGAATCTGGATTTTTCTGCGATGATTTAAGGTGTTTTATGAGGAATTAAGCTTCACCTAGTAGGAACTTGTTACTAGGGCCCTCAAAGAAAAGAGAGAAAATAAAGAAGGAAAAATAAGCAGAACAGGAAGATAAAAATGAGGAGAAATTTAAAAAAAAAAGTGACAGAAAAGAATATTACCAAGAAGAAAATCTGGATTTTGGAATTAGTCCAATCTGTTTTCCAATCCTAACCCTTCCACTTGGACATAAGAGACAATCAGCTGCCTCTCTACAGATATTCCCATTCCCCTTCCTTTTTACTCATCTTGATCTTGTCTTCCATATCCTCTAAATGATTGTGTCTTCAGAGAGATGGAGCCCAACCTGCCATGGACTCAAATTAGTAGTATCATTTCTTCAATCATTTTAGACAAATTTTATATTTGGTGCAACTGAAAGCTAACAAGGTAATGAAATTCGTTAGCAGGGTAATGTCTTTTCATCCATCAAATGCTTAGCAAAACTATGAACCTTGCAAAGAGTGAGGTGTATAATGGGGATCAAGTTTCTCAATCCCGCTGGGCTTTAATTTACTTATTTTTGAAGTAGTACTGCCAACACTGACCTCATAATCTTGCTATGGAGATTAAGTTATTATTATTAATTTTTAGCCTTGGAAACGATGGGAAATTGACTAAGGAATTGCTATTGTATATATAAGTGGAAAAGCTAAATGGATGCCTCTGGCCATGAAAATGGCTCCAATATGAACTTTGGTAAATGGAAAATAACCATTCTTGGGGCTGGAGATGTGGCTCAGCGGTATCGCGCTCGCCTGGCATGCGTGAGGCCCGGGTTCGATCCTCAGCACCACATACCAACAAAGATGTTGTGTCCGCCGAGAACTAAAAAATAAATATTAAAAAAAATTCTCTCTCTCTCTCTCTCTCTCCTCTCTCACTCTCTCTTTAAAAAAAAAAAAGAAAAGAACCATTCTTCAGAATATTAACAGCAAATATTAACACCAAGACTAAACTGTAGGTGCATTTTCATTTTTTACCCTGCAGAAAGTTAGACAAGACCACTGTAGTGTCCTAGAAAGAGTATATTTTGGAATCTGGAATCCAGAGGACTCTATCGTTTACTCCTATGCAATTTGGGAAGAAAACATGATTTCTCTTAATTCACTGAGAAAATGGAAGCTATATCAGAAGAGATACTCCACCTGCGACCATCACCAAATATAGCAACATCCCTGCATCTACGTCCACATACTGTGACTTGGCTCTTGCTGTGATGAATGAATTCATCTTACTTCAAAGGCCAACTTCTCTGTTGTCTCCTCTCTCACCTAGCCAAGGACATGACTTTTGTTCTTTATCTTTTCTCTTTTGTTCATTATCAACTTACCCCCACTTACTGTATCATTCTCATTATCTTACAAAGACATTGTAATATTTCCCATCTTACCCCAAACTGCCTGTTATTTCTTTTTGCCTTTAGAGTGGTATTCATAGACGTACATCTGTTGTCTTGGTTTCTTCCATTCCCATTCTCCCTTGTACCAATTCCAATTAGACTTGCAATGTGACATTTTCACTAAAACAACTCTTGTCAATTATTTCTGTCACCAAGTGCAATGGTCATTCATTAGTCATCATCATACATATTGCATCAGTAGGAATTGACATAAAATCCTTCCATTTTCCAATGCTTAATTTGACCTTGGACTATAGTCACTGTTTTTTTTTTTTGTTGTTGTTTTTTTGTTTTGTTTTGTTTTGTTTACCTACCTCACAAGTTATCATTTTTCAATTTTCTTCCCTAGCTTTAAACAGTGATGTGCCCCTTTTTTAATATAACTATACTTACTTCCTAAATTCTACCTTCTTAATATTTCACACATTTATTTGCATATTTGACTAAACATGTCAAAATTAGTTCATCCCAAATCAAATTCCTGACTTTTCTCCATCCCACTCCCAACTCCTTCTCCTATTCTCTCTCTATAAATGGCAATTTGATGTTTCTAATTTCTCAGTGCACATACCTGAGAATCAAGAAAGAGTCTTCGTGGCTTCTCACACACCATTTCCAATTTGTAAGTGAACCTGCCAAATTCATCCTTGAAATATTTAAAATTCAAACATCCCTCACTGTATTCTGCAGCTGTCTCCTAGTCAAAGCTACCTGTATTTCTCTGCTCTTTCTGCTTTGTCTAACCTGCTTCCAGTCTCTTCCCTTCACAGCAGTCACAATGGTCATTTGAAGATAGATTATGCCACACTGTAGCTCAGAATTCTCTAATAGCTTTCTGCCTCCTTCTGTCAAAAAGCCAGAGTCCTGAAAATCGCCTACAAGGCTCACCTGATTATCCCCAGCCACCAACCACTACTTCTCTGTTTCAATGATTACTTTTCCCTTCCTCCTTTTGTTCTGGTTTTCCTTTCTTTGTACTTTGAAGCCCAAACATCACAAGGCCTTTGCATCTGGTATTTTCTGCCTGAATATTTGCCCTAGTTACCTGCCTGGACATCTTCCTCACTTCCATCAAGCTTCTGCTCAAATATCATCTTTCCAGAGAGGCCTTTCCTAACCAATATGTTCAAAACAGTCCCTCCTCAATAGCCCTCAATTCCCTCATCCTATTTAATTTTTCCCAAAGGAGCTTTTACAGGTGACATACAGTTATGCGTTTCTCATATGCCCTCTTCCATTAATACAAGCAACAGTTATATGCATTGCATCTTGTCAATTTTATTCACTGCTATACCTAGAACTGTCTATAACATCATGGTCTCTCCATCAATCCCTACCAGATAAATAAGCTAATAGATGTAATAATCATCTATCATCATAAAGACTCAGTGCATATATACTAGCACTACATGTGAATAGATTCAGTATTTGCATATATTTCCTTCTTATCTTTTCCTTTATACCTTCATTTTTCTGTTCACTTGTCTCACAGCGGGGGATTTTATAATATATTCTATTTTGTATTCTGATTGTCACGCCTAACATGAGAGCCAAACCACCTTCATACATTAGTTTGAACCTTTCATAAGGGAGTCTTTATTAAATTCTATTTTTATTAGTGCATGATAATTAAACATAGTAGTAGAAGCCATTATGTCATTTTCAGACATGTACATAACATCATTCAATCAATCTCATTTCCCACAACCTTTCTTTTCCTTCCCCTCCTCTTTTCCCCTAACCCTTTGCTTGCTCTAGTCTACTGATCTCCCGTTTATTATTATTATTTTAGTTAGTGCATGAAAATTATATATATACATAAATGGATATATTTATATGTGTGTGTGTGTGTATGTGTACATATATATGGTCACTGTAGTATGTTCCTACAAGAATATAGCACCATTTGGTAGATTTAGTAACTAAGTACTTCCCCATGCTCTCCCTTCTCCCTCCCTCTTAATCTCCTTCCTCTAGTGTTTTCTCTTCTGTTTTCATGAGATCCCCCCCTTTTTTAAAATTTTCATTTTTTCCCCCTTTCTCTAGCTTTCACGTAAGAGAAAACATTCAACTTTTGAATTCCTGAGTCTGGCTCAGGAATCCTTGGCCTGATGTTCACTAGTTCCATCCAGTTACGAATAAAAGACACCATTTTTTTTTCTTTCTTTTTCATATTTTTATTTAGAGACACGGTATTTCTGAATTGCTTGGGTCCTTGTTAAGTTGCTAAGACTGGTGTTGCAATCCTGCTACCTACCTCCTGAGCTGCTGGGATTACAGGTGTGCGCCATGGAGCCCAGCTGAATGACCTATTTACCCATGATTGAACACTTAGTCCTTTTCTGTTTTTAATTCAGTATTCTCATTAACATCACAATAAGCATTTATACCAAATATTTATTTTCACTCTTTCGAATAATGTCCTTAACATAGACTCAAATCAGAATTGGGTGAGGGGCACTGTGTTGAGTTCTCTGAACAAGGGTTCAAATATTGTTAATAAACCTTCCAAAAGGGGGGATTTCCATGACCTGCCTTTGACTTTGATATAAATACATCACTTTTATAAGTTCTTCTTGTATGATTAATGAATTTACTATAATTAAAGAGTAAGAAAGCATCACTCCTAGCCATTTCTGGAAATACATGATTTACTTCTGTATGTGATTCAGTACTATATGTTCCCAAAATAGTGATTTTTAAAAATACTTGTATCAAAGGAGTTTGATCAGCTGAATTTTGATGGTCAGTGAGGCTCACACGTTTTTTTCTCTTGTGGAAAATATACGATGTGGAGTAACAATCTTGCTTTTCCACCACCATTGCACTCCTGCAAGGACATCATCATTTCTATCCATCTCATCACCCTGTGTTTCCTATCAGCCTGACCAACTCATGTGTCTCTATTGGGTTATTTCATTATAAAGCAGGCTGCAAAATAAGTGTTTTAGGTTTTACTTTGTCCACACATGAGTGTTATAGTCACTGTTGCTTGGGAAAAGCATAGATACTGAGTTAGTTGCTGGTATAGGCAAACACCATCTCTAAAACACACTAACTCTGTGGCCTCAGACAGTTTCCTGAATCAGCCTGAAGTCAGCCACTTTACCCCCCCCCAAAAAAAAATAGAGCAACATGTGTCCCCCCTACTGTAGTTAAGACTGAATGACAAATGAATGAGAAGAGTATATAAAGTTCCTGAATAATGAGAGGGATAGTTGCTCTCTCTCCATCTCTTCAACCACCTGTCGAGTATATTCCTCTGTACTATTTCAGTTCATTGTATTTTTTTTTGGGGGGGGGAGGTTCTCCCTGAAAGATGATCATACAACCCTATCCTGTTGAATTTGGAGGCCATGAAAATCTCTAGGCCCATGGCAATGTGGACAAAGTGGTGTGCTACTTCTGACCAGAAATAACTTGGATCTTTGTACCATTTTGTACTCTTTGTTATGGCGACCAAAGAAAGATTGCCCTATTAGCATGGATCACACGTGACAATTTCAGGATGCACAGCCATCGTCAATCTTCAGTGGACATGTAGCATGAAAGAACAATGCACCCCCATTTTTTAAAGATGCATGGATTTGGGGGATGTTCATTAGTACAGCTTACTCTCATCTCTACCCTGACTCATATTTATTCTTCACCCCTTCTTCCTCACCAACAACAAAGAATCACCAAGTATGTCTCAGGGAAAGAAACCATTAAAAAAATGTCCAAGATTCTTTGAGTTATTGAAAGTATTTATAGATGCTATCTGTCCTCAAAGAGATCACAGTCCATTATCTCAGCATATGTTGTTATAAATTATCTCCGTTCCGCTCACACAAGGGAAGATGTTCTCTGACCCGGAACCGTGAAGGAGATGTCACAAAATGTCCTTCTGCCCAAAGGGTGTGGAGTAAAGAGAGACTATTCTCATAGTACCACTATCATATTCCACATATGTCCCAGAGTGACTAGCTCTCAGCGGTGTCTGTTATTGTCGCAGGGGGGAAAAAAAAGCAATTCCAGAAGCTATTTTCGTTTTCCTAATGGAAAAACTAGATGTGCAGATGAAAGAGTTATTAGAAAAATAAGTCTTAGCTTTCCTATAAAAGCATCCAAAATGTGCTGCACGTCTTGGCCAGTCCATCAGCACTCTGAAGGTATACATTAACAGACAGGATCTCTAATAAAAATATATCTTACTTTTAAAGACATTTTTTTTTCCCTAGAAAGTAGCCAAAGGAGAAGAAGGAGAGCCAGAAAAGGCTTCTGAAGTTGAATGAGCATGTTTCAGCTCCATTTCCGGTGCAGCAGGTTTCAACGACAGGTAGGAGCCCAGAGGCTGGAATGTACGCAGCCCGCTCCCCAAGTCTCTCTTCTCTCCCACCCTTCTGGGGTGTTTGGATTCCATTCCACTCTCCAGTTCTGTTGTTGATAATGTGCATCTCTGCACCTGACCTTTGCCATTTTTAAACAATTTTAATTAAAAAAATTAATTGTGATTATATATAAATAGAACACATAGGACTTTATCATCTTAACCATTTTTTAAGTATGCAGATATGTAGAGTTAAGTATATTCAGATTGTAGTGAAAACCATCTCTCACACGTGTTTATCTTGCAAAACTACAATTTTATATTTATTCAGAAGTTCTATATTTCCCCTTCCTCTAATCCCTAGAAACTGCCTCTCTAACTCTTTGTTGCTGTGAGTTTGGCTGTGTTTGATACCTTCTAGACATGAAATGATGCAGCCTTTGTCTTTCTGTGATGGGCTTATTTCATTTACCATAATGTTCTCAAAGTTGATCCATGTTGTAACATTAGTCAGAATTTTCTTCCATTTTAAGACTGAATAATATTCCTTTGTATGTGAATACCACATTTTGTTTATCCATTGGTGGACCTTTGTTCCTTCCACCTTTTGGCTGTTGTGAATAATGCTGTTCTGAACATGGCTGTTGTAATTTCTCTTCACCTTGGCTTTGGGCAGAACCTCATTTCAAGACAAAATGAATTTTGTCTTCCATTCCGTTTGGATTTGGGCAGGGATTGAGCAACAGACCCGGAACCGAAGAGATGGCTCACTCAGTAATAAATTTTAAGGGGTTCCCCAAAAAACCTGAAAATCAAGACAAATAATATTTCCATGCACTGTTTTAAAGTATCAATATCTACTGCAAAAAAAAAATCCATGATGAAAACAATATCAAGATGTTAAATAATGAAGGGAACAGTAGTACTATACAGAGACATATCCGAGATGGAGACAAAAGGCAAAAATTAGTAACATAGATTTGGCCTGTATTTAAAACTGGCCGTTTTGTTCATTGTGGCATTTTATATTTTTAATATGCTTTTAAAATATTACATTAATACACAATTTGTCTTGATTCCTGAGCTTTTCAGCAGCTCCTTTGATGGTACAACACCTGCAATAAATGTCTTACTCTCCTCTGCTTGGTCCAGCTCTGTCAAATAGATTAGTGTCTTGTGCTTATGGTCCCCATTTGCTTTGCAAAATCAGACAAGATTAAACAATGATTCCTTTATTGGTATCTTCCTAAATCCAGGGACCAGGCAAAGTTCTATAGCTCAAATTCTTATCAATGCAGTCCACGATCCTGCTGAATACATCATTCTTGGGAATACCCTCTTTTTGTGAAAATAAATTTTTATGGCCAAATTAGTTTTGTAGGTGATCAGCAGAACAGAGCTCAACAGATATTACTCGAGAATGTCTAGAAATCTGAACTGCATGAGCTAATGTACAGTGAGGTGACAGTATATATTTTGAATGTCTGAGGTGGGTACAGCCTGCAGTATTTTTATATTTGATCAAGAAAGTACCTTTTCGAGGACAATGCTCTTTATACAAGCATGTCTGGCTAGCATTCCATGCAATGCATTCAGATAAATGCTTAGGTGGTGTTGGAGAAGAGGTCTCAATAAACGTTCTTAGAGAAGAGGCACAGAGCTTGCAAAGAAGTAAATTGATAATAGGCGTACTGACACAACCTAAAAAGTGGTGTCACAACAGAAAGTTGAAAATAGCTCACTTACCACTCTGGGGGAAGAGAGTTTACGTTGCATGATTTAACATCCTTGTGTTGTTATCTAAAACGCAGCTTCACGTAGGAGAGAGTAGGAGAGATTTGAGTTATTGTTCACTGCCTTATTATAGCTGCTATATTTTCATTGACAGAAAAATACCATTTTGCTAATTTCACTTTAACTTTCATGAAGTCCTCATTTTGGGTTGAAACATAGGGTCAAAGCTGGCTTAACAAGAAGGTGAGGGATACGAATTGAAATTGATTAACTTAAAGACACAGGAAAAAGGCTTCTCTCTTAGCATATAATAGGGAAATCCATTTTTCTGGATGAGGCAATGCAGAGGAGTCTCTTTTTATTAGATATTGGCAGATCAGCAGTCTTAAAGACATCCCATTATAAAAAGTAGACCAAGTTTATTGGTTGCTTTCCCTATGCCAGACCCTGTGCTAAGCACTTCTATGGATTATCGTTTTTAATACTTACGACAGCCTCATGAGAGTAGAAACTATAATTACCCGCATCTTACACAAGAGGAAATGAGGTTCAGAGAGGTTAAGTCACTTACCAAACTCACACACCTAGTAAATGATGGAGTTTGGATTTGAAGCCAGGCAATTTTGACTTCAGAGTCAGCACATAACCACTAGAGGCTAGGACCTTATCACCTTTGCTTTTTAATGTACCAAGAGGCACTCAATTGGCATCCAACCAGAAACAAGTTCAGGTGAGAGTGCAAGGCATTCTAGGCAAAACCAGCTTATTTTAGTTATATTAACTTAAAGGAATAATGGAACAATTGAAAGTGTTCCTACCAATCAGGATGGTGGTAGGATGATCAGCAGCAACTTGACAGCTTCGTGCTTTGCATGCTAACTTTACATAAGGATAGATGAAGATGTCACAGGGCTATGACTTCCCACAAAAGGTATGATTAAATCGACCCCTGCCTTATCAGAACCACAAGCTTACAAAGCACAAAAGAAACTTAGAGGTGGTATGCAATTCTCAAAACCTGACTTTGGCAGACATGCATTCTTCTCGAAGTACTATGGCGTCCTCTACATTTCTCGGCCCCTTCCAAGAGGCAGGCCAGGTGATGGATTCTGACAAATGGCTTTGGCCAAGATCTAAAGAGCCAGTGCACAATTCTTCAGCTCTTTTCTTCACCACCTGCAAGGACATAAACCCTTGATGGCAAAGCCCCAGATTGGGCACCATGGATTGGTACCACAAGTAGGACATCTTCTCTGGAGGGTCACACAACCAGTAGGTCTTTGGGTGAGAATCAATTCTGATGTGTTAAGTTTCTGATATTTCATGACTGGTTTGTGACCCTTGCATTTCATAACCTATCCTGTTGAATACATGGTGATACCAAAATCACGAGGGAGCATGCAAAAATACTCAGAATATGGGTCTGTCTTCCAGCCTACAAAAATTTCCAAGGATAGGATATAAACCACTAGTCTTACAAAAAATAGAATAGTCTCATAATGAGCAACTTTGAAAAACCCTGTTAGGTGTTAGCTTAGTTCATTCAATCAGTCTTCCAATCTGCTTCCTCTTCAAAGTCTCTCTCTTTCTCGTGTGTGTGTGTGTGCGTGTGTATACACACAAACACTTATAAATATAATAAAAATGTTGAACTTAAACCTTGAGGGTCATAATAAGGCACAAGAACATGGGTTTGACTACCAGTTTTATATCTGATACTAACTATTTACTATCAGAGTGCCTTTGCATAAATTGTTTAATTCTTCAGAGATCCTTTCTATTAAAGTGGAAATTAGTGCTAAAAATAGTATCTACCTCTGAATGATGGAAATGTTCTCTGTCTTGATTGGGCTATAAGACATTTGCCAAACATTAAGACATTATACAGCTGCTACATGTGCATTTCCCAGAATATGGTTTAGTTCAATAATAACAGCAATAATAATAATAACAACAACAATAATAACAGCATCTACTTTGTAAGGTATTATAGGGACAGAATTAGCTTGATATCTGGTGAAAAGAAAGTCCAGAAAAAAAAATAGTAGCTATTATTATATTATATGCTAAATATAGTTTATTATGTATTTTTATCAGGATATCTTCCAAGGATATACACAAATAAATTCACAGTAGATTAGGGACTCTAGGAGGTCAACTTGGATTATTTTGGATTGTAAATTGCATTCTCATGATCTGTTTCTTCATATTTTTAATGCATAAATTCTCTTTATCAAAAGAATTTTAAGCAAAATTCACATTTACTCTGTGAGCTTCTTACAGAATGTTTTGGATTCTTGGCTTGGCTTACCCATGATTCATAATTTTACAAATAGTGCATGCTCTAATACACAATATATATTTTGTTATGCTTTTGCTGTAATTAATCAAGCAAAAAATGAGTATTATATTTCCTAATGATGACTTTGTGCCTGCAAAGAAAAACCTTGACAAAAATTTAACATATCTATACAGTTACCTGCATCAGAATGCCCAATCCTTAATTCTAATTTCAAGCCTTAATTGTTGTGGACCATAATAACAAAATGTTTTATTTTTTAAAAAATAAATTTTCAGTAGGTTTTCTATTCAAGAAATACAACATGGAATAATGATATATGAAACATAGAGAACACAGGATGAAAAATACCAAGCATTACCAATGTGTTTAGAGAAAGACAGATTAGGTTGCTATAAATTTTAATTCACTATATCCCAGGAAAATGCCCTTAATAACAACAGATTTTAAAAATAAAGCACATGCTTTCATTGTAGAAATGTGTGAAATAGTATACAGGTTCTTCCATCAAAAGGGTGCCAGGAAATATTTGAGTGTTTATTGAGCCTCTACGCTGTTCCTTGTTCTGTGCTAGAAATTCCAGATTTGCAGACAACGAGAAAAGCAAGATTTCTTTCCCAGGAAAATTCTAGCTTTTGTTGGCTGTGTTGTATATAGTTGGTGTTTTAAGAAGGTGTAGTTTATCTCCAGGACTCAGAAAAAGAACAACATAACAACACCATGAGATTGAAAAGCATCAAATAAAATGAGTGATAAACACACAACATCATCTAAAAGGGACAAATGGATCATTGGCCATGGAAAGATTTGGCTGGAACCAAAGTTGTCTTCAGATATTTGAAGAAAAGTGTGGCTATCTAATGAGAGGAGCAGGCAATGAGAGACACTGAGTTACTGTCTCTCGTGTGGACCGCTCTCCCCTTTAGCATTTCAAATCCCACAGTCCACCCAGCTGAGGCCTTTGACCATCGGCATCATGGTTCCCCTTTATATGTGAGATGCCCCACATTTGCAATATAACAGGTCTTTTCTTGCCAATCTTAACACGCACGCATACACAGATGTACACATGTACACTCACATTTAGAATTCTCTTGGTGACCAACTTCATCCACATATTTACTTTCTTATGAGGATTGAATAGAAGTTGATTTTCCCATTAAAAGACAGTAAACACGTCTCCACCATCTGCGACTTCTATATAGTTTCCTTCTAATTCTTTTCGTGACTGTAAAGGTTAGACATCATTATCCAATCATTATGTGTAACCCAACTGTCCTCTCTTCCATTAGTTTTTGGGCTGCCGGGAAAGAACCGCTTCATCTATGGCCACTCAGATTCATAACTCATAACTTTTTACTAATCCATCCCCCCAAACAATCCAGACTCCAAAACCATTATCAAATATAATAAAATTTACTTAAAATAGAGGAGGGGGCCTTACCTTGGATCATTATGAGGAATAATTTCCATAATCACTTCCCAGATTTGATGTTAATGGCACCCCCTGAAAATGTGGAGTAGAATACCCTGACTTTTGCAACTTAGCTCTACTTTGACTCTGAATCCCAGTGTTTCAATCTCCAACTGATCAAAGCAAAAATCAAAGCAAAAAGAACTGCCTGGAGCCATCGAAGAAAATTTGGGAACCATTAATATCTACTTGAGTACTTTCTGCATGCTCATTATTTATTCTGCATATTGCTTACTTACTTAAAATACACACTGGGCCCCTCTCAAGAAAAATTGTCTTCATGGCCCCCAAAGTGTTGAGACAATAAGCTTCTGTCCAGATGGCCTCCTCTCAACACTCAGACAACTCAAGTGTTAGGAAAACATGATCAATGCTTGAATCAATCACCATTTCCGAAGCTCAGACAAGAATGAATTCTTGGACTTGCAAAGCTGAAGAACAGACATTGGAATCCACTGTATTCTTCAAAGTTTTAAGTTATCCTGCAAGGACTCTCCAGAGAGCCTTTTCCTAGATACTGCAACCCATAATGTGTACTTCTACCTGTTTAGGAAAGGAAAGAAGGCAAATAAGGGGAAAAAAAGTATCCAGATAGTGCAAAGACAGTAGACTATAACTTTTGGAGAAGTTTCAAAGAAAAGCTCTTGAAACAGAGAAACATATCAAGATGGGAGGTCTCCACAAAATGTGAGTGCAGAAGGCAGGGCATGGAAAGAGAATGTCCTATATGCAAAAATAGCACAGGCACTTTATCCATTTTCCACACATTTATTTTTCCCACTGATATGTTTGTCTGAATCAGCTGATCTAGTTTGGATAGTTCAAATCCCTTGAGGGAAGAGACTTATCTCTACAAAATTACTTAGAATCATTTGTGTTCAGATACATGTTTAAATTTCATTGTTCTTGATGTGCTGATGGTATCCCAAAATCTTCTCCCCATTTTAGAACTTTCAATTCCTTTCCAAGTTCTTCAACTCACCCTATGTAAGTCCCTCCTGATTTCTCTATTTTTTTAGAAAGGTTTAATTCTATTTTATCATAATAGCTTGTATTAATTATACAAATCAATGAGTTTTTCTGTGATATTTTCATTCATGCATACATTGTGCTTTGATTATCTCCACCCTCCCTATTACCCACTCTTTGCCTCTTTTTTCTATCCTTACCCCAAAAGTCAATCTTCTACTTTCATGTCATCTTTTTAAATTTTTTTTCACATATGACAGAAAGCATGAAATATTCGTCTTTTGGTGATTACCTTGTTTCCCTTAGAACAATGGCCTCCAATTCTATGCATTTTCTTGAAGATGAGATGATTTCATTCTTCTTTATGGTTGAATAGTACTCCATTGTGCCTATATGCCACATTTTCTTCATTCATCTGCAGATGATCTTTTTGAGGTGTATCTGCACGATGTGCATAAGGTGGTCTGTTCTCATGAAGCCCTGAAGCAGCTCTTCCTATGAAGGGTACAGTGTCCTCAGGATTAAATGGGATACTCAGAGAAGGAATTAAGCAAATGAATTTGTCATCAATAATTGCAGCCTGTATAACCAGTGATGTTTAGTGAGTTACACAAGACATTAGAAAACCTCAGGAATAGAGCGCCATCTTTTTTTTTTTTCAAAGTAAATCTGGCTTAATCTAGAATTATTATGTTTTTTCTTCATAATTCTCTCTTTTTCCTCTGCCCTTCTGCAAAACAGCAAGAGAACTGATTTTGTGGTCAGACATGTGGGTTGTTAATGTTACTGTCCTGCAAACCATGAGCATCTGGCTTTATCTCCCAGAGTCTCAGTTCCCACAACTTCAAATGAGATTGATGACATCAGCGATCAGGATTACTGTGAAGGTTAAATAACACTGTGTTTGCAAAATGTCCAACAGAGAAAACATGTACTGGGCACTTAGGGGCAGCCTTGCAAGCATTATTACATGACTTTTCATTATAATTGTAGTGGTGGCGGTGGTGGTGGTCATAGTAGTTTTAATATTCATGGGAGAGCACTTTTGTCCCAAGCCCATGTAACTCTAGCTAGACTTGTTACAATTCCCATTAAAATTTATATATAGAAGGGATGATGGTGGTCCTCTAATATCCTTTCCTACCTAAAGAAGAAGTCCCTTGTGATATGACAAGGCCTGTCACATGGACAGTAGCATGAATTTCCATCCTGAAAGTGAACCAGAGCTCTCTATTTCCAGACTTTTCTTACCAGAGAGCAGACTTCCCTCTCTCTGATGTTTCTATGCATTGCTCCCAGTTTTGCACCCCATGGGGCCAAGCAAAATGAATCTAATCACTCTTCTTCATGACAGCCCTTTAGATATTTGAACAAAGTGATCATATCGCCCCCAGAGCATTTCCTTCTCCAAACTACACGTCCCCAAATCATTTCTCCATGTGACTCACATTCTGAGGCCTTCCTTATCTTGAACATGACACCAGGACTGCAAACTTTAACACAGACTAGGAGGGAGTGCAAAAGTCATGGAGCCACCTACGATCTGCATTATATGTTTATCAATGCGTCTCAATGAGTTTCCAGTTACTTTTTATATTAAAAATGATCAAGCTCACGGGCTGGGGTTGTGGCTCAGTGGTAGAGAGCTTGCCTTGCACGTGTAGGGCCCTGGGTTCCATCCTCAGCACCACATAAATAAATAAATAAATAAAGATATTGTGTTCACCTACAACTAAATATATATATATATATATATATATATATATATATATATATATATATATTAAAAATGATCAAGCTCACGATTCACTAAAATACTCAAAACTGCCATGTGTATGCATGTGTTCATGGACATGCTTTCTCCTCTTTTTCTTCCCTACAAGAAAAGATCCTTGTCAATAGTGTCTGTCTCACATGTATGTTATGAGAATTAAGTGAATCTACATATGAACTGCTTAAAACCATGGCTGGCCAATGTGAGCATGAAATGAATGCCAGCAGTTATTCTTATTTTACCTTCAAATGCACTGATACAGTCTATTTGCCAGGGCTGTGATAGGTTCTGGGGACACAATGATATATAAAATATGGTCCCTGCACTTAAAGAAATAAAAACCTTGGAAGAAAATATTTGAAAATGATGGGTCAAGTACTGTATTAGAGATAAGTATAGGATGTACCGAGCACAAAGGGAGGATTTTAAGTCCCTACTTGTAGTGGAAGGGAGAGAGGGAAGGAGTAACAGAAAAATATTTCTGGAGGAACAGACACATGAACATGGATCTTCTGAAGAATAGGTTTGAATTAGCCAGAGCACAGGGGGAAGCTTGTTGTTAAGCAGGGGTAACAGTAAGCAAAGAGGATGATGCTTACAGCATGTGGACATTTGGAGACAGACAGGGTTTGATAACTTTCCATGCATTTGGCTTCAGGAAATAGATAGATTACAAGAGGTGAAATGTCCACTCTACAGGAAGTCATCATCCCATCAGACAGGATGCTTACCAGTTTCCATTTGAGAAGTACAAGGGGACACTGGCATAAGCTGGGATGTGTGGGTCCCAAGCTGCACAAGTCTAAGCCGTGTCGATGTGTGTACACAGCTTCTCACCGACCACTGCAATTTCTGCATCAACCAAACGGGTGTAATGATACACTGGGTGCTACTGCTCCCACTGCTGCAGATATTTCTATATTATATGATATTTAAGACAGACACTGACCAAGCAAAACATTTCCATGTTCTAGAAGCCACATTGTTAATGAAAGGAAAGTCAAAAATAATTCATCATGAAAAAGCAATTACTGGAGCTGGGCATGAGGATGAGGAATAGGGTTAAGAGATGGAGGAAGGTTATTTTTGGCTGCCTCTCTCCTTTGAAATGATACCTCCTTTCAAGTGATGGTCCAGCAAATGTTTTTTTTTTTTTTTTCTCTTTGTTCTATCAGAATCTTTTGCAAATAGGCAAACCTTTACCTTTAAAAAAAATAGTCTCACTTCATTTTATACATCTGCCACATCCAAACAGTTTTATCTGATGATTGATTATTTTGCAGCACATCTTTCAATGTTTGCTTCTGTGACTCATCTGACTTAAAGAAATCAGACAGTCTGAGAGCATCTCCCCCTTCCGTCGGTTGATGTAAGCAAAGCTAAAGGAGCAGAGCATCTCAGAATGTAAATACACATGGCAAATTTTGCTTCTTTTGATAAACATTCCTCAGTCAATCAAAGATTGCTTGTACTAAAGACGGCACGATAGCTGTATGTCACCCAGCAGAGAACTAGTAATCCAATCCGGGCCAATTAATGGATTCTGCTTTTACTCTATTTTTTTTTTTCCTTTATGTCTACACCAAAATCTCTGTGGAGGAGCTGACAGGACATATTTAATTCCCCCACCCCCACTTCTCTTCTGTTTCTTCTTTCCAGGTTTTCTGCTTCCAACATCCTTTGGGCAGTAAACATTAGCAAACATTTATTGAATACCTACTGCATGCCTGTATACTTGAGATACACCAATGATATATCAATAATCATTGGCCTAGAGACATCTCTGGAAGAGAGAGTGGGTAAAACCTACAGCAGAGGGAACCCTAGGAGGCAAGATCCAATTACAGACAAGACTCTCTGTGGGAGGGGAAAAGGTCAGGGGCTATTTTTCAGAAATGTTTGATCACTCAGCTCAGTTCAGAAAGATAGAAGATAATGAGGGGTAGGGAGGAGAAGAAAGAGAACAGAGAAAAACCCTCACTGATCATTTAGTATATCCCAAGCATTGTGAATTACCACTTTTCTAACTCAGTTTAAAGAACAGGAAACTGAAGACTCTCAGAGGAAAATGATTTGTTCATGGCAAGGAAGAAGCTGAACCGGGGGCTCAAACTTGGGCACTTAATTTCTAAGCCTGTGCTCTGTACCATGGGATTCTCTTCCTTCCCCTGATAGGAGTAGAAATGAGATGAGCTTGAGCAATGGTGTGGACGCTTCAGGTAGGAAAGAGAGCAGGTGATAATATCTGAAGGTCATGAACAGCCACAGTCACTGACAGATGGCCCTGCAGGGCAGTTTTAGTGGACTCCATTGACCTGTGCACTGAGCTCTGGGGCAACCTGAATGCCTGTGTGTGTCTCTGGTCATTACCATTGTGCCATGCCCTACTTTACCTGTGTCTCAGGGCAGAATTCCAACTGGGATGGAATCAGTATAAGTGTATCCTTCAGACTTCGTTCTGAAAACTCATCTGGAGTGTCCATAACCAGGAATCATAAATTTTTCAAGGGAAACAGGCACAGAGAAGTCTCTTGGGTAATTAGACAAGCAGAAATGGTTCTGAGAAAGAGAGGGAAGTCCAAATTTCCGAACCCACGTCTCCTGCCCTCAGACATGAGCTTTCTGTTCTAACTAATTAAACATCTGGTGACCCAGGAGAATAGCTGTGAGCACCTGAATGCCAAAATGGTCTCATAAAGCTTCAGGTTTGGGAACCTAACCTCCCAATTGCTCCCATAGACAAATACCTGGTCATACTCCAACTCTCTGCAGTTCAACAATACACATCTCTATCTACCCAACTGCTTGAGCCAGCAAAATAAAAAATAATCTACTTGCTCTAAATAAACTCAGTGTTAAGTCTTGATTCCAGTTCCAGAACAGAACATGCTCAGAACTTGTTCTCTTCTTTGCTGTCACTCATTGGCCCAAGCTAAAGCTCCTGTCTGCATTGAGTCCTCTCCATCCATTCTAGCTCTCTTCCATCCACAATATGTAGCTCTTTGTCAACAAATGCATCAGACCATACCTGCTTAAAACAGCAATAATGGCAACATAGAAACAATGACAACACACCATTCAATAACTGCTTATTTGGGTACGATTGGGGGTTCTTGCTATTAAACTGGGCTGCAGATTGTAAGTCTCTATATAGTTCCATCAGCCCTATGGATTCTTTTTAAGATTCTCAAATGCTCCAAATCCTATTTTGCCTCTAAGCCTTTATACACTCTAGTCCTTGTGTATGAAGTGTCCCGTCCCTATGAGCATCCTAACCTCCCTGCACACTCTTTTATTCTCATTTTGAATGAGTACCTTTGGAAAAGACTTCACGCTCCTTACTACCTCCTCCATGTAACTTGTATTCCTAGTTATATGCCCTGGTAATGCTTGAACAATGGAATTACATTTAATTATTCATTGATTATCCAATTATTTGTTTAACTGAATGAAACATTCTATTTTCCGAGCTTTTCCATCCTCACCTATAAAAGGGGTATATTATTAATGGTAAGGATTTGAATAAAAGCATTTAGGTCTTCAATGACTAACTATTAAAAATATTATTCTTAGGTTGGAAGTGTAGTTCAGTGACATTGTGCTTGCCTATGTTCAAGAACCTGTGTTCAATCCTCAAAAGCACCCAAAAATTATTCTTTAATTTTACCCATAGCCCAGAACAATAATCTGTATAAAAGGAAAATCAATCGTGAGTTAAGACTCAGAACTAAGGTGATTATCAACCAGAATAGAGAGATTTTTCTGGAATATTGCTTGCAAAAATAAAGCTCTAAAGTCACCTGTGTATAAAAATATATTGAGTTTGGTTCACCTTATGCTGAAAAGAAATGCTTCTATTAGCTGTTTTCCCCCCAAAAGGCAAGTGAACAGGGACAGGAAAATATATACAGCAACTAGATTAATGCTAAAATACTCGGTTTATGCTGGGCAAGTTTGACTATTCTAAGTTGAAGACATGCAAGAAGGAAAATTTTTTGAAAAAGCTTTTTCTGTTGGATAAGGATGATTTCTGTCTCCCCCTTCCTGGTACTGATAGTTAAAGGTCATGAAAATTGGTACACAGTTTTCTTAAATCCTGTTGTCCAAATTGTAGACTATTTGCAAAGCAAGCCGGTATCAATCCTGAATATATTTCCAAAGGTTCTCTTGGAGAGCAAACACATTTAAATGCACCTATTCACGAGTTTATAAAAGAATGTGAATATAGGCACACAGGAACATTGAAATTGCCTTCTGTGAGGTGTTTCAATAAGCCAACCTCCCAGTCCATAAGGCAAACAAACTGGAATCAAAAACCAGAATTGTCATTATGTATAGTTGTATACTTCACTTTAGGAAATGCATATAGTCTAAGAAGTTTGTCTGTACCCCATCACTTTGGAAATGTAATTATATTTTTAAAAGTGTTAAAGGAGGTAGCTATTTTAACTAGCTTCTGAATGAAACCTTTAGTAAATCAAAGAATCATTTTGTAATGTGAATAATTGGCATCATTAAATTCACTTTGTAAGCAAGGGACACTTGCACCATGTTTGGATTTGAGCAGATGATCCATCTGCTTTTGGTTTGGGGACTTATTCATTCAGTTAGCATTATTCATGCATTTATTATTCATGCATTTCTTTTACAAATATTTACTGAGAGCCTACCATATGCCTGGCACTGTGTTAGATGCTCAAGTTACAGGAGTGAAGAAGAAAGAACATGTATTTTGCCCTCTGAAAGCTTGTATCCTAGTGGGGCAAGACGACAAATAAAAACAAGCAAATAGATCTGGGGTTGTGGCTCAGAGGTAGAGCGCTTGCCTGGCATGTGTGAGGTACTGGGTTCGATCCTCAGCACCACATAAAAATAAGATAAAGATGTTGGGTCCACCTGTAACTAAAAACCAAATATTTTTTTTAAAAAAAACAAGCAAATAGAAACATTTCTAGTAAATACAATTTCTAGTAGATAAATATATTATCAGCAAAAATAAAGCAGTCTAAGTGGATAGAAAACAATGGTCAATTGGGAATGGAATGTCAAGTGGGTATTTCTGCTGATGAGCAAGCCAGAGAAGTCCTTATTTAATAGGCAAAGTTGAGGGGTAAGCCATGAGGAAGAATACAGAGAGGGTGTTCCGGGCCAAGGGAACAGCAAATGTGAATCCAGAGGATGCTTACGTTTGAACAATAGCAGAAAGGTAAGTGGGACTTGTGTTGTCAAGGTGGAGACTGGAAGATGAGCAAGGTAAACAATGTCAGCTCATGCGGCAGCTTCTCAGCTGTGGAAAGGAAGTATTGTGAAGCCCGTGATCTGAGCACCTCTGGTCTGAGCACGTCTAGGGAGCAGGAAGGCATGACCCTCAGAATCCACACATTTCTTCTCATATTGGAAACAGATGGATTCAAAATAGCACATCATACTTTTATTGTTTTCCTTCTACCTTCCTTCCTCCATTTTTCCTTCTCTGCTTCTATTCCTTTCTTCTTTCATCCTTTTGAGTCAAATATCTGCAGGTTAGAACCCCAGCTCCAGTTCTTACCAACTGTATTAGATTGGACAGTGCATATAATTGTATTGTCTCAATTTTCTCATTTAGAGAAAAAGGACAATAAAACAATACTTTCAAGGAAGGGTTTGAAGATTGTTAGTTTTATACATAAAGGCTTCTGACTATAAAATGCGCTTAATAAAAGCTAGCGGTTATTATAATTCCATTATGACTTCTGCTTGCCATCTTTGTTCCAACTTGAACCTTGATGTAAACGAAGGACAAGTCACAATGATCTGACATGAGGCTGAATTGCCTTCTGATTGTCTCCCAAGATCTAGAGAACTCTCTCTGTGACTAGAGGGTATAACCCATGAGACTTGAAAATTCAAGATGGCTCAGAAAGGAGGGATGATGGGAACCTGATTCTGCCTGCAGGAAACTGCATTAGCACTCTTGCACTTCACCTGTCTCTGTATCCACTCTGCTTGTGCAACTCTGAAGTTTCCCCCGCTGAAGACTCAGATTCTATTTTTCCACATCTTGACTTTCCTTTTGGCTACATGAGATACTTTGGCCACTGCAGTAAGTTAGAAGGGATAGTTCCTAGTTCTGTGACTAAATCCAGGGCTGCGTGTGTTCCCACATGACCTCTTGTGCAGTTTCCATCACCATGAGAACAGGCACAAACCAGTTTCAGAAAGAGGATGGGAAATGGAGAAATATGGAGGAAGGCACACTGGGTTGACCCAGCACAGCCCAATCTAGACCAGGCAACTGCAGCCAATTTGAAGATCTATGAGAGTAACGAGTGCTCAGATCTTTCATAATGGAATAGTGTGGTGATATTTAACTAATATACTGATTTGCATCCCCTCAAAAGCATTTATTAGTTCATTCAAAAATATTTACTGTGCTTCCTTGTTTGATGTGTCAAGCATTGAGCTAGGTGCTGGGGATGCAGATATAAATAAAAAGGGTATCACCCTCCCTTGGGGAGACTTACCATCTGGATGACAAACGTTTAGGGTTGAAATGCATGTGATTCAGACAGAAGTTCTGAAAGCCAGGTCTTATCAACCTGAGACTATTGGCTGATTGCTCCTAGTGGCAGAAAGGGGAATTACAAGATGCTTTGATTTTACTGAATAGAAGACTTCAGAATTTCAGCTCTGGAAGGAACCTCTCCAAAGCTCATCTTGGGCAAGCTCTCATTACAAGTAGGGTACCTGAAGATCAGAGCAAAGGGAATGACTTACCCAAGATGCCTCAATGCATTTGTGTCAGATCTAAGACATGAACTCAGGGCCTTTCCTCAAGAGAGGCATAGCTAATCCTATAAGGCCAAAACAATCCTTAGAATGTAAGTAACTTTTCAACTGCCAAAATATTTTTGACCAGAATTTTTAATACTAATCACATCTAAGAAAATATTAATATCCATGATTATTGTAATTCAAAATTTCAACACAACTTCTTTCTTACTCAGGTCATTTTAGGTGTAGAATTCAGATCTCATAATTAATAATCGTTATTATTATTCTTTTTATTCATTGAGCCTGTTTCTAGCACAGAACTTATTGTTTTAGGTATGGGCGGGGGGACACTGAATCCCTACAACAATGTTGACACAGATAATAATTCCCATTTTACAGATTTGCAAACCCCCGATCACAGAAATATAAATATTACCCAAAACCATACAGCTAGTAAGTGACAGAGCCAGGAATCAGACACAGATCAAAAGTGTGAGGTCTTCTCGCTTCTTTTTTTTTTTTTTTCCTAACTCTCCAACAGTGGAAGTTTCTACCTGGAGTGTTGATTCAGAAATGGTATTCCCAGTCATCTCTCTCCAAGTTCTCCCTCTGCCTGGGGAAGGCACAGTTGGAGTCCACTGCAGTTTGAGGAAATCCACTCCCTGCTTGGATCTGGTCTCATTTTTTCCAACACGAACAAAGGAGAACAGGAAGTTTTTGAGAAGGTCCAAGCCTGGAGCTTCTAAGTGGAAACAAGGGGTTTCTCAACGGGGTCTGGCTTTCTTCAGAGTCTGAGGAGAGATGCATCAAAGAGATGAGAGCCTGGTGCCTTTGATGAGGGAATCGACAGGAAATTATCAGATTGTTGCTGACAAGGACAAAGAAAAGGAAAGGCTCATTTGGGCCTCATCTGGGTCTGGATTGGAACAGGCAGGAAGCACAAGGGGCTGTTTTATCCTGGCTCCAGAGCAACCATGAACCCTGGCTTCCTCCCTGGAAGAAGGGGCAGGCGGAGGAAAGGTGAGGCAACTTAAGGTAAACACCCAAACTTTGGGCTGCCGGGTCTGAACCGAGTCTTTCAGTTTAAGCTGTCAGTGGGTTCTCTCTCTTTTTTCCCTATTCTTTTCATTTCCTTTTTAAATCTAAACTGTAATCACACACTACCCCACCCAAGTGCTTGATATGGATTTCTAAGACAGATCCTAACATAGTCATAAAAATCCCCTCTGAAATGTGCACTTTGTACTGTGTCTATGTGTAGGTGTGTTTAAAATGTCACGAACTGGAATGCCTAACTCTAGTTCCCAGGAATTAATCACTTAGAAGAGTGAAAGGGGAAATTAACTTGCTTTAACACTTATAAGACTCTCCAAGCAGTTGCCAAAATAGAACTTGCTGAATAGAAGCATGGTTATCTTTCCTTAAGAAATAGACTCCTTTTTCCCCCTCCTTCTTCTTATATATATATTTTTTCCTCTGGAAAACTGCCTTGCAAATATTTCCTTTTGGGGCTTAGCTGTGGGTCAAAGTTTCTCTGAGAATAAAGGTGTGAATAAAAATTATTTTTGCCTTTTTTGTAACGTGTTAGTGATTTTTAAAGTAAATTCATACAATCATCATCACTCTCCGGATTTATAGCATTCCATCACTCAACCATGTTGCTTCACACCCCTTTTGCAGTCAATTCTTATTTAAACCCTTAGACCCTGGGCAGGAAGATCTGCTTTCTGTCTCTATCATTTTGCCTTCCTGGACATTTCCAATAAATGGAATTCTACAAGGTGTGGTTTTGCATCTGTCTGGATTTTAGCATATGTTATATTCATGATATAATGATTATCAAGATTCTTTTCCCTTTTATTTGCCAAGTAATATTCCATTGGAATATTATTTGTCTGTCCCATTCATTCATTGTTGGGTGTATTAGGATTGTTTCCAAATTTTGGCAACTGTGAATAATGCTGTTAGGATCTTTCAGTATATGTGTTTGTGTGGACATATTTTTTTTTTGTTGTTGTTGTTCTTTTGAATAGAATCCTAGGTATAAAATTGCTAGGTTGTGCAGAGAACTATTGATTGCAGCTATATACTAGATTCCTTGGATTCAAGTGTGCAAACTTACCAAAAATTTTTGAACTTACTTTTAAATTTTGCTGATGCTCCCATTAATGAATTGGATGGTCTAAAAAACAGCTACTGTCATTTGATGAATTCTGAACAGAAAGTAGAGGACAATTTCCAGTTAATGTCAGATTACATATGACCAGGCTTATCCTTAGGTGTGCTCCAAACTAGAGTTAATGAAACTTTCCTCAGAGGTCAAGATGCCCAACCATTACACAGAACCTGAGCTTCTTTGCCCCTATGCAGTTAGGGTGACTGTCAATGGCTGTGTGTTCCCTTTATACCTATGTAAAAAGGATGGCATACACCAAGCAACAATTTGTAGCCAATCAAGAGCAAAACTGAAGTATTTCTTTCTTTTCGTTTGTTTCTGAAGAAGAATCAGACTTTATTCCCTCCTCTCCAGCATCAATGGCAGGATCAGAGCAAGCCTTAGCTTCTATGCTCCCTTAGGGCAGAGACGTGGCGTACCATACCGAGTTTTATGGTTTAGACCAAACTGCTGTGGTCCATGAAAGGACAGGTCAAAAAGACCAACAGAAAAAGCAAGGCAGAGGTATGGAAAAGCGAAAGAAATTGGATGGCCCCTCAACCGCACTCTCCAGAACAGCACTCGGGTGGTCTCCCAGGAGTCGCTGTGGTGGCCCAGAGGAATGTCACCTTGGACATGTATGGCAATGGCGGTGGGGGAATCAAAGGAATAAGAGTTTCTGGAAATTTGTCGCCTTCCTGGTAGGAATGGGCAATTTAAAGGCCGCAATATATTCCTTGGTACAGGAGGCGGACGGAGATTGGCGCATATTGACACAAGGATCCTGACCACCGAGTCGTCAGGAAATAAATGCAAGCAGGAGGGCAGGTATTAGGGTAGCCTCGCCTGGTTCTCCACCTTGGTGCACGCTTCCTTGCCTCGATTGGAAACCGAGGAGCTCTGCGCGCTCAGTGACCCCAGGTGGCAGGGAGCTGAAGCTGGGGCTTCTGTAGTTCCTCCTCTCCCCAGGCACTCCAGTCTCCTCCCCAGGAGCGCTCCGCTTTCTTGGAGACCCTGAACGTTTGGGGGTCTCTTTTCCCACTAACTCCTGGGTCTCTCTCCTTTCTTCATGCTTTTTTTTTTTTTTTTTTTTGACTCTTCTGCTCCAGCACCAGCTTTCCCTTTGCTTCCCTCTCACCCTTCTTTTTCGCGGATCTGCGGCTCCATCTCCACTCCCAGCTCCTGACCAGTCCCTCCCAGCGGTTCCTTCCACCCTTGACCCATTTGCATTTCCACCTTCCCTGCATCTCTTCCCTGTCCGCCAGCTCCCACCTTGGAAACTTGTTCTAAACAGGGATCCCCACGTAGGCACAGTTGCTCCCGGCTCGGGGTGCGGGTCCCCACACGCCTCCCGCTACCCGGAGAGCCCCGCCCCGCCCAGTCCCTAACGCGATTTGCAAAGACCCGGCTCCGCCAGTCCTTTCTCCCAGCGATTCGGTGAAGGAGGGCTGGAAGTGAGCTCTGGTGTTCCTCCCAGTTGCCCGCACCCCTCGGTGAGGGGAAACCCAAGACCTAGGGAGGATGCGAGTAGTTCGCCCCCTAGACCCTCCCTCCCGCAGAGCAGCGCTCTCCACCGTCCTCCTTCCTTGGCGGGTCTGCGGGGAACCGGTGGGGGAGGCAACAAGTGACCCCCTCCACCCCGCGGGGAGTCTGATACCCCTCTGGGGTAAGGATCAAGGAACCCCCGGGTGGGGGGTGAGGTTGACCTATTGGCGTCTCCCCGGAGGCGCTGTGCGTGGGGGAGAAGAGGACTGGGAGAGAACCAAGAAGGCTCTCTCAAAGTCCAAAGCCCCCTTCCCTTCGGCTTCACCACCCGCACCGCTAGCAGAGTTTGCAAGGGAGGGGGCTTTGGGATTTGAGGAAAGGGGTGGGAGCTGGGAAAGAGCCGCCAGCGTGGAGGGATTTTTGGAGGGTGGGGTAGCAGAGTGAGAAAGAAGAGAATGCGCTCCCTAATTCCGATTGCCTCCCCCACTTGGGCGATGCCTTCCTTCAACCCACCATCAGGCGGGCCAGGCGAGGACCCAGCTTGACCAGCTGGAGCGGATTTAGGAGAAGGAGGAAAATGGGGGCTCCCAACCCCTCTCCAGCTTCCCTCCGTCTCCCTCCCTGATTGGCTGTGCGTCCCCGGAGCCCAACTTCAGTCGCTCCAGACTCTGTCTCAGCCCCAAGGGAGTCGGAGCGCCTCGACCCCGGAGGGAGGGGCGGCAAAGGATCCAGGGGTTGGCACATCTCGGGCCCTTGGGGGAGGGGCGCGGACCAGTTTGGCCCCCGCAGCCCCAGCCAGGCCCAGCTCGCCGCGTCTCGAAGCCTCAGCTCCTCTCCGCCCCCCGCCCTTTCCATCCCTCCCAGCGGCGGCCTCCCTCCTCCTCCCCTCTACCCGCCCGCCCGCCACCTCCCCCCGGTTTCTCATTCCTGCCACTAGCGCGCTCGGCGGCTCATTCCGCGGCCGCCGCCAGCTGAGGGGAGAGTCGCGGGCCGAGGAGCAGATGCCGCGGGGGCCGCTCGCAGCCGCCGCCGACTTGTGAATGGGACCGGGACTGGGGCTGACACCGCTGCGCTTGCCCTGCACCGGAGATCCACAGCCGAAGGTCGCGTCCACCCGCAAGAGCCCTAGGTAAGGCGCTCCGCCAGTCCCTTCCTTTCTCCAGGACAGGGCTTCTCGGAGTGGGTGGGGGTAGGATTTCCTTAGAGACTGTCTTGGGAGGGGGGCAGGCTGAGGTCTAACCAGAGAAGACTTCGCTAATGCAAAGCAGAAGGTGGAGGGTGTGTGTGTAAAGATTTGTTTAAAAAAATCAGAAAAGGAGAAGGGAGCCAGCGGAGGGCGAGGGCAGAGCAGGGGGGTAGAAGAGCCAGATGTGCGCTCCACCACTCTTCCCGGCTCAGGCCTCCTCTGGGGTCTGTGCCCAGGCCATGGCACAAGGGCTTTGCACCCGGCTGGGGCAAGGGACTGCAGAGCTAGCTCCGGACACGTCGACTGCCCCTGGTCTCCTCTCTGGGGAAAAGTCGCCCCCAGCACCGGGCTCGCCCGCCCGCGCTGCGCCTCTTTCGGAAAGCTGCGTGCGACCTGAAGACCTCTCTCTCTGAGGGGTTCCTACGCGGTCTTCCCTGATCTCCGCTGAGCGATCCCCAGGGCACAGTCCCTCGGGTGGAGACGGCTGGGAAAGCCCCGAAAAGGGGAAGGAGCCAGGCTTGGAGCGGCGATCCCCCGCACTTTAATAGCGTGGGTTTGGTCCGCTGACTGCGGCTCTGGGACTGCCGACTGCGGCGCGCGCTCCAGCCCTCAAGCCCAAGTCTCTTCCGGAGCTCAGGCGGCGGTTCCTAAAGTCCCAACATATCAGGGGTAGGTCTGCTAGCTGCTCGGACTAGAGCTGGGTTTGGGCTTGGGCTTGGCGAAGCCTTCCAGGGTAAACGTTAACTTTGCGAACGAAAGCTTCCCCCAAGCCTGCGCCTCCTCTCGGAGCGCGCCAAGCCTCCCCAGCTCCCAGCACGCACAGCCTCTCTGCGCTTTGCCCCCAGAACGCGAGTCCGGGGGCAGGAGGCTCGGGAGAAGCCGGCAGGAACGGAAAGGCGGCGAGATGAGCACCCCGTTTCCCTGTCCCCAACCCTGAGGACCATTTGGAGGGTCGCCTCACCCTGGGGAGCAGAGTCCCTAGAGAAAGTGGGGTCCTAGGGGCCCGAAGGTCCTGCTTCCTTGTCTGTTTCTTTACTACAAGGCCCGGCTTTCGCCGGTGCTGCGCGCTCCTGGCTCTCTCGGGTGAAAGGTTTTCTAGATGCTAGAAGAAGCCCTGTTGCTTTTGCTGATAATGCAGCAGGAATTTCACGGGCCTTGGCATTGCTATGAAGAAAATGCATCTTTTAATTATTTAATAATGCTATTCCCGCAGGACAACGGGTCCTTTCCTAAGCTAAGCGGTGGGAATTGGTGGTGGTGGTGGTGGTGGTGGTGGTGGTGTGTGTGTGTGTGTGTGTGTGTGTGTGTGTGTTGGGGATGGGGGGGGTCGTTCCTGGAACACTACTGCAAGAGGGATACATTTGCCTAAAGACTTCCCTTCGGTTTCCTCCTATAGAAATCTTGTTCAGATGATTCTGAAATCTTTTCTTGTTTTCTTCTGATCGTTCCTATCGGTTAAAATGAGGCAGTGAGTAAGTTTTCGGTTTAATCACAGGGAAGCAATGACAATTAATCTGGCGAGAGGCTAGATTAATTTCCTTATCACTTGGGCTTGCAGCAAACATCGATGGTTTTGCGGAGTGTCTGGATTTCCTGGGGATGGGGATGCAGATGTGTTCTCAGGAGCGAGGATCCATTAGTATCGCATCAGCATGTTTGCCTGGCTGGACTCTGCTCTGGAGCCTTCCGAGATGGGAGAGGAAAAGAGAAGGGGCTGATCTTCATTTCATTAATCTGGGAATTATTTTTATAAATACGGAGGTGCAGACTGGGAAACATAAAAGTCCCTGCCCAACCCCAGCTGCAGGGAGCCTGGTCTTCTTTCAGAGGAACAAAGGAATAAAAGTTACAAAACAAAGGGACATAGTTGTGGCCAGGACCAGAGGGACTCTGAAGCTACAGTCGTGTTAAGTTCCTTAAACATAAGCTCTGATTCCAAGTTTTAAAGTTGGCCAGTAGGCCCTGGAATTCCATCCTCTGTGCAAAACTGAAATCCTGCCTAGTACAAAGGAATGTGAGTAGTTTCCAGTAGAGACCAAGCAAAGGCATGGAGAGGCCGAGAAACTTTGAGTAAGAATTAGCTTGATAGCTTGCTTTTGTTGAGACATTACAATTTAATGCATGAAAAATGTCTTGTAGCCATACTTTATTGTTAATAATAATTATTATTGTTTTCATCTTAGTTGCAATTTCAGAGTCTGCATATACTGCTCTGTTTATTATATTGTTTGAAAAAAAAAAAAAAACCCTTCTTGCTCACCCCTGTGTGTATGTGTGGTGGTGGGGGGGTGTTGAAGAAATGCTTAGGAAGGATTGAGATGGGATAATCTGGAGAGGCCTACACATGTAGATTTATTCAAACTGGGCTTATGGCATACTAGAAAAATAGGCTTTTAAAATATTTCTAATTGAAGCAGTGGACCATCTTGATAGCACTTCAGAACTTTCATTTTGCTCAGCATTCTTATCAGAACTGGAGACAGTAAAATTACTAGAAACCTAAATTCTATTTTCAATTAAGATACAATCTTTTGGTTAATTTGAAAAAAAATAAAGTTACAGCTGTATCTTTTTATGGCCTAGAACTTATATTTCCCTTTTACTGTGGTACCTCCAAATGTGTATTCTCCATTATTTATGTTTGGGAGAAGGGGGGGCCGACTTGGAGAACCATGTCATGATATGGGGGAATACGGATCAATTTCATGCTCTTTTAATGCACATGTCTTCATAATTCATGGTTTTTCTCTCACTTTGAATAGAATTACATGGCTGCTTTGTAAAGATTCTGGTTTGGGGACCCTCATATGGAAAATGCCATGACTTTGACCTCATGGCCTGATTTACAATGCCAAAGCTACACTCCCATGAACATAGTGTGTGGACCTTGCCTGTGAATGAATGCTAGTGACTTCTGAAGCTCACAGATCACATAAACTTGGATCTTTTATATTTAAATCTATTTTTGAGAACCATCTCAACAAGATCTGTAAATCTGATTTATTTTTCATTCTCAATAAGCTTGTGTAGGTAGACATTTGAGAAACATACTAATTTTGAATTTATTTTCAATATGGATTTTTTCAGCTTGATTAGAGGCATACCCAATCATTTAATAATAATAATAGTAATAATAATAGTAATATTGAAACAGTGCTTCATAGATTTGAAAGTGAGTAGTAAACCTTTTTCTTGATTGGCCAGATTTTCAGAATGACAATGAATTCCCAAGTACTTTTCTCCCTAGAAGATTAAAGCATTGTGCATATTCACTAAGTAATGATTTAAGGGGTCGAAATATGTTTTGGATAATTTTTCCCTTATGAAATGAGGTGTTATTTCATAAAATGTCAACTAATTTGTGAAGAACTCCCATTCTTTAGTTACCCAGAATGTGAATTGTCTGTCTTCCAATTCAAAGTTAACGACTCTGAAATATATATGAAGATATATGACCTATATAAATTTGTGGTTTAATTGGGGGAAAAAAAATCAACAGGTCTTTTAAAAACAGAAACTAAAGCTGGAGAATGTTGGACCCATCCTAATGCAGCAATAGGAGTAGGAGTGAGCCGTTCCATCAGGATTACTGTGATAGCCATCCACAGCCTCCTCTACGAACAGGAAGGACTAAAGAAAACACTCGAGGAGGATAATTAAACATCTTTCTGCTATAATTTTACCCTGACATCGAGAGCCTTGTGCATCTCTGGAAATGGACTCCTTCGCGGAAGATTGCACTTCTGGCCACTAGAGGGCAATGGCGTCCTTCTCCAACTTTCTGCATGGAGCCCATCTGCTTTTGAGGGCACCATGAAAAGCGGTTTTGTTACCACCAGCCTTGTCGGAACTTCTCCGGAGAGACCGAATTCAATCTAATTGTGGCTCAGACTCCTGCTCCAGCAGTTTGTCAGGATTAGCATCTTTCTAGTGGGTGGATCCCATTACCTTCAGCCTCTTTTCACCTTGGACTTTGCTAGAAAGTTGGGAAATCTTGTAACTCGAGATTGAGCAGAAGCCAGGGTGGGGGCTGGGCAGCAGGATAAACAAGGTTAGCTCTCACCAAGCAGTGATCTGGGAGGATTTTCTGGATTTTCCCCCTCCCTGGCAGGAAGAGCATCATTTCTGATTCCAAAAGGAACAGAATGAATAAAGAAGAGAAATATTAGTGAGACGGCTGTGATATCATTGCCAACCCTTTCAAGAGGTTTTGAAGATATCTGCAAGACATTTCTCATTTGTGAAAAAAAAAAAAAAAAGAATAGCAGTTTGATCTTTGGTAAACACTTTTGGGTATGGAGTTTTAATATAACAGCAAATATTTTACTATTACCTTTAAACCGCTCTTGATATTGCTGTACAAAATCTAACTTTAGCAGAGAGTAAAATTTAATTCAAGACTGGTCTTGGTGCACTGGAGTTTAATCATTTGATATTTTTTTCCCTTCTCCTCAGATATGGAAATTATGGCTTATGATTAAATTGCATATTTCAGGCTGCACAAATTTATATTTGTTCCTGGTTGATAGTGTCATTATGAAAGTTCAGAAGAATGAAAGAAAAACTAATGTTACATTATAATTAAGAGGAAAGCTCTATTAAAAATAAGTACAGTACTGTCTTAAGTGGGTACTTATTTGTATTTTTTTTTTTTTTTTAAACCGAGCACAGTTGCCTCCCTGGTGATTCAGCCGTGGAATTTTTGCAGCTCTGCCCTGTGTTGGAAAGCAGAGACAGTGGATGAAGAAGGAAATCAATGCAAATGGATTATGGGAGGGAGGATTAAGTCACTCAGTGGAAAGTAAGACAAAGTGTTTTGTAAACCGATGCTCACTTACCACTGGACAGTTTATTTAACTTAAAAAAACAAATAGAAGTCAGTTTTAAATTCTAAGTGCTTGTGAATAATACCCATTTGTTAGAACTGGAGGCAGAATTTCTGTGTTATTTTGTTTAATGGGTCATCAGACTGGTGACTTATTGAGATAGAGGATTGTTCTCCTGGTTGTGGGGTCAAGATTTCTGCTCGAGCAGGAAATTGCACATTGGGATATTAAGTGAGATAGGAGTGCGAGAGAGGAGAGAAGGAAAGGGGGAAGAGAAAAGTGTGAGGAAAAATTGATGCTCTTTTCATGGTAATTACAAATCTCTGTGTCTCCCTCTTCCTTTCCTCTGTCTGTCAGAATCCTCCTGGAAGGCATCTGGGGTGTTGAATCTAGGAATTTGCCATAAAGAGTTTTACAGGCTTCAGTGGCCAGTGGCCAGAGTCTTACCTGGTACCTTCTATAACTGAGTGCTTCCCAAGCAGGGTTTGTGAATGAACACACCCTTATTCTTAAAATTTTCTTCCTGGTTACTTCAGGTAAAGAAAAACCTTGACTTCTTCCATAAAACCCTGTCCCCCTTCTTCTGTTCCTGAAAGCCACTTAACACACCCTCTGCACTGGAAAGATTGACAGAAGTTAACCTTACTCCTCTACATGGAGCTCCTTGGAGAAAATGGCTTCAGGCCTGGCTTGGTCCCCACTGTGATGATCACCTAATGGAGCAACTAAGTGATAGGGGATGCTTCTCCCTGGGCTTAGTTCAGGACACATGGAGATCTCTTCTAAGCCTGTATTAGCCTCCATCAGTTAGAACAAATAGCAAGAATTTCGAGAAGAGTCCTTGCTATCGATGCGGTCTTACCCTTCTTTATAAAAATAAGCTTTGAAGACAACAGGGTCCAACATTACTGGGGACTCAGGGCCACGTGGATTTTGGGGAATGTTTTACCTGGGAACACATCCTGCAATATTCAGTTTGGTCCCCATCATCCTTGAGGCCTGGAACACTTATTCAACCTTGGAGGCCACCCTGACAGGGCTGGGAGGAGGGGTAGCCAGTGAGGCCTAGCATGCAAGTGCAGGCTTAGCCTCCTATCTTTATTGAAAATTGGCACTTTTGCTCATCACAGATTTTTTTTTTTTTTTGCCCATTAATCTCGATTTTTAAAATGTAGCATTAAACATTATTTATCTTTATCACTGAATTTTTTTTTTCTTTTGCAATTGCTTTTTAGTTTGTCCCCAAGCAGAGGGCTTCTCTTTCTTTACCCTGAAGTTCAAACCCTCTCCAATTCCAACTCCACAGGCTTCCAAAGCAAGTGAGCAAGAATAAGCCCACATAACGAATACTCTGTCTGAAAAAGCAGACCTCATAGTAACCCATGCATCCTAGGATTGTTGTAAAAGTAATATCAAAATTTAGTCCTATGTCTAGTTCGTGATGAATCCTGAATGCTGAGGTCATTTGCCCTCTCAGAAATAGACCTGGGGTTCGGTTTTATAGAGTCATGGTGACAGCGAACAGTTCCTGCAGTGATAAGTTCCTGCACTGAACATTTGCTTTAGATGGGGCGCCTCTCCCAATTAGAGATGAATTGTTTATCAGTGCCTGCCTTTTCGGAATGATTTCAGAATTTAAGTGATTCATCCTTCTTGCATTTCAAATATTCAAAAAGCAGTCAAGATTTGAGACGTTCGAGAGAAGCATTGCTTTTGAAACATGTCTGCCTCCTTCTTGCTTTGTACCCCCACCCCACCCCCCTTCATTTCATGTATGGGCTGCTGTGGGAAGTTACCCTGAAGTCATGTCTTGCTGGGAAAGCTGGCTGAGCGTGCGGGGTGGAGATAGCCATCACAGGTCTGCTTTCCTGTAAGAGGGGCTCATTACTATTCCAGACGAGCTTAAAAGATAATTAGTCTCTTGATAAATCGTCTCAATTTCAAGACTGTTCCTGTTTGTTTTTCAGGTAAATGTAGTTTGCGATTTCAAGGGGTTTGAACAGTGACAGTTTTTACTCCTGACAAGATGGCAGCTGAAGAAGGCCTAGCCCTGACTGGTGGTTTCTGTCTTCCTCAGGAGGAGGTGCTGGGGATTGAACTCAGGGCTTTGTGCATGGGAGGCAAGCATTCGACCAACGGAGCTAGAGCCCCAGGCTGGGTTTTCCAAGGCTGGAAGTGGGGGCATTTCCAAGCTGCCATGCTCTTTCCCATCTGCGGCCTCATTGTGGCACCTGTCCTTGTCCTAGGCTGGTGTTTCCTCCTGCCTGGGTCTGACAAGGAAAAGGCCTCTCTGCTTCTATTTGCCTGAGAAAGAGAAAGGGAGACAGCCAACTTTTTGAGATCTTACTCTGCGCCAGGTGCTGCACCCAGTTCCTCCTTTATTCCATCTGGCCATTCCTGGGGACAGTAGTAGGATCTATTTTACAAAAAGGACAATGGCTGCCAGGGAAACTCAAGATACTTGTTCATGCTCACAAGGCTAAAGGGATGCCGGATTTGAAAGTCCAGGTGCTCAGCTGGCTCTTAGGTTTGATAATGTGTCCCGTGACCCAGCCTCCCTGGATCTCAGGGACAGAGTGGCAGGACAGAAGAGATGAGCTGACTGCTTCATCCTGCGCCTCCACATGATCCTAAATTGTATCCATAAAAGGAGCTCTCCAGATCTCCTGGTCTAACTCTTTTCTGAGCAGATTTTCTTTTTGCCAATAATTCTACAGCACCTTAAATGTACTGATGACAGCCGGCTAACTACCTCCCAGGGAACCCGTGGGGCAAAAGGTGATTCATTAACTCTATTCATTAAAATCTTCTATTTAAGGAAAGAGAAGCTAAAAATGCCCCTCTTTGGTGACTTTTCCCCAGGAGTTACACTTTACCTCCTTTCACTGTTTCTGCCTTTTCCGACAGCCCTGTAGATATTTGAAACTGGTTTTGGATAATAGTTAAAATCCAGTATTTGTTGAGCACTTACTTAGTTGTAGGCAGTAATTAGAAGATGCCATTTGAGAGACTTACTACCCACAATGACCTTATGAGTGGGTAAGATTATGGCCAGCGTTTTATAAGGGTAAAAGCACACTTTCCCAGTTCTCCACTGCTGTTAATAACAAAACTGAGATTTTTCTAACATGGTACCTGAGATAGGTACCATGTTAGACTCCTCACAGCGTTCAGCATGTCACCTAACCTGATGAGATACAGTTTCCATACCTCCCACCATCCTCTTCTCTCTCATCTGCTTCCACTCTATCTTGTCATGGATTCCTTTAACAAATAGCATATTAAATGATATTTTCTGTTGCAGGCTATCTAACCGCAGTGAGTGGTTGGATCCACCATTGCCTATAATGAGGGCTGAGAACTTGTCTTTATTGGGTAGAACTCTCAGGAATCAGATGAAACCATGACAAGAGTCATTGGCTATTCCAGTAAACCTTCATTTAGAGAAGAGGGTTCAGTTACTTAGAACCACAGCTTGCCCAAGATCAGTTAGCAACTTAGGATCTGATACAACATTTAGCTACTCTATTTTCACTACCTAGAAGCAGTTTTTTTTTCTGTGTGTGTGTGTGTGTGTGTGTGTGTGTTCAGTTTGAAGACGGTTCTTTTTTTTTGACTAATTAAATGTGAGACCTATATATGACACATTATGTGAATTTCTTATTTGGAAATATATGGCCAATCCAGTGTTCTTGGGTATGCCATTTGACAGTATTTTACAGAATCTACCATTTGACCTTGGCCTTCAGCTCCATCCTATTTTATAATCACATTCCCTAAATATCTGCATTCCAAGTTCTGCGGAGAACAGACAAAGCATGGTGTCTGTGCTAGTCAGCTTTCTACCACTGTAGCAAAATACCTGGCATAATCAATTAGTAAAAAGAAAAGTTTTATATTGGGTCACAGTTTTGGAGATTTCATTTCACAATTTGCCTGTTGCTTTGGGTCTATGTGGAGGCAGTCCATCAGAGATGAGTAATACCACTCACCTCATCACCAGGAAGCAAAAAAAAAAAAAAAAATGGAAGGGGAAGATACAAGTCCCACAGCCCCTTTCAAGGGTACAACCCCAGTGACCCTAAGACCTTCCACTAGTCCCTACCTTTTGAAGTTTCATCCATCTCTAAATGGCCCACCCTGGGGAGCAAGCCTTTAGCACAAGGGCCTTTGGGTGATATTCAAGATCCACACTATAGCAATGTCCTCACCTTGCCGACCCCAAGCCTTTACAGGGTCCAGTGGCAGGTTGGTTTGCATTTCTTATTATTAAAGTAATAAAAGGCTCTGAGTTGGGCACAAAAAAATGGTTAAAACAAGAGAGCCATTCCTCTGTGATCTGACAACACCCACAGTACAGAAAATATTAGGTCTGTCTTTAAAGTCTCTAGGCTGCATAGTAGTTGCTACAAATTAAAACACAGGAAGGCCAATTCACATCCAGTACAGGGGTCAAAGACAGTTGGAGGGTGAAATAACGGAATCCCACTCCTGCACGTTAGGTGGGACCCTGAGAGGCCACCAGACCAATGCACAGTGCCAAACGGTGCTCCCATTTTGGTCATCTCCTAGTAATGGCTGTGATTTCCAGTGACATGGAACTCAAATGCAAGCCATCGATATGGTGGAAACCTTCACCACTGGAAATATTTCCTTAAGGTTGAGCCGAACTCCACCTCCCCATAGGTTATGTATGTATGTGTTTATTTATTATCTATTTATTTATTTTTTGGTACAGGGGTTGAACCCAGGGGCACTTAACCACTGAGCCACATTCTCAGTCCTTTTCCTTTTTTTTTTGGGGGGGGGGTAGGGTTTCAATAAGTTGCTCAGGCTCTCTCTAAGTTGCTGAGCCTGGTTTTGAACTTGCTATCCTCCTGCTTCATTCTCCTGAGTTGCTGGGATTACAGATGTGTGCCATCATGCCCATCAGGGTTACCTTCTTTGATATAGCCTTTTGTCAAATTACAGAATATCTGTAAATCTTCCTTCTCGTTTAGTATTTGCAGTTAGGTGCTGTGTAGGATATATTGATAAATTGGGCCACAGTTTCCAGGGTGCCTTCTCCCAGTCTCAACATGTCCAGACTGAAAGTCTCATTCATTTTTTCTCCAACCTTCCTTATAGAAAAGGACTGAGGACAGAAATCTGGGCAGCTGAAGTCTAGATTATCAACTCCCTTCTCTACACTTATTTTATTGCAGCCCAAGGCTACATTACATTAGCTTTTATTGCCAGCCACATCACCCACAGGACTTATGCTCCACAGTTTATTTGTTTATTTGTTTTTCCTTATGTGCTGCTGCTAAGTCACATTTCCCTACCTGTCCCTGTGCATGTAAGACATGATAAGGCACCTTCTGTGAGCACAGGCTCTGGAGTTCAAAGCGTGGCCCTGCAAATCACCAGCTGGGCACGTCTCTTCATTTGTTCCTCAGTTTCCCCAATCATACTGGAGTTAATATCACTATGGACCTGATAGGAGAGCTCTGATGTGAAATTACATTCATATATAACAGTGCTTGAAACAGTGCATGGAATGGGGTTGCTGGAATTTTCATTGTTGTTATACTACATATTGTTAGATTCAATGCATGGATCAACTACCTCAAAATATTTTAAAATTTAAATCTTTATTTTGTTATCCAGAATATCTGCCATCCCTACTAAACTCATTTTTGGTGTTGTTACTTAGTCACCAACCTTGTTTGGCAGAAGCAGAAGAACAAAGTAACAGCATAAAATTACCCAGATGGAAGGAGAGACAGAGTCTCCTTAAACCGCATAAGACTTCTGTTTGAATGACTTGACACCCGGGAACACAACACTCTGGATATTACTCATGCCTTGGAGTGAACACTTGTTATTCTGTTTGCTTGTTCATTTATATGGCGGCGTGACATCAGAATCACCCTACTGTATTTGGGAAATAAACCTTTGATAAGATCCTTTAGAGAAAGAAGAACCTTCCTTCTACCTAGAGAAGTAAGGGCCAGAGTTATTTTTGTATTTTCCCTGGATGCTGAAGCATCTACTCAACTCCAATGTCCCTGTGTTTCAAATTTAGGTTCCGTGTCTTGGGTGCATATGCACACACAGTCATTGACCATGGAGAACCCATTCTGGTCATTGTTGCATTGACTGATTTCCAGGGACCACAGAAGTGAGCAATAGCTGCCCGTGTTATGGGAACCACTGTGGTGCCTCCATTTACCTGGCTTCACAACAGCATCAGGTCTGTGGTTCTGACTGTCCCACCTCCCGATTTTCCTGGTATCCTCCTGAGCCACCTTCTCTCAGTTTTTTTTTTTTTTTTTTTTTTTTGCAAAAATTGGGCTACTTGAAGTCTGCTTCTGTTATTTTCAGTTCAGAAACCCCAAAACTTCATTTCTTCACATATCCTTGAAAGACTCTTGTGAGGAATGTTATCTGCTGCAATACTGAATGAGGCTTCTGACTTTTGAGTTCCTCTCCAAGGACAAATAGAATGCTGATTGTTAGATGGGACATGAGGGTGGAGCAGAAGGAACCTTTGTTAAACACTAAATTGTTCAGCTTGTGTGGAACGAGTGGATTGTATAGGCTGTCAGGACCTGGACAGAAGCCGAGTGGTATAGGTCAGTGGATGAGGTGGCATATTCAGGGCCAGCTATGGTGGGCAGCATAACAGGTTATAGGTATATAAATAGCAAATGGTCCCTTGCAAGGGACAGAGCAGGTTGTATGAGAAAATGGTCCATGGATTTGAGCCTTTTAGCCAATGCAAATAATCCCCAAAGTTAAATTACATGGAAATTCTCCAAACATTGATGGCACATGAAAGTGGACTCTCATGAGAATTCACAAGTAGGCTGTGGGCGTAGCTAAGTGGTAAAGTGCTTGCCTAGCACACACAGGGCATGAGGTTTGATCCCTCGAACACACACGCACACACACACATACACAATACACGTCCAAAGTAACCTTAAGTCACATCTCAGCTTCTGGAGAGGACAGTCTACACCCTACTGGAAGTATGGCAGCCTCCATATTGGCCTAAGCATTGGATAAACAAATGAGAGTCATCAGTGCATACAATTGAGCAAGTTTGGGCAGGAGGAAAACACAAGTCAAAACTTCCTCTGGAATTGGTTTCATACCATTGTAGGACAACTTTCCTTTGAAATGATCACCTTTTTTAGGGAGTGAAGTCTGTAGAGAAGGCACAGGTCACAGAGCTTCGTATTCTTGGTATCCTGTCTGAGGGCCCCAGATAGTGGAGCCACAGGGGGGTTTAAATTGTCTTGGCTGAGAGAGCTCCTTGCCCAGATTAACCCAGTTGTCCCCGAACTGCACAGGACTCTTGGAGCCACGCAATTCAATTGCTATGCAATGCTCAATGTCTGGTCACCATGGACACAAATCCAGACCACCAAGCACGGGTGACTAGCCAAACGCAGGTGAGCCCGGCTGGGCTGCTATGATAATACCCACAGATGTCAATTTTCCATCATCCACTTATTAAAACCACATATTGAAAGATTTTTCAAAATATTTCTCCGACAATAGCAGGAGGGCTACATTTAAACTCCAAAGTCAAATTGAAAATTGAGGTTCATTTACAAACAATCCTAATTCACAACACTTTGCCATAGAATATCACAGGAGTAAAGAGAGCTCTGTGTTGAGATACCTCAGCTCACTAAATGCTGCATATGGAGACGCAGCTGTGGTATAAGATATAGTTTTCATTTTCGTTATTATTTTTGGAAACCTGAAAGGCACTATATAAATGAAGTGTTACTATTAGTATTATTATCTTGCAGCAAAAATTGCAATTTAGCACTTGAGCTGGACACACTTGCCTTCCAAGTTATACATTGGTGATTCTTGTGTTTTATTCATCACCGTTCTTACTGCAAACATCTCAGAGAATCTTCAACTTCAGCAAATCTCGGTAGTGTGTCTGGGAGCATTAGTCAGGAGCCTAATGCAGCCTGAGAAGCCACGTCTTTGAAGTGAGGAATAGACTGGATCCTGAGGAATCATTGCGGCTGCTCCCTTTCCAACACCCCTACTCCCCATGTGCCCTGCACTGCAAGCCAGAGAGGCAACCGATTTTCACTTACGGAGAGCCGTGCCTTGTGGCCTTTTCTTATTGGGTACGTAACTTCTGTCCCATTTCTTCCGAATGAGGAAAGACTACCTGTCAGCAAGTCTGTGGCCAATTGCTGACAAATTTCTCCTAAGAGGCTGCCCTGTGGTTCCCCCCCTCAGGGCACACCAGCCAGTGCAGTGCTGGAGTTGTTGATAAATAGCTGTGTGGCCCTGAGAAAGTAAATTAACCTCAGTTTCCTCATCTGTAGAGTGCCTTTTGGGTCTTCTCCAGCTTTAAAATAGCCTGACTTTCAAATCTTTGTCCAGAAATCACTGGGCAGGGTGCTTTCTAACTCTTGCATCTTAGCATTCTAGGGAAGGAGCCCTACAGACAGGAATACCAGGATGTGAATGCACAGATTTGATTTGCCTGAGCAGAGCGGCTGCCTGCAGGTGATGGTGGGGCATGATCCTGGAATGCTTGATGGGGGGCAGTGTTTTAATACCAAATTCAAGGCTTTGGACTTTATTCACGAGGTTCCAGGAAGCCTAATAAGCATATGGAAGCCAGACATGGTATAACATGCCCATAATATCAGCCACTAGGCTGAGGCGGGAGGATCACAAGTTCAAGGCCAGCCTCAGCAATTTTGAGACCTTGTCTCAAAATAAAAAAAAAAAAAAAAAAGAAAAAAGAAATAAAAATGGCTAGGGATATAGTTCAGTAGTTAAGAACCCCTGTGTTCAATTTCTGGTTCCAAATAAATAAATAAGAATATGGAAGAGAGGGTAAGGTGTTCCATTCTTTATTAAGTGTTTCCTGATCCAACAGTAAGAGAAACTGATAGAAAGAGATAAAACCCCTTAAATAGGAAAAATCAGCAGGGAGAGTATTATGGTAGCGATGAGGAAGCCAGGGCCAGGCTACTGGCATTATCATAATAGCCAATGTGTCCGGAGCACTTACTATTTAGACACACTGTGCTCAGCACTTTCCGTGAATTATCTCAATCCATCTTCAGTACAACCTCAGTGAGGTAGAAACTATTATTATCCCCATTTATAAAATGTGGAAACCAAGATTAAGAGTCGTTAGGCAACTTTCCCCAGTGTTAGGCTGTTACTAAGTGAACAGGCAGGGATTTGCTCTTCCCAGTTGTTACAGGGAGACAGACTTCAGTTGCTGGCCGGGGTGAGCTTGTGAAGCTTACTACTGATGCTCCATGGATACTTGTAGAGTGCTTACAGAGTGCCTGGGACAGGGCCTTGCCTATGTCATCTCGCTTCATCTTCCCAATCCCCAGTTGCACAGGATTTGAATTCAGAACCCGTGACATTCGTAGTGCATCCAAGATTGGAGCTTCTTGGTTCTCCCCCGACCCAGGATGATTTAAAGATGACACAGAGTGTTATGTTTTCTGTGATGCGTTCGTATTACTTAAATATTTAAAATATGTGTTAAGCAGAAAGAAGTTATATTTCCCCCCTCAATTTTTGGGTTCTGTCCAACCATAACATAGAAGAAAGGAAGATACCACCAAGAGAATCATGTTACAGATATTTTGCACTCGGTTTACAATGTACCTTGGGATTGTTGAGAGTAAACATATGTATTTGTTGTTGTTGATGTTCATAAATGGGTGTGATCTTACCCACCCTGGGATACCACCTCTGAGTTTGTATGATGTGTTTCAAATATGGGAGAAGAGTCACATTCCACCGCTGTGTTGTATATTTATAAGGACTGAGTTTTCTCAGAGATAAAAGAAGCATCTAGGCTGGATTTTAAGAGGCCTGAAATGTGACACTCCACGCTGGGACGTAAAAACGAATATAACTGCAAACACCAGCATGGCAGGTTTTGTTCATAGAGACAAAAGCGACCGAAGTGTACTGCTTTGTGTTTGATTGAGGTAATATTCTTGCTTTCCTGGTGGATTTTCATCTGTGTACCAATTGGTCTAATCCATTTGTCCATCCTTTCTCAAATCAGCTCACTGTGGAAAAGAAGGGATTCACTTTCCTTCTTTGTACTTCTTTCTTCTGCAGAATGAGAGGATTAGGATGGAGTTGTCTTCTCACAGATGCAATGCAGATGGACAGCTCAGCTCTGCTTAAAACAATACAAGAAGCTTTTTCTGGTTTGCCCAGTTTCACACAGAGAATATGCATATTTTCTTCCCCCAACCCATCTCCTGGGGCTTATTATTATTATTATTATTATTTCATTTAGACAATGAAAACCAAATAGATGGTAGGTACTTGGAAACTCCAGTTCTGGCAAAAACCTAAAAAACTTGTCCCCCAGCTCACTGAAATGAACAGTTGCTAAAACAAAACCAGTCAGGAAAGTTTTGTGGGAAAGATTATGATTTGAGTAGATTCATGGAAATATCATCACTCTTCAGGAATGACCTGTCTTTGCTTAAGGTTGAAACTATTGATACTATTTCCAGTATTGTTTTTCCAGTTGCATGGACAATTATTTGATGAACTTTTATTTTTTTTGTCCTGAAGATGATTTTCTTCCGAGAAAGTGACTGAGATTGTATCAGCCTGGCCGGTGGAGTAGGTGTGGGCTTCCTCATGCAGGGCCAGCTTGGATGCGAAGCTGAGCAGTTTTGGAAAGAGTAGCTTCATTTGCATTATTGCATCTGCTTTCAAGGCTCAGTTGGGCTTCCTGTAAGGGGACATTAAGAATTCATTCGTATTGTCTCAAGTGTGAGAGATTGTGCTAATCTAACTGTAATTTTTATATCAAATTGAACAAGAAATGAGTTTGTCAGAAATAATCATGCCTACTACTGAGGTGCTGGATTGGACAGTTAGGGAGATGTGACTCCCGCCCTGTGAGATGCTCTGGTGTTGTGTGCAGATGGAGGTTACCTAACCTGCTGGACCCAGGCATACGCATACCCCAGGGACTTTTACGGACCCAGGCATACTTCAGTAAAATCTTAGGGACTGTGGCTGTCTATAGACTCCTCCTAGATGGGAACATTCCCCAGCCTCTGCTTACTTCCCAGTGCCATGGTAACCTTCTTAAACATAAAATCATAATCATAATCATAATCATAATAAAATAAGCAATACCAACAAAAAAGCAAACCCATTAACCTTTATAAAACATTTCAATCTTTACAAAATTTATGCTTTCCTTTAAGTGAACATATTAAAACCTGATGCTGATGCTGCAAAGTTAGGCCTAGAAATCCTGAGTAGTTTGGGGGAGAACTGGGAAGATCTCAGATACTTACACTATTGAACATTCAGGAACAGATCTGAAAGCTATTAGCCATCTGCAAGGCCAGAGTTCTTTTGGCTTCATATCCAGAGCGATAATAATAACACATCCAAGTTTACAAAGTCAGATTACAGTCCTCCTTATCTTTTGGGGTCTTTCTTTTGAGCTAACGGGGCACGGAGCAATTTAAAACCTATATCCTGACTCTACACCAACAATAAGAAGAATATGTACCATTCCCCGAGGATCTCGGTGTGTGCTTTATGTTCCTTGTCTTGTGTAGCTCCCCTGACAGCAGTAAAAGTCTGATCTGAGGACAGAGAAATGACTGAAAGCTCGTGTGCTAAAGGGGTTTCTATGCATGAATACCGATTTGACTCTCACCTGTCTTGATGTGCGTGCCTGTGCACATAGTGCTTCACTTTTTGCCTCAGTTTCCTCATCTGTACCGTCGGAATGCAAATGGCATCTAAGTGGGAAATAAAAGTATGTGGAGAGTACTCCTAAGAGGTAACCATGTCTTGTGAGTTATAAGTTAGTATTTTTATGTCAGTATTTCTGTTCTATGGAGAAGAAGTGGAGGTATGATAAGTGCATATGTCTTACCCTGGATTAGGTGGCTGGTGAGTGAACATGGGGAAAAATTTGTATCCATGCTCAGTGACTCCAACCTGTTTGTTATTTTCCAATCCCTTCATTAAAGTTGACTAAGCTATTGCTTTTTCCACACCAAAACTCCTACCTGGATTTTAGGAGGAGAAGCTTTCCATTGCTGATGAAACCTTCATGCTTTATTTTTTTTGAAAGAAATTGAAAAATAATGCTTTCCCAGCATGAATTATATTTGCATAACTCTGAGAATATTAAGAACTCAATTTTCTCCACCAAATCCTTTGTTTGTGAGCTTTTCTATGTTTGTAATTGAAAAATTTCAGGATAAGTCTTTAACCCAGTGCTGTCCAATAGAAATATGTAGTAGAAGGCACAAATGGGAATCGTACACGTAATTTAAAAGTTACTTAACTTCAAATTTCTAGAGGTCATGTTTAAAAAGCAAAAAAAAAAAAAAATAAGTGACATTAATTTTAATGAAGCATTTTATTTAAGCCAATATATTAAAACATTACAACATAAGATAGCATATTATAATAACATAAATTCTTAACTTAAAAATATTAATGTTATACTGCACATTATTTTTGCATACTACATCTTAAAAATATGCAGTGTGTTTTACACTTATAATGTGTCTCAATTGGGTCTAGACACGTGTTAACTGTTCAATAGCCCCATGCATACTGTGAATCCTATATATATAATTCAGGTCTCAGCTTTCCAAGAGGCAATTTATACAACACATTTTTTAAAAACTACTATTAGTGATGGAGACACTGTGCTATAAACATCACCATATTATCTAATTTCATAGTCAAAACAACCCTGTAATTTTACCCCTACTTTCAGGCAAGGAAGTGCAAGTCTCAAAAAATATAAGTCCTGGATTATGTGCATGCTATCATTATGCAAGCTCATAAGATGCAAAACTTGGGTTTAGCTTTTACATCTTTTGTCTGCCTGTCCAGACATCCTTCCACAGTGAGATAATCACCTAATAATAGCAAGGAAGAGGATGACAAGGACAATGATGAAGCAACAGCAATGACATTAACATAACAATCCTCTTAGCACCTGGCATTGGCAAATATATAATTTTTTTTCTCTTACATTGTCTCGTATACTGCTGTGTTTATTCATATTTGATAGCAAGTCCTTTAAAATCTGTATTTATACCCTAAACAAGCCCCTGGCAGGTTGCAAGTTTCCAAGCTAAGCAAGAAGATGTAATAATTCAATTAGCCAAGCTGCTTCCAATGCCAGGTTCATCCAGGAAGTCAGAGTCCCATGAAGGTTAGAGAGAGATCCAATGGGACACAGGAAAGGTGAACACCAGGGAAGCATGCTATAGGGTGCATGGGCCATGTGGATAGGCACCCTTTATTTGTTTAGGAGTCTGCAGCTAAGGCATGGTTCTGTAGAGACCCCTTATGTCTGTTCCACGTGCTGGTGGTGATGAGGCAGCTTGATGGTGGATGGAGATTCTACCTTCAGAGGGCTCAGTCATGGAAGGCAGGTGAGTGGCAACACCTGGGACTTGAGTGGAACTAAGCTGGAACCTGAGTTCTCAGCCACATGACCTTTTCATTTGGCTAAGTTTGACTCTGACATGCTGGTTGGCTTTCAGGAAGAAACATCTCAAGAGCTGATGTTCCAAAGGACGAGTCTCAATGTGCAGTTGTGGCTTGGTCTCCTTCTGCCTGTCTGTATAATTCCCCTTGCACAAAAGATATCCACATGGCTAAGCCCAGAGTGAGTTCATAGAGGTACTTCAAGACCGTGCATAGTATAAGGCATGATGGACTGGGGCCCTCCAAGTTAAAATCTTCTCCAGAGGCTTCCCCAAGAAAAAGTTATGTGAATCTTCAAGAGAGTGGATGTCTGAAGGGGCTACAAGAAACATGATCCCATTTAGAATTATCCTCTCACTCTGTTCTTGCCCACATACTGGGATGAGTTTGGGGGATAGGATTTTGAGTCTGCGGCTACACAGAAATCTAACTCGTACAGGGATGGCTTTTCAAGATGAAGAAAGAAATACCTTTTAGAGTGGCTTTCTTCATACTTAACGATGACTTTGGTTTTCAGAGTCAGAAGTTTCCATTAAGGTCATGTTAGCTGTGTTCTTCAGGCATCTTTTGGTGCTGAGAACCCGTGATCATTGGTCAGAACAAAGAGAGGCTCTGGTGCTTTTGATTTTATCATGCGACTTGAGAATAATTTTACTATTGAGGATACATGGCTACATGGTGTGAATGGAATATGTCATCATAACTCTGAGTACAAGTGTCCCCGAATCAAGACAAGCCATCAGATCCATCCACCCATCCATTCATTCACTTAGCTAAAGTCACAGACACTGATAATCAGCTGACCTGGGAGGATATATGTGGACAAGGTAGACTTTATTTTGCTTTTATGGATCTTAGATTTTGGAGGAAGCAAACATAAAAAAAAAAGTGAACAAAATAACTTTCAGTAGTGATAAATGCAAAACATGGCAATGGATGTGTGAGAAGGGACTCTTGATATTTGAGGGTAAGCATCATCTCTGCTCATTCCAGATGAGTGCTGCTCATGATTATGAGGAAGACGGCAGGAATAGTACTACGGTTTGGGGGGGCTGCAAAGTGATGCATGGAGAAGGGAGAAGTAAGGGAAGAGAAAAATAGAAAAAAAATAGAAAACTGAGAAGGAAGGCATACATGGAGGGAGGAAAGGAGAAAGGGAAGATAAGATATTAGTGTCATGGCTCACAGTTTTCATGAATGACGTCATGGAATCCCAACCATCGTAGAACTGGGTCTCAGAGGGTGGCAAGAGAACTCTAGAGGGTGGAGCAGCAATCGACCAACATCACAGGTGAGATCAGGGTTCTTCCCAGAGTGAATCACCTGCCGGTGCAGGTGCATGCCTGTGTCTCCTCCTGGATGTTCAGTGCCTCTCTGGCAGGGAAGATCCGTCTTAACTGTGATGTGTGAGCAGAGGGTGTGCATCTCTTGGGGTTTTGAGAGGCCAATGAATTTGGAAAACGTGTTGGTGTAGTAAGTAAATGGTTGGAATGGAGAAAATCATTAAAACATGGCTCCCCTGAGCAATGGATAACAGCTTTGAGGTGATGCCTGAAATAATATAACCTACACATATTGAGGGATGGCTTGGAGGAAGAAACTTATCAGATTTTCACCTCTGACAATATTAAAAAAAAAGCAACTGAATGTGCTCCTCAGGATGATAAATTTAGATTAAATCTGAACGACTCCCTTGATAAGGGGTGTTCGCTGTAAGTGGAAGGGCACAAAATTGTTTTCTCAGAGGGCATTGATCATAGCAATTGTTCATCCATCTTGGGCATCACTGATAAATGCCATTCTGGTGGGGGATGCCTCTAGCTGCTTTCTTCCCTCCAACTTTCTCAAATTCACTATTAGTTTTTTTGTTGTTGTTGTTGTTAAGATACTTTTCTTTCCCGGGAAAAGAAATCTTTTCTCAGTGCATGAGTCAGCTTTGTTTTACTATAACAAAATATCTGACACAGGCTACTTATGCAATAAAGACAGGTTTATTTTGGCTCATGGTTCTAAATGTTTAATTCCTCTATTGGCAGTCCTAGCATTTGGGATTCTGGCAAGGGTAGCTCATCATGGAGGGAGTGTGTGTCAGAGCAAGTGCATCTTCAGCCAGGAAGCAGAGACACAGAGGGAGATGGACCAGGTCCTACCGTCCCTTTTGAGGGCACATCTCTAGTGACCTTAGGACCTCCCACTGGGTACTTATATTCTAAAGGTGCATATTACTTTCCACTACCTTAGGGAACAAGATTTTAAATAGGACCTTTGGGGGCCACTCATCCAATGTGATGCTTGAGTTTCTCATCTGCATCAATCCCCTTAAATGTTAGAGCTTCTTAGAACTTTCTTCCTTAGTATTTTCTTTGAGTTATCTTCCCCTCTTCTGTTTGCTACAAGGAATCATTCACAAATCCCCTGGCTTGTCAATCATCCTCATACTAGCTAATGCTCAGGACGCACCGTGTATTTTACTATTTCCTTATGTTCCCCATTTTAGTGATGTCAGCTCAATTATCCACACAGAGGCAAATAAGGAAACGTTAACCTTGGGGGATCCACCTGGGAGACCTCACATCTAGTCTTTCACCAGTTGCTATTATTTTTATTTCGGACATTTCTCTCACTGTAGGTCAGTTTTTCTAATTCTAGTGCCTTTGTCGATGTTCCATTTTTATGATTTCTTCTGACATCTCTCCTTATTCTCCTGACTGCCCTCCTTGCCGACGACCGTCGGCTCTGTCCTTCGCTCTACTCTTGTTACTGGAGTGCATGCTTCTTGGGGCAAAGGTTTGGAAGATCTTACCAAACCTGCTTCTGTGTTTAGCTAAGGAAGTTTGTCGTGGTGGCAGGTTCCATTCAGACCAAGGGAGTTTTAAGAAAAATGGACACATTTTTGGCCCTGTAACTGGGCAGTTCAGGAGCAGCCCAGCTACTGGAAACATAGGCACAGGACTTAAAAGAGTTCTTGTGAACTCTCTCTCCACCCCACCACAGGGACACAATTATGTCTGCTGAGCTCTGCTTCTTGTCAAGGGTTGGCCCATACTTTACTGCTCCTGGAGATTTCCTCCAGGTGACACAAACTATGACTCAATGACCTCCGTGGAAGGAAGCCTCAGAAGGTATCTCTTATGCCTCTGCCTGAGATAATACCAAAGAAGTAGGCTTGCCTGACTTAAGTCACCATATCTGAGGACAAATATGGTGCATATATCTGTGCATATTCTGAAGGACTCAGCATGGCTCATGGGTTCATCCATGGGGTTGAAAGTGGGGTTGGGGCAGATAAGAAAAACTCATGAACCCCAGAGGTACTCAGGATTCTTGTTGGATGGGTAGAGAGATGAATACATGAATCAATTAACATTTGGATCCCCTAGATTTCCCTAGATTATTTCCTTATCTTCCTTGCAATTCTTACTGTCCTTAGGAAAGAGGATTCAATTCATGGAACCCTCTGATATAGAATTCATTATATTGCAGCTACTGTGTCCTGCAGCTACAGAGTTCATGAGGCTTGCTTGGCACACCCATTCACAACAAGCAGTGCCCACTTTCATGAGAATGAATGAGTTAGTGATTGAAATTGTGAATGAGTGTACAAATGAACAGATAAGAAAACTGATGATCATACAACATTTTTGTAATTTCATGTTCTTTGCCCAACATATCTAATATTCTTTTGTCAAAGATCTGAAAGTAACCTTTAAGACCTTTTTTTTTTTACACACTTAGGAGCTGGTATTTAGATAATTTAAAATTATTATCCCTAAAGTCATATGGCATAATAGCAGCAGAGCCAAGAATAGGACTTTTTAACAGTTTTAATTCCTGGTTAAGCACACTCTTCACAATTTCTTATCTCCATTCATCATTAGACCAAGCACCTATTATATTTCTAGACACAGTGGGAGATGCTACAGGGGCTATTAGAACTGAAATGATAGACTTCCAGTTCTCCAGAAGCTCATAGATAACTGAGGGGAATTTGAGAAATTCCCAACAGCACAAGTATTACCTACCCAGAAAAGGAATGTCATTCAGGCCATCTGCCTCCATGTTTTCTTGCTGTTGGAGAGTATTTGAATATTTGATGTAGTTGGACTAACAGAGTTAGTTCACAGAATGTGTCAGCTCTAGCATATTGGTCCTTAATCTCCAAGTACATTGGTGACTTAAGTATAACAGGGAGAAGAATATGGTAACAGCTGGGACAGTTATTACTAAACACCTCATTACTCATGTTGATGAAGAAACCATATTGACCAGTTTGGTTCTTTCAGTAGTTGCTTTATCCAGTCTCATGATCTTTTGCTTTACAGTTAATCTCTTGTGAAAATATCTTTTCTCCATGGAGTTGGACAATTGAGCTGAATTTTCTGCAGGAAAGAAAAAAACAAGAAGGGTTGCCATCTATTTGACCCTAGCAATCCAGATAATCTGCATTAGTCAGCTTTTCATTACTATAACAAAATACCTGAGGCAGGCTAATTTACAAAGAAAATAGGGTTATTTTGGTTTATAGGACACAAAGTTTCAAGCAGCATGAGACAGGCTCTACTGAGGGCCTGCCCTATGGTTGCATTACTTCAAGGTGGGAGTGTGTATTTCTCTACACCCACATGATCTCTCTCCCTCTCCTTCCAAAGTTACCAGGATTCCATTGTGGAGAACCACCCTAAAGATCTAATATAACCTGATTACTTCCCAGAGGCCCCATCTCTAAGTACCAGAATCAGATTAAACTTTCTACCCTCCTACTACCATCGGCATATGACTTTGAGAATTAAACTTCCCCAGGAATTTTAGGTGACAAACCACATACCAGCCCTAGCACAATCCTAGTCTGGATTCCTGTGGTTTACACACTCTACTGTTACGGCTTCTGAATCGACAAGGTTTTCATTCTAGTAGAACTTTGTTGCCTAGCAAAAATCACATAGGGGATCAGTTTTCAGGCTCCTATTCTGAATTTCATCTTCTTTTTTAAAAATTTCTGTCTTAATTTTCCTACCCCAAATTCCCTGGTGGTCTGGAAGGAGAGAGAGTCAGAGGTTTCCTGGGTAGGGCTGATTGCAGGGGTGTGTTTCCTTAGTAAAGAGTCATTGAACTGTGCTTCTCTGTATGTACAATATACTTAAATTTTTTATAAAAAGAGAAAACACTAAAAATTAAATAATCAGACCCTCAGAGAATCATGGCAATTTGGCTAAAGGGGACATTGAGCAAGTCTTGGATATATTTGTTTTATCACTACTGACATCTATGGGTAGAGGTCAAGGATGCTGATAGGAAAGCCCTCCCCCCCAAACAATCTAGCCCCAGGAGTCAGTAGTCCTGAGGTTGAGAAATCTTGCCACAGAGTGTGAGGATCAATCTAAAAGATTCGTTTTCAAGGGATCACGACTACTACCTTTCACGGGACTTAAATGAGGTAGACTGTATCTTCATGCCACATTGGAGGAACTTGGGACTAATAGAAGCAAATTTGTCTAAAGTCACACAGGTGAGAATCCAGGTTACCATGAAGTTTTAAGTATTAAGCCCTTATTAAGGGCTTAATATGTAAAAAAAAAATACATTATCTGGCCTATTATCACTTCAGTAGCACAAAATCATATTTTGAAAACTTACAAATATGTTGTTCCAATATCTGGAAGGTCATAACCAGAAGAGGCTTTACAAATATATCATCCACATGGTCTTCTGCAATAATGCCTTTATTGAAACGTAATAATAGACTACCCTGGATTACTTTTGCCAAGAACTTGTCAAAAAAAAATTGCACACTGGAAGCATAGCATTCTAGTTATTGAACCAGTTGAAATTTGACCTTTGGATACAGGTAAGAAAACAGCTGTCATTCAGAGGAGTTAAAATGTGCTCCTGGCTGCTGTCAGGAGATTGGATAGCCTTTGTTATTTCCTTGGGCTGGATATTTTCTGAAGTTTCTATTTGCAAATATTGACATATATCTACTGTATTAGTGAGTGTTCTATTGGGGAAAGCATAACCAGTAGGACATAGATATATATAATTTTTAAAGATATTTATTGCAAGGAATTGGCTTAAGTGATTATGGTGTTTCTTAGTCCATATAGAGTGCTATAACAAAATATGTTAGTCTAGATAATTCATAAACAAAAAAATTTAAATTAGATAATTTATAAACAATAACAACAACAACAACAAAATGGTTGAGGCTGGGAAGGCCAAGATCAAGGCACACCAGATCTAGTGTCCATCAAAGGCCTATTCCTCAAAGTCAATGCCTTCCCACTACATCCTCATGTGGTGGAGCCATGTGAATGTGCCCTGTACTTCCAGGCACTAGAGATGTTGTTGTTTTGTAGGTTCTGGTAAGATTGGCCTCAGAGATGCTGGAGCAATGCATGGCAATATAGATACATACATATATAAATAAATGTGTAGAGGTGTGCAAATCCATGCATGCACACAGTAGTTGTTTTAGCAAGCATCTGTTCATCCAGTAAAATATCTACCTCTGACGGACCCAGTACTAGGTACTAAGCATGCAGAGAAAAAATGATCATAATTCCTGCCCACAAAATGCCAATAGCCTTAGGGATGGTATCATTCAACTGGTAATTTCAGTATGCTCTGGTGCATTCTATAATGTACACAATTTGAAACCATAAAAAAAGGCTTTGTTGCATGTTAAATAACTGAAAACAAAATTAATTGATTAGAAGTCTCTCTGTTGAATGTATGCTCCTTGCATGGACCTTAGGACCAATTCTGCCTTAATAAGAAGTCACCACTTGTCAGGATTTAACCAAATCTCTGCAGACTTCCAGGAGAAAGGAGATTGGATTCTGTCTGGTTGGCCACGGAGCGCTCAATCTGCACAGCCAATGGATTTGTCTACTTGTTTGTGGGCTTTCCTCCTCCTGGGAGGAATTGAAGTGCCTTTATAAATACCAGCAATGGATGGATGGCTCAACAGATGGAAGTCTTCAAGAAGATAGGATGAGGGGAAGTAAAATAAAAGTCAGGCTGACGGTAACTCAGTTGTTTCCTAGTAGCCAAAACAACTAGAGAAACATCCAAAGTTATTAAACTACCCTAAACTAATGCATTAGTGGCCAAGTGGCCACTTGATCTCCGAACACTTGATGCCAGCAGGATTTCTCTCCAAAAGACTTACATGGAAATCAGTATCTTCACTGATATCCCAGGAATAAACACACACACATACACACATACACACACACATATGCACACACATACACAGAGTATATATGTGCACGTACAGTACAGATATACAGCCACATGTACAAATGCATCTCTAGGGTCTCCTAATTCTAGCAGGGACACAAGCCTCCGTGTCCAGCTCAGTGACTACCATCTTCGTGACTCCTCCATGCGGTTTCAAGGGTCCTGGGGCGGCTCCACTTTTCCCATCTTTTTCTCCAGGTTCCTTAGCTCACTGCTCCACAGCTTCTTCCCAGAAGGAGAAGAGGTTTCACTGACTACAAGTAGAAGAATGGAGACGGGTGGACCAGGGCACACAGAAAAAAAAAGTCCATCAGGGCCAGAAAAGAAAAAAGAAAAGTTAAACATCAAACAAAAGGGCATCAGTTAAATAAATTATGCTGTATTCTTATGATGGACTATAATTAGTCACATGAATTACCAACAAAGGGTTTGCAGCTACATGGGCATATGCTTAGAATAAAATGTTAAGAAGTACAAAGTAGGTCACTAAATTATCTATTCAGACTGGCTTCAACTTTCTACACTTTTATGAACACACAGGAGGGTGGAAAAGAAGTTTGGCAAAATGTTCAGCAGAAATTGCATAGGGATGATGTGACCAACTTAAAAAGTTTATTTACAAATTCTATCCTTTTTCAATTTTTCATCACTTCGCATTAGTACTTGAGCGGGACACATATCTAAAATAACTACAAAACTGGAATGGTTCGGCAAGAATCAAATAATGATTCTTTCTAGTTTCTGCTTATTTCTGATGAATTGGTCGTTAGATTTCTGAAACTGAAGTTGAATCTTGGACTTAAAGCAAACTTCATGTTTCTAATTTGAAGGTTTGGTGATATTGCCATCCGTTCTTTACTGTCTGTATTTTTTTTTCCTCTCCACATTTAAATGAAACAAAGATGGAAAGTATATGTGAGTTGAGAAAATCTGGTTTTATTATGTGTTTCTGTTGGAACAGTGGGAAAGGACTAGGGGAAAGGATGGCAGGACTATTGGAATTTAAAAAGACCTCTCAGGCCTTTTGGAACAGAGAGCTTCGAAGCTTTAGAGATGGAGGCTGGGTTTGCCTAGTGTCACTTGGCTGGTTTGTAGGGACATTCAGCATCATCAAGATACAGCTGCAGAGAATAAGCTAAAAAAGGGTTTGGCCCAGTATTGGTCATTTTGTTGTTGGTGGTAGGGTGCTGGTATTCCTGGTAATGGGTGATGAGAGGCACACTAAGGAATCTAGTTCCTGCTCAGTTGGAAGATACAGTATAGTAATTGTAAGAGTGCGGAATTCAGGATTTCATCTCATGAAAGAAGAAACATGGTGTCAGAAAGGGTGCTATAAACCCAAATATCCATCATGTGGCTCTTGAGGTCTAGGTTTAAGCTTTGCCCTTCAGTGAAAACTTAGAACTTGTCTGTTTTCAGAATAGAAATGTTTATCTCCATGTCTGCATTTTAAAATTCATTGTGCATATGTTCTGTGATTTAAAAGTAACAGTCTTTTCCATTTTTCTCATTCTATAGCAAATTGCAATCGCACCATGTCATCAAAAAGTTATTTAGTGACAACTTCTGGGGAGCCAAAAAGTTTCCTGTAATTTGCATATATTTTCCACATTTGGAATGTTAGTGATTAAGGTTTTTTTGGTTTTTTTTTTGTTCACTTAAAATAATATATTATTATTGAAAATAAATATAATAATAAATGCAAAATGTTGGCTCTAACGGCATATGCTAAACATTTTCACAGTACGGCACAGCATATGCTTCGTTCTTCATTAAGAGATTTTAAAATAACTTGTATTTAGCAAGAATACATTATCTTTTATTCAGAATTAATTATATGCTGTTTTGTGTACCATAATTTAAAGTGCTACCCACTTCTAATATGTAATACGCAAAAGAAACTATGGTTACAATTCATTAGAATTGGCTTCTTTCCTTTGCAATTTAGTAGGATAATGAACACAGAGAGCTGAAATGCTATTTGTTACTTGAATCAAAAGTTACATGAAGTGCTGATAACTAACAGTTACAAATCCTTTATTTTTTTTTTAAGCACAGCATGCCTCAGGGGAATGGGATAAGTCATGAGAGTAATTCATGCATAATTAGTTATTTTCCCATTCTTTGATAGTTTTAAGAACAAGTTTTCACAAGGGCTACTGGAATTAGAGGGTTAGAAAAGCATTTAAAAATCACTGTGTATTATTCAAACACAGGACGATATTAAATTATTTGGTAGGCTGAGACACACGCTTTTGAAAGCAAATCGTGGCTTTTGTAAGGGTTTGATTCTCGGTGTCTATTAAGCAAATGTAACCTACCTTCTTAAAAAAGGAAACCACCTGTCCCAAACAATGGCTTGCATTTACATCAGTTTTCTAGTTAGGTGTCCAGAACCTCCAATTCCCCGTCTCCTATTTGAATTTTTATTATGTTTTAACCATGAAGAAAGTGATGCTCAGAGAAGTCAGATCCTGGCCTAGGGTAATGTAGCTCATGACAAAGGACCAAGAGTTGGATTCCAAGTCTGTTGGCTGATGTTGGAGTTACATGGAACTCGCTGACCTTGTCAGTCGTCAGTCTGACATGCAGAGGACAGGAAGCAAAGTGTGGCCAAAGTGAAAACAAGATTCCTAAAGGCAATTTTAAACTACATCTTGACATCCTAACTTTTTGTTAAAAAACAATGGAATATAAAATAACATTACTGCTCATTCTGAGCTGGCTGGAATGAGAAGAACATTCTAATATTATGTTAATGGGAGTATTCATCAAAACTCGAATTTTTGGCAGAGTGTTTTCTTGAATGTAAATACACATCATCCCCTTTTCTTAGTTGATTCATTTCTTGCAGCTAGCTTAGGTATACACTGTAGAATATACAAAAATGGAGACTCACGGAAAAAAAAAAATTCTCTTTCCATTGAGTTTTTAGGGGATACAGCTTGCACTTCAACAGAACGGCTCAGATCTCTCATCACACTTGATCAGAGGCAAAAGGGAAAACGAAAGTGAACAACGACTACCCCTTCTAGGAAGTCTTTCAAAAGTAACGGCTCCTTCATACAACCTCATCCGAGAAGCCGTCAGTTACCTGCATGATGACATTTTTAATCATAGAGAAAAAAATACTCGTGGTGTAATATTATCACAAGGTGGATACTGAAAGTCAGATGGAAACTACAATTTCTGCCCTGGGGGGGAAAAAGGGAGGGGGGGTGGGCATAGTTAAAATGATAAGATGGTAATAAACCATTAAGATGAATTAAAAGAGTTATCAGTAGGTGACAGGATTATGCATTCATTTGGCAGCTGTCTTCTTCCCTCTGGGCTGCTCTAAGAACATTCCTTAGAAGGAAAAATGTCTAAACAACTGATAATTGGTAGCCCATGGTTTGGAGGTTGGGGAGTCCACAACTGAGGTGCCAGCAGATTTGACATCTCATGAGTGACTGCTCCTCACATAACGTACCTCTGGGGTCCTTCTGAGTCTCTTCCTGTAAAGGCATCAGTGCCATTCCTGAGATCCGCCTTCAGGACTTCATCTTCAAATATCCCACTTCTTTATGCGTTCTGATTAGGTATGAGTTTAGAGCCTGTGAACTTGGAGGAGACACTACTAGTCCTTCATTTATTTAGTCAATTTTATTTAATTTCTTTTAGAAACCGTACATTTTCAATATTGATTTTTTGGGGGATTACTAGTGTTTGAACTTAGGAGCACTTAACTACCAAATCACATCCATAGCGCCACCCCACATTTTTTTTTTTTTTTTTATTTTGAGGCAAAGGTCTCTCTAAGTTGCTTACAATCTCTAAATTGTAGAGGCTGGCCTGGATCCTCCTGTCTCAGTCTCCTGAGTGACTGGGATTACAGAATGTGTATTGATTGTTTTTTTGTTAAAAATAAGGGGGAAAAATGACAGTAAAAGTCGAAGCCAGGAATCCTCATACACAGGCATATTGACCAACCGTGTCATAAAATGATCACATGCTGCCGACTTTTAGCTTCACACCAGTGATCATCTTTACCTGGTCTGGAGGAGCGTGAGATATAATTGACAAACTTATTAACATTTCACTTTCTCAGACATGGTAATGGGAGTTGAGCCTTGAGAATATCATGCAGAGAAGGTTGCATTACAAACAATTCACCTAATGTAATTCACTTATTTACATAAATCTCCCTCTTTACATGTAGCCAACAGTGGGGTTTTTAATTTCCATTATTTTTATCAACTCGAATCATGATGTTAAGAGTAAGGAATTTGTTCACTAAGGCAGTGTGAGGCAAGTGATTTGCACAATAGTTCAGCCCTTCCTGCTTGACACCCTCTCTTGGTGGGAACCTGGGTTCCAATCTAGGATGGGAAGGTGGTCCCTACACCTTGTTAACTAGATTACCCATTTCTGCAAAATGCAGCAAACATTTCTTATACAAAACCACGTGCAAATTCTCTATGGTTACTGACACTTCCTAATTCCTAAGGGAAGGCACGAAGAATGACATGAAATTCCCTGGATTCAGAAAGAAAGGGGAAGTGATTAAGATGTTGAAATTGCTCAGGCTGTGCGACTGTCGTTGCTGGAGGAAGCGATGCCTCTGTCAGGTGCAAAATGTAATAGCTGTGATTACCTAGTACCTATCTTCTGGGACATTTCCCATTCACACCTAACTCTGAAACCTGCTCTAAATGGAAAGATTCCAGATTGTGCTGGTCTATGGTTTTCTTTCATCTCAAATGATACCATTTTTTTCTCATTTAAAATTCACTCTGAAGGTACTGATGTGGAATATTTGACTTACATGTTTCCAAAAAAAAAAAAAAAAATAGTGCACTTCGTCTCTCTTACTCTCTGTTGTGGAATATCTTAAAAGTAGATGATTTTGTGGGCTCTCCAGTATCTGGAGCATACTATGGCCTTCAGAGCCAGGGTTGTGGGACATACTGACTTCTATGATCAGGGCTTGTGATTGTTTGTTACAGAGGTTGTATCAGAGGTGGTCTGTGAACCATTTACTTCATTCTTCCTTGGAGACTTCGTTTCCAGGGAAGTTTTCAGAGCCCTAACCCAGGCCTTTTGTAGCTGGTGGTAGGTTCTGAGATGCCCCATTTCTAACAAGCTTTCAGGTGATTGTGAGGTTCCTAAAGCGTGCAAATAGCTGGGTTGGGTCTCTTCTGTTTTCAGAAAGCCTTTGCACCTGCTGTCACGTTTTTACGTCATTTTTACAGCTTTCTTTAAGGGTTGGCCTATTAATGCTCACAAAGAGTGAATGTTCATTCTAATATCTCGGAGCCACAAGATTGGACCTAGATGTGAATTTCAAACTGTGCTACTTGGTACAGAAGTGTTTGCATCATCTGAGGGTAAGTTAGGAATGCATTTCTTGGGCTCATCTTCAGACTTGTTGAATCATAAACACTTGGGGTGCTTTTGAAAAGTCAGCCAAGGGGTTGGGGCTGCAGCTCAATGATAGATAGCAGCTCACTTGCTTAGAATGTGTGAGGCTCTGGGTTCCATCCCCAGCACAGGAAAAAAAAAAATTAAAAAGCCATACAGGTGAACTAGAGATTTATAAAGTTTGAGAACCACTAGTCTAAAATACAGTTTTTCAACCTTTCAGTACTGGCTACATGTCTCCATTTAAGCTGTCACCTTACTGATTTCTGTAAAGGGTGAAACTGTTCTTTGCTTCAGACCACAATTCCTGTTAGAGAATCTCTCAGAGTTAAAGCCCCAGATGAAATTTTAAAATCAATGTCTCAGGCAAATAATGCCTTTAAAACAGGTAATGGTCCTACTAGGAAGGTAATGGTTTGGTCTCTTAAAAGCAGCATCAAAATAGCATGACAAGAACCATTGAGTTTTCTATTAGATGACAGGTTCCTAAGTTAAAGCTAATTGAGTTGAATCTTGGTTTTGACATTTACTAGCTGTGTAGCTTTTAGAAAAGTTAAAGAATATCTAGGAGCCTTACGTTTTATACCTGAAAAAAAAAAAAAAAGAATAATGATAGTACCTTCCTTTCACATGGTGCTTTTCAACATTAATGAATGGAAAGTGCTGTTCCGGGGCCCTGGTAACCAGCAAATGTCTAAAGTGTGTTTTAAGGCATGTAACCATAGATATGCACTGCGGTTTTATTGATTCTTGGTTCCCTCATTTTAAACTGGGAGTAATTGTAGTTCCTAAAAGAGGTGAGTTTCAGAAATTGCTAGTGAATCTCACTAGCAATAGAACTCAAGGTCTTCCTATGAAAGATCAACAGGTAGACACAGGACCTCTCTGTACCCCAGCCTCTAGGATTAGTTTAGACACAGGTTAAGCACTTGATGGACAAATGTGAGGAATTACCCAACAGCTAAATTCTATGCAAGGAATGTTGTTCACGTACACTCCCATAGCCTCATGCAGAAGGGGTAATTACTAATCTCACAGAGGAGAAACCTCAACCTCAGAGAGGTGGAGTGAACCCACTGAGGTGGAACCTCAGGTGATGTCACAGGTTATCTGATTTCTAGGCTCCTGGGCTTGTTTATTCTGCTGTTTCTTTGGCTTCCAGGTGAATTTGGCTGGTAATGTCTAGCAATAAGCAAAAGGGGTGAACAAGTTCAAAAATAAATTCTTCAGTGTCTATGGGAAACATGGAGAATAAATTATACATTTGGTTGAATCAGTAGGACTTAAAGCTGGGCTCAGTGCGTATGCCGAATGATCCCATCGGCTGCGGAGACTGAGGAAGGAGAATCACAAGTTCAAAGCCAGCCTCAGCAAGTTGGTGAGACTCTATACAATTTAGCAAGACCCTGTCTCAAAGTTAAAAAAAAAAAATAGAAAAGAAAAATTTTAAAAGGGCTTGGGATGTGACTCTGTGGTTAAGTGCCCCTGGGTTCGATCCCTAGTACCAAGTATAATTAATTAATTAATTTAATGAATTTATTTAAACAAATTCTGTAGCTATTCACCATTTAACTCTTATTCAAAGTTAGAAGAGAAAGCTTTCTATTCTGCTGTTGGTATTATTTTAAGCTATGCCATTTTAAAATATAATGTGGAAAACTAAAATTTTTAAACAGTCATGTAGTGACTTGCTACAAGGTTAGCACCATTAGCCCCTTTCTGTCACTCTGATAGACACTCAGGACCCTCTGCGAAGCCTTCACACTCCATGAGAGTTACCACTGTCCCACTTATATGGCACTTCTCCCCACTGCCAACATGTGCTTCTTCAAACTCTATGGTTCAGTTTTGCCTGATGTCCTTTGTTATCTTTTAGGTGGACCTTTTGGGATGAGTTTAATCTCTAAGGGTCCCAATTATTCCTTCTCATTTAAGAAATGGAATCATTTATCCTACTGTATGAGTCAGGGTTCTCTAGAGGAACAGAATCAACAGGAACTATGATTATATAAAGGGGATTTATTAGATCAGTTTACAAAACCAGAAGCTGGATAGACCACAATGGCCATGTGCAGGCTGCAGAGCTCAGAATAAGAGGGATCAATGATGCTGCCCCAGTCCAAGACTGAAGGCTTCTGCAAACTCCCTGGGTAATCACTGGCAGAGTTTGCTTGGGAAGAGTGAATGGGCGAGAATCTAATATCCTTAAGCAATTGCAGCAGCAATCAAGAACCCACTCTAGAAGAATCAAGCTTTCATCTGCTGTTGCTTCCTTTGTTCTTCCAACTTTTATTCTATTCAACCTCCAGCCTATTCCATGGTGCTGCTGAGGCTTAGGGAGGGTCTGCACTTCAATTTGCTATCCCACATGCCAATCATTCCTAGACACACCCTCATTGACACATGCAAAAACCTCTTAATCTTTGGCATCTGTTAATCCAATCAAGTTGGAAATTGAAATGAACCATTACACCTGCCATGCAAGGTTTCTCAAATTTAGCCCTCACTATTGACATTGGGAACAGGGCAATTGTTTTCTGGGTGTAACGGGTAATAACCAACCTTCCCCATCCTTGCCATCTGAGTCTACCCTTCTCAGCTTTGAAGAACCAGCTTACCAAAAGAGTGAGGACTGGTGTGACCCACCTGGTTCCATCTCCTTGTGAAGTTGACCCCCACTCACTCCTTCTGTGCTGTCCTGGCTCAGGATGAGACTGACCACGTTGGGCATCATAGTTTGCATTCACATCCTCTCCCCAAATAGTCAGTGAGTGAGTAAGCAAGGCTCTTTTATTATTCTTTGTATCCTCATTGCTTTGATTTAATCTAGGCAGACTGGTACCTTGGAAAGAGCATGGGTTTCGCAGGAGACAAACCTGCATCCAAACTCCAAATCTGGGTGGTTTGTGTGAGACTCTCAAATTTTCTGTGTCTTCATTTTCAAACTAAAAAGTGCAACATCTCTCAAGGTTGCTCTGAAAATTCAAGTCCTTTGGAAACAGTGTTCATGGGAGACATAGTCTATACACACTCAATTATTTTTCCCTATCATAAGAGAAGCTTCCAGTGAGGGAGCACAATGTGCCATGCTTTGCCATGTCACGCCCTCTTAGACTTTTTCATTTGACCCCCTGCTGTGCCTATAGTCCATGTTGCGGGGAAGAAAATCAGATTTACAGAGGTTGAGCGTCTTGTTTAAAATATCCAAGTTGATGTGAGTTGTCTCTGCACTTAAACTCAGACCTTCCTGATCCCCAGATCCCTTATGTGAGCCTCTACATATTTTGCCTTTAATTGGTTGTTATTCTGTGAACCAGTGAGTATATGACTAAATGACTGGATATCAGAAGGTGGTGCTGGAAGTTTATTAGCAAATTATCTTTCCTTTCTAGATGGCTTCTTTTCCCCAGAAGTCAGTTGAATCTGGACTCTGCATTTCACATTTGGGTTGAGGCAAATGAGTGATTATCCCTGACTTCAGTGTGGGCATTGGAGGAAAGAGCAACCTCAGGCATCCAGTCTGGCTTCTGTGATTGGTCAGTGATGTGATTTGCATATTTCACGTCTGTGCTCAGAACCTGCATGGAATTGGCTGCTTCCTCTCTTTTGAGGAGCTTGCTGGGCTACCTGGTCCTATAGGCAACACAATGTCCTGGTGAGACCTGGGTCTGAGCCTTGTTATGCTACATGTCTGTTACCTGTTTAAGCATAAGCTCCCTATTCAGCACTTGGGGAAGAACAAGCTCAGTTGAGTCCTACCCTTGGCTAGATGTTAGAGTGCCACTGATAGGAATTTAACCTGTTACAACCCAGAAACCAAACTGTCTTGAAAAAAATGTTGGTGGGAAAACAGTTGCACGGTTACTTCAGGGGTGGGGATCTCCTGTGCACAGTCTCTGGATAGGACCTCATCTAGGAGGGAAGGTGAGAAAATGTTGGGTGAACTTTGACTACAGTGGGAGAAGTACTGGGCAGCATCTGGGCCCCAATTGTCCCTGATACCTCTTCTCTGTTTAGCTGCCCAAGACAACCAGGGTAAGCCATCATTTTGAAAGGCACCATGGCATGGCTACTTAGCAGAGAGCAGATGCACTCAATGGCTCATTTACGGACTGTCATTAACTTCCTATAATAATTTTCAGAGCTTGCAGTTTTAATGGATAAATTAAAATTTTAAGGAAAAGATTGAAATAACAAATATATTTCCCATACACTTACATGAACATACTCACATGAAGAATTCCACTATGTTACTAGTAGAATCAAAGAAACAGGAATTTGAGAAATGTACTTTATCCTTTAAAAAAATCTGTTATTGCTCTTGTGATGAGCAATGGATTGTAATGGGTATTTCATTATAATGCTGGTGAATGCATTAATTAAAACATCGTTTCTTGGAAATAATCTTCAATATGTACATAGAGGTTTAAAACCCCATGTCTTTTGACCTAGCAATTTCCCTTCTTTAACATCTATTCCAAAAGAATAAGCCGGAGTGCAGACAGAGATTAATGCACAATTAAGTTTGCTCCATTGTTACTTATAATAGGAAAAATTTAAAATTACCCAGTAGCCCAATAGTAGGGGGTTGAATGGTTTATATGGTTTGTTATACATTCTGACAAGCAATTATGCAACCATTAGAGAGGCAGGGTTCCCCAAGACGGTTTAGTGTTGGTGTGTGAAAACGTTCAGGTTATATACTAAGTCAGGTACAATAGAAGGAAAACCTCCATTGTGTTTAAAAAAAAAATAGCAAAAAGAAAAAGCAATGAAAGGAAATGTTTGTCTTCTCATTTATCAATTTTATTTTCTAAAATTTAGACAGTAAGGACACATTCTTGGGTAATTAGGAAAAAAAAAGGATGGATAAATGAAAGGTGAAAGTTGTATCATGCAATGTGAGGTGAGAATTATTTGAAGGAAAGAGAGGTTTCCAGGAGAGTGATCGATTTATTCCACCCGATGAAGCAGGCAGAGAAAGCTAGAGAAAAGAGATGGATTTTTAACGACGGAGACTTAATTTGCCCAGTGGGCAAGGAAAGGTCATTTCAAGACCTTCAGGAGCATAGGCTATGCAAAGGACAGACGCATAAACATACCTGGCGTGTTCAAGGAATGAAATTCATCTGGTGTGACGGGGCCACCAACTCTGCAGTGTGGAGCGCTCTTTGAATCACGAAAGGTAGGGAAGAACTAGGCTGTGGAAGATGTGTTATTGTCAGTCCATGTTAATGAACGTAAGCAACTAAGCCTCATCAGAGTCTGGGAGACTCACAGCAGAACGTGGATTGGAAAATATACATGTGTGCATGTGTGCACACACATACAAACGTGTACACACTCATGCACACACAGATGCACATGAGTATGCACGCAGTGTAAGATTCCATTACAAGAAACAAAGTGAAAGCATGCACCCACACACATGTATACCCAAATGCTTTTAAGAAACTTTGTTGGGGTGTAGGGTGTGCCTCAGTGATAGAGTGTTTTCCTAGCATGTGCTAGGTCCTGAGTTTGACACTTGAAGCCCCCCCCCCCCCACACACACACATCTTGAGAAAAAGCTCATCCTTCTTTTCTTTGTGATAAAATCTAAAGCAAACCATGATAGGAAAAGATACAATTTTCTCCCCCATGGCCAGTTTTTTCTTCCTTCAAGTATTTCTGCCTTAAATAGACATGTTAGAGATGCTCTTCCTGACCGCCAATTCTGCGTCAGGTGTTCCCTCCCACTTGTCACCTCTTAGGAATCACCATCTACGCTGCAAACTGCATTCAGAGATCCATTACATGTGCCGTTATATCCCCACACCTGGTGTATAGTACATTCTCATTAATCGTTGTTTCGTGAGTGAATTCCACAATGTGTCTGCACATGAAAGGCTCTGTCAAAATTCATGAAGTTGACTGCTTTGCTAATTTCCTGTGACTCAGATCACTCCTAGTCTCGGAGTCACATGAGATGGGGGTTTTGTCACTTTTCCCATCCAAGTTGGAATTCATTTTGACATTGCTGTTAAACTTGGAGACAAAACCCTCTGTATCACGTACCACTTAAATTCAGGCAGACAAAAAGACCTGGGTTCCAATTTAGCCTCTACCCCAAATTCCCCAGATGGCATTAGTTCAGCTTTGTTCTCACAGTTTTCTTCCTTTGGAAATAAGGATGTGGAATCAGTCTGGTCTGCTGACTCCAGGAACCAACCCTAGGTACCTCTATTGCTTCCATGCTCCCTGATTTCTATGCAAAGTTAGCTTCCAGCAGCACCTGATCAATGTTTGATGACTTATTCATCAAAATCTCTATTGCATTAGAATTCTTTAGAGCTTGAGATGGAGTGTATGTCATCCTATAAAGTTTCTGGAAAGTTCTGGGGAAAAAAAAATCATTATTCTCAGCGTGGCTGGGTGGGGGAATAGTTTCATCTCTATTTGGAGGGGAGAGGCTGAGCTGTCTATGCCTATATCTGGCAGATGGTATGACACAAAGCCAAGCTCCTGTTTTCCTCTGATGCTCCTCCTGATGACATCCTGTCATCACTGGTATATCAAACATGCCTGAAGCCACTAGGGACACTCAGGTATCACATCCCAAGGGGAAGGCAGGTTTTGAGCTCAATGGATATATGTGCATTTATTCATTCAGGGAACTGTGAACTGTTTTTCTACACATGGAAAAGAGCAGAGTGAGGACCAGAAAGTGCAAAGTCTGTGGACAACAACATCACAGACAACATTCTCAACATTTCACTCGCAGTGTCGGGGGGATTCCTTCCATTTTTCTATATTGTCAAAATATACGGAATCTCTCTCCAGCAAAAGGAAGAGATGATGCCATCATTGGCTTTTCTGGAAGTGATTATAGTCCAAGAATCCAAGCATCCACCAAACTGCCTCTTTCTGCTTCAGAAACATTTAAACTAAACCTCTCTGTGTTTCTCCCTCTGAATGGAGGCACGCAGGGAAGGTACGGACGCATTTCTGGCTAACGCAAATTGAAGGGAAACGATTTGAGAAGGGCCTGCTTTGTCTTTGAGGTGAAGAGGTAAGACGCTGCACCGGAACTGAACAGCCTCTGAGATCTGAAATCTCTGCTCCCCTCCAGTATCTGTGCAACTTGATATTGCGGAGTTTCAACGCAGTGTAATGACTTAATATTAAATTTAAAAGGATTTCCTGCTCTAAGCATAGTGTGTTGATTGGAAAAATCTACATACATCCTTTTCAGGAGCCTCATAATTTTCTTTTCTCATTGTCTCCACTGCAAGGAACCTGTTAGGATACTGTGTGGGTGAGATGGAGCACTGGTTAATTTTATCCTTCTCTTTTCTCTATTGCCAGTGTGTGTTTTGCATTAGAGTACTACTTTTATGATTAGACTAGGCTCATTTCCATTGTTTTAATTATTTTCTTTATATTGAATTTTCGCTTTTCTGCCACATGTACCTCAGTAAGGAAATGAGCATATGCCTAGTCTAATATATATATATATATATATATATATATATATATATATATATATATGTGTGTGTGTGTGTGTGTATGTGTAAATATATATATATACACATATATATACACATATATATATATTTTTTTTTTTTTTCTGAAGTAAAGAAAGGGAACTATGCATGTAATGAGCTTCTACATTGTGGCATACTCTTTGCTCCAAGATCTTATTTAATCCATGTGTAATCATGTATAAAAATGTTTATAGCCATTTTTCTCAGATTTAAAAAAACACAGCATTTAGAGAGTTTAGGTGGTTTCAGGTGTTCATAAGTTTGAATGGTAGATCCAGAAGCTAGGCCTGCTGAGATCTTGACTATTTTGTGATTTGCTGGACAATGAAAGCCAACAAGAGTCTCCCCCTACCTGTTTTGAGATAACACAGTGCTGTGGACAGTATAAGGGATGTGCAGACAGGCTAATCTGGGTTCCCATCTTACCCCTGTTACTCTCTAGATGACTCTTGGGGAGTCAGACTTTCTAAAGTCTCAGTTGCCCCTAGAAAAATTCTATTGACAGACACTACCTTGCAGTGTCTGTAGGGTTGGAAATACTGTGCGCTCCCACTGACTTGGGGGAGGTATTCTTGTCTCTGTCTTTTTTCTACCCATTCTCCGTCTTCCCAGCCTGTGAAACATCAAGGGGCATGATTGACAGCTGCTGCAGGTGGAGGAGCAGCTCTGAGGAGCCTAGGAATGGGAGGGGGCTCCTTTTGGGTTTGCCAGCTCACCCCGTGAAGAAAAATAAATAAATAAAAAAAGGCAACACAGCCATGCTTTTCAAGCTGAGATGCAGGAATTGGAAGAGGGGTTTGGCTGGTGGGAGCTAAATCACAGAAAATTGTCTAGAATTGGTACAAACAAAATTTGAGTTTAACAAGTGATGGAGTGGGGAGGCAGGATTTGTGCTCCTGTCGCAGAAAAAACAATGGCTGTCCCTCAAGGGGCTCGATTCTCCCTGGCAAACTCTCAAGGCACAGGGACACCCATCACTTTGCCACTCACAGCCCCTCCCAAAGGTGAAGCACTAGGCCGTCAGTCAAAGCTGCGGCTTTCTTGTTACACATCCTTCATCAAAAATAGAGTCCCCACCCATAAGTCAGGTGGGGGTTCCACCAGCTACTTCATTCCATTCAACAATTTAACCTTCCGGACATCTCCAGGAGGGAGGTAGTCTCGTGTCACTTCTAGCTTACGGGTGATGTGAGGTCTGTCACAGAGGTTGACTGACTTCCCAAGGTCCTGTGGCGATTTGGGCGAGAGTTGGTGCAGCCAATGCTCCGTCCCCTTCATTGGCTGTGCCACAGCACCCCGTTCAGGGCTGCATTCTGGATGCATCAGGCTGTGCCCCTTTCATCTGAGGAAATAAATCTCCAGGGCTGTGTGGCTTGTTAGAGGTAGATTCTCCTGAAATACTCTTTTGGCTGTCCTGTGAAAGCCAGTGATTCAGAGGTCCTTGCCAAAGGATCATCATAAATCCTGTGTAGACAGAGAAATCCCTAATGAAAGAAGGTTTCTTTGCAGTGGCCCACAGCCTTCAGCTATAGTGTGCAGAAGAGGACAGTTTGCAATAATGCTTGGGTGGGAGCCCAGGGGGCCTGATGACATGGGCAGGGACACAGATGGTCCCATAAGGAGGATTTGATGAGAGCCGGCCCTCCCCACATGGAGAGTAGGGAAGGGCTTTGGGACAGTATCAACTGAGAAGCCACTGTCACGTGTGGATTCCTCTAATCCCCTGCCTGAGTTTCTATGTCTCTGTCAGTAACAAGGAATCCTGTCAGATAGTCTGTCCCATACAATGGTGGAAGTGAAATAGCTTTCCACCCTGTTTTCTCTGTCTGTATTCTAATCTGACTGGCAGGCGAGGCTGGCAAAGCACAGCCCCACCCGGTGGAGTGATGAGCAGATTATCAGCCACACATGATTTTCCTTCTGTGAAATCAGCTGCTAATATTTGCCCCGAGCTACCATGTGTAGGACTCAGTGCTATGTGCCGGAGAGTGTGTGAGATTTGAGGGAGGAGGAGAACGTGTGTGTGTGTGTGTTTGGGGATTGCTTCCTTCTTTTTGAAAGCACATGCATTTCAATTCAAACAATTAGCTGTTTCTTCCACCCAAGGATGGAAGATGGTTTAATGCTTCTTTAGTAATGTTGGCAATAAACAATAATTAGCAAGGATTTATAAGGAGAAATACTATTATGAAAATTTTATTGTTATTCACATTGTTCTCTTTCTTTCTGTTAAATACATTTGGTTTATCATATATACACACATGCACACAATCTGAGAAAAAGCCTGGACTTGGAAATAGAAAGCCAGATATCTCTAAGGCATTGTTCTTACAAATGTTCAACTTTTGGAGGTACCTTTTTTGTTGTTCTTGATATATATATATATTTTTTTTTGACTCTGGGAAGTAATCATTCACATGGTCTATGCACACATTTATGAGTTATCTCATAGCAATAGTCCTTGCAAGGCAGGCACTATTAGGGCCCAATCCAGATAGAAAAATATAAGGTTCAGAGATGCTAAGCCACTTGCCAGAGGTAACACAGCTAGCAAGTGATGGAGTCTTCATCTAAACCCCACGTTCTTAAGTCCAAAATTCTGAGCTCTTTTTCTTCTGGAATTTTATTAAAGGAAGAGTAAAAGACAGTTAATTCAAGTATTTTAAAATGACTCTGTTTTATTGCTCTTATCAGTAATTATTCCTTTGGAACCTTAGGGGTTTTTCAATGCTAACCAATGCCCAACCTCTTCCTCTGGGGTACTCCTACTTCTGCTTCTTCAGCCAGGAGAAGGAACAAGGGAAATAGAAACTTAAATGAACTCCCCAAAGGGCAGTCTTCAGGCCTCAGTGGATATTTGCTTTATTCTATTTGTTTGATTTAGAACAAAACAAAACAACAAATGTTCTCTGTCTCTGGGTCCAAGGACTTGCCTTAGATTACCAACAGCAGTTCCTTGAAAAATGAAAGAATTTTCAACTTGTCTGAAAACAATCCCAACATCAAAGAGACACTGAAAAATGTAACTCAGATATTCACTCCCCCCTCCTCGCCCCCTGTATCCCAAGCATCAGCCTCTTCCAAGGTCTCACTCCTCCGAGTGCATCCTGGAACTGTCCATGGACCAGCAGCATCCTTAGCACCACCTGAGCACTTATCAGATGAGCAGGACCTCATCCCCTGGCCCAGACCTGCAGGAGCAGACTGTGCACTTAATGAGGAGCCCAGTGACTTGCACACTGCAGTGGCAGAAGCACCTCCCAACAAAGAGGAGGATTTCGCTGGCTCCCAGTGCCAGGGCTCCGGTGGGATGAGTGACAGAGTCTTTGGCCGCAGGTGTACAATTTATGAGAGCACCAGGAAGTGCAGATATCAGCATAAGCAATATTTCATGCAATATTTTTCAAAATTAAAACATACATTGGACATCTGCAGTTCTCTCTGTTCTGGATCTTTGGGGGAGAAAGCAGGAAAAGCTGATGATAGATGAGGTCTGGGAGTTTTGGTTTCTTCTCTTCTCTAAATTCTCTGAGTTTTCAGCCAGTGAAATTGATTTGCCTTATATATGATTGGATTTTCGATAACCGTGTTATACACAAAGAATGTAGCATGGAAACCTGAACATGTAAACTCCAAGACCGGTTCAGTTGGCCAACATAAATCATACTAATGACATTGACCGTGATCCAAAGGCGACCTTTATGAAGCTATGTGGGGAGCACATTGTGGGAGTTAACGTCTTTCAATTTTGCAAGAACCCTTTGCTAGGGGGACCATTTTAATCTCCATTTTATAAGTGAAAAGATGATAACTGGCCTAAAGCTATCCAACTGGATGAGAAAAGATTCGAATCCAGGCAACTTGCCCCAGAGATGACTTTCACGTCGCACCGTCTACAATGGAATCCTGTAAAATGAATTTTTGCCGCCAAGTGCCAAAGCAAATTCACTCACTCTTTTTATTTCCCTCACTGTTTAGGTATTACGTTGCTAAGTGTACTTGCTCTAATAATCAGTGCTTTGCCATTTTGTTTGTTTAAATGGTCCTTAAAACAATGAGAAGAGAATACTTCTGAGTAGGAGTGGCTATTTAAAGTTTGGGTGCTATTTTCTTCTTAACTGGGCTAGGAGGGGAGAGCAGGTGCCATGAGTTCAAGAAAGACAGATATTTCCAAGTCCTTGCTGCTGGGCTGGGGCGCTTGGAGACACTGGGCTGGGGTCCGTCTGCCAGGGTGGGCAGAGCGAGTGCTGTGGCCCTGCCGGTCCCCTGTGTCTGCCTAAACTCTGCCTCATCTGCGGCAGCCACTGCATTTGCCTCTCTTGCTTGTGTCTGTGTGGGACTCATTAGCAGTGAGTGTGTGTCTCCCGACAGTGGCTCATTCACAGGGCTGCCAGCGGTGCCAGGGAATTGCCGCCTCTCAGGCTGGGCTGTCCAGAACAAAGCTAGGCTGAGCCCATCTCACAGCACCGTGGCCCTCCATGTCCCCATAGGAAGTGTCCTGAGATGGAAGAAAAGAAGGGTCCTCTTGGCGATGGCATTGGCGATGGCATTGCTGTGGCTGAATTATGGCAAGGAAGACCCTAGGTGGCCAACTGCTGCTCGGTGACCTTCCTGATGGTAGAGTGAGTAGGCGCTGGATTGGTCGGGCCTGGCCTCTCCATCTGCCGGCCTGAATGCAGGTGCCAGTTACACTGCCCAGCACAGAGGAGGGCTGGGGATGGTGGCACATAGATCCTGGCAAAGGGGGCTGGCTTTTGTAGACACAAGCTTTAGGTTGGCAGTGCCGTTTTTTTTTTTTTTTTTTTTTTTTTTTAATGTCCCACCCGTGCCATTACAGCTGCGGCCCAGTGCGCCTTTGCTCGGCCTGGACTTTCTGCTCAGGTCCCCCTTGTCATTTGATCCAGGGCCTGGTTTTCTTGCAGCCTGGTTGCTACTTGCCAGAGCCTTGCTCCATGGCTTGGCTGGGACTGTGGATCCTCATCTCAGGAGTTTCGCAAAGTTTGTTCTGGTCTATCTGTGAGAGAAACGGTGTGGACAGGGTCCCCTTGCCAGATTGCAGAGTCTGGGGACACGCGCTCGGGGCACGATTTCCATCTTCTGTCTTTGTCTGATCTCCTCCTCATTAAATCTTCCTGGGTCTGTGGAGTTGACTACCAATTGGTGTCTGACCTAGTTACAGAGAACCACCGCGTAACCCCTCGCTCATCATAATAAATGGATCAAAATGGGTTTCTCATCGGGATTCAGAGTGGTCTCTGTCACTTCAGAGTGATTTCTGCATCTCGAGAGTGTGTGTACTTGTGTGCATGTGCCCAAGCCTCTACACACGTGTGCAGGTGCACACGTGGATGCTGATCTTTTCTGTGGCTAGGTTGGGACTTTGCTCTGGGAAGGGTCCCGTGGTGGCTTTGTACGGAATAGTTAATGGGCTTGCTGGTCTCCCGCCTTGACCTCCTTTCGCTTTCCGCTGGGAGCACTTGGTCTTGAGCTCCGGTTCTCACATCGTCTGCTTTGGGTGTCAGCTTTGTTTGCCTCTCTTCTGCCAAGAGACACCAGAATTACTCAAAGGACCTTTTGGACCGCTTGTTCAATGAATGAAGAGCTCGGTGGGGGCAGTTACAAGAGGCCAGCACCGGCCTGGGACTGGTCCCCCGCCTCAGCATTGCCGGGTGGTGACTCATGCCTTTGGCTCTGGCCTCTGCTGATCTCAGGAGCAGGTGGGAGGTTGGCCTTGTCATCACATCCCAGTGCGTCTGAATTTTACGCCACCATCTCACCTACCTTGCATTTTGAAAAATCTCCTCTCTAAATGAGCTGCATTTATAAACTTGAAGAACCGATCCCCTTCCCCATTTGAAATGAATCCTGTGTGCCGAATTGGCAATCAAAGCTTCTAATCAGTAAGAGTTCATCAGTTAACAATGATCTGTTTACTGAGCACCTCCTATGTGCCTGACCTATGGCAGATGCTAGGAATTAGAAAAGTGAGCAGGATTCCATCTTGGCAGGGGTTTCCAACCCATAATAGTATCCTTATTGACTTCTTTTAATTTGGGCACAGTCTATTGAGCATCCGCTGTGTGTTTGGGTGGGCTAAGTGCCTTGTGTGCTTTACCTCCTTTAATCATCAGAGCAACCTGTGTTAGGCATCGTCAGAGAGGACCCTTTCCAGATGAAGAAAGGAACTTGTGGAATTAAGTCCCTTGCCCAGTCTGTTGCACTGTAGAATAAGGGAGCTTCCAGCTTTCTAAGACATCATCTCTGCTCACTCCCTGATTGTTTAGATGGGGAAATCGAGGCTCTGAGTGGTAAAGGGATTTGTGCATAGACACACAGGGGCAGGGCGTGGACTTGAACTTGGCCACCCCGATCTGTTACGCCAGTTGGCTTTGTTCCCCTGTTACTGGCTAATTTATCTTGAGCTGAGGCGAACCTCAAGTGTTGTCCTGGGTAATTCTATCCAGGTCCGAAATAAGTGAAGTCACCATTAGATTCAGAGCAAGCTCATTAGGGGCCAGGCTCCAAACTTGCTCAGCATTGTGGTGCTCAGCCCCCGCACCGTTCTAGCGGCACCATAGATGGTCGGCTGGCATTGGATCAGGGCACCAAATAAAATGCGGAGGCTTCCAGGAATATCCTTCTCATGCTCCCGCTATCAATTTGGTAGTTGCTGACCTCCCTTCTTGCATTCTCCCGACACCAGCGAGTATTTTAGACTCCAATTGTTGGTATCAATATTTAATTTGACACTTTGATGATTCAGTCATTTAGCATTGTAAACTATTTTCCTGTTTCTATTTTGGAAGAAATTGGCTAGTCCTTTTGGCAGCTCTAGGTGGGGTAGGTTTTCCTGACTGTTCAAGAAATTGGAGGAGGGTGTTGATGTATCAGAAAGCTCCTTCAGTTTGGATGTGGCCAGCTCAGGGATCTACACTGCAGAACTCTGGGTTGCATGATGAGATTTGGTGACATTACATATTTATTTCTAGGCCAGATCAGGTTTTGAATATTGAAGAGAAAGGCAGAAAAGAAAACTTCATCCGCAGTTTATATACTCTGACTCATAAAGCATCTTTATTTTTCTCCTTCCTTTCAGGATGCAACTTAGGAATATTTTTACATTAGTGTCATTGCATAAGAGAGTTTATTTCATAATGAACCATGGCAGAACAGCACAGAGAAATTTTTCCACATTGCTTTCTAATCAGTGATATTGCAACCTTGGGGAAGGCCTGTGATTCCATGCAGAGTGACCTTCATTTTTACTTAAACATTTCCTATTGCAACAAGGAAGTTCTGATTTTTTTTTAATGGGAAAATAAGGATATAATTCTTGTTGGCAATCGGGGTCAAAAGAATGAGATTATTAAAAGAATCCAGAAACCAAGGGGGCCCTTGACATCAAGTTAGTTACTTTGTTTTGAGCCAAACTGTCACAGCTGTAATGCTTTATTTCTCCAATGACAAAAGAGTTCTCGTAACATGCACGGGGAAGCCTAGAATTAGTCAGTATCGCAATTCCTTTCTGTTCTTTTTTTTTTTTAATCTTTAAAAATAATTTAAATAATTAAGATGGCTTTGGATGCAAGCATCTTTCCTCATTGCTGGGAATGGGTAGCATTTTAGCTGGAATGCAAAACAACACACGTGATGAAAAATTAGACCTGCTTAGGAAAAGTGAACCTAATATTTAAAAATCTCTGTGACAAACAAGGAAGAAGACAGATAATTATTGGTGTCAATCCATGTGCTTGCTTTGGGGTCATACCTGTTAGGATCAGTCCTTTAATGAGGTTATCGGGTTTTAGCCATGAGTCTGAGGAAGGGGATCTGACGATGAGCTGACTCCCAGGAGAAGCTGGGGGAACGTTCATGGACTCTCTTTGCATCATAATTTGACAAGGTCGCATGAGACAGTCTGCTCAGGCCACTAAAAATAGACGGTCTCAGAGATCCAATCATGTCTTCAGGGTCTTCTTGACTTTTCTTTAGTTCTGTCTTCTTTCAGGAGCTCTCTTCATTCTTTGTACCCACCTGCCTCCTCTGTGGCTCAATATTTGCTCTAGGTAAGACACCACCCCCTTGTGAAGACAGAGAAGGCGGCACATTTCAGGACCCTCACTTACAAGACTGCTTTACTTTTCAGATGCCCTCCTCCTTTTCTTCCTCTCTTTCCCTTCCTCCTCTCTTCCCCTGCCTCACCTCAACATGGCCCAGATGACCTGTGATTATCCTTGCAGAACCACTAACAGTTAGAAATACTTGATATGTTATTGTTGGAAAAAGTGAAAGAATGAATGAATGAGGAGTCAGAGCTATAGAGAATGAATGAATGAGTGGTCAGAGCTTTACAGAATGAATGAATGAGTGGGCAGAGTTATAGAGAATGAATGAATGAGTGGTCAGAGCTTTAGAGAATGAATGAATGAATGAATGGTCAGAGTTATAGAGAATGAATGAATGAGTGGCCAGAGCTTTAGAGAATGAATGAATGAGTGGTCAGAGCTATAGAGAATGAATGAATGAGTGGTCAGAGCTTTACAGAATGAATTAATGAGTGGCCAGAGCTACAGTGAAGGCAAAATTCCAGGGAGGGCACAGTGGGCTAGGAAGGTATTCACCTCCCTTGGAAGCACAGTCCTCTGCTGTTTTACAGGCCCCTTTTCCACACCCTTGTCCATCTCCATTTCCAAGTACACAGTTGCCCTACTTCTTGTGAGTGTTCTGTCAACGCCCAGGCATTGTCTGTTGGGTGGATCTGCCCACATCTGAACATGCCCATCCACTCCGAGGTTCTATAAAAATCCAAAGGAGTCATTTAGCGACTAGATTCATTGTTTCTGTTTTTCCCTCTTGATTCCATAAACTTCATGCAGATTTTTGCAAATATGATCTTACCCGAAATGCTAACATCTACAAAACAGATAAAGAAGAGCGTTGGTGAATTAAATAGAAAGAAGAAGAAAGGTGTGAGGTCCCCAGAAGTCCCACAAGGCTCTGCCCACCTCACCTTAGCTCCTCCAGCAGCCTTTGAGGTACCCTAGGGATACTCAGGCCCTGGCAAGGACAGCAAAGTCCCTGGATTAAATCTGTTTAGCCCTTAACATCCTGTGATTTGTGATGTCACTCAAACCTCAAGTCTGGATCTCTGTGTTTATCCCTTTTGCATCAGATGCAGATAATTATGCAGTGGGTGTAGTAGGAGCTATATATGGTGCAAGTGACAGAGTTTTTGCTGTTGTAACCTTGCAGGGATCTGGGTGGCAGGCAAATGGTTGGCAATATGTTTCCTCAAAACAATGTGGTCAAGGACTGAAGGCCCCAGAGGCTGAGAAGGACTGTTGTAAACACAGAGTGTGGCTGAGATCTGTGCTGGGCAGGTTTGTGCTGGCTTAAAGGGATGCTAAAGAAAGAACTGTGATCTGCTCTCTTTTAATTTTTTTAATTTTTAATTTTTAA